>NC_066249.1:9988148-10710070 GCF_024542735.1 Bombus huntii
TATAATATATAATTATATATAAATATATAAATATATAAATATATAAATATAAATATATAAATATATAAATATATAAATATATAAATATATAAATATATAAATATATAAATATATAAATATATAAATATGTAAGTATATAAATATGTAAGTATATAAATATGTAAGTATATAAATATGTAAGTATATAAATATGTAAGTATATAAATATGTAAGTATATAAATATGTAAGTATATAAATATAAATATATAAATATAAATATAAATATATTAATCTTCTATATCTTATATAGGATAATAATTCCAGAAGAATTTCGCATTAAAATTTTTGAAATCAAATAATACCGTACTTTGTACAGAAAAAAAAATAATTATAAACACCTGTGAATTTTTAGTTATACAATAGCCTCTTTCTTTTCTTCGGCTCTATTCTATTGGTACAAAAAAGCATTAGTAATTAACAATATTCGTACGAAACATTCGAACACACAGACATCGAATAACTCTGTATACAACGTAGAATACGTAAACCACATAAAAACCCCTAAAGTTTGAAACACCATACAGAAGAACGCCTACATCGTCAACAGTAGGATATCAATTGGTAGCCGAATCACCGTTTGCAACTTCCGTAACCTATCATATTTCTCTATCAACTGCATATGCGTTGCAGGAACCCTTTTGCTCTCGCATCGTAATAATATCGAAGAGGCCATTTGGAACTAAATCATGACAGAAGACCGTGCAATTGATACGTTTTTCCCGTAATAAGGTTTCTCGTTTGCCGGGTCTCGGCGTTCTCGCCTCGAAACTCGGCTAATTCTGTTTCCCCGTTCTCGCTAAAAGGTTTATGGAAATCATTCTTCTTCACGGGGAAAACCGGATTTCAAGGGATTACGTTGTCACGGAAGTAACGTCGCTCGCGGTGAAACGAAAGGATGAAAGAGGAAAGAGAAGGCCGAGGGAAGCAGGGACGTGGCGCCGAGCTAACAGGCTGCTTTGGGGTCTTGCTTCGTCTCGTTATGAATTATTGTTTTCCTTGATAGGCTTTCAATTTGTACTTGTCGCCGACGCACCACAGAAAGCGGGAAACTTTTCGTTTTAGAACACCGCGCAGCAACGCGTCAACGATATTATGCTAATGGCCACGTTCCACGACGACCCGTTCCTCGATAATTGACTGAATCAAAGTTTTCAATTAATAACTTGTCACTAATGGTTATATCTTATTTGGAAAGTTTCGCTGTTACCGGTCGAAACTCTGTTGTTATAGCGGATACTTTGTGAGGAACGTAATGGAAACCCGTAAAAAGCGGCTTGATTTTGCTGGCCTAGCTGCCAAGCGGCCAGGTTTAACTACCAAAAGCCTCGTTTCAAAGGAATCTCGTCTGTTACCGCCGCTTGTTAACACGAATGAGTTGCAAGATTTTTACGTTCGTTCGTATGGGTGATTTATTTTTCAGAATTTGACATTTTCTTCTATATTCCTGTTTGGAGGTTGGAGTCGTTAGCGGAGTTAGAGAGAAGAAAATTCTCTATTGTAGTTACGAAGTGAAACCGGTATTTAATTATCGTATACTACGGGGAAAGTTAAGTTGTATTAAAAAATAAGTAATTTGACTGGATAGACTTTTTGCTGAAAATTAACTAAGATACGATTAACACGTTCCAAAAGTACAATATATTAAGTAATTACACAGGATGAAGTAAGAGGAAATTAACTTCTATCTCATAGATATGTAAGGAAAAGCCATTTATCAGATAAATAAATCATACAGAAATTAACTTTCTCCGCCACAAAGCAACATTTCACTAATAACAAACAAAGTAAATGTTGAAGTTGCACCCTGTTTCCATTATCATAACGCTATTTCTCTTTCCATTAAAATAATTTTCCGTTCCCTTTTCATTTTAATATAACGATGTATTCGCAACATGTATATAGTTGAATTCAAATCTTTTCTTCTTTCACCAAGCAGAATGCTTATTAAACTCCAAAAACGTCTACTTACCAAAACCTAAAAAAACTCTCTAATTTCCAAAATAAAAAATAACTTATATCTCAACCGTGCCAAATAGTCTCATATATATATATATATACTTTCTCATATAATAACTTGTATTTCAACAAATCTTCAGCTCAATTCGATAGAGTTTTTCAAAAAGCAATATAAAAACGGTATCAGACCGAGAGAGATAATAGTCTCCTAATTCGCTAACGCAATTTACAAAAAACGCTGGTATAAATATTGTCCAAGAGGATTTTCATAAACGTCAAACGGCTGTAACAAAACGGCGACAAACATTCAGCGCGCATTTAGCACGCACACTAATAAATTGCCGGGTAATTCGTGAATAATCGCTTATTTCGCGCGAACATTTTCAGAGTATGAACAGTATGCACTCTGTTGTTACGCATTTAATTTGCATAATTCACTTACGGCACGCGAACCATCGACCTCGCGCAAATATTCGTCGATACCGCATTGTGATTTCGATCCCCGTCCCTATTTGCTCCCTTCTTAATTTCCCGCCCTCGAATCATTATGTCGAAGCCTTCAATTTCCCATTCGATAACATTTACAACCAAAACGATTTACCATGCATGTGATTCATTCTCGTTTTAGATATTTCAATTGTCTTTTTTTTTTTTTTAGATTTTTAGAATTTTCCAGGTCTAACAGATATGATACTTCTCAATTCACCCAGTCGAATTAATCGCTTATTTCCGTGTTTTAACACAGGTATGACAGGTAAAGGGTATGACAGACCATAGTATTTATTGAGAAAGGCTTTTGATTCCTTCGATGACTTTGTTTGAGACAGTATATTAATCGAGCAGATCGACCATGGCATGGTAATTTGTATATACATAAATAGCTACTTGTTCACAACTATACTGCGGATGTTTATGTATTTGTGTCAAGTTGTGTCTCAAAAATATAGAAAAATATGCATAACGTTAACAATTTTTTAAATTGCAAATATAAAGTATTTTTATGTTACTATATTAGAAAAAAACATCTTTTAATCAAAAAGCATTAAAAAATTTGCAAATATCGAGATATAAAAATAGAGGGTGAGATGTATGTGTTGACCGCTGATGCTTGTAGCTGGTGGCTGAAGATGGCGCTGCTGGGGTACTGCTGTTTTTCTTCTAATTTAGATGCGTGGAAGAAAAATCGGACCCCGGTCGCGGGGATTCGAAACCAGGGTTCCGAACGTTCGTAATCTAAAGCGATAACCACTGCGCTACCGTCGTCCGGTACTAGTTAGTGTCGTGTGGTGGTATTTGCTGTTGAGTGCCGCCACAAGAGAATAGAACAAATTTATTTGTTAATAACATTATATTATTAGTGTTTATTTAAAGCTAACTGTCGAATTGCAACACGATAAATTAAATAAGAAACGGAAAACTTATTAAACATTGAGATAAAATTTCTTTTAAATTTTGCAGTTTTGCAATATTTTTTTATTTCTCTTATTATACGTATCTCAATTGGAACAGAGCGTCTACTTTTTTTAATTTCGAAAATGCGATTTCATCGATATTTTTAATCAACAGTGAGGTTTCGAACTTTGGTTGAGAATAAAATAAGCAATTTCTTTTCCATAAATAAAGTTTGAGTAAGGAAGTATTATACAGTTTCTTGATTCGTCGCTTTTGACAAAGTGATTCGTTGAACTTAATCAATCAACCCTCAGAGTCACTCCGGTATCTACTTAGGTCGAACACGCCCGCATCGAAACCACGTTAACAAAATTGTTCAACTCTATCGATCACGAGAAACTTGTAACGACACGTTCCAACTTCATCTTGTACCGGGTTCGGCAACAGAATTTCATATCTTCCAGAAATCGTATCGTCGTATCCAGTAAATAAAAAACCACATCTACGACTGTTATTTATATATAAAATATTGTAACTAACATCGATAAATATTCTCTATTCAATGTAATCGGAACTGTAAGCTTGTAACCTAACAAAGAAAAAGAAATTGACAATTGAATAGAAATTTTCAAGCAAATGTTTGTTCCACTCAAGATTTCTTTGAATAGAAAATCATATTACAATTATTAATTGAGTCATGCCTAATATTATAATTATTTTTAACGATTTTATTTTTTGAATTAAACGTATTTCATGTATTTCATGTATAAAATTGTTATAATCACAACATGATAATACTTTACAATGAATAATATTTTGAACCATTTTAAGCCTAAAATGAAACTTTAAAAACATTCAAAAACCAAAAGAGTTATATTTGAACAAAATTACACAAACTAACATATTATGGAAAATCATAATACATACAAAACGTCTAAAATACAGCATTCATTATTATATTTAATAAATGAGACAAATTGCTTAGATTTAGTCAATTATTAAATTCATTTTGATTATGTAAGAGAATTTATTGGTATCTTCTAATTTACAACTTTTAATTAATAAAATTTAATTAATAATATTTATTCCATTATATGGAAGAGGCGTCAAATCAAACAAGCTCTAGCATACGGAAACTCCTGAAATTACTGAAAACAATGAATAACAACCTGCTCTCCGAATGATTTATTCAAAACCGGGATCGTCAATGCGTACAACCGGTTTCCAGGACAACGCGATTCGATCGAACGTCATTATTTTCTGTGCTATTTTACATGTTTGCTCGCAGCGACATGGAAATCTGGCCGAGCCAACGAGACGCGAGATATTAAGTGGAATTAACCGAAGAAAAATCAGGTCTGCGAGCGTGGAATCGTAGAATTTCGAAATGAAATCGGTCGATAAGGACGCCTCGATCCACAGATGAGTCACAGATAACGACACGGGACACCACGCGAGCTGGATGTTTGCTCTAACCGAATTATGCAGATTGCCTCGGTAGCCTGAAATTAGCGTACGCGCGCCGGCTACGATAATGTTTAGCGTGTCGCGTGCTGCCGGCTTAACGGCCGCCAAGATCGCTTCGGCCGCGAACCCGCAGACTTGCGTAACGAGATGATTTTCATATTTTACCGCCAATCCGCCATGGCTAATGTCCTTAGCTTTGGAATTAGCGGGATGAACGCGAACAATTCCGATCCATCGCTTCGTTTTGTTGGATTTCGCGTTTGACGATGGAAAAGTGTTTATAACTGACTATTGAAGAATATAGAGATTCGATACAACTAACCACACAGTTAAAAATTTATGTGCATACAAATTCTGCATTCTCTGAAAATTTGATTATAATAGTCTAGTATCGATTGGAAATCTGATTTTCGATGTTATGTGTGTAAGTTATTACTGCGTTTTTATAACAAGTTAGAGAAAAGAAAATCATAAGTTATATCCGATATTTGAGCAATCTATATTCTTGTATATTTTTATCAGTATAAATAATTGAAACCTAAAGAGAAATTTATTTCGTCTTCTAATGTTGTAACAAGTAGGTACTTTGCTTTAGATATGCTATGTGTATATTTTTCCACATTACGTGCATTCCACGTCTCTCTAAATTTTTCATAAATGCATAAACACCTACAATCTAATAATGGAAAATGGGAAACGTTATATTCATTTATTAAGTGGAAGTAGGTGATGAGCCATCGGGAATTTCTCAATACACACAGAGATGCTATGCATGTGTATGTAATTAAAAATACAAATCGGTAATATATACAATTATGCATCTCGTATGATTTTCAATTAACAGCGAATATATTGCTATTTCCCTTTTCCATAGATAACACAAGCTGAACAAATTGATTCGATTCAAAGTCGATTCTAAATTTTTAAGAAAAATATCGACGTTGTTGATGATTCAACTACATATAGGTCAGAAGGGAGATAAGGATGAGGATTATACAGATGATAGGCAGTTTTGATTTTTTTATTCGAATGGAGGTTTGGTTTATCGCGCAGCGATTTCTATAATAATAAAGGTACGTGAATTTAAATCATAAGTCGGTGTTCCGTACCTATATTTTCTTTAACTTTCTACATTTTGTTTAAATTGTTATGTAATTTAGACACTGTATAACCATAAGGATGTTTTTAGATCTCATCTTATTTGCCGTGAAAGACGTTATATTATCTACTTTTTATAGGAGAGTAATTTTAAAGTCTAGAACTAGTGTTCTTATTTGACTGGAAGATTAAATACGTGTGTTCTTAAATATTTCATATTTGTTGTTTGTTATACAAACGATGAAATATCTTACAAACAATTAAAAAAATGTAATATACTTTCAGTTTTTTCGTTGTTCACACCGATGTATGATTCTATGATACCATTTATAGCGATGAATCTATTCAAGAGGTATACAACAAGCTGCAAAAATTTAACACTATTTGCAGAGCTTTTTTTTATCATATATCGATGGCGTGATATAAAAAAAAGTAATCGAGACAAATCGTACACAACGTGAAACACAGTCTCGTACTAGAAGAAATAAATGAGAAGTGATTCCAGGAAAAGGAATTCCGATCGACCCACGTTGCTTTTAGTATGGCGACGCGTAGCGAATAATTAACGTTACATGATATAATTACGCAATGAATGGATGAACACGAAAGGATAAATTGCCTTCCATTTCGCAGCGACGACGTTAACTGCTCTGTGTATCCCGGCAATTTGTGTAAAATTTGTCAAATGCAAGCTACCATTAAAGATTTCCGAAACTCTCAAACGTAAAACGACACGTTTGAGAAATTCTCGTCTTCTCTCGAGATTTTCTAAAAGATCTTGAAACTATAATATAATATGGAATATTAGAACGTACCATAATTTAATATTATCCAAACGAAACGCTACATCTACAATTTCTTTTTTTTTTTATATAGTTGTTTACATTCACAATTTGTCCAATTTGGACATTTGGTAGAATTTTTTGGCTGTTTGATTATTATGTGGGTGGCTACCCCCAGCGGGGTACCATCTTCGTGTTTGTTAGGTTATATCCTTTATGAGATCTGTTGGGTGTTTCCTTTTTAGTCTTCTTTCTATGCTTGATATGTTGATCATTTCCACTGCCAGCCGGTTCGGGTGCGTTGCTATTCTTTCTCTGTACCTTTTTGCACATCTGCTAATCTCCTTCTTGACCGTTGGTATTTCCAGTTCTTTCCGAATGTCCCCGTTTCTAACGTACCATGGGGCGTTTACTATTGTTCTACGAATTTTAGCTTGCATTGTCTCTATTTTGCTTATATGGCTCATTGCTGCTGTTCCCCATAGTGGTATTCCGTACATTCAGATTGGTTTTATGATTGTTTTGTATATTTTTAATTTATTTTCTATGCTTAATGTGGATTTTCGACTTGTTAGCCAATGCATTTGTCTCCTTGCTGTCTGTATTTTGTCTATTATTGATTTGATATGTTGTTTCCATGTGAGTTGCGTATCTATGTGGAGTTCTAGGTATTTGACTTGCCTTGTTTGTATTATGTGCATGCCGCTCAGAAAGATGTTTGGTGGTATCTGTTTTCGCAGTGTGAATGTAATTGTGGTATCTGTAATTCGCAGTGTGGTTGCATTTATTAGGGTTTGCCTTAATTTGTTTAGCTTGTAGCCACTTTTCTATTTTTGTGATATGTTCTTGTAGTAATGTGACTGCTGTTACAGGGTTAGTGTGCCTGACTAGTACAGCTGTGTCGTCCGCGAATGTCAGTATTTTGCTATTGGTAGTTGTTGGTATGTTGGTCGTGTATAGTGTGTATAGTATTGGTCCTAAGACGCTTCCTTGCGGAACCTCTGCCTTAATGTCTTTGACTTCGGAGTATGTGTCCTTGATTTTTATTACGAAGGTTCTACTGCTTAAGTAACATTTTATTGGTAATGGGAATTTACGACTCCCGTTGGCGTGCTTCCTCGTGATCGCGTCTCTCCGCGAGTGGTCGAAACACTGTTTACGAAAGAAAGATGTTATACTACGTTCGCATTATTTATTTCCATTGATCCTCTGTATAAAATAATATTGACATTTTTTTAATGAATAAATGTAGTATGGTTTCTGGCATAAGAGGGACAGGTCTTTGGGTATAACAAGAAAATTACTTTCGTCTAAATTATATTTTTGTATCGTTTTTAATTTTGAGAAAATGCGATTGAAACCTAAAGAAAATTTGTTAAAGAGGAAAGAATCGCTATCAGTGTGCGTGATCTTTCGTTTCAAGCGTACGCTAATCATTTTCAAAAATTAAAACTCCCTTTCTTGGTTGAAACTAAATCAAAATTGAGACATAAGAATATGTAAAGACCGTAGCAGAATTAAAGAACCGTAGAACATCGGGTAGTTTCTTCAATAACAATTCTAATACTAACGTCAAATAGTAATCTAATTCTCCAAAGAAATCCCACGATTTCCAATAGAGAAGCGTAGGTATCGATAGATACAGGTTGATCAGCAATTTTCCTTCGCATCGGCACCCGAGTCACGATCTTGATGGTGATACGCCTCGAGCTACGCGACAATTAATTTCTTCGTGTCGCTGAGAAGCTGTGTCGTGCTCGTTATATCGCTCAATATCTCCTAATTAGTCCCTTCGATCGGTTCAGGATCGAATCAAGCGGTTGGCAAACGCGGAAGAACCAAAACTCCGACGTCGAATCTGATTTCGGTTTGTCTAACAAGCGTCGTAACTTCGGCAAGTAATTCGCGTAATAGGAAGCTACGCGTTCGATGTCGAACATAATTATGCCGCTCGCGGCTCAACGACATCAGACCGACGAAAAAACCGGAGAATAATTAATTCTTGTATTAGGAGACTGGCATTTTCAACGACGTGTTTCGCGTAACACACATACAGGAACACGTAAATAGAGCCTCGAATGCTTTATACGTTATGATTAGAATCGGGAATTTCATTCGTGCGAAAAAATATATATACAGATTATTATAAATACATAGACCGCGTAACAGGTACGTAATAGGTACAAATAAATGAATAAATTGCATTATATTGTAGATAAAATCAAGTGTGAAATGTTAAATTGATATAAAGATAAAATAGATTTTCTTATTGAGAGGAAAGAAACGATGAAACGATAAGTTAATTTATGGGAAACATAAATTTGCACATTTGTATAAAATGCATATAATATGCAAAGGAATATCCAAACAAGTCATATCAAAGGTGAAAAAGTTAAATTGACGCAAAAATAAGAAAGTAATAAATATAACGAAAGGATTAATCATTAAATTCGAACATTGTTTTATTACAAAAGGAGAATGAAATTCCTGTACATTTGTATGGTCTATAAATAAAAAAGTTATTTCTATTAAGGTATCAAATTGACACAAACGAGAGATGAGAAGTAATATAGGAATATTGCATTCCTCCCTTTTAATTTCCGTTAGATTTGAAATCCTACTAAATAATTGAAATTCTCAACAACGTGTAATTACAGCTAAAATATTCCAAAACAGAACATATTCTGTTTGATAGTATATCTATATAAAATAATTGTTTGAGGTATTTTATTTGTTTCTCTGGAACATAACTTCTCTAAAATATTGTCACAGAACGGAGGATTTATTAAAGACGACTAACAAATATAACTTAGTTGATGCACAATATGATGTAACATAATAGAATTTATTCAAATTACAATACAAGGCGAGCCACACACAACAGGCAAAGTTTTACGGTACGGAATTTGATTTCACGTTGACTTTAGTCTAAATTCTGGTTAGCGATAATTACGAGCGAAAATGCGAAATAATTGTTAATGCCAGTCAAAACACGAATGAATGATAATTATAGCCAGAATGCGACGTTAACATTGAACGTGGTTAAAATGCAATTTGATGTAAAACGGCGATGTACGACTAAAACGGCAGTTACGTTTCGAGATATAATTCGATTTCAATTACTCATGTAAACAAGACGCGATTTAATTCGTCGTCAAATTACAACTTGATTCTCGTGAAATACATTTCAATTAAACCGTAAAGCAGATCACGTTAATTCCGATCAAAATTCAAGCCAAATTCGTTTTACGTATTACAAGTGCAAGTTTATGTGACAATCGATGAGAAACGGGATATTAATTATTATCAAAGCAGACGGCTATCACAGAGTCACTTAGGAAGCGGTACAACATGAACCCGAATTCATCAACGTCAACTAATCTTTGTTCGTCCATCTATTTAAAATTGGTCCATCGTTGTGAAATGATAATTATTGACGGAGACCATATAAAAATCATAGAAACTATATTCTATCTCTTTTATAATTATGTTTTCTTTAATAAGCCTTTATCTTATGCCTCTACTTCTAAAAAAAATTCTAAAAAATAAAAAAAAAATAAATTCTACGATATAAATTGAATACTTAATACTTTAAAATTTACAACTGTATTTAATATTTAAAAATATAATATTTTGGATCTTTGTATAAGTTCGAATATACTATAATTAGTGGATGATTTATAAAATTATAATATATTATTTTAATCATTATTGTATTTTCTAAATATTTTCCTTGTAACTTTTCCTCTTTAATATTACATAATCTCTGTTAAAGCATTTCTATTGCATTATGTAGCTAATTCATAACCTATGAATTCTGCATTTGCTACAGTGTACCTAACTATAACCTTACTATCTTACTATCCCCACCCTTAACCTCACCGAACCTTCAGAACTCCTGACTTTTTCTTCAGCGACAGGTTTCTATTACCCAAAGTAAATGTACTTACAATTATAAGTAAAATTATAAGTTTTCTGTCCAAATAATTAATTTTATATAATATATATTTATACAGGTATTAACACATAAGCGGAGTACATGAAAAGGTATAAGTATTAATACGTCAGAAAAGACACGACATTCAGTAGCATTTAATAAGAACATTCATTAAGAATGCTATGTAATATGTAGTAAGATTGCTAATATATTCTTACTTACAATTTTATAGCATAAGTATATAAAAGAGTAAAAGCGATACTCAGTTAAATAAGTTGTTATTAAATAAGATGTAACATTTAGCGGAAAGCAAGATTAAAGACGAAAGTCCGCTTTCCATATATTTTCATATATTTCCATACATTACCAGTGTGAAATATTGTATATTTTATCTTTATGATGTCGTAGTAAATTGTAAATCAAATATAATATATTATTAATTTCATTTGAAAGTTTAATTGTACGAAAGAGCATCATGAAAATGCAGTATTTTATAATTCGTATAGTACAGGTATGTATCGTAACAAATAATAACAAGTGTTCATCGCTATTATTATTATTATCACCTACATTGCTACATTGTCTCCAAGAACTGCGTGATGTCCTATGGACTGTATTTGCAAGTCTTCGAAAATCACCGTTTTCCAAGCAAAACACTCGAATCCATAACATCACCATTTCAAATCGCACGACTAATGTCAACGACACCATCAATACGTTCATATCAATGTATGTATGCATACGAGTGCCGCTCTCGTTTTTTCGTGAGAGCAAGCTGTCGGCCACATGTTTTCGTTTTCTGGTCACGTGATCCAAATTAAATCTAGTGTGGCTAAAAATGGATAAATCGCGTGGAATTAAGACCACATTCTTTAATTTCGAAATACAATCGAAATAATTACGAAATTTATGAAATACGTTCAGTTTGCTCAGTTTGTTTAGTGCATTTGTGTGAAGTTGCACAATATATTACGGAAAGCTGTTACACCGGAACATGTGAATGCTATAGCGGTCGATTATTCATATGTCATACGTGATAACGAACCTGTTAATTATGCTCTTGTTAACTCTCAATTAATAGTATTGAGTCACAGATGATTACAAAAGTTCGATCTACATGTTCTACAAAGTTCGTTACGAAAAGTTAGATCTACATGTGTTAAGTTCTTTGAATTAATTTAATTTTAATATATATTTCATATGTATATTATATATACTACACGTACCATTAATGCTTTTTATTACATAAAACACGAAACCCCCGAATTAAGTATACAAAAAACGAATAATAATTTAATATATAATATTCAAAAGTGTATTAAAAGTATAATATTCAAATATATAGTACAAAGTGTTATAACACAGGTACAACTCGATAATACATTAGATGTAAATTGTTAAGATGAATTCGTAATATAATATAATATATACACACATAATATATGTACGTACTTATTTCAAATGACAATTTAAGATATAATCCACAATTATTAAATTATCCTATTATGAACCATATACAACATAAATATTCTAATTGAAAGATAATAACGTTAGCCATCGATTTGTATAACAACAGTCTTCCTATAAATCGACCTAAATGGATCTAAATAAATCGCGATACCGAGTATGTAACTTTTATATGGGAACACAACCTAACCTTTTCTGCACCGCTAGAGTCTCGTTTACAACCGATAAACTTTCACGGCACACAACACGTAAAACTGAAGAACAACACGGAAAACGGTGAATAAACCAATTGACGACCTAGGACAGACATGAGTGAACGATAATCATGGGAAAATATACCCGTCGATGGCGGTTCGTCGAAAACTTTCGAACTGGCGAGTCGATGAATCGTGAGCGCCACCAACGAAGATGACTTTCTGATAGCTGAACGCGAACAATGCCCATTATTCACGAAGAGCGCATAAAATGGCGAATTGGTGCCTCTGTCAACCGCATTAAAGTTTCCATGATCGGTGACCAGTATTGTTCGCCCGTTTGCCAGCTTGTCGGATATATTTGATCGGCATTGTTGTACAAATTACATTCTCGTTAGTTCTTTTCCTGTTTTTCCTCGTTTTATTCGACGTTCGCAAATTCAGTTCGATATTGTTGACATTCTCTCGACCCTGAATGCCGGGAAATTCAAACTTATATCGTTCCTGAATAGAAGAAATTGGCTGATTTTTTAGGAACTTTTTTTCCTTTTCGAGACACTCTAAGTAAATCTCCTTTGCCTCTAGCTTCTAGGATAATAGAATAGAATCTTTTATGGGTTCTTGTTTCAGAAAATAATCAATAGCGAGTTTTTGATGAGGAAATCTTGAAAAAAAATTATAGGTTATTCTGAAATCTGTAAGCGGAACTCGTTTTTAAAAACTCTTGAGTTTAAATATTGTAAAAGTACTGAATATGTGATATACCAACTACATTATATATCATGCAACATTTAGCTATATAAAAATATTTTTATAAATTGACCTATAAAAGTAAATAGAATTTGGGGTTATAGTTCACCTGTCTCTTATCGTTATGAATAAGGTGGTTCAATTTAATAAGTTACACCGTTTTATTAAAACTATTAATTGACTCAAAATCACCGTCATGAATAAAATCATAACTACGTGTTATTGAATCTTACATTATGAAGTTTTTATGAAATTAAAATACCGATATTTGCCAAATTTTTATGGAGATATAATGATATAAAATATATAATGATATAAAACTTACAGAAACGTACTATTATAGCCACTATAGAACAATATAATGAAACGTATATATGGCACACAATTTACAAAATATTTGGTTCAATTTTTCGTAGCAGTCTATTTCTTCTTAAATTACTTTCTTCAACTATGCAATGCCTATTTGTTAGGATATGAAGCTAGTATCTTCTAATAGATCTTCATTGTGCAAAAATATCGAAGGTAAGCATATGTACAACGACGATACATTAAAAAAGAGGAAGCCCTTATGGGAAGAACATCGTCAAGACTAGCAGGTGTATTTTGAAACGAGCATAACTGATACGATACGAGTATAACTGAAGGTCGTTATGATAAGTCGAATGGATCGTACAGAATCGCTCGGAGGTTCGTAATATCTTTTTAAAACCACACTATCCATGGTAAACCGTGTTTTCCATGCCAAGTAACGTATCCAACGTTTTCTTATGGTTGCTAAAACAACGGCTGTTTCCCTTTCTTGCGTAGATAGTAAAATTTCGCTCGTATCAGATAACGTTCGATCCATGTTACAATACGTACTATCTGAGAAATATCGCAAACGAAAAATATTTCACCCTATTAAATATCTCGTGCACTCGTTAGGCAAAAATTCATTTGCCCCTTGTTTGCATTCGTTAACAAATGTATTCGTAATAATTAATAATTTATTACTTGGTAAATGTAGAGTATTTACTCGTGCATCATGACCGGAGAAAGCATTTACGCGAGTATTTACCTGGTACGGCGCGTAATGAATATTTAAAATAATTACCGCGATCACTCCCCATTTGTATTCATTCTATGAATTTCTTTCAATTTCTGAACTCGTACCATGGGTATTTTATTTATGTTGTCAAGCATTATATTACACTTTCTTTCGCACGTTTCACACTTTTATATTGTTTCAATTTGCTTTAATATACCTTAATTTATTGAAATTTAAATAATATTTCATGTAGAAAATATTCAATCGTTTTATATCATACCATAAAAGTTTTGCTTCTCATGAATGCATGGCCTATTTTACAGCGCTCCTTAACATTCTCGCATGTCAGAGAACGTTATCAAAGGAAAAGGAAGCATTAATTTAGAAAGCATCGTAATCGGAAATCAACTTGTACGATTATTGATAGTAAAACTAAAACTTTCATTGAACAAATGAAAATATTTTTCGTTACTAGTATTCTTTTCTCTTTCAACGAGACTAAAAATCTTCTATTCAAATATAACAATATATGCTTCTCTTACAATTGCATTCTAACTCTTGTAATATTTCATAACAAGATTAGAAAATCCAGCACTTCCTACCATCTCGGCTTCCAAATTCTATAGAGTTTCATAATCATCTTTATACTAAAACAACAATTCGAACAAAATGCTAAATAAACCCGAAATGTGCTATTAAAAATTCAAATCATCCAGTAACAAGGCACACAAGAATAAAATGAATCGCGGCAAAATTCCATGAATAAAATTCCTGAGTATGTCTGTTACGCGAATTTTTGTCTATTGATTTATCCAGTAAGAGAAGATCATCAGATGCACACATCGATAGATATAAGTAGATATATTTACACACGTGTAGGTACGATGAACGTGAATGAGGTATGGAAAGTCGTATCGAGAGAGAGAGAGAGAGAGAGAGAGAGAGGGAGAGAGAGAGGGAGAGAGAGAGAGAGAGAGGGAGAGGGAGAGAGAATGGAACGTATTCAGACAAATCGCGGGTACCGGTAGTAAATCGGATGGATGGCGGAGAGAGAACGGTGCGCGGATCCAGGGGAAGAGGTAATAATTTTTTTTAAAACCGTACTACGACCAGGATAGCTGCGGTCCCGTGGTCGAGGCGGCAGAAGGTAACAAAAACGGGCCTTTATTTACGGAGCTAGCGCGTCAAACGTTTCGCCTCGACAATGAAGAGAACACGGGGGTTTATGGCGCCATTCTTTCCCCGGCGATCCTGACCTCGCGATAAAACTACGCGACCCCGATCGGATAAGCCACACGGAAATGAGATGGGAACGATGAAAAGCCGAAGGCGTTCGATTCTGGCCGCGCGTGCATCGCACTCCGCGTGGCGTGGAGATGGCAAGACAAAGAGAGCACGAGACAGCCAGCTTTTCTCGGCCAAACGAACCCCTTTTGTGCTCGCTTTCTTGCTAACGCGACCAATTTCTCTTCCTCGGGGACTGCTTTCTAGGCGACAATCGTCTTTGAGGATGGTGTGTCTGTGTTTTCACTTGGATCGTGAGTGTAAATAGCTCGGGGAATCTTTTTGCGTTTGAGAGCGAAAAGGATTTCTGTGTTAAGGATAGGGTGCTAATAAAAGGTGGAAAAATGATATTTCATATGCGATGTGGTGTCAAGAGGATATATGAATCAATGCGCAAGAAGTTACAGATGTGCGTTCATGAAACTAGAATATTTTCATATATAATATAAAAGATATACTTTGATTTAAAACATATGCGTTACGGTTATCTTTCAATCGAAGAATTATGCATAGAATAAATTATACAGATCATATACAGAAGAAGCATAAAGAAATACGGGGAAACAACAAGTATTATGATACATGAATCATTAAACAGTTGGATTCCTCACTGAATATTAAAGTGGTTCGAGCTAGTAATTCTCTGTCGTTAAAAGCAGTCTTCTCGAATCATTTTGCATCTTTCTCCCAGTGTAGAAGTGACTGTGCGTTCGATTCTTGTTATTAATATTCGATATCCACCTGAAAATTGCATTGTTTTATGAAGAGTCGATAAAGTTTTACTGTGTCATCCCTCTTCTTTTCTTCTTTTGTTCTCCTTTTTTCTACAGAAAGAGAGAGGATCCGTTATATACAGAGTCGGATGAGACACTTCGTGGTCGGTGATAGGTTGTGTATGTCTCGAATGGGTTATCGGATTTCTCTAGGGTTTCTCAAGCTGGCTTGGCTTTATGGCCATCTTGAGATTATCGGTTGCTGTTTGGAGAGGACGTTTAAGAAGCGGTTGCTCTTGTTGTCCCTCGACCGTATCCTTAAATAATTGAATACAGACGAGCCGTTTTTCCGACGTGTTGTTCATTCAGGTTTATCGATGTCCTGTGCCAAATTATTCTCTCTTGGATGTACATATATCCGCATATTTAATAAAAGGCTACTATTTAATACTTAATTCTTAGTATGTAATAATTTAATAAATTACACTAAATACTCTACAAGTCTTACAGGAACCTTCCTTTTTCCAATTCGTCTCCATTATACTTTTCTACATTCCCTTAGCACCTCATCCACAAAGCTGCTACAATACCATGTAATATTGATGAGTCCAATTCCGAAACTCAATCTGTTCCCCATAACATCCCTGAGACACTGACAGATACCACCATTTTGTCTTCCATTTCAAAGCGTATTCCCCGGTATCTATGTTAATTCACAGAACATTAACCTTCGGCTTGCATCATTGAATCACAAGTAACAACAGTTTATATTAAATTTAGACAAGTTACACAATTTCAATTTTAATCTGAGATCACGGATGATATAAAACATAACACATGAAACACAAACTAAAATTCAATAATATAATTTAAATGATAGTTATCATTTATGATTTATAAGAGACTAAAAAATTGAAAAATATACAAAACGTTATAACATTCACTAGATGAAACTTCGTTTAAGTTTTGTCTTTTTAAAATATGAATTTATATAAGCAACTACAGTTTATCATCGATTCAACAATATTAGTTAAGAATTAAATTCTTAATAAAGTTTCTTTTTTCTACCGTCACCTTTGCCCTACGGCTACATTCCTTTCCATATTTAACGTCAAACGAACTATTCACCGGCCCTATCGCTTCTGTATGCGCATCGAATTGAATATCAGATTTCTGTTCAGTGCTTTTTCAGTAAACGATTCCATAATCAGCGAGTTGGAGGTATCGGCTACGTGTGCCGAATAATATACATTGCATTTCAATAATGTGTACATCGGTACATGTGCATCAACTAGTCAAAATTAAACGGGAAGAGAAATTATCGCTTTTACAACTTCTGACAATGCCCGTGTCGAGCAGATTCGAAACGTACAAAGGCAGTTTTGCATCTTTTAGCTCGACGAAGACGTTAAATAATTTCTATGGAATCGATACAACGCTCTTCAAGACCGGCCTTTCATCGTCCTTTTCCACTGATTTACTCTTACCTTCGCCGTGCGAATGAAATAATCTATTGTTCTTGAAAAATTTTGTAGAACCCTTAGGTACGTGTACATTCGGTGAATAAGATCATACAAAAGAGAAGTTGAATTAAAGTTTCTGCCAGGAACGAATGAAAGAACGTTGTCCCTTCAGCGACTGGGTATTCAGAAGCGTCCATGTTAATTCGCGACGAAGAAAACCAGCTAAAACATCTCTCTGTTCGCGTTGCGATAAATTTAAGTTCACCATGTGGAAATCCACGACTGATTCAATTTGACCAGATTGTTGTTCGAATAATTAAAGTTTCTCAAATGAAATGCACGTTATTCTCTCGTACTTACAGAGTGAGACACAAATCGTTGTACATACAATTAAAAGAAAGATTGTTACGTATTGCTTTTGACAAAACCGATTTTAAAAACTCATTTAATTTATTTCATTGTTACTAGAGTTTATTTATTATTACTATGTAACATATTTGCTTGAAGTTGATATAATTTCTTTAATAGCAGTTTAATTTGATTCAATCACTGAACTTATATATAGTTTTGCTTATAAGTATCGATAGTGATGATTTTCATTATAAATACGTTGGAGGTATAAAAAGTATATAAAATAATGTTATTTTATTGTTTCGAAGTTTGAAGATTTTTTAAATTCAATTCCATAAATGCCGAGACAGAATGCAATGCCTACTGACCTCAGAGAGTGTACCACCATGATTTGCCCAATACAAACATTTTTCAACAAATATATCTTCAACAAGAAATTATATTAAATAGAAATGCTTGCACTTCAACACAACAACTCGAAATATCGTTAAATACCATTCATAGATAGAACAGTTCTAATTGTTTTTCGAATCATGAATCATCCACTATTCTTTCATATCACGAACAGAATATATTCCTGCCTGTACAATACAATCGAATTCAATTCTTCCAAATATTCTTCGACAAAAATTCTATCACGAAACCTGACCCTCTGACCCGAAAAATGTCGACGAACGACAAAAATGTCCCCGTGTTTGGGGACAATAATCGAAGAATTCTGCTAGGCATGCGAGGGGATGACGGTGTACGGCGTGAGTTTGCAAATGAATTACCGCTACGTCCGGCGATACCGCCAGGTATTTCGAAAGCAACCGGACCAAGGGAACGGAAGGCTAGGCATACCGGGGAGACTCGTACAATTATTTGAGGTTAAAGGACGACGCTGATATATTAGGGCGAGGTCTCCCGAGGAGACTGTCATCCGCAGCAAGCCGCCACTCGACGACCCATTATGTCTTCCAGATTATTGGACGTTGTGTTATACCTTTCGTCCGATTTTGGCTGCAGCTCACGTCGACGGATCCAAGTAATTTGTTTTCATGAAACTATGTACTTAACCGCTTGATATTTCGATGGTTTTCACATTATGAGATGGAGTCGACGAAACGCACCTTTAAAATAATGTCACGTTTATGAATTTCATCGTAATATATACGATCTCTGACGTGTCTGATTAAAAAGGGATGATTAATTCCAGGAAGAAATTGAAATTCTTTGGCCCGTACGAATATTGTTTATTTGATGAATGTACGATTCTGTTAGGGAAGAAGGTAGTTTCTGGAGCAAGCTTGAGATTTAAATTACATAGCGGGTCAGAGAACATAGTTCGGATTCGAAATTAGCGGTAAACTATCGGGACGTTGACAGGGAGCATGTTTCCATTAATTCTTTATCTACGAGTCAACAATTATTTTTCCGCAAATAAATATATTTTAATACATTCCGTGTTGTTCATGTAAAAATACATTTTATCCATGTTATGACTTAATTATCTAAGATAGATGTAAAGGTGTATCTTTCTTCTTACAAAATTTGTATAATTTTTGTTTCAAATTAAAAATACATTTTTAAAAAATGTCTACGTTATCAAAAATTAATGTAATATCATCGAATTACATCGATATAATAAAGTGATAATATGAAATATACATACAAATCTACTTTTACCTCCAGATCAATACGAAATATATTGAATAAAAAAGAGATAGCATTTCAGTATAGGGAATTATCGCCGTACCGTAATGCATTTTAAACATCTTCAAATATATTACCAAAATCAAGTGAACAGCTCTCGTAATTACCCAAACACGAAAACTTAGCATCACTCGTTCCACAGCAGATCAGCCACTCACCAAATAAGGCGTCGAGGATATAGCGCAGAAAATTAGTATCGGCGTTTGCGCAGTATCGTTAACGAAATTTAATTGCAACGATGAGTGCAAAAATAACACCACGATCGACTACATAAATTGTGCGTAAGCATTGCCATAAATTCGAGAACTAGACACACCGCTATGAATAGCCAAATCAATCGACGACGATTTACAAAAGTTATCGACGCTCGCGAAACCTCGAAAGCTGTAGCATGCTCATTTTACGGGCATTCCAACTTCGCGAATGGTATTTTTGAATTGCTCTGCATGCCACTCGTATTTCCAGACAGATAATAGCCGGTGATGTATACGTTGCGAAGAATTTCCGCACAAACTACTCTCCTCTTCTCCCCCTTGTCCCTGTTACACAGGGGTGTAATGAGGGAAATGCAAATTTAATGGATGAATTTGAGAAGGTGCGCTCGGATTACGAAGCACCGCCAACGGAAACGATACGTAAGATTCATTTTTATATTGCTTACCCACGGCACGAGCTAAGCTCCGACCGAAACGAATGGTTGCTTAACGTTTTTTACGACATGAACATTTCCGGAATACGGAATGACGAATGTGCGAACCCAAGTGCCTTGAGATGTATGACGCGAAGGGCGATGATCAATATTCGGGATTGAGGAACGAGTTTAAAGATTTCCGGATTTGAATTAGGATTGCTGTTTATATGTATGTGATGTATAAAGAGGTTTGCTCGCGAAATGATGAAGTTCGATTAATAAACTTAATCACGATCGGTTAACTTTGAAAGTCGACCGACTATTAATTCTGTTTTGTTTAGTGTAAACAAAAGCTCTTACATAAAATTGAATTGATATTATTATACTACTAATAAAAGCTACTACATAATAGTTAGAACAAAATAGTTAGTCTGCGCCTCTTACGTTGTGAAATTAATATTATTAATGAAATATCTCGTGCGCTATAGGTTAAATATGACAGTAAACGAAACAAGTTTGATAATAAAATACAGTGAAATTTTATAGATAAATTTTATAAGCTACGTATCAACTGATTATCCTATTAGATTTCGAGTCGAAATATAATTTACAAGTAATTACTTTTCACTAATACTACAATTCATTAATATTATTAAATAATACATTTCTATGTAAAAAATTTGAAAAATTTATGGTTCGTAATGGTTAGTAATTGCTAGAAACGAAAAGAATTTTTATTGAAGTGATACGACCTGTATTTTGTTTAATGGATATTTACTACTTTTATATGCGTTGTAAACTGCTGGAAAGTTTTTATTGAATGGAATGGTATGTGAGTTTTATTTAATGCATATTTGCTACTTTTATGTTCGATATAAAGTATTTGATGTGTCAGGAAGTTTTTATGTATTTCATTTAATGGATGTTGTCTAATTTGTTATGCAATGTACAATGGTCGAAGTGATAGAAATTTTACATTAATAAAAGTTTCCTTCCAATTTCATTTCCTTCCAGTTTTCCACCAGTTTCATTTCCTTCAAAGTTACTAAAAAATATTTTCGTCGAAAGTTTACTGAAATAAATAAAGTTTACTGAAATAAAGGATATGTTTATTAATATCTTACTATTAATTTCAGATTAATAACGAAATTTGCGGAAGATTCAGTAAATACACGTCACAAAATTCTGTATATACATTACAAAGAGGTAATTTTTATACAAACAAAGCACATTAATGTTATAATATTTTAACTTATTTAGTAATGTCGTAGTGAAATTTCATAAAATTACATTTTATTAGAATGAAAGTAACCTTATTATGGAATACATGGAGGCTTTTATGGGTAATATGGCTAGCATTTTTTCGTTTCTCGAGATATGTATATTGAAATATTTGAAGTTTTCCCTGTCTTTTACTTTCCAAGCTCTATTGTACAGGCTACTAAGAAAGAATGGTCAAATATTTTAAATTGAGCGAAGAAAAACAACAACAACTGCGCAAACATTATAAAACTTTATTTTTTTCAATTTCGAGATGATGGTAGATACAGCAAGGTGGTGTAGATATCGCCAAAAAGCGATTCAAAATTTTTGGTCCATGTGGTGTACTTCACTCTTCATCCCAATTTCGCGGGATAACACAGCGAATGACAGGAAGACTGATTTCTTGCGATCTAGAATTCTCGGTGAAATAGCAAGTCGGCCGTCGTCCATCATTGCTGCGATTCTGACGCAGTTGCTAATAGCTACCGCTCGAAGCGGCCCTTTTGCTAAGAGACCACAAGCGCTGAATTATATACAGGCTCAAAGGCAGGTGATAATCCAGAGCGGCCAATGCTAAAAGGCACGCCATTAAGCGTCGGTGTAACTTCTGGCCCGAATGAAAAGGGCTAGAGGCCGCTGAATCGACAGCCGCCCACGCCGCCGAAACTCGATTCGAACTTTCCCTTCGCTATCTACGCTACCCGAAAATGTAACTAGACTGCCAAAGTGGCACACCGTTGCTCCAGCGAATAACAAATAAACCGTTCGCCTTGTCGCGTTTTTCCGACACCGTCGATTTATTCGAGTCAGACGATCAAAATGTGTATGTAGCGTAGATGGAGCTTTGAGCCAAGAAGGGCGAAGAGATTGTGCTGGACCAAATTTCGTTCGAAGCATTCTATAGAATATTTTTCTTTTATTGCTTTTTTGACGAACTCTATGCTTTGTTGTTACTTTTTGTGTGTACTCTTTATTATTATTTTCATGTTTTTCGCAAGTTAATTTTTTGTATGATAGTTCGAGTGATAATTGGGGTTGAATTTCACTGCTTTTTCGTGTGCTTTTGTTGTTTTTTTTGGGGGGGAGGGGGCGGTACATTCATTATTGCTTTGTTTTTACCGTTTCGCGTGTTTTTTGGGGCTTATTTTTTCTGTATGAAGATTGGGTGAACATTATTCGAGTGGTTGAGTGGAATTGACTTCTATGGTGGTGTCATATTTCTGCTTGATATTTAACGAGAGTTTGGACAATGGACTATTCAAGATTCTACGAGATCGTTAAAAGTGCTGACCAATTTCTTTCTTTGATCAATATTTAAAGAAATAGGTACATATTTATATATTAAAATAATATGTGATAAAAATTATATAAGTTTCAATGCTTGCATGTTATATCGATTAAGTTTAAATGCTTATCTGTTATATCGTTGTTGTGTCTTATAATATATGTTATAATAAGGGAGAGAGAGAGAGAGAGAGAGAGAAAGAGGAAGAATTGAAGTTTGTTAAAGTTTTGTAATAATAAATAATCGTCTTAATACTCATAGCCGACAGCGTACATTGTATATAGAACGTCATCAGTTATATTTAACTATGTTTAGTACAGCAACAAATAGATTTTATAATTAGAAATACTTTATTCGTAAAGAATCATTCATAAAAGTCCTCTAACGTTAAACAGTTAAAAACTGGCATGTATGTAACATACAACTACGTACTATCAACTAAAAAGCTTTCGCGAAAGTCATTCATATTAGTAAGTCCAAAGTATCCAAAGCGGCAAGAACCATTTCCATGTTTCATATCACACAATTCTATTTCCAAGAATAGAATGGAGCACTCGTGTGTCTTTGTATAACTGGTTTTCAGCGAACAGAGATCTTTATTACATCATCTCGAGTGGTATACCATTTCGATTATCCCAAATCTCAATAAAACAATTTCCAAATCTCAAGTGCAAGAATGTACGATTAGTTCCAATAGCAGAATATTGGTGAATCAACGTTCTTTAAGTCGTCGTCTGAATAACCGCTTTGTGCTATGTCGATAAACTCGTATCCGGCCACAAGCTACTCCGCGGAACGACGCCATATTTACGAACACGGTTTCGTTGTTTTCACTTAATTAGATACGGTGTAACCGGCGTATGATGTTCGTAGACGAGTTAAGGTTCTCTACATTTGACTGATAGAGCCACCGATACAAGTGAGTCTGCTTGTTTTCGCTAATTACGTGGCTAATTAACGCAACACGAAGATCGCTTTATTGAGTCTAGAAGTTAAGTCTCAAAGTTTAGATTGGTATCTACGATTATTACGTGAAATGAAGCCTGATATTTTCATTACAGGAGAAATAAGAAGTTTATAAAGCGGATAGATATCGGAGAATGACTAGAATAAATTTATAGGGATAAGCAGTCACTGGTATCTCACTCTATCAACGGTGTGACAGATTGACGAAAAATTCAGATAATTACTTGTGCATCTTCAAGGTTTCTTAAATGTTTAATATATGTTATCATGTATAAAAAATAAATACCTCTAACTTTCTGTAGAAAATGAAAGTAATGATAGCATTAATGCTTTTAATCAGACTTTAGGATAAGATATATACATAGATACTCGTTAAGAATATAGAAAACATTTCATAAAAGTATCGCAGGAAGTGATGCTATAGGAAAAAATATATCATTAATTCTCCTCCCTGTCTTTGTTTTCATTATATTTTGTTTCCATTTGTTTAGTGAAATAGCTGTGCAGTTTTGCGGATACCAGAATGAATACGTTATCCAATTTTATTCATGAACCATTTCACGTAAATGAACTTATCCAAACCATGAATGTATATAAAAGAAACATTATAATTTATCTGAATAGACGCTTAAATGGCAAAGATAGAATAAAGTATTATAATATAAAATTATATTGAAATTAAATATTAAGATATTAAATATAATAAAATAAAACAAATAAAAAGCATCACTACACAAAACATGAAATTCTTGAATCCGCTCGACGAATCCTTCCAACTAAACGACTTCAAAAATTTGCGCTTCAAAAACGTATCGATTCATTCACGGATAAACCTCTGTCTAAAAATTACCCTCTCTGGTATCCACAGACCTAGAAGATTATAGACGAACCGCCATCCCAAAATTTCCAAACGAACGATCCTCGTGCTCCCAATTAATCCTCGCTGGGAAGTTCTCGGGAAAACACGGAGAAGAAGCGGAAACATCGCGAAGACGTCTTTCCAGCCGTTTACGCTTTCGAGACACCGGCAACGCAGCTAGCAAAGAAGCGAAGACCGCGCAAACGGCTTCGAAAAGTTCTTTAGCCGGTCGTCCAGGAAGGAAATCCAGGAGAGCGACGATGGCGTGAAAGTTGCCAGAGTCGTGTTGGAAGCGGGAGAAAAAAACGGGACGACGAAAAATCTGGACCCGGCATGATGAAAAGAGGCGAAGTTGCTGGATACCGGAGGCGGCCTGATGAGAGATAACAAACTTCATCTTTCTTCACAATGCCCGACACCTTAAACCACGAGTCGCGGCGTTGCACGCGGACAGCCGTCTATATATCTTCTCTGGAGGGGTAGAACGTTCGACGTGGAACGCCATCACGATCATTTTTACTAGAAATTTACTCGACTCGGAAGCCGCCAGCTCTACTGGAAAAATCTGCTCGTATTTTTTTCTCACCTCCTCCCTCTTTTCTCTTTCTGCTTGCTTGGTATTTTTAGAACAGTGGTTCTTGACCGATGCTCCTTGATACGCTGGTGTTCCGCGATATAAAGTGTTCCATTTTTATAAAAGAATCAGTTTAGTTAGTTTACGCAAATATAATATTCTTGTTAAATCAATGTTTCTCTTTTCATTTATCTTATGTAATTTGCGATTAAAAGCGATCTGAGAAATAAATTTTAACAAAAAGTACGGTCATATTTTTGTTGTTAGCTTTATGATTTCATTGATTTTAGCGTTTCGCAAATTTTTCTCGTTATCTCAGAAGTGTACCATGATTTTCAGAAAAATCGCTGTTTTAGAGCATCAAATATACCTCTTCCAAAAATGATGAACATTTGTTATTTACTTGGATTTGTTTCGGTAACACGAACGGCGAAACAGCTCGAGTTTTCCTCTTGCAGAGGTAACGGACAAACTCGATTGCTTTCGAGCGGTGAAAAGGAATGATTGAATGACGTATTGTGCGGCCAGGAACTGCCACCTCGATAGAGAACACGCCAGAGGCAGATTTGTTTGGTGCTAGTTTATAGGTAGTTTTGTGAAAGGTATGGCGTGATGCAGTGCACACAAAGGACCAATAAGAGGGCGGTAAATTTGCAAGTGTATGTTCAGATATGCGATGTAATTAAATAGACGCCAATTCGTCCCGAAAAGTGAGTGAATTTGGTAAACGGTAAAAGTGAAATTATCGTATGAAGGGTGATAAAATGATCGTTCTTGTGTTACTTGGAACACTTAGAAGTTCGCACTTGGAACACTTAGAAGTTCGCACTTGGAACTTGGAGTTTCCAAATTTCTCTGAACTATTGGGAAATAACGATGACGATAAAATTATCCGTTGACATATATGTGAGTCCGAATGGCGATTATTCCTAAATGTAATCACATTTTAATACATAAAATTGCCTTTATAGAAATTATAGATGCAGACTTTAAGTGAAAATATTCCTTACAAATAAAGAAATCTACACGAGAAAGAAATATCACGTATTATCTGACAACGAAAAATTAAATAATGAAATAGATGATACGTACAAAATCTATTGTAAATATGAAATTTGTTCTAACAGAATATATAAAACTATATGGGTAGCGAAATAAATAAATAGCCGGGAATAAATAGAACCTATTAAACACGAAAATAACAACTATGCAATAGAAAACATTCATACAAAATGGAACACTGTTTAATATAAAACCACAACTACAAAATATCTTTTCATGCTGAAATAAGCAGAAAACAAAACTATAATAAAACTATAATATTAAAAGACAGTAAAATATATACATACAATAAAATATTATAAGAATGAACTTAATAAACTATTACTTAATAAACCACAGTATCAATAAACTCATCTCATTTGAAAAGCAAATTCAAAGTAGCTAATCCAAACATAAAAAATCATCGCCATTTCCCACGCGAATATGAAACAAATTTTTCCTACCTAAAAATTTCACTTCTTTGACACCCAACCTAAGCTACCCTTCGCGCAATTCAGTTTTCCCACTCATGAGACGCGGCACGCCATATAGCTTCAGCCACATCTTTCTAGGGTTAATGCGAAGTTACGAGCTACTTAACTCGACGAGGAAGCCTGCCCGCTGTTGTATATTATCGTTACCGGCATCGATGTTGTCCCCCGGAGTAACTGTCCGATCGATGAAAGGAAATAGGCAAAGAAATTAAGCGACGAAATCGACGGGGAATTTTAAACAGACCTGCGCGTGTCTGCGGTGGAGGAAGATTCGGCTCATGGCCCCCATTTCTCATAAAAATTAAATCTATTCTGGCCCGGTTTCAGGCCAGACGAAGACGCGATTAAACCGGAAGGGAAATTTAATCTACTTTAAACTCCTCGTTAAATTCCTTTTCGCCACGTCTCGTCGCTTTCTCCGATGGTTCGCGAATCGATTTCGCTGCCCAGAGGGGATAAATTCGCGAGAAACTGAAGCCCTGATGAATCAGATGAATACGGTTGATATCTGACGCTTGGGGTCGAATGAAAATTATACTTCGTGAATTGATAAATGCATAGAATTCAGACGAGTTATCATTTTTGGGGATTACGAAAAAAACTGACTAATAGTCTATAAAGATTTTAGCAAAAACTTTTAGGCTTTAGAATCTTTCTATGAAGATCTTAGAATATTAGGATATGTCTATGATACGGTAAAGGATAATTGTAATTCGTGAATTGATAAATGCATAGAATTCTGATGAGTTATCATTTTCGGAAAGGATGAAGGAAAGCGGGGAATAATATAGAGATTTGGCGGAAAACATTGGATTTTCGGATATTTTTACCAAGATATTAGAATATTACCATATTTCTATGACACATTAAACAAAAATTATGCTTCATGAATCGATAAATGCATAAAATTTCATTCTGATGAGTAATCGAATGATTTATTAAAATAATAACGAAAAATGATGAGAGCAAAAGTTAGACATTAACGATTCTTTTCGATTCATTAACGATTAACGATTTCTTTTGATCCAATTTTTAAAAGAATAGAAAATATATATCTGCTAATTATCCCAATTGAAAGTTTGCGTTATCTAAAATTTCTTAGGGCAGTACGAAAAGAAACATTCGCAGCAGATAGAGTTTAAAAGCAAAACCAATGGTAATGCTAAGTCTCTGAAGGAGAGAGTAAGAGAGCGGGAGAGAGAATTCAATTTCGAGATGGTTGGTTTAATTGCTGGAAAAGAAAATTACACATGAATAAAGAGGGGGGGGGGCATCCTAAGTGTTTTTCTCTCGTGAAAAAAACAAAACCTTGCAAAAAAAAGGCGAAATTTACAAAGTATCCTTTCCAAACTCAATTCTCCGAAATTAAATAATATAAATTTCTAATCAAATTACGTTGATAAACGTTTATGCAAAGAGGAACATCAAAATCATTTCGAAACTTTAATTACTTAACTGCAAAGTTAATGCTGTCCCTAAATTAGCGGTACGAGCTGAATGCTATTGTGGTTCAATTAACTATACACATTTACTTATCGTTCCTGAACACACAGTAAATAGAAAATAAAATTGATAAACAGAAAAATTGCCTGGCTAATTAATCGAAATTTGCATCCATTCAATTAATAGATCAGTTCACAGAAACATTTCCCATATGATCTCTATAAAAGCTTTTCATTTAAGCATCGACATTGCTTCGCATTCGAAGTCTAAACACAAACGGACCAATCAAATTTTTTCCTTGTCAAATTCGATTTTGCTGCGTCCGCAAGCAACATCTAGGGAAGATTACGAAGGAGGAACGGCAAACTCGACGAATCACTCGATCGGAGAATGAAAAAGTAGCTACGAACGACCGAAACCGCAGCTACAACTAAGAGGAGTAGGAACAGGAAGCACGCGAAGAAAGAAAAAGGGAAAAGAGGGTACTCTGAAGCGAAAAAAAAAAGAAGAGAAAAGAAGGGAAAGAGAATGGGGAAGGAGATGGTGCATCGCGTTTCCGCAGTAATCAGGAAATTTCCCAGAAAGCAGAAGTTTCGAGTCAAAGTGATTCAAGGCCAGGAGAAAGAGGCCGGATGGCCCAGGCAGGAACACTTACTTGCCGCGATCGAATCGATGAAATCTTGTCGAGTGGACCGAGAGCTAACCACGAGTTGCCAAGGATTTACGCGAGATCTGTCGATGAGAAGGCGAAAGGTCAACGAGCTGAGCATCGCGGAAGCTCAAAGGGGGTTAGAACGGCCTTAACTGTGACCTAACCCCAAGGTTGGACCACTGGTCGAACGGAAAAAGGAAACAAGCTGAAGAGCCGATAAAGAGAAAGAGAAAGACAAATAGGGTGAAAAAAGGAGAGAGGGTTAGCGTGTGACAGACGAGAAGATAGAAGAGGCAGAAGAGGAAAGGAGCAAGTGTACCGGGATAAAAAAGACTAGAGAGCTCTCAGTTTGCGCTATTTTCTTGTCGCCGGTCCCAGAGAGAGAATAAAAGTTAGAAGACGGACCGAGGAGGCGCGGAACCAATTTCCCAACTCGACGATCCTAAAAGTAGTGCTCGCGCGAACGCACACGTTCTCACGCGCTTTTTTCCTGCTCTACGCCTCGTTGTTTCCTTCCTTCTTCGACCTTTGCTACCTTTTTCCCCACTTTTGTTTCAAAGCGAAACTGGTGTGTGAACAGAGGGATGTGTATGATCCGAAGATTTCATCGATGAACGATCGAAAGACTGTTTTTGGAGTGTGATTGCGAGGGACACGGGAGAACTGCGTGTTTCTATGGAATTATTGAAAGAATTGGGGCTGATCGAGGGAATCGAGAGGATGGGATCAACACGTGGAACTTGCTACTTTTTGGGATTGGTATTTGCGAGAAGGACAGGTTGTTAATTACTTTTAAACATCGATATGAGAAAGAACGAAAATAAACCACTCATTTTGTTATTTATGAGCGTGATATTCAATTAAATGTCTTCATTCATCGTAACAAATGTAGCTCGCTTCCTCTTATTGATAACTTTTATCTAGGGGCATGTTTGTTGATAATTGTCTCCTTTCTCATGTAGAAATAAAAAATTCACGGAATACGTTCTCGTTTATTAAAAACGTTTATTTTTAAAATTCGATACGAGTATGATACCACGACATCAGTCATAGTATGAGTCGTTTCATTTTTTTTTTTTTTTTTTTTTGGAACTTCAGCCGAAACGATTGTTATAAAATATTTCACATTACACATAGTTAAACAATCAAATATAAATACACATTATATACAAATATAGCGACATATTAATATCGATAAAATGTATAGAAACGTCTTTCACGTATCTGTTGCCATGATTTCTATAGGGATGGACAAGTTAAATTTAAGAACGAGCAGGACAGAAATTGATAATCCGAGAATAGTTTCGCGCGACACACGAGAAAGCGACGCGATTCGGTTTACAAGGCTCGGTTTACGCGCGCGATTTCGCGTGAAACTTAACATTCCGGAAGCTCGCGATTATCCCTAGTGATTTCCCCTTTTGAATTCATGGACCTACAGGTACGTGTACGCCCGTGCACAAGCATCATATAACAGAAAGGAGAAGAGAAACAGGAGATATTTCTTTCTAAAACGAAATATTTTTGCGAGGGGGAAGTAGTTTCAATTTGACGCAAAGAGATTCCTTAGCGGGAAACAAGTGAAGACTAAGATCCAATTTTTTAAGCGAAAATCAAGAGTGAAGATAGAGCTTTCCTGTGGAAATTTGCTAACAGAATGTTATACAAGATTTAGTACACTTTTTCCGTGAGAGTAGAAAGTGAAAATAATAGTTTTTGAGAAAGGAGAAAGGAATTGTTTCTTGAGAGATTTGTAACAAAGCCTGTTTAAAGTAAAAAGTCTGTTAAGTTTAAATATAAAAAATATAGACATTCTTTTAGACATTAGAGGCATGAGAATAGGACTTTACTATGGTAGTAAAGAATCTCGTGATGGAAAACAGGGGAAGACAAAAATCAAAATTTCTTCAGAAAAATCGGAAGTAATTTTTTCTATAATATGAAGCAAAGACAGATATTTCTATTAAGAACAGAATCATAAAATCTATTTTTATCAAAATATGTACGAGGAAGGAAAGTTTGAAATCTTGGTTGGTCTCTCATTAGATAACAGAGCTTCACTCGAGCAACAGAAAGCGAAAGTAAAGTTTTCTACTACAAAACAGTAGCGAAGCCAAATCATTTTCCCGACATTAAGAACAAAAGACTAGGGCAAAAGACTTCTTCTAAAAAGTCAACCGTAGAAACTCGCCACGTTACATTAACAAGCCTGGAAAACAAAAGGACACTGGATTGTATGAAACATGTAACAAAAACCGAACTTTTCTCCATCCACGTAAAAGGGACGATGAAACGTTGTTCTAGCAAGATCCAATAAAAACGTTTTTCCTCGCAAATAAAAGAGCGCAGGTGGACAGTTTCCCTTTAACATCCATGAAAAACTAGAAACTTGCCTCCGAACATCGTTCAGATGTACAAAAGACAGAGCTTTTCTCTGTTAACACTACGACAAGGCTACTTTGGAGTGTAGTTCTCACATTAAAGATTAACCTAGTTTGACTTTTATGAATCTTTGTAACTTCAGTAACTTAGTTTTTGCTTTCAACAAATTATGTTTCTCTCGCTGTATTTCAATATTTATGAGCAAGGATTTAGAAATAAATTAATAAAAAATATCATTTCACAAGAATCAATGATTTGCTTATTATGTTACAAACATCATTTTATATATTCATCCTAGAATACCAATAAGTCTATAATAACAAAAAATAAAGAAAAAGATATTATAATTGGCATTATAATAAAAATAAAAATGACGGAATTACTTAGAGATTAAATGTTGCAAGAAATAAAAATATTAAGGATGAACAAAATCTATTTATTATACTGTTTCTTTGTTCCGAGAGGAACTCTTGCAGCATCTCAAAAATTGCTTTGATAGAAACTATTATTGCACGTTTGAACTAGAAACAGTGAGAAGCAAATTTTTTCCACTCTTAAAAAATATAATCACATCATTTTGATTTTTACATTCCATCATAATAAAAATATAGATATATGGATACAGATAAAATAGAAGGAGCGCGCGCACGAGAGAGAGAGAGAGAGGGAGAGAGAGAGAAAGACGAAGCTCGTCGATAGAGCTTCGTGACGATGGCAATCGGCGATTTACGACGAGTTGTTAGCAGCTGATGTACGTGCAGCTGTGCAGCCTGCATCTTACGAGCTTCTGCAGTTTCCCTTGATTGTTTACAATTAATTTGACCCGACAGTCTCCTAGCTGGTCGTAGCATGGTTGTTTCGCCCGTCTTCCATCGTTACTCTCCTTCGTTTCTCTGTTTTCCGTTTTAAGGAATGGTTTACTTCTTCCTACAACGTAGGAAAGAGAACTTTACATTTACTTTCTTCTTCTCAATGCGTCGTCCCCTTCTCCGCGAATCTTTTACGTTTATTCGACGATGATCTAGCTCTTTTCAATTTTATATGTGTTGGATTTCACGTAATACGACCGAGCGAAACGTTTTTAACTTTTGAGATTGTACAGTTATCTATGTTTTATATTAGAGACGACATATTAATCTCCTGGAAATCAAAGTGATTAATTCCATTTTTCAAGTTTCTCGATTTCGTTATGCGAGATCGAGATTAATTTCCTTCATTCTAAAGAAACAAATTACTTATTTTCATACCACAGATATGTAACATTTGACAGTATACACAGTGTTATCCTACTAGTTATTTTTACACAAAATCTATTAAAACTTACAAGTATAAAATCTGCTATAAAATTTCAACTTACATTTATTGAACTACCTATCAACCTACGTAAATACCCTCTAAATTACATAGAAATTATTTATCAAAGTTCTTTTATCTGTTTCGGCCAGTATCATTTTTCTTTAAACCCTTTTTTTCTAAAATACACTGCTCCAAAATCTAAATTCACAAGCCATAAAACGAATAAAATCGCGAACGAACGGCCAGTAAAGAACGTTGAAGGAAGGCTTTTCGAAAAGGTCGATCTCAGATAACCGAGAAATCGCGGATCGTATCCTCTATCGAATGTTCTAGCGCCGCGTTTGGTTTTCTTTTTCCTCTCTTTGTTTTTCCTTCCGCTTTCTGCTGGCGTTGCTGCAGTTTTAATGCCGATCCTCCAAAACGAAAGATATATTTACTCAAGGAGAGAGGCGCTTGATAAAAACTGATTATTTGTGAGGCGGGATTTATTTATGAAATGGCCACCGTTAGGAGGATTCGTCCGCGGCAGGATTAATTAACGATTAATTAAAATTTACTTAACCGCTAAATAAATGCCGTGGACGTTCGGTCGACGTTGATGAGTAGTGGAGATTTGGTAGCAGCGGATAATTCTCTTGACTGAATCGAGTTAAGGGAGAACTAACCTCTCGTTACGTCGAAAGGGTAACGTGACTGGTTTTCCATTCCCGTTTTCTTTTATGTTCATGCCTGTTTGATAAGTTGGAAAGAGCGAGAATCAAGGGCTTCATGCTAACGCGATGACTATGAAACATTTATGATGTTATAAAAGCATAGTTTCCAATAAATTAATTAATCTTCGTTGTAGGAAAGAGAGAGAGAGGAATTTGATGTTATAAAAGTATAATTTGAAATGAATTTAATTGATTTCTGCTGTAGAGAAAATGTCGAAGCTTGTAACAATGTTTTTAACTGCTCTCTTAATGATTTTGGAATTTTCATTCAATTATTCTCGTTATTTGTAATTGAGAATCTTGTAACAAAACATTCTTATAGCATTGTTAAAATTTTCGACCTTTTAGATAACGGATAACGCATTTTAATAGTCAAAACCTAGACTTATACCATGTAGTGAAACTGATATAATGAAAAATGATTTAAGTTCTGATTTACTGTCAAATGAAAATTAAGTGGCTTTAAAAACATAACCCATAAGTGATGCCATCACTTTGTGATTTAATTAAATACAATTCTTCTGTGATGTAAGAAGGTTCATACATATTCGTAGCAATTGTTTAGAACGACGAAGATTTCGTTATAAAATACTGAAGTGTATAGAACAAAAATTAAAAGCATTAGATTATTCCTTCTCTTTCCTGGGAAAGGACAAACATGGGCAAGAATTCTTTTTATTATGAGATTTCGATTAATGGGAATTACCTTCATCATATTTCGAGAAAATATTTCCTTATTAGATTGCTTGTAAAATTTGTTGAGTTTCAAAATTGCATTATCGGGATCTACTCACAAGTTATTAACAAACACTTAATCATACAACGCTTTAACAATTTGGCCAATCAGAGACCTGTTTTCGTTTGCTACCAGTAATTATATATAATTGAAAAGGAAGTCGATTTTCCTTCCAAGCCAGCGAGTTTAGCAAGACTCCTTCTGCCAGAGACTAAGACTTACTTTTAGCGCTCGAGGTCGTACATCATTATCGCCATAAATCGATTGGAGTGTTAAAACCGCGCCTACGTATCTGCTCTTTATCATCGTAAATCAACGTTTTCAGGTACAGTACAGAGAAAACGAAAAAGAAAAGGTATGGGCATCATGAACTCCGTGCACCATCCTCTTCATCATGTACTTTTGTTTCCGTCGTAACCTATCATAAAGAAAAGACAAGGAACTCCTCTAGTTACGATTGCAGCGAACAGACAAAATAAAAAATATTTCGAAATAGAGAGACAACTCGCATAAAAATAATAAAGGCAGAAATTTATTTGCAAAAATTACAATTTAATTGCACGAACTCGCGCTAGGTAGTTGCGACTGGAAAAATTTCGCAATTTGTCGGGAAGAAAAAAGAAGGGGGAAAAGGTGGCGACGAACGTGACCACGAGGACAAAATTGTTCATTTTCCGCGAAGGAGCTCGAAAGTCGTCCATTTTCACGGGACCAAGATTACGAGGCTAAGTCACGACACTGGCGTAAAAGTTTCCGTTTCCGGATTGTCGTTTCCGGTTGCGCGTCGTCCACTCAGCTCGTTCTCGTGAAATAATTTCCAGATAGTCAAGGATGTAAAGTCTGATAGGCTTATTAGAGCGACAGATAAAAGAGACTCGTATACTTCAAAACGTGTACCTTGCTCTTTACGGGGACGACCGTTGCTCCTTTATTGCTGCCATACTGGGCGTACGTGCATTTCGTACGTTTGTACAATGAGTCAGTGATGCGTGCAGATTGTGTTAGAGTTAAACACAACGCGTTTACGCTTTACGATCTTTTGCCTCACTTAACACCATGATTACCAACGACAAAAGGATGAAACTTGCGAAGAAGACATTAAAGAAATTAAATTATGAAAACACTATAACGAAATGAAAGAAGCATAGTTTCACTCGTACATTTCGTAGATCGTAAAAAATTCATCTTCTTAAATTCATAATAAATTTATAATCGAGGAATTTTTTGGAAAAAGACGATTCGTAATACACGAGCCGTGCAGTCCTCTCGTAAGAATTTTTCCTTTACCAGTCATCGCAAAATACATAATAATACCCGTTTATATAATTTTCACATTTTACTGCGATGTAACATCACAGATAACATTTTTGGGTAGATTTTCACGTGAAAAACAATTTTTGCGCCGAATTAAACTTTCCGAATTACCCTCAAACGGGATTACCGCGAGCCATACGAAAGGGGGAGGGCGATAATTAAAATTTTCACAACGAAACCAGTATCATTCCATTCCCGATTCCACTGGCAGAAAAAAAATGTTTTAATTCAATATTCGGATGGTTTTCGGATTATTCTCGAGTCGAAAAAAAGCAAGAAATACGATGAAATCAAATCGTGATAAAAAGGAGTCCACAAACGAGCGAAAACCGCCGAATTTTTTGCTACATTAATACGAACCAACGTACGTTTCACAACTATTTAAATGCTCGCTTGAAAATAAAGCGTGTGCCCGCGTGCCATCATTTTCATTAGAATAATCGTTGAAAGCTGGTCGAGTCGAAAGTTTCCAGATTGGTCGAAGCCAAGGGAATGGAACCACCTGACCCCGAACTTTCGTGGATCGCCACTTTTCGAGATTTCTTCCGGATTTCCGACGAGAGATCGGCGCTCTCTCATCGTCGCGGTACATCGCGCCATCAATTTTCCGAAAGTTTCTCTCAACGATGGAAAAAGTCGGTGAAATCTCGCCCAAAAAAAAACTGTTCGCCTTTGACGCGCTCACATCGCCCCTTCGCGTCGTTTCTCCAACGCTGACGTTTTTTGCGCCGAGAAAACTACTCGACACGACGCGCCATCGAAGAAATATTCTCCATCTAATTCTTCCTCGGTCGTTGGCTGATAATTAATTGCAGTTTGAAACGCGGCGATGCGACGAAGAAACTTACTGTTTTTCGTGTTAGAAGAATAGCATGGTAAAAGTGGAATTTTGAATTATTTAATTATTCGTGGTATCGGTTAGTGTTTTAACGATTGTTATAAGGGGAATGAGAAATTATTTTGAAATAGAATTTAGTTTTTGTAATAAAAAAATATTACAGACAGGTATTATATTAGCTCTTTACTTTCCAGAGATCTGTACAATTCTGACATGCTTTCAAACGTGATGTTTCGTACAGCGAAACTTCTTGAAATCGAAAGATTTATTTTGACAATGATGCTACAAGTGTTTCTATATTTATTTATATCGTACATCTTCTTTCTTTTTCCATTTCTTATCACTGAGAATAAGCAAAACACAATTTCCACGTTGTTAATGTAGGTGGCGGCATCTGTGGATCGTATTTTTCTTGTCTTCGATGTTATTAGTAATTATTTTAATAAATTTAAAATACATTGAATGAAAGTGTACAAAATACATGTAAGTATATGTAGAATAAATTTATATATATAATATTAATTATATTTTTATATTTATTTGATACGTTTCTTCTTAACTTGTACACCTTCGTTCAATGTATTTTTAACTTATATCTACTAAGAACTCGTAAATTCATTGATTAAAGAAAATCCAGAATTCTCAAATAAACACTATCGATCCTGTTAAAATTGGAATATAGAATTACTTTCAGCACTTAATTACTCTGCATAATCGATATTATGTAATATTCGTTTAGCGTTCTCATGCACGGAGGCTCAAAATAAATGAAATAAATTTGATCACTTTTTCAGCCTCTCGATGACCATTAAATCAGAGTGGCCGAAGCGTCCGCCAGACTTGCCTTTTTATCGCGCGTTTCATCCCCTTTAATTGCTCCTGCCCACTCGTCGTTTGCATTTTATTACACGATTTCCACTTTAATTGGTTCCTTACCTTTCCCTTGGCCAGCCGCGTAAAAGTAAATCCGTGTGATGCATTGGCACACTCGACGATGTTTCCACATCGTTCCATTATGGGATTTATGATCGTGCACGAAGGTGAATAGCCACAACTCTCTACCCATTAATCTACTGCTCGGTTTCTGTCATTTATAGAACTCTGTGCATCATTACAAACGATATTTTTTCTTAGTATAATCTGAACGTATCCATGAATCTGTATTGTCAAAAATAATCAATTTTGAGAGAGATTAAAGTAGTTAAATGATAGACTCGCATGCTTGCATTGATATAACGAAAATATATATACTAACGTTAAAAATATAAGAGATATTCAAGAATATAGTCCTCCTAGGGATAGACGATAAATGTACGAAATTTTGTAAGAAAAATCTAATATTGCAATATACAACAGGGCGATTAAAATATATAATTAATCTCTAAACTAAGTGAAATTATGCTTTTTATCAGATCGATCGACAGGCCACTGAATTAAAAAATTGCTTCCCATTAAAATCATCATCGTATAATATTATACCACTACCATACATATTCCTATAACGATATACGCAGTCAAACTCTCTTTTCGCTTCTAATCGCAACACAAAATAAAGCTTAAATTCTCCATTCTTGCAATCTACGTATCACATGCCACAAGCCACTGAACAAACACACAAGACACTCGCGATCAAAGCAACCGCTTCAAACGAATCCCACATCTCGGCAAACAATCCACAAGAACATTCTATCCTCGATCCTCTTATCAATTTCAGTCTTATGAATCATCCCCACTTAGCCGACGATGAACAGTGAATGAGAAACTTGGGAGCACGACGAGCTTCTGCTCGGATAACGAGTCGTAATTCAGCGCAGCTGATGGAAGAAAATATCCGAAATTAGATCCCCGGGTTGAGAGCGCAGGGTGCATGCAGGTGAACAAGAAATCAGCGCGTTGCAGGCTACGGGGGAGAAGCTCGGCAACTGGAACGGAGCTTGAATCATTAAATTACCTTGCTCCGCCTAAGTCGAAGGGTCGTTAGAAAACAGCCAGAAGGGAGCTTCGACTCCTACCTTATTTTTCAGGAAACGGTTTCATGCACCTGACTCTTTCCTCGCGCTATTTCCTTCACCGCGGGCGTGCATAGACTCCGTGCACCCGCGCAGAAAAGCCGAAGGCGAGCAACCAGCAGCGATCCAGAAAGCTCGATCGTACAACGTTGCATAGAAGAGGTTTCGCGGCCGGAACACGAGTCAGGAAGCAAAACGTTTCTCTGTGTCGAAAACACGACGATTTCACCGGGGCTTTCACGAAAAAAGCCACGCTCTTTTGGACGCACAGAGGGAATTTAGGTCTCCGTGTTAACCCAAACGGGGACTCTCTGTGACGTGTTTTTGAACAAAGTGCCGTTACATGGCCAAAGATTGAGAGAGCGATGATATTTCTTCTGCCACTCTGCTGATTTCCGTGCGAGAACCTGTATTTCCGTTTGTTCCTGATACCCTTCCACCTAAGCCTTGATAGAGCGTTTTGAGTGAATTTGATCCGCATCGAAAATTGCTTATTCTATCCATTAACTCGTGTCGTTTTTTAACTAAAAAATTGCACATGCTCTGAATCAAAGATTGGAATCGATTTCAGCTGGATAAATCTCCTATTTTTTACGGTCCATACTTTACCGAGTACTAAAAAGTACACGTTTGTATCCGGGAATGCTTATGACAGATTAAAAGGTACTCGATTGAAAGATGTTATTTACATTACGGTAAAAATATTTATTCAGAGAGAAAGAGATTAAAATCTCTTTTACTTGAACATTCCAACATCAGTTATTCTTTAAAACACGAAACGTGTTAATCCCCATACTTTGGTATCTTCACTTTTTTAACGTAAGATTTATTTATTCACTCTACAAAAACTAAAGAGAAGCAATTGGATAGAAACGTCTTTTCCTGAATTCTTCCCTACTTTTCTCTTTTTTCCTCTTTTTTTACATAACAGTTTAAAGTACCAGCTGATAAATCGCGTGGAAATACACGAAAACGTCATGTGCAGATCTCACGAACTAGCAGCGTAATGGGAGCGATATTCTCTCGGGTTATTCAGGACACAGAAACCAGTTCGTGATCGGACATGTCCATACGGCCGACACGGCGTTGAAAATCCCAGCCTCGTGCATTCGACTTCGATAGCGAATAATCAAACGGCAGTTGTTCCATGCAATAAATTCGTTTCTCGAGTTACCTTTTGTTCAAAAATATATTAATGGGCAATTTCGCGTCTTCTGTAAAAGGATTTTAATTTCGAAACATTTGGTATCACATTTCGATCATTTATCGCCATTCCATCGATGGGTCTCGATCTTTCTTCTAAGAAAAATTTTCAAGTTCTTTCCTGTGTAATAATCGAGTAATCGAATAATTTTTTCGTTGCAGGACTTTGTGATATAATGTTTCGCATAGCGTTCTTCGGTGTTTGTATGTTTACGAACGAGTGTTTAAATTTCGAAGATACGAAAGGTTTTGTATTATTTCCTTCTTTTGAGATTCTTTAAGAGAAGAATTTCATCGATAAGACTGAGATAGTAAAAATATTTTGTGGAACGAGAGCAATGTTTTTCGACAAATAAAGATAATTTTGCTATTATTTTCTAATTTTATGATAACAGAAGATTAGTCAGGATCTACGAAGATCAGGCCAAACGGTTTAACGAATTGGTGAGAGCTGTCATTTTCATTAATAATATAAATATTAATAATTTCTAAGTTCTTAACTTCGAAGTCAAGATCTCAAGTCAAAGTTGCAACACCGTTTATCCAGCCAATAACACAATAAAAATATTTAAAAAGCACAAAAAAGATATGATGAAGAAGATATGGTGATGTATGAAATTAAACGGAAGAGAAGCGGTGGGAGAAAGGTCACTGACGCGGGCAATGTGCGAAAGATGGAAAATAGTAGAGCAAGGACAGGAGAGGAGGATTAATTTTCCCTCGCCTAAGTTCACGAGTTGCTATAAAGAAGAGGGAAGGCGTTCGCGCGCCCCGAAAAACCGACCTGGGTTCAGGCAGACTAGGCTAGCAGGGAATTAAACACTTGCAGCCACGCAGTTTTCCCTTAAAACGGCATTAACGCCCGAATCCGTCCTTGACGATCGTCCATTACACTTTGGGGAGTCGTCGAAGAAACCGGCGGCCGACTTCCGGCTGGCTGCCTTTTCGACTGTCACGTATTGCGATTTTACGTTTCATTCTTACTGCGTTCCGATTCGTCGTAGCTCGCTGGGATTTTCCACCTAAGGTATAATATTGTTGAAATCTCCTGAATCTCGTAACTTCAATATCAAACATTTTGTAGTTATGTATATCGTAAAAATGTCGAAATATGTGAAGGTTACTTATTAATGCTCATACGTGTTTTTTGATCTGTATAATAATGGTTTTCTCGTTTATTTAACTAATTTTATTTTGTCAAAGGATTGCAGATTCTCTTGTGTATCTAGGCAGTTTTATTTCGTCGAAGGATTGCAAATTTTTAATACATTTTTACAAGAAGAAAATTATATATACCTTTCAATGTATTCTTCTCATAGATAAAAGAAGTCTTTAGCATGTACGTTGCTATAAAATGGTGAATTTAATATTAAAATTGTGAAATTGAGATCTTAACTTGCGAAGGTTTCGATTTTTAATTCTTATTAATCATATACTTATTTATTTATATCATTTTTTAAACTCTGGAGGTGATAGTAAATTTTCCAAATATTTATGTTTGTATCAGAACGTCGAATAACGTTATCATTCCATTCGACTTAATTTTATTAAAGAACCTTTCTCTTCAGGACTTCATAATGGCAAACGAAATAGCATAGTCGAAGCTTAAAGTGCAACTTCGACGAATTTATTCGAAGCCAGACAATAATAAACAACGTTATACTTTACAATGATGACAGCTCTCGGGGATAAATTCTGGCTGTGAACGCGTTTTATATGGAAACCGCCCCGCTACTTTAATATCCGTTTCATAACGGAAATCAAAAATAAACGTTTAACCGAGTTCTCTCGAGAACAAGCGTTACAGAAAGTTTCCTGGATAAATGGCCAGACAACTTTTTGCCAAGCATATTGCACCGGTTTTACGCGCGGAAATTAGTATTAAACGCTCCAAAAATCCTGGTTCAACCGACCACTTTAACTTTTTCGAATTGAATTAACGACAAAGCTGCGTCACAGTTCAAGGTTGTTCGTCCTTTCCCGTAACGCGATTTGAAAATAATAATTTCTGGAACATTTAAATGTACAGGACACTTTGGTCGATTTGTAATAACAATATTCGAATTTCAGCAAAATGTTCAAATTGGTGATGAATTAATGATTGAAAGCGGCACTTACTATCTTCTTATTGGATTTAGCAAATTGTGCGTAAAAATTGTTTATTAAATAACTATTTATCTTGACGCTGAAAGTCTTCCTATATTTTTATTATATTTATAGAAGTCGTGTTAACCTTTTCTATAATTCAGAAATTAAAGGATCTAAAGATAAAGAATTTATTTAAGATTATAAAGAATTATTTTTCAAAAATTAAATTAATCGCGCCATAATATTCTATTACACGTACGTATAACAATTCCGCCAAATTAAATCATTGCAGTGCATATTGGCTTTGGAAAATTAAATTAGTCACGTTATAGTATTCCGTTATAAATTACGTAACTACAACGATTACAAATAACGAAGTCATTGTTGCTTGATTTGTCGGAGATTTTATAATTAAAATACAGCGTACCTTCATTCAATACCATTTATTCACAAAACGCTTAACCAAAGTCAGTTAATCCGAGACACTCGGTTCTCTAGCGATAATTTCGGGTATATTTCGTATCGATTTCAATATCAATCCACGATACTCTCGTAAACGTGCTCATATTCGTGTTATAACTTTGACAGTACGATGAATTAAATTAGACGTGAATATTCCGTGAAAATTTAGCCAGTTCCCCAGGCGCATACCGAAAACGGACGAATATAACATGAAATCGCGGCGGGAACATCTTGTCACCATCCCCACAATGGACACGGGGATGATTTCATGTTTTTCACATTTTTTTTTCCATCGAACGCGACGCGACGTAGCAAACAGCCGGGGTAACTCGAGTGTCGTTGTATTTAGGAATGGAATATCTCCTCGCGCCCGCCATACCTTCCATTCAGCCGTCAAATTTCGAAACACTCTCCAAATAAAACCGTCCTATCGGTCATAAACCTTTTTTTTTCACGTTTTCAATGACACCGTTCACCGAGCTGTGCGCGCGTTACACACGATTATCGATTTCATTTCTCGTTTCATCCCTGGTAGCGTGTAACTTCGCGTTTCCACGAATATATGCGTGATATTGGCCTTTTGTTTTTAGTTCTTTGTTGCTGGTTTCCCTGAGAAGCATCAGCGAACGACGATAAAATGATTCCAATGGATACGTGGGTAGAGAGGCAATTGTGATTTTAGATATAAAAGAAGATACGAATTTTTATTTTCACTTTTCATTCTTCATTTGGCTCTTTTTTTTTATAAGGATCGGTGTATGATGATAGGATGACTCGAATTAGTGCATGGATAAAAGAGAAGCTTAATTCTGATTTTAGATGTAAGAAAAAACATTAAACGAAATAGCAAACGTTAGTTCTTGTATAGTCTTGTATAGTATAGAGAGGTTCGGATATTATGAATTCCCAATTATAATTGTTAAATATTATACCTGACGAAATTGTTGAATAATTTATTATGCATGACAGAGTGAAAGTACGTACTATCTATTTGTTATGGATTAACTTACAATAAACTGGTTTATAATTTATAAAGTCCTCATTGATAAACTTATCGTTATGCAGAGAATTTAATAACGCCATTAACTCGTGACCTGTGACTAGTAAAATTTCGCTAATAATAGCTGTTAGTTCAATTGTGGAAGAGAACTCTAATAATTGTAAATGACGATAAAGTTGGTTACCACGCAACGATTGTGATCAGTAATGTTAACCCTCAATTAATATCCTCGAGTTAAGGGTCTCCTGTAACAGCTTAAATTAAGTTACTCGATTATAAAATACTTTTTCATAAAATACATTTTCATTTGTGTTCTGTTTTTGTGTTTCTTTGTTTGCGTAATAAGGGCCACCAATGGTATTTACTTTATAAAATATAGGGCATAAATTAAATTAAAATATCTCGAAATTTAAATAAGCTAACCTAAGTTGAAGCCAAACTGTTACAAATATATGTACCAGCGCTAGAAATTGAGAGTGAAATGTTTCGATTTTGTTTCAAAGTACAGAGATAATAATTAGCGATATAATTTGAAATAAAGAGATTTGTTGATTACCAGAACAACCTACGTACTTACAACATATTTTGGTTTAAATTGCGATTTTCAACAAAATATGATTTTATGACTATCTCTCAGTATACTGATGCACGTACCGCAATTCGCGAAATTTGATAAACGCAATTTTAATGAATATATTATGCGTGTTATACCACAACTTTCGAGATACCGCTAGTTTCATATTGAATTTATTATTATGGCAATAACAATGCGTTAATATTTATTAGAGCTATCTTGAGTTATAATCATTCATTTAACATAGCAGTCCAAGTTATGCATTAACTTTTCAGTTGCGCATGTCTGACATTGCCAAGTTTCCCATTTGAGTAAGTTTGAATAGTTTAATATGCGATCGATATTATAGGCGTAGCATATTAAAAGGTATATAATTTATACCTCCATCGTGGAAATATATTCAGAGCTAAATTGACTAAATTAACACCCTAGATTTTATCATTATAAATTATGTTGTACAATTGAAAGTGTACCTTACGTAGAGTCCTATTTCTTTCATTAACATTGTTACGACCGTTCGCGGAGAGACGCGGTCGCTAGGAAAACGCGTCAGCGAGAGGCGTAAATTCTCGCTACGATTATGTTAATCGACGCCGCGAAATAGTCGTTCCCCTGTTTCGGTTAAGATAACAGAGGTGGTTTAATGAATTTAACACTGTATTAACAGGTTAACATAGAATAATATATTTTACAATAATATGATGAATATGTTACAGAAATTTGACTTGACTTCGCGATATCTCTAGATAAATTCGTTTGCTCGTCAGATTTGTCGAAGTGTCACGTTAGACTCGTCAGAAGGAACTGATTGCCCTTCGATTATTCCTTTGTCTCATTTGGAAGACGACCCCCACTATGCTCGAGTCACGCCACCGCTCGCGCCTATGATCACGTATGCCTCTTCTTGTGTGAAAAATGTAACGGACAAAAATCGACGTTTCTAGAGCTCGCTGCTTGGCGACAACTATGCTCTCGTCGATACATTGTATATGATCCGGCGGGCAGATAAGACGGTCTGCCTGCGACGTTGTAGGACCGCGAGCGACGGTTAGAAAATACAACCTGTTGTAAGCCTCGTGGCGTAACAAACATCATACTACTGTTCCATTTATTTTAAGCCAATTGTGCAATCTTCTGAAAATTTAAGATAATTCAAAGTTATTCCCGAAAATTTCTACTTTATTATTCAATAGACTAATTCTTAAACTAATTATTACTGAAAATTCTTTTAATAATAGACCAAAAATTCTTTTAATTATATATATATAATTTTACATATATAATTTTCGAATCATCTCGTCATCATCAATCGATAATCATGGATTTGATAACAGCCAATATGCTATGAGAACTTCACAAACCAAGTAACATTTCCACAATATGCGCCGACAACGAGGACACACTCACTACAAAGGCTACAACGATCATTTACAGTTGAGAACGTTCGTTGACAGTCGCTGGCTTTCAAACGTTGATGAAAACTCACAACTGAATTCGAAATAACTCGACAACTCGTAAGTTCGAGACCCCAACCAGGCCGTACACTTCGTCAATCTCAATCGATGCGAACTCGCATCGAACTTCGCGCCAACTTCCGCCGTTCATCTGTCCATCCGCCTTTGAACGCTCTAATTTTGGAAAACAGCGAACCAACGGCTGTCGATACACGTTCCTGCATCGGCTTCGTACCGCACTTGTCACGTGCAACATGTTGGAAACAACAAAAGACAAACGCGATCAAACAAAATCGTTTCGTGATTGTTTTTCCGATAAAATGATTATGCACTTTATTTTTGCTGTTTCTCTATCTTTTTGGATGAATCACGATGGATGAATAAAGCGAGGAGAATTGATAAAATGGCTGGTAATATGCTGAAATCACGAGCACGGTTTTTGATGGAATGCCTGTGTAATGCCGGCCTTGGTGTCAGTGCACACGATGGCGTAACACTCGACGACGGCGTCGATTTGGTAATGGGTGTCTAATCGCGAGACTGAATGCTCGTGAATTCATCGGAAACTGCGTATCGAAATTCAATTGTGTTGAAAAGAAATGAATTTTTAAAGTTAAGTAAAGTTAAGTAAAGTTAAAGTAAAGTATAGTGTGTATAGTTGTTAGATATAAAAATCGTGTAAGTTAGGTGTATATCGTCGGTTTGCTAAAAGAAGGTTTCTGAAAGTATAAAAAGTTTGAAGTAGAAGATTGTTGATAGTTCGATCATTTAGTGACAAAATAATTTTTTACTTTTTTACAATTTAGGTAATAGACATTGACTCTTCACTGTGTATGTTTATTGTTTCCTATTAATGAGAGGATTGCACAGTTTTGGAATTTTGACATTCTTCTTGTTAAACAGTACGATGTTATTAAGTAAAATAATGACCTCTAAGAAAATAGTTCACGTTTGGAATAAGATTTTGCATATATTTCAAAATTGAAGATTGTCTAAATCTGTCACTCGAACTGATCACAAACTTATTTCTGTACTTATTTAAAAAATATTTTCTTACCTCTGCTTGTTACTTTATCGTAACATTAACTAGATATTAGATCAATAAAATTAATTGATATTTTGTTCATCGATGTCCCAAATATCGAATATTAATCAGCAAAAATGGAATGAAATAACGGGCCAGCTTTGCAGATTAAATTAGAGGCCAATTTGCATCAAGTTACATCAAGTTGCATTATTCTGCAATCCCAACAAATTACAATTTAATTTATGGGTTATAATAGCACGAACTAAAAGTCAAAATTGAAACATCTAATTATTTTCAAGTTGTTCTATATACAAGAAGCTAAACATGAAACATGGTTGGATCACAGATGGCCACAAGTTTGTTAAATATTTATATACGTTATATTTCTCGCATCACCTACCGCATATGCTCGGCATTTAATTTAGCCGATTATTTTAATCTTTGATTTTTATAGATTCGAGCATTATAATATCTTATAGTATAAAATTTATAACATAAAAATATCGATATATATATATATATTTTACAAACAATATATTGCACATCTATTTGCATTGTAAGTTATTTTTATTATAAAATTGTTCTACCATTTTCATTAGTAAACCGAAGAAAAATATGAGCATTAAAGGATTCATAACAAATAGTGTTAACGCTTTCGTTCCTGAGGCTATCATAGCGAAAGAATGGAAATTCTTTCTCTCATTCTTCCTACCGAATTCTGAAAACATTTATTCATAACTTCCAAAATATTCCAAATGTTTAATTTCTAAATAATTGTTTCTTTGATTCGATTAAACATTCAGATGCTGCATACAGATCAAAACAACAGCATCCTATGTTCTTAATACACTTCATGGGTGATATGTACCCCCATACCCCCTAATTCTAAATTATTCTAATTACTCGATCGCACACAATTTAGGTAAACGTCACCGCTGTGAAAAATCGTTGATCAATGATTCAGACGGATCCATTAACGAATTAAACGAAGTCAACTAATATCAGATTTGGCTCGGTTTGAATTATCCTCCAACCACCGTGTATACCCTGAACCCATATTAACGCGTTCGGCCGCATTATAACGCTGCATTATGCCATAGCAGTAACGATATACTAATTACTCCGATATAATTCCGGCGGCGTGGCTTACGCAATTATTAAACACCGTCCAAAATCAACTTGCCCGGGAGTTAAACAAGCGACTCGACCCACTACGTCATTCTCTGGCCACTTAATGAAATTATCTCACGAGGGCCGTTCGATAAACACTCCTTAAAAAATCTCTATGACCTGCCGGTACATAATTATTATGCGGCACGGTAATTTTGTGAACGGGCCACATTGTGCGTTTCGGCGTAACGTGGTCCAAACAGCCTTGTTCCCACGATGCAATAATTACTCCACCCCGATCCGTGTCTAAAGCCTGTATTAAGATAATATATCGCTGATAGCTTAATTAACGAATTCTATTTGCCTGGTCAATCGATGGAGAAAAGGATTTATAGAAATTTATGATCTCTTTAATAAGTGTTACTTGAAATTATTGAAAAAAATTTGGGATTGTTTTATAATTGGGGTGTAATACTTGTTTTTATTAAGTCTTTAATTGGTTTTGGTAATTATCAAAATAATAGAAAGTGATCGATATGGTATGCTTTTTTCTAGATTTGTAATAAACGATAAATAATATGTTACTTCGAGATATGCAATAAGTGATAAATGATGTCACAATTAAAGCACTTTTTGGAAAGTGATACAAATTCTATATTGTATATGGGACGTACAACTGGGTCTCATAGAAGTGTCAGTGTATTTTATTGTAGCTTTTAGGATTTTGTGCAAGAGAAACCTGAAGCCGTAAAAGCAAATTTATGACATTTTACTTCCTGTTGATAAAAATCCTGGTATATTTACGTGTCTCTTTTATCCATTTCAACGCTTCAATTATTGCACGAATAGGTTTCATTAAATTTTTAAAATAACCTGATTACGATTGTTAATCATGATTCTAAAAATTTGTTCTTCCTTTTCCATACCTCGTAAATAAACCGATTTCCAACTAATCCGATTATCGTCTAAATAATTGCAACTATTTATCATGAAAAGATTTACAAATACACATAAACTTTCTATTTACATGAAGTAAAGCTATTTATTGTAATTCTGCCATATTGAGTCACCTTAAAGAATAACAAAGAGGTGCAACTTGATTGTCTAACAGATAGCAGCTCAACAACTTCATTCAATCCTTAAGATTCATAGAAGAATTGTTGAAGTACCAAGAAGAAACTTCTTGAGCAAGGTAGAATAGCCGAGAAAGTACAGTTTTAGTTCCCTTCTGCCTTTCTTTTTTCCTTCCTTTCTTTTTTCGTAACTTCAGTTCCATAGTCTGTCGATCGAAATCTGCCTTTGCGTTTTCCCAGTTAACAAGAACAACTCGATAGAAAATACAGTTACTGGCAACGGCGGAAATCGTCGAATCTTCGATTTATCTTATCCGACGATCGTTGTGGACTAGTTCGCCGTTTCCTTCTTTTTCCCCCTTCTCTTTTCGTTTCGTTTCGTTTCAATTAAGTCCCAGCGTGATAGCCGTACAGGGCTAACGTACCAGCCAAGAAAAATATATTCGAGCAACGTAGAAACGAAACGAAACGAAGAGAAGAGACTGAAATCGATATAGTGCGAACGTATTTTTAAGACTTTAAACAAGTATTGTTAAAATGTACGCGCTGATAATCGTCCGAAAGATTTCGACGAACGTTCCGCCCTTCCTTGAACGCGATGCCCGCGATAAGAATGCTTTAGTTTACTTCATTCTTTGCTTTATTTGAAAGCTCCAAAACGAAAGGATTTTGTTAAACGCCGCAATAGTATATCAGTCGATCTTCCCAAGAGAGAGTTTTGTCCCGCGCGAACGGAACGCGGCTATATAACGTGCATGACCACGCCTTTATGCGCTATAATGCGGATTGTCGAATGAAAATTGAATAAATCAGAGCGACCGTTTTATTCGAGGGGCGATTTGCTGAAAATTTAATCGCGTTCGATGCGTTCCTCTACCCGAAAGAATGTGAATTCTGTCATCCATATTGCGGAAAGTTGAAGCGTCCATTCAAAATCTGTTGAAGATTGCGTCGAATATATTTCACGGAAATTTTTTGTGATTATAAATGATTAACGTGAAGTACTCGTCTTTTGATTTCGATCACGGAGATTTTATCTCATTTAGTAATACACGCTGATATATGATCTTGTGACTAAGTATTTCTACATTTCGCAGTTCTTAAGATTGTTATGAAGTTTGGAAAAATTGTCATCGATCTATGATACTGTCTGGCGGATTATATTTTCTAAAAATTTGTTTACAACAGGATTATGTTACTGACTTAACTGCGTTGGAATTTCAATCTGTCTTTCTCTTCGTTCCACGAAGTTTGACAAGAATGTATCTATGTCATTACACCTACGGCAAAAGTACATCCTACGTTAGTGTCTGTATATTAGTAGCTCTCGAGCACATTGTAGCTTATTATTTGTTTGCACGCCATTGTATTTATTATATCACTTGCATATCATGCAAGTAGATAAATGTCGATTCATTTTGTATTATCCAATACTGCTTTCGTAAGACTACAAAAATTCGATACTGTGGACATGAATCTGTCGAACCTGATAGAGAAAAATACCCCATTAGAAAACAAGGACACGTGCAAAATACCACTTCTTTTGCCATCTGTATGTTAATTATTAAAACAATTACATCGATTAGAATGTTCTTTTACTTTTACTATAACGTTTACACTTGTAAAATTTATACACGCCCACTGTCAACCTACCATACTCTACACTCTACACGAACGACTCGTATTTCTCTGTGTACAGTATAATGTCCTATCCATAACCCCAAGCTTCTGTTTATAGCATTCCTGTAAACTATTTCGATGCCGATTGCGATCCCCGGCGGGAACCTGTCGATCGTGTCTCAATTATTAGAAGATGCCGGCCGCGCGTGTAATGCGGCATTAACTATAAATATGTGCAGGTACGTGCCGATCTATAACAGACATCTAATTACGCTAATGCGGTAATGAGGCTGCACAGCTCAACTGATCACATTCCATGGTAATTCCATGCATCGTTTAGGCTTCGAAAACACGCGGGCCCGATATTACGGTATCCCAGAATTAAAGCTCTATCAGGATGCCCGGCCACGCGGCACGCGTCTAATAAGTACCCGCCTCAGTCTCTGCTTGTATTTCATTATTAACGGCATTATTGTTACGCGCTCCGAGCTACATTACTCATGGCCCAGTGTCCAACAACCACCGAGGAATCGCGCGAACAGCCGCAGGGAACACCGTATCCCATGGCAGGAATGATTCCCTCGCTCGTCCAACAAATATCGCGAATTCTGATAAAATCGTCACGAATTCGGGATTAGGATACGTGTATAATAGAATGACGCGACAGGCCAAGAAATTTGTTGCATGTGTGACGAAAAATTTATCCAATTTTGAAAATGTGGTTCTGAAAATTTTATCGCGGGAAAGTTCTACCATGGCACTCAGAATGTATTCTGCAAAATATTGAACATAGCAAACAAGGCACGTATACGAGAGAAGCCAGGAATTTATAATATTTGGAAAATTTGTATGCTATTATTTATGTTTACGAATGAAGATTTACGAATATTTTATTAGTTAGGATATACAGTCGAACCTCAAGGCGAGAACTAAAATCTTCGAGTTATAGACGTTTCGAATCACCGAGTTTTTCGGGTAAAAGAGGCCTAACAAAGGAAACTTCGACATACAAAAGTTTTGTACGAAGGCACAGTTACAATACGTTCGCTTCTCGGAAAGCGTTAGTATTTTAAGTTTCCTCTAAGAATTCATTTTGTTCAACGTACATGAATGTAAAAGTTGAAGACGCGAGAGATAATGGCAATTATGTGTTCGACTGACAGAAAACGACTACCTTCCATGTATATGCACGTGATCGTCGTAGTCGAAGGGCAATGTAGGGGTAAGGCTTGTATGGTCTTATGTTATTTGAGACAATCCTAACAATTGGAAGAAAGGAGATAATACCACAATAGCATAACTATAGTTGCAGAGACAGTGGCGACAGAAGTTCGACTTATAAAGATCTGGCTATTCTAAATTTGAGCCACAGAAGTAAAATAATGCATCTGAACATGTGACGAATAATTCGAATTACACTAACTTTTATTTCGTCTTCTAGAGCCTTATACAGATTTTCAAATTAGTGAGGTCATAGAAGTTCAACTGTAATAATTAGCTTAGCAATTTAACCAAAATTTCACCATTTATGAAACTTATATTCTTCAACTGTAGAGACGATTGGTATGTGTGGTATACAATTCTGTTTCATTAAGAATTTCATTGCTGAAATCGATGACTGTCGTTCTTGTTCAACAAATATGGCGAGCTCTAATAAAATTGTCACGACTGTCTTCGAGATCAGGAGATGTAATAGAATGACGCTCCCGGCTAGGAAACCTTGATCAAAGTAATATTTTTACGTGAGGCGTTTCCTGCAGAAGCTGACGCGAAACCTGATGTGGAAATATCAGTAGAAAAGGAAGGCGAATAGTTGATTTTGGAGAAATTTGTGCGGTGACGGAGTCTGACGAGAAAAGTGAATATATAGAGGCAGATAGAATTGCGAATTAAATTCGTCGTGACTTTAATTTATTTAAATATTTAAGCAAATTGAACATTTTTTACGTTATATGTAAATTATTTGTCACGGTGGTCTTTTCTAATTAGTCGTAGATTTTTATTTATCTCCAAGGTGGAATTATTTCTTCGACTAATTTAGTAATAAAGAAAAAGAAGCATTTTTTAAACCATTTTCCTCAATTTTTCTGGCCACTTAAAGGATTAATTCAGAGTTGGATTTTAACGATTCACTCTGCACCGTATAATGAACAAATTGAGGAAAATCTCGAAACTCTGTCGTAAATATACATGTTCTCGAACCGAACCGAACAGCCGATCCAGCTTGTATTATAACGTGGCTTGCAGAACTGCACTCCTTCCTCCTTGAAGTTCATGCATTTCAGCAAACTTTTATTTCCGGCGCGATAGAGATACCATGCCACAGCGACTTCACTTGCAAAAACAACGTAATTCAAACAGTAATAAAGATTGCCGTTGCGTTTGGTGAACGAGCATAGCCAGCCTATACAGGGTGGCCCACACAGCTAGAGCTAATCATACGTTTTGTTTAGTCCAATTTAGAAAAAGATTATCAGTGAGAAAAGAACGACTAGTCCAAATAGAATACTATATTCCTTTTAAATATAGCTACGAGCATTTCACGTTTATATAACTTTGTCACACGGAAACCTATATTTTTTTCTGCTTTTTTATGGATGGCTCAAACTCTCTCAATACTTTGCACAAAAAATTTGTTACAGCGAAGTAATTGAAAACTCATTCGGTCGCGAAACATTTGAAACAAATATTTCCATCAAAGCAGTCCAAACTTTTCTATATTGGATCCCAAATTTATATTTCATACGCCGGTTTCTTCATTGTTTTCGTAAATGAATCGAGTTATTGGTTTATGGCTGTTGTTACTCGATAGATTTCTGTTCGTTCTCTTATGGTGCATTTGCATTAGACGAACGAATACTCGTTCGCATCCCACTCTGGAAAAATTAAAATATGAAAGTAGAAACGCGTGTCCGTTCGTGCCTTCCCACCGAACACGTGCAAACGTTTGCAGAAATTACACGAGTGCGAATGTTTGTGCAGATTACACGCTTATGTCGCGAAAACACGAATGGATACACGTTTCCACTTTCATTTTTTTAATTTTACCAGAGTGGGAATTGAACGAGCATTCGTTCGCCTAACGTAAACGCACCATTAAATTTCAAATAATCCTAGAACAGGAGCAAGGAAGAGATATTCCTTAGAATCTCAGCTAAGGTGACCATTACCAAACGCGATAAAAAATTCCTAACATAAAAATTACTAACATGCATACAAGTGCAAATTTAAAAATTTCATTTGTGCGCCGCTGTGGATTCAGCGAGGCCAATAGCGAGTCGACATTAGACGCGGTTTCGTGGCGAATAATTCCAACAGGAATTATTAAATGTAACGGTAACGCGATGATAATTCATCCCCGTCGACGACGACATAATTGCACGAGGCGACGCGGCCGCGTTGAATCTCGCCTGGGCGATACTCGCGCGTATCACGGAGCGCTCGCTTTTTACGTCGCGCTCGTGTTACCGGCGCGCGTAAATAGATTAAACACCGCTAACGAAACACCCCTGGGAAACAGGCCGTTACATAAACGGGGATGAAACGTCGTCCCGTTGTCACGACGATCTCCCTAAACGCTGCAAGAATATTTTTACGTTTCTATAATGCTACGGTAATATTGGATGATAAGAATTTCTGAGGAATGTTCGAGGCCGAAAAATGTTAGTCTATTACCGACCAAGTAATGAAATAGTGTCCGAAAGTTAAGTTTGTGACTTATTACTATAACATTATAGAAAAGTGAATGAAACAATTTATGTACTTGTTGTTCAAGATATATAATATGTATTGGAATAATAGATACTTTAAATATACCGATGTAATATAACATAAAATGGTCTTTCAAAAATAGGCTTCTGAAAATAATTGAATTTTTTAAAGGTAACAAAGCAGAGGCATTGTTTTGAGGAGAATGTTTTATTTTATTAAAAATACATTTCTCCTGTAGGGATACGACGATTCGCACGACCAACTAATGTGTCAAATAACTGTAGTACGTTTTTTTATGGAATTCTTTGAGAACGCTCGTCACAGTCTTGTGGATGTTTTGAGTGTTGCCATAATGTTCCCCCTTCGTTGTTATTTGAAGCCACGGAGAAAAAAGTAATTGCTCTGTGCTAAATCTGGCTAATAAGCTGGACGGTGTAAAATTTTAATTTGGTTGTTTTCGAGAAAGACAATTACAGCCGCCGCATGATAAGCCGATGCATTATTACGCAACGGAAGCACATTCTTCGACGCGTGTATGAACCCTATTCTGATGTTGATTGTTATAACTCTGTTTCTAACAACGTGACTGCCATAAAAATTTGATGTAATGATAATAAAGGATGTATTTCTATTATTCGATGTCACCACTGGTGTTTCCGGTTATTTTTGCGACAGACTGTGCTACAGATACAGAAATTAACTACACAAAATCATATAAAAAGATCACGTGATCTAAAAAAACCCTATTTTATCATAGCGCTATAAATACTCAAATTTCATCGAAGATCATAAAATCATACGACTTAGATGGAAGGAGAATTCGTGAACAAAAAAATATTAAGCAAAATCTTTAGATTCTCATGCACAATCTTAGAAAACAAAATTCAATATCGTAAATGTTTGACTAAAAAAATACAAATGAGTTAAAGAGAAATTGGCATGAATCTTTTACTTTTCTATAAAGGAGGATTTATGAAAAACGTTTGTGTATCGAAGAGCGTGTTAGTATTACAATATATTCGAGAATAGTGTATGCGAATGGCGGAAGAAAGAAGATTTAGAGAGGAATTGGTGGATTAATTTTTCATTTTTCTCTAATACTACAGCGATATTAGACGACAAAAATGAATTTGTGGGGAATGTTTGGGGTTGAAGAATATAATGCTATAATACTTTCACCAATGGGGTGCATTAACGTTGAAAGGGGGAGGATTTAAAGGGAAATTTGTATTGGGTGTCAACTGCTACCAAACATTACCGTCGCATGCTGTGAGGGCAACCACGATCGTAATTTATCATTGATTCCGAGAAGAAGGTTCCTCGTGGTATTCGACTACAACCCCGTTGTATAAGATAGCCCTTAAGTTGTACCATTAAAAAGAATTCGTAAATATCGTATATTTTAGGTAATTGAATAATATTTCTAGGTATTTTATAACAGTGAGAAGGTTTATAACAAAATTCAAATGTACTTAAAGAAACATTGAACGTACTCAATAGAACATTCGAGACTGATCACGAACATTCGCTTAAAAAACGTAAGTGTTGTTATTCATGTTTATGAATTTATAGCTTATTAGTTAGATATAATATGATAATTACTTTAAGAATTTAACAAAAATTTCATTATAATCTGGCGAACTTAAAAAACTAAATAAAACAATTGAGTTTCATTACGGATATCATTTCTCAAAGTAAACTACTCGTTAGAATTTTCATTCGATTACACGATGTTATCTTACTAAATCATACGAAACGAAGGTTTCATTAATCGCCGCGCATAACAATACAACGGGAATCATTTGCGAACAAAAAATGCTAACGAAATTACATGGATTTACTACCAAGTGGCGTGGACAGAAATCATTACGGCCTACGTAAAGATATCGTGACAACGAATCACTGGTACGAGCTACCTCGAAGGAAAAAAGAAACCGGAACTTGGAGTACAAGTAAGTTTCGCCCTCTTTAATTAAAACGCCCTATCTAACATCTTTCTATCTTTCAAAATATGTATGTTGAAATATTTGAAGGATTCTATGTTTTCTGAAGCGAAGTTATATTAGATTGGCTGTATATGTAATGTTGCTTCAAATAAAATTCCAATCATATTTTTCCAAATACAATGCAATTTGTTCCAAACACAATGCAATTTCTTCGAAGTACATAAACTTATAATTAATTGAGGTAACTTTTACGTATTTATGCACTTTCGTTAAAGGTCAAAATATCGAAATTGATTAAAATATTGAAATATTGTTCCTTTATTATATTTACAGCTGAACCTGATATCTTTCCTTCATCCTTGCCTAGCTCTTACTATCATACAACATTATTTTTAGTCGTAACAGTGACGTTAAAATAAAAGAAACCAACAAATATATACTTGTTCTATCTTTCTTCTATGATCTTTGACTGGTAGATAGGATATTTGAACTACTTAAAAAGAATGACGGGATATTCATATCGAAACGTAAAAGTGCAGTTAGCCGTATCGTTTCGATCGACGAGCTCCCAACAATGGCTGCACTCCTAACAGCGTCAAACCGCCGAACCTTCTTAACTTATCTCGTCAAAAGCGTCCAACTTTCCTAGGATCCAGCGTGTCATGGCCATAAATCAACAGAAAAAGACGTAACATCGCGAATTTCGTGGCAGAAGTCGGCGACGATCTTACGGAGATTTCTGCACGGCTGGGAAAACTGTGGAAACGCAAAATCCGAAGGCTCAACTTTCTGGTAAACAATCTCGTGAAAGCGAATCAGAGGGACTTGTGGTGGACGTGACAAACACGACAAACGGTGGCAGTCGTGCAAAGACAGGAATTCCTGTTTCTTTCGCTCGATTTACCTTGTTCGGTGTATTGGTTAACGTTGAATTGATCGTAGATTTCGAGGTGTAGGTATCAAAGCATTGGTTCACACTGGAACTAGTAGGTTAGTTAGAGTGACCAATGCAGAATTGTTTTAAAAAATTTTGTTGATTACAATTACTATATATTAGTTAGGATCTGTGGATGTAGGATGTAGAAGCTAGGCTGTAGAATCTGAATAATTTTTCTTGTAAAAGATTAGATGACTCGAAAAATTCGATAGCTTGTTTATCATGCACTTTTATGAAATGGAAAAATTTTCAAACGAACACTCCTGGTTGGATAATAAAGAAAAACATTTAAGGAAAAACATATAACAATTGTAGCGGCCCATGGCCGTAGAAGAAGTTTCAAGTTGAGATGGAAAATTCAAAACTGGAAGAGACCCATATTATTGCACCTTTGAATACTAACGTTGTTTTGGGTTACAAGGTCCAGATTATTATTGCTGTTTCTTGTAATCTTCAGCTAGAGTTACATAAGAAGGTTAACTTTTTGTAGTAACATCCGGTAATATAAATGCACGAACGTGATCCCTATGATATTCTTCTTCATTCGTTTGGTATTGTAGCTTTGAGTGAGCGACGATCAACATCGGCATACATTATCTCTGTACATATACTTGTTTCAATATATCTTGTTATTACAAATTCATCCATTCATTTCTTTATCAAACAAGCCTACACGTTGTACACCTCACAACTTTATTGTATGACATTATGAGTAAAATAATTTTCTATTTTTCAGTGGAACAATATTGAACTTCGTATATTTATGAAAAGCAAACAAGAAATTTTGAATAGCTAGAATGTTCGATATTATTCGTGGAATAATAACTCATTACTGCTTATTGTCTTTATAAAACTTATGCAAAATTTTCAATTCAAATCTCCAAATTATCATAAATTTTAACTATCTCTCCAATCTCGCTGACCATTTGGAAGATGTAATAGAAGATCGTTATCGTGAATTGAATTTGAATTCGATTTGGCTTGATTAAAGTTTAATTTGGTTTCAATTTCATCAGTTGTTAGCATAGATGTTTCACCGAATACTAAGTACCTGGTAGAATAATATCGATTCGCTACAAAGATTTCTTTCTCGTCTCTGAATTCTACGTCAAACTTCAAAATCTTGGATCAAAATTCCTATTATAAATTCCTATAATAAATAAACTATTAAATATCTTCATCGCCTCTCCAATTTCATTAACCAAACCATTTTAAAATTTAGAGGATGTAACAGCAAATAGTTGTCATAAATTCAATTCAATTCGATTCGATTAAACTCTAATTTGATATTGCTGATCGTTAGAATAGTTGTTTCACTTCGAATATCAAACAGCGCAACATTTTCTTTCACCATTCTAAATTTTACGTTAAAGCCTCAAATCCTCGTCCTAAATCCCCAACAAATTATCATAGATCTCAACCACCTCACCAATCTCGCTGACCAAACCACAACACACAGTAAACGCTCGAGGGTAGAAAGAAAAATAGCCTGCGAGATAGTCGGCGTTAAGGCAGAACGATTTCGCAGTCGGTCAAACCAGGTAGTACAAACGTCATTTTTCAAAGTAACCCCCGTAGTTTCCGCCGTGGCTAAGATCCTTTACCCACTTACCACCGTTTTGCGCTAATTGATTTCAAGTGTAACGAATTGTTTGGAGCACGTCGCGACTCACGGACTCGCACTTTCCAACCAGACAAATGGGTTACAGGGTGTCATCGCGGCGGCTCCGCGTCATGAGTGGTAACACTCAGCCTCGCCGTGACAGAGGGTGCGAAAACGGTGAAGAATTCGCGACAATGCTGTCCGGGAAAGCGGTCTTAATTCACCGCGAATTATTAATGCGCGTTAGGAGTTGCATGTGGCTGCGATTATGCCGTGTGGAATAATTATTTCGCGGTGATATATCGTCCGCTGATTCTTTTGTCGTTCAATTTCGGAGAGACGCGTATTCATCAACGTTGTTCGTGTAGTAACAATCGGCCTGGAATGTGGTATATTGCTCCAATTGCATCGGAGGCAGCCGGGAATCTGTGTCTTGGGACATGGGGTAGTTTGCTCGGCAAGAGTAGAAATGGCTGGTTTTGTGGAAATTGTGAATTCGGTGAAGTAAGCAAAGCGAATACATTTTTTTTATTCTGGAGAGGTAAACTTGGAATGGAAAGTTGTGTAATTGGAATGTTTCGTGGAAAATAGTTTAGATGGAAATTAGTTTATGAAATTGGCTGCGTGTAATTAGGATAAAGAATTAGACGATTCGCATAGCGAACACAATCGATCTTCGATTTGTTAAATTATCGAATCATTCAAGGTAGTAAAAGATTCTTTATTTTTCCAAGAAACATTCTAGCTACTAATTGCTCTAAGTACTGTGTGATCAGATACAACGCTACTACATTCAATAAATTTCGAATTTCAATATAGGTTGCATCAATATACTTCGATTAAGGTAACATCGTTTCCCGACACGTAACCAATCACGCGCGCACACACACACACATACACACACAGAGAAAAACAAGTTGCAATAAAGAAAGACACAACAAGGCTAGTGTGCAAGAAGCGTTACGCAATGTCGTCACTGTCAACCGCATCCATTTCTTGCTTGGCGATCAACCAGTCAATTAAAAAGGGAAACAAGAAGAAACGATCTTCGTCTGTTTTTCCTCGCCCTGTCTACCTTTTTTCCGATGATCGTTGACGCGATATCAAGATCGATGAGGCTGCGATAAAGCTGCTCAATTGGTTTCGTTTGGCACCGACTTCTTGTTTCATCGACATCCTATGGTGGTCAATCGAGTCACGTACGATTGGTGGATACTTCTCGAATCTGTCACGCTTTGTTTCGTGCCCAATCATCGTGAATAAAAAAAACTAATATCAACCTTCTCTCGTCTATAGATGAAGTGTCACGCGAAGCGATATCGTGCATAGATCTGTATAAAAATTGATCTGCGAAATATTTAATTTAAAATATGACGAAATTAACGATTCTACAATATGTATACATTACCAACTGCAAATTTTTTAACTTTTCTTTCGTAGGTAGATGTATTGAAAACTAATCTGTAATTAATCTGTAACTTTACCTGTAAATTAGGTACCAGAAATGCATAATTCTGTGGTAATCTGGAAAACTAAATTAAGCTAATCGATGTAACTACGTTAGTTTTCAACATAAGCTCCAATACTACATTGCGTTATTTTTTTGAATTATCTGAAAATATCTGAATATTTCTGTGGTGTCTATATTATCTACACATACGTATAATTAGCAAAATGGGTGTCATACGGATTTCTAATTCGCACTAAAAAGGCCAGCGATTATTTTGACCCATTAACGAGTTAGCAGAAATTTTTACATTCGCTGGGAAGCATAATCGTTCGTAAACTTTATATTTCCAATGAAAGATAAGAATTTTCCCGTGCTTTGTTGAAAATAATAACACCAAAAGTACAACAGAAGTTTACCTAACTGGGATATCGGGAGAAAGAAACTTTGACGCTCCTGATATGGGGCTTTCAAATTTCTCAAATTTTTTATCTACAGTTCTCGAATTTCGCAAGTTTTCTATCACAAGATATCTGACACGCGATTGCAAAATATCGACGAATCCACGAAGGCTCCATGCATTCTATTTTTAATGGCCGCGCAGGAGACGCGAGTCGCGTAACCAGTACACCATTTGTCTTGAAAGAACGTGCGCGAGATCGTATTCATCGAGAGGTCGAAGTGCAACGGAAGTTAAGTCGCGGCTCGATTCCACAACGTATCGGACTCACCGTGGAAGAAAACAAACGATACGTAAAGGTGTAGGAGTGTGTTCAAAGAGAAAAGTGGTTCGCTTTGGCCTTTGCTGCTTCGTCGACGGTTGTTTCCAAGCTTTCTGCAAGTGCATTGTGTGTCGCGCGCATCCGGTGAAGACGATTTTCAAGTCGACCCGATCAAGTGCCACCGGGGATTGGATAGCCGGTGACATTCAGGGAATTGCGATTTCTCTGGAAACTGCCGGCTTGGAAACGAGTTTTCAATGGAATCGAGCTGAAATCGCCGATGATGACATTTGTTTCGCTTTCTCGAATTTTATTCCTCGGAAGATTTGGGGCAGTTTAATTGCTAAAAGCGCATACGTTTACCATTAGCGGTTATCATTATTCGGAAGAAATAATAGGAGAGAATCTGATTATCACGGATTTTGGATTTTAATAAGGTTTCGCGAGATGAAATATTTCGTTGAAAGTATCTCTGTTGAATGTAGATAAAGCTTCGTCTATATATTTTGTAGGACACGAAACACAATCCTTGTCACACATATCATTGTGTAATTTGTACAATGAGTTATAGAAGTAGAATTCTAATTTCACAGGTGTTTGTATTTTCAAAGAGTATCGATTAGAAGAGAATTGGAAATCTCTCTTGAGACTTTAATGTATCCTTCATTTTTCCAACTTCGCTTATCTTTAGTACCGAAATAACGTATTAACAAAGAATCAATATTAAATCATAAACCAATGGATATGAGAAGTTTTAAAGACACATGAGAATTGAAACATAGTTCGATAATAAGCTCGGAATATTTAATTCCAGAAACTAATGATATCGATTTTCTGACATATGAATCTCCTTTCGTACTTCTACATTTTGCTCAAACAATGACTGCAAGTAATAAAACTTTTAACTCTGAAGATTATCATAAATCTTGAAAGCCATTAGTGACTCCGCATCAAAGGCTAATTAGCATTAAATGGTAATGCGACCTAAATTTTACGTTCGATAATTCTTTCTATCCAGAAATTCGCTTCATCCTTTCCAATCATCCATCCGTAAGATCTACAGGATACGAACACTGTATATATCAGATCGTAAATTATCTCAGCTTTCGATAAACCTGAAGATCGAGCATTCAGATATGTAAATAAAAATTCCTGTACGTAACGCAGAGATACGGCTCAATAACGTACAAACTATTTTCGATTTATCGGGCCAAACAGTCCCTTAGTTTGCTTGGATAATCAACGTCGTATCTTGGCTTGCAATTGCATTAAAAGATGGATATACAACTACTTATTCGACGGCACGTTTACAACGTATAAAGAGGCCTTTAATTACATGGCATTCATACGTCGTTGTAGCGGTCTAAAGAGACGTCAGCAGCTTCGCAGTGCAGAAAGCCGCGAAGTTAAACAGCGTTGGTCGAACGACGAATAACCATGCAGGAACTCGGCTACTACTGCTCGCGGTTTCAGAGTTAAGCTACAATTCTATGGACTTTGTTGGTTAGGGTAATCAATTACGACTGATGCAAGAGAAAGAAGAAAATTTTGATAAAAAGGGAAAGTAACTTTTATTGTTGCGCTTTGAATTTACCTAAAGGTAGCTGAGAAACTTTTTGAAAAGAGGATCATAAGGAAAAATGGTGAATTGAGCAAACTGCGCTGGAAATTTTAGTACGACGTTTAGATTGAGAAGTGTAACGGTTCTTAAAGATCTTTGCAAATGTATGTTCAAAATAAACATTTTGCGGTAATCCGATTAATCTGGCTAAAAAATATATGAAGCATTTATGTATTTAGACTGGTACATTCTTTCAGTCAATATTTGAAACAGATAGAACTTTCGGTGTCTGTAAGATAGAATATCTTTTATATAAGATTCTTTATATAAGATAGAACTTTAAATATTTCACGCTCTCTTTACTTAAAATTCTATACAATCGAGAAACAGCTTCAAGAAATTAGAAAAGCAGAAACTCCGAAAGATAGTAACGCTCCAACGGAAATTATTATTCGAAGCATTTTACGATTCTGAATTCTCAAAAGTTCCAAGCTATCTCCTCCTCCGACCGGACTTGACTCTCAAAACCACCTTTATTCCCACAACTTTTCCTACTATTCTAATTTTAATGGTATTCGAATAAATCACCAGGTGATTCCGAATACTACAAAAGCAGACCACGCTTGGTAAGACGATAATACCAAGGTGTCGAAAACGTTGGCGCAATAACAAAGAGTTTCATCGTGTGGGTAACAAGTACATTTTCCCAAGGATCGATATGAACAAGGGGATCCTCCGGTATTCCCCCTCTTACCCACCTCTCTCTCTCCCTATCTATCTATCTATCGCTCTCTCCTTTCTTAACCGAAAGCCAGAATTTAGCTCGGCGCTTGGGAAATTTCATAAATTACCAGTGAAATGGAGAGAGGCCGGTTGATATATGTGGGCTAGCAGGATTTATTCCCGCGGCGGACTTGACTTTCGTCGTAGCCGTTTCGCGTGCTAGCTGCGCGATGTCGTCGCATTACTATGCAAACGCATGTATGAAGCTGGCGGTAAACAGTCAAATTATGAGCGTGACGGGATTCGTGACAGTGGCATATTAGCTTGTCAAGAGTTCTTTTATGAGAAATGGAACGCGTAAAAATTCTTTTGCATTCGCCGACGATGGAAAACTACAGAAATTATATTGCAGACGTTGATAACGTTGAATTGTGCCTATCGTGACGTTCTTGGAACGTTGTTGATGAAATTCGGAAATAATATATGATATCTACGACACGACTGGAGGTTGATTCGATGAAATTACAATAGAAACGCCCATATTTCATTTAATGGGGAAAATGAAATATAAAATTACAGATATTATATCATAGATATTGCTGACAGTCGATTGTACCATCGCAGGGTTCTTAAACCGTTGGTGAAATTTAGAGAAAATTTGTGGTAAATACGATATGGTTAAGAAATTAATGGAATTATGATACAATATTGGATACGTGATTTAATAAGGAAGATAAAGGTATTTGAAGTAACATCTAGATATTTGATGAAACAATATGTTGAGTCGAACTCTTTAGTGTTCTTTAGATAGTAAGTTGAAAGTTCGAAAGACAGAAAAGGCGCTCGATTATGTTTTATGAACATTATACTACTTGCTAGAGAAACGAGGAGCAACTTGAAATTTCTTTTTTACGTGAAAGATTTCATTTTTCAATAAACTGAATTTGTGGCAGTAGCAGATATCCTAAAGATTCCCATATGTAATTTCCAGAAAAATTCAAAGTACATAAAATTTCAGAAGCCACGAGAACCTACATTCACCTTCATACGATTTTAGAAGCATTACCGATGAAATTTCAAAGAAAATTCAGATAGTTGTTGAATGGTTGAATTTTACGTTGGTAAAATCACAGAAATGAAGTGACAGAAGCTGTAACTTAATCGATTGTAGAATTCGTGGAACGTCATCGATGAAATCCGAAGGAAAATTTATGGTAGAAAGGCTTTTAATTGGAGGAACGTCCACAAAGTCCACCTCCGGATCGCAGAGATTCTTTGGTTGGAATATTACCGGAAAACATCTCGTAACTTTGAAGCATCTCTATCAAGAACGGCGCGTATTTTAACTACGGCATGTGCTTGTAAAACGTTGGTTGAACGATTACGATGTCGATACGACTCGGCGTTTATCGTGTCTAATTCCGTCTTCAGATTTCATACCTGCAACCACGAAACTGTTTTCTCGTAACGACTTCGTTTTCAGTTTCCGTAACGACATCGTTGTTCCGTAAAAGATCCGTTTTAAGATCTAAAGATCCCCCGTAGGATTTATAAATATCGACACGACGAGAAATTCTATCGTCAATATGAAGTTATATCATATTTCAGTAAAAATATGTTCTCGAATCTAATAATAATTTGAAATTAAATTTCTAATTTCTTTGACGTGTTATTTAAACGTGCTAAGAATATTTTCCTTCGTTCTAATTTAGAAATGTATGACAAAACGTGGAATTAAGTGAAGCTTAATAAAGTTTCACATGAGATATCAGTAGATGGATAAACTTCCTGGATAAACATATCATTTTGTAGGCTCATTAAGTTATTCTAAAATAAATCTTGACTTTGATTATGAAATAATATCGAATATAATATCTTGTGGATAATCTTCAAAAATAATATCGAGGATAAATATACCATGAAGAATTTCTAGCAAAGTTCCAAGCTACAAAATTTTTTCTTATTCCACTTTAAAGAACTTTAAAAGAAATTATACTTGAAGTCCTATAATACGCTAAAAAGAAAAAGAAAAGAGAAAACTGATTAAAACTATCATTGCTTAATAAAATCACTCTCGTATTCATCTTCTCAGGCAAAATTTAGCTATTCCACATAGCAGATATATTAAACTTAAACTTTTCTTGTTCATGTAAATAATTCTTTCTTTCGCATCATTTAAAGGAACTTTAAAAAGAAAGGGGCTTGAAGTAGGAAATTACGCTTTCTACTCTATAATTCAAAAAAAAAAAAGAAATAAAAATAAAAGTACGAAGTAATATCATTGGCTCGTTCGTACTCTCGCGCGACACTTATCTCGTAACACCCAGTATATTGAATTCAAACTTTCCTGGCAACGGAAAAGTTTCGAGCGGCTCGTTGCTAGGAACAATTTGCTCCTAAACATGTTGTTCTTGAAACGGAGAACGCATTAGGCGATTCAACGGCGAGAATGGGCACAACGATAAGCATTATTCCGCCGATGCCTAATTGGTCGCAATTAGGTCTCGAAACCAATATTTCACCAAAAATGTTGGTCAGAATGCCGGATCTGAGGGCTTCCCATTTTAAACTTTTACCAAAATAGAAAACTCGAATGAGAAGTTCTCTTCGTTCCTGGTAAGAACTAGTTTTGACATTAACAGCTGCGTGCCGCTGCTTTTTCGTCTGGAAAAAACTTCCCACGTCGAAACAGGGTGGAATTCCTAGGTATACAAATTTAAGTACGGACAACGTGTGCACGCAATTCCGAAAGTTTCCGGTTTATACGCGGCGGACGTAAAGACATTAAATTAAAAGTCGATAAATTAGAATTAGAAATAAAGATGTTAAATTTTAACGCTGCGAATCGATCGTTTACATTAGCTTCTTTGTTTCTAATTTTTTCTAATTTGAATTTTTTTACTTCCAGAAACTATGTAAATTTAATCCTTAACCACATGACCTGTTTGGGTGTAATAAAATATTTTGTAGTTAGCAATTTACGTGTCATAAAGGTATAGAAAAGTAATTTAAAAAAATTCGTAATATCGTCCTGCATTTTTTACTTCTTTTATTTCTTGGCAGAATTCCTTATTAAAGAGTAGTTTGTTGATGAATGGTCTTATGTGTAGAATGTGCGTATAAACACATAAATAAAACTTTTATTTTAGAATGTAGCTGAGGCAACAGCTATGATTAATATGAATTGCGACTATTACATTCGACTGTGCACATTCTGTTACAGCTGCTGCAATAAGGATGTATTATACAGATATACCTTTATTACATTAAAAAATAGAGATTAAATTTTATATCAAAATTCTATACACGCCTCTAAGAATAAAACGTTAAATTTAAGTTTTATTAGAAACTAGGCAACCACTGTTTTCAATTTACTACCTTCTTAATTCAACTTTCAGTGTAAATTCCATATCAGTTTCATACTCGTGCACTATTATTGCTTTATATAAAACATTATTTATAAACGTCCCATAAAATTTATATACGAATATAACGCACTCAAAAAATATTATTGAAAGTTTTTATAGAAGGCAAGGGAAAAACATTATAATTTGTTCTATTCTTTTCCAACTTCTTTCTTTCATGGAGGTTCTTCCGGTGCTGCTCAATATCATTGGTTGCCAGAGGTCAGAAATCGAGCGATCGGAGCTAAATTTTTATTTGCCACAGCTGATTCCGTCCTTCCTAGCTACTTTCATTTCGCCTGTCGCCTTTTTCCTCATTTTTGTCAGACACGTGTAACGCTTCCGATGGCTTCCAAATTGATTCGATTTTCTCGTAGCCACGGCAACAATTATGTCAGCGCACGACATAACTGACAATCTATCCTGTGGAACAATTCCACGTTGGCTCTCGATGGGGAACGATTATTGGCTCGCAAGCTCGCGGAACACGAAAATGAAACATCAACGATCGTGAGGGGCGATCGAAGAAACGAGTTGGTTCCGTTGAAATATCATTTACCGATTCTTTACTGGTCCTTTCTATTGTCACGCAATATCGTAAAAACCATGAAATATCGAGCTTTTCTCGAGAAATACAAATGGTACATTTCGTGCCTGTTAAGAGAATACGCTCGCGATTTGAACAATTATTATAGATTTGTATGAATATTCTGCGTTGTATAGAACTTTTCGACACTCCATTTATATTGTGATGAGAAAAATGTGTATGTTTATGTATATATAATCGATTTAAAAGGGGAAATATATATACGTATATAACAATATTTTGTATCTTTTGAAAGAAAATGGCCAACTATTATGATGATCATTATCTTGATAATTTATTGAAAGTTAGTGGAATAGCGTTGTTTCTTTTAAGATATACCGTAAGTGTAAAGTAAACGTTTAGTTTGGTAAATAACGTGACACCAAGATGATTGCTGTCGAAGGACGAACAAAGTCTCGTGTTGTGCGTATCACAGTGCGCAAATATTTGCTTTACATATATGTACCGAGGCAAATATGCGTGGAATGCAAATTTTTTTAAAACTTCTTCTATTCTAATGTAAGATATAAGAGGATATGTAGATTCCAAAAATAAATACAGCTCATCTAAATAAAAAAATTTATCAAAGTCGTCGTTACCACCAAACATTCTGTCTAAAATAACTCTTCAAAACCAAGAAAACTTTCCACCAGCTAAACACCCGTATTCATGAAAATGCCATACTTCCATAAGTTCGTTTATCGCAAGATGACATAGATAATAGCAAATTCTAAGATAAATTGAAAAAGCAGTGTATACATTATCGTTATTGTACTTTTTAATTTATGGAATCGATCAATGTGGTTTCTGAACGACTCATATTCTATATTGTTTACATTATGTAATATCATATCATATGCAAAATACTAAGAAACTATATATAACCCTTTACACTCAACGGCCTTTTCGGTCGGGCGTAGTAGCAACTCGAAGTGATTCTGCGAGTATGTGACAAGTGTTTTGTAGGTAATATAAAATGATTTTATACAAAAATTAACTTAAAAAAACATTATATTTTAATAATCTATATATATTTACATCTTTAAACATATCATTTTTAGATATTTTTTCTGTAATCTTTTTTACGATAATTTATAAAGCATCTGCCAAGATGCATTCTTGGCTTATCGGGACAAGTATCGCAATTATAAGTTGTTTCGTGTCTTTCTCCTGTTTTGTTTCGGTAAGAATACACCTTACAATCCCTTCTTGTTCCTATTAAAATTACATGGAGCTTTCCATTTAACCGAATTTCATTACAGTAAGCAGTCGACGTCGAAGCTCGATCTCACGGTTGTCGAATATCTCCTCTCAACTAGTACATCTAGTACACTAGTACTAGTACTAGTAACTCTAGTACACCAGTACTAAAGTTTTTATAAATCGCAGGTAGTTAATTGGCCTTTCATTCTTTTTTTACTGAATATATGAATTAATTAAACAAATTTCCAAACCCATTGTTTTACGAAACTATAATACTTCTGCCACGATCGTCGAATCTGAACTAACGTCGGAGACGTTGCCAGAACCATAGTTTCGAAAGAATTTCAGCATAAATATTTCATCTTCATCTTAAGGTGTAACACCTCACTCGTGATAACAAACAATATCAAGAGCTAAGGAATCTATTTACGAATCAATACTGCGCTCTCATCAATTGGAGAAGTCGAAATCTAGCATAAACAGGGACTTGTGACTCTCATTTACCTCTCAATTTGCCACACGGAACGCCGTAGTGACGAAAGATCACCTCTCGAGTGCAAAGGGAATATATATTTAATAATATTTAATACTAATATATTATATATATATAAATATATATATAAAAATATATATATAAATATATATAAATATTATATAAAAATATAAATATATATATAAAAATATATATATAAATATATATATAAATATTATATAAAAATATAAATATATATAAAAAAAAATATATATATATAAATATATATAAATATTATATAAAAATATAAATATATATATATATATTTTATATAAAATATATAAAATATATTAGTATTAAATATTACTAAATATATATTCCCTTTGCACTCGAGAGGTGATCTTTCGTCACTACGGCGTTCCGTGTGGCAAATTGAGAGGTAAATGAGAGTCACAAGTCCCTGTTTATGCTAGATTTCGACTTCTCCAATTGATGAGAGCGCAGTATTGATTCGTAAATAGATTCCTTAGATATATAATATATATTATATATCTAAATATATATATATATATATATATATATATATTGCTCACAGGCGTAATATATATTTCTCAAAACAAAACCATAATCTACGATTAGTCTATGAATTGAGGGTTTCATTGTTCATCGCCTAATAGCAACCATTATTTCCGTTCGCGATTCATTTTATCTTCTGTCGCCATAAATGTAAATTTCGATGTAATTCAATCAAGCCATCTTTCCCTGTCTTGTGCAAGCGTATGCGTGCGGGTACGCGTCGTCAGGACGATTGTATTTTTCTCTGGTGGTTGAGGAGGAACGGGACGATAGGCAGGGTTGCAGCGTGGAATTGAAATTCGGCGTTTCCCCCTGAGCTTCCCCTTAGCTTCCGTTAAACATACTTCCGCGGCAGTTTACCTCGCGCCGTTGTAACCGGTCGTCACGCGCGTATAAGTACGAGTACTTAGAATATACGCGTGTGTGCAATTCCACAGAATTTTCTGCCTGAAGATTTCCGAGGTTTCGAGTAAACTTTATCTTCCGAGTAGCTCCGCGACAACTGAAATCAGGCTGGGTTTAAAGACGCCTATGTTTCCATCTCTTTTTATCACTTCGTAAGTTTTCTATAACAGTATCTGTCTGTCTGTCTGTCTTCTCGAATACATTCCTTTTCAATCCTTCATCAACGTTTCTTTCTCGTTTGATCATTATTCGCGAAGGAATGCGATTTGTAGATCACGGAAAATTGCATGAGTCCATTTTATAGAGTCCTATTAAAATGTGAGAGATTTCGAAATTTTGTTTCTGAATTTTTGAAGTTTCAATGTTTCGACTTTTCAGATCCTCCGAGCTTCGAAGTTCGAGGCCTCTGAACTTTTGAAGTTTCAGAGTTTCGAATGCCCAAATTTTCAGAGCTTCGAAGTAACAAATTTGCGAATTACCGAATTTCGAATTTCTAAATATCCAATTTTTTAAATATTTCTAGTTTTCAAACTTAAGATTCCCGAGAAATTTACTTTCTCGAAGTTACATTACCAATTACTACTTTGTGGCATTACTGAGAAAATAAAAGATGAACTACATAAAAAATGAGATACAAAATATGTCGTTCAAAGAATATGAAATTTTTGTGCGAAGCATATGGGGTTTAAGATTCAAATTCTATAGTACAGACGGGTTGAATCCAGAGCCCGGTCTATTAACCCTAAAATGGCGTTACGACGTACTCGCGTATATACCTACTACTTCATCTAAAGCACCTTAAAACTTTCTTACAGCCTTGCTTTGAGGGAGGTACTGTCTTTAAAAGAGAACAACGACACGAATGACCAAGGCCTGAAGAATGGCACAACCAGGCCAGGCTAAAATTTCTCTATTTTCTTTTTAAGGCTCTGTGCATTAACCTCCCGGCCGCTATTGATGGCCAAAAATTTACTAAGATCATGAACGGTATATCGCCTTACTTTAATATAACTCCATTTTTAAATTTCATGTATGAACACGAGATATAAATATTTCAGACAATATATATTTTAAATAATGTGAAATGAATCGTACAGAATCATATCAACTTTTATCCTTAAATGTTCATATCAACACGCTGATTAAATTAGAAACTGTAATTTGAGCAAAGCAGCGTTCCTGGTAAATCACCTTATCAACGAAATCTTAATATCGTACATAATCAAGATTTCTATAAAAATAAAATTTTTAAAAATCTGTTATTTTTTTCTCTAAGATATTTTCCACTAGCTTCCATTCTTCCAATGAGATAACCTCGTTTAGATTCCACGATACAGCTATTCCATAATTAAACCCATCGAAACTTACATAAACACCATCTGCATGATGAAACAATTAAATCTCCCTCCCTGTACACAAAAGGGATTAAAAGAAACATAAAATCGTGGCGTGGATAACGCTGAGTTGAAAATGACTCTGAAAATCGGGTGGATTTTGCTTCAGGTTCATGACAATGGAAGCACATTGCTGGATAAAACGTAAACGGAAGGCAAGGAAGCTCATAAACAGGGGCAGAGAGATCAAGCGGGCTGTCGGTCACGTTTCCCAAGATTAAAGGGTTTCCCTTTTGCCAAGGCGCGACGAGGCTCCACTTCCGGGCAAAATGCAACCCGCTAAATATGCGGATGCGCAAACAGAGAGCCGAGTAATAAGTGTTTATTGCCTTTCAGAAACGCTTGCCACTTTATGCCGACGGGTACAGGCCGTGGAACCAGCGAGCAGACAGCCAGGGCAAACTAAGAGTGGCAGTTGGTTAAGTTTAAATTATACGATGCCCGCTGCGAAACTCCGGTACGAAACTTATACTTAAGATTTTAATTACTCCCACTACGAGTAACTATCGTCGACGAGACAAACGGGGGAGGAAGAGGACAGTATTTGCGAAGAATCGTTAAAGAAAATAAGCTCGAACGGGACAGTCGTTGTACCGAAGCGTAGTTATGACACGGTGAGGGAGATAACGGAGGAAATTGCTTGCATTTCGCAGAGAAATACATTCAAGTTGTCGAACTATCGTCTCATATTGAATTTCGATTTTCGGGTGGTTATACGAAACCGAGAGAAAATGTATTTTTTCAGAATTCTCGAGTTTTGAATTTTTGTACTACATTTTCAAATTTTCAGATTCAAATGTTCAATAGATCAAACCTTTTTATCTTTTTAAATATTCAGATTCTTAAATATTCAGATATGCAAATATTCATACAGTGAAATTTTCAAATAATCCAATATTTTCATGGAAATTTTCAGGTATATAAATATCCAAATTTTTCAATATTTCAATATTGAAATTTTCTAATATTTAAATTTTCGCATTCAATTACTCACGCTTAATCGAAAGAGATTCTCTTTTAATGGATTGGTCCTTCTATGGCAAATAAAGTCATAATCGAACGTGTTGCGGTATTCTATGAACCAGTTTTGATGGGCCGTGGTCAGAAAATAAAATGAAATTTTTCAAACCATCGCACGTCGATGGAAAAATTTTTTTGAAACCTTTAAATCTTTTAATCCACAAGTTTTCAAATTATCAAATTTTCAAGTTTCCAAATACCTAAATCTGAAAGATTAATTTCTATATTTCGTTAATCTTCTTCCAAATTAAATACAAACGGGAGATGAAATAAAAAAAATTGCTCCATCGAAATATCGCGTATCGGCAGTAAAAATTTGCGAACATTCAGAATATTGGAATAGAAATAACGATAACCACGGTGCACCAGCTTTCGATAACACTCGCCACCTTTCATCTCCCTATCTTTCATCGGGGCAAAAACTCAATAAAGATGGTATCATAACGAAGCAGAGAATTATCTTACGTAAATATTTACACACCACCTGAAACGGGGAGTTTCATAACGAATGAAAATTAGACCGATAAATGCGCGATCATAAACCGATATAAAAATCCATCGTTCAAAAAGAAGCGAGTTTGATACACTTGTTATTCAAATATTCACAAAACGAAACGTTAAGGCGCAAATCATACTGTTAAATAACATAAAACTTGTAATTTTCTTTGTCACCATTTTACAAATATATATTAAGTTAAATTAAATTTTAACTTACTTGTTATATAATAATATTGTATTATGACATATAATGTAATTTGCTAAATAACATGCATACTGAGCAAACTAAAATAAAATAACTGTTTCAAAAAGATCTTCATCTTTAATGTACAAAACAGCACGAATACGTATCGCAGATCTCTGATTTTAATTTATTAAAAATTTTCTGGAACAAACAATACGGCATGTAATTTAAAATATAAAAAATTTAATTGTTATATTATTGTAACATCATATTGTGAATGACAAGTGAATGAATTAACTTAAATATAGAACAATTGACGTAATTGTAAGTAGGAAATGTTGAAACTAATTCGCCGCCTTCGCAAAATTCATTTCGACTTTTAAACAAAACCACATGTTGTTCAACTTGTTATGTGATAATGTGGAGTGACACGGATCATCGAATTACTTGGAAACGCATTAGTCGTTGTATTAACTATGAATGGGAATTAATTTCCGCTTTGACGACAGGACGATAGCAAGCGATACGCGACGACCGCAGCACTAGCATATCGCGCCACCACCAGTTTAAATTAGAAATGTACACATTACGACAGGCCCATCCAAAAACTTCTCATAAAGTCTTCTCGTACAAATTCGACGAATAAATTTTATATGAGAAATTTTGTAAATTTTCTCGTTTAATTCCTTCATTCTGCTCTTTCTTCTCTTGTTAACACGATATATTATACTTTATAATTAACCGTGTACTCGTGAGGCATGAAAATTTTATCAAGTGCTTATTGTTATATACCATCACAATAGAAATAGAAATGAAATTTGATAAAAAAGAACATTTTTTGATCCCGTTCTCTTTTTCACTCTGGGAAATAAAGTCAACGTGAGATACGAATAAGAGCGACGGTTCACGGTTAATTCGAAACGAATTAGCATAGAATCGAATCAGAGTGGACATGAATTTATAGCTGTCGGTTATACACATAGACTAGAATTTTTTAGCGCTTATAGGAACTAATCATACTCGTATAAATCGAAAAAGCTGGAATTACGAAACTGGTGAACAATTTCGTTGATATTTTATTATATCATTCTTCCCTTGTTAAACAGGATTCTGTGACTTTATATCGGTTTCGCGGAAAGGGAAATAAGCTTGTAACGATGTTTAACGTAAGGTTAAATATACCTATATTATAAATAATACGGAAGAGGAAGACAGGAGTCTTTTAATACTATTAATAAATAAATGAATATAATACTATTAATAAATACTATTAATAAATAGTAACAAAATACAAGATCGCAAGTAATTAACAAGTTGATTGAAATAGTGGCATGATACTTGACCGAAAAAAATAATTCTCCTTACAGTTCCTTGTCAAACATAAAATCGACTTCTAACATCTGAAGATATGTAATAGTAATGCTTAATAATTTTAGAAAGAGAGACAAAGTTGCTAAATTTGTTATGCACTTTTATAATTAATGTGATAATATTCAATTTAAACACTACAAACTCAAAATCATAAAAAAATTGGTCCAATGCATGCAAACATATTTTGGTTCTTTCCTAATCTATTAGAACAGGAAGGCGTGTGCAAATTTCATACAGAAGAACCATACAAAATTTTGTCATACAGAAAAGAAAACAGAATACGGGTGATGCCTCAAAACTAAAAATTAGGTAAGAGGCATCGGAGGCACTTTCAAATCATTCTTTATCCACGATAACTTCTTCAAACTTTAACAAGATCAACTCGATGTCTTTCGCAGCTCCTCGAAACTTTCAGCGAGGAAGCAAACGAGATAAAGAAAAAGCTCCGTTTCCGACTGAACTCTGACCTACATCCATAATTAGCAAAACGATATAGTTGTATACGGAATGGGAACAACAGCGAACATCATCATTCCTAGCCTCTATCAACCGGATGTGCAATCGTGTACCACCTGATACACGATTCAATTTGCAAAAATTGCAATCGTTGAATCGAAGGGAACGAAATGGGGGACCCTTTGAGCAATCGAAAAATCGATGAACGAGCACGTGAAAGTTCCTTAGACGGGGAACAACGAGACGGAGTCTAATTATGGTGGTTGTTAGCATTAGTGACTTGGATGCTCGTCTTTTCAGGTTCGTCAACTTTTATCGCGACCATGTTCTTCGCTCTAACGCCCCATCTTCTCGCTTGTTCTACTAACCGAGTTATTCGTACTATCGCGACGGATATTGTTCATGAAGTCGCTGTGCACAACTTCACTGGAAATGAGGTACATGGATTGTTCGATCGGGCTGTCGTTTCGTTAACGACCGCGAATATTTAAGAAGAGAAATGCTCTCCGATCTTCGAGGTGCGAGGGACGTGTGTGCTCTGTCGTTATATATAAAAGTGTCTAGATTATGTCGTTGCGATTACTATTGTATCATATTAAAGTCTGTAAATAAACAGCGTATAAAAGCGCCCCGACGCAAAAGTATTATAAATTCTATCTGATTACCTGAGGAAAAATTAACTGCCCTTGTCTACTTCAACCACATGCTCATAGTACATTTTGGTATAATTCATTGACAGACTTTTGTATGGCAGTGGCAAAATGAACAGATTCGTAATTTGTTAGTCGTTTCATTCTCACGTTAGGAGATTTTGTATTAAGAAATGTACTTTGCTTTCGAGGCACTGTTCTCTACGGTGTATGTATGCTGGGAAATATAACGTCTATATAAATAAACTCCATAAGAATTACGTATACTCGATAAACGGTGCATTGCGATTTTATGTGACAATATCTGGAAAATGAATGAATGTCAAATGACGGAAGAAATATCTGATTTTTCTTGTCAAATATTTTACAAACGATAATCTGTATGATCGAAGTCGAGGCTTTCTGATAATACCAATTTTCTGCACCGTTGAACGCAGATAATAAGTAATGAATGCTTGTGGTCCAATCTTACAAAAACGTCAAATATTTTCCAGCAAACATAGTATGTTTTTAAGAGCCTTAACAATCTTCCGCAAAATAAATTAATTAACAAAATTAATGAACAACTACTGCTTTTTTAATGAACAACTAGCATTTTTCATTCTCTATCTCATCATCGAGTGCAAATATGTATACTTCGTACACCAAGAGAGATAATACAGATTACTTTGTGCTAAAAAGTGCATTGGACAATTTTTTGCCAATAAACCAGAGAAAAATTCGTATGTTAAGAGGTTAAACACAGAGGGCAATTTTCTCAACCGGTGTCGGCTATAGCAACCACCTTCCAACCGGTTACGCATCCGCTTGTTTATGGACACGCGACGGTGAAAAACGATCGATGTCAGGAAATTATTTCGCGAAATGGTGGAACGGGTCGTTCTTGTTTTTCTTGCGGTTGTTATACCAAGAATGCGTCCTCAATAAGAAATTTTTATGATAATAAGGTTCGAGTATAAGAATAATGATTTTCCAACGATGGCGTAAGTTATTTTTAAAGGGCAAGTACAATATATTTAAAACCTTAACTAACTACTTGTAATTATGATCCTCATAAAGTTTTATACATGCATTGATGCTTTAATTATTGTTCATAGAAATACTGTGCTTTACTGCAATTACTATCGTCTAGAATAAAAATAGCAGGAAAGAATAAGAACGACATAATCCATCACATAAAGCGTTAAAAGACTGCCTGTTGGAAAGAAAGTAACGCTTCCTCTCCTTCGCCCTTGTCTTCCGTTGCAGCTTTCAGGACTTGCTTTGTATTTTCATAGAAAGAAACATTCCCGCGGAAGCTTTTTCTATCTACGAAGAAAATTCTTATATTAAAAAGAACACGCATTGAAACTCACGGAAATACCGTGCGTCGTATTTTTCATGCTGGTAACGGATATTTAAAGCTACTGAAACGTTATTCTGGCTACAAAACGGAATTTATATTTAAACAAGCAGCAATGAAACGATAAAAGAGGTACACATGTTCTCATTCCCTTTTCCATTGTGAAATAAAACGTAAAATCGAATTTACAGGCCAGCAGAATGGAAGGTAACCAATTAGGAGTCTGGCGATACGTCGATGCTGGCAATCAAGGCGTGTAAATCGCGCTCGATATTAAATAATCCGGCGTTTATTTATTCCATGTCGAAAGATTAGCCGAGTTTATTCGACAAACGAAAAATTCCCTCCGTTTGCTGCAGCGATATGCAACTTCCACTATATCCAGTCGTGAATTTATTTAAGACAGACGTAGAAACCAATGTCACTGTCAGAACAAGCGATTCTCCTCTGTCAACTTCGATTTATGACCACGCTACGCGTCCCGGTTTAATTCCCATCGAATCAGTTATACATCTTCAATTAAACAAAAAAAATCGAGCTAATAATTCTCTGCTTCGATTTCCCAATTATTTCTATTAACCACAATATCAAAAGCGACATTAGATACATTTAGTTTAGATGTTCAATGAATTTGAATGCATTCGCTAGAAAAGTGAGGAAACACAGTGGGACACGAAAGTATTTGGACACTTGAGAATTTCACGATGGTCAAATCCCCTTATTGTAATAATGAAGTTTCGAAATGTTTTGTATAACACATATACTATGTTCATAAAAGATTTCTACCGAGTAGAAACGAAAAATATATTGTTTGGAATAAGATTTATCTTTCTGATTTTGTTGATCTTAAGATATGTTGTTAATCTCTGCTTTAATCACAAAAATACGCGTGAATATGTATTTACTACCACGTATTGTATTTTTTCTAATTTGAGTTAGATTTAAGTTATGTCAGGCCGAGACGTATACACGTGTACCATAGAAAAGCAATTACTAAATAAATAGAGTATCCTCTAAGAAATGCGATTTTTCTCAATGTTCAATTTAAAATAGTGAAACCTAATAATAAAAAAAAAGAAAATAGAGAACAATTGCAGAAACAGGAAATGAATAGATCAAACATTGAAAAACTGCTTTATTTATAAGATAGTCTAACAAATCGACTATTTAGTCATTTTAGACAGTCATTTAAAACCTTCATAAAAAGAATTCTATAATTAACAAACGAAGCTTGTATTCATTCTATTTTCGGCGGCTCGAAGCAGAATTAAAATTCCGCAGGGAAACAAAAGCTGAGAAGCCTCGAGTTGCGATCAATCGATCGGCTGAAATTTGAAAGAACGAGTGAAACGGAAATCCTCGCACAATGCACCGATTATAATTTACTCCGACGGATGGTCCTCTTTGCAAAAGTTTCCCCGGATCAATGATCGGCCGGAAGGAAGAGAAGAATAAAAAAAGGAACTCGCGTTGGAATCCATCGAACGCTTCTTCGATTATTTCCGCCCACGAACAAACGGGAAGAAAGCTTTAGAGAGGACGGTTTAATTAAAAATTATCCGCCTTAAGTATCTTTTAAGTTCGAATAGCGACTGTCAGAGATCGTGGCGCGTTTAAATGTGAGAGTGATTCCGTTGAAAATCCGATTTATTTCTGAAAGTTCAGCGACGAATGCAGATTTGGTGATTTTCAAGGAGATATCGACTTGTTTCTAGCACTTGATTGTCTGTTTTAATCATATTAATGAATGTGCTTAATCGATATTGTCTTTCACGATTGGTTTCTGTTGTTTTAATCAAATAAAACGGTTGATTGATAAAAGTGTAAAAGTTATTAAAGAGTGGATGTATTATTAATACGACGATTGAAAATATTCTGACAATTATCGAATAATGGTTTCGAGAACAGATCTGATTACGTAGTGTTTCAATTTGTAGTTTTACAATAATCGTGTAAAACGAAGTGATCAAGATTCGAAGAAGAAAATAACACGAAACACTTCCTCCTGATAGTAAGACTAACAACTCAAGTCCGAGGAGAGTATCGTCTCTAATTGCGGGCAATTACATCGATCAGGTTTCTACGGCGCTTCGGACAAGAAATTCCTTTCAGCAATAATTTTCACTTATCTGAAATTGCTCGACTTTGCTATCTTTAACTGTCAAACATAGGAAGAAACTTCTCCTCGAACTTAATAAACATGTCTGAAGGTAAAGAATAAATAAGAATATCACTTAGAGTCGGCATTACAGATATCATATTCGAATCGCATATTATTTCCACGCTAGCGAACGTTTACTTGCTTTTTAACGCCAATTTTATTAAACCATAAATTAATACGAAATTAAAATTATAAATTAAAATCCGTAAACTAAATTTTTAACACTTTCCGTGTAAAAGCAATGACCTTTCGAAGAAAATATAGCAACATTCTTCATCGAATGTTTAAGAGCATTCGAAATCTGCTAATCTTGGAAATGATCATTTGTCGTTTCAAGCGAATAAAGTTCACCAAAAAGGCGAACGAAGACAGACAGAAAGAGTCGAATGTTCTAAAACGTTCGACTGTTTAATAAAAGACAAATATGAAACATGAATGAGCCCCAGTTTCACGATTATTATACTTGCATGAGGAGCTGTATCTTACACGGAAAGTCACGCAAGTGGCTTAAACAAAGATTCATAGAGCTGGAGTTTCGCGTAACGAATCGACACTGCGTTTTGTTCGTCCCTGTCGCATAGGAAACTCAAACATCATCGCGAATATTTTAGAATACCGTTAGCTATAGAGCAAATTATAGGATACCTAAGCGTATATCTTTCATTTCCAATCGTTAAATTAAAAATCTTTATGCAAGTTTACATTTTTACGAACGTAACGAAATAATTGGAGCCAAAATAAAAGCTTGCTTCACCAACTGAATATCACAACACTTACATACTTTTCACCTTTAAATTTTGTACAAATGAACTGCTAATGTATAATTCGGATGATTTGGAGCATGATATTCCGTGGAAAGAAACATTTGTTCTCTCATTCGTTCTCCTCGAACTTTATCAACATCGGCAGTATTTTATTACCGAAGAAGAGACTCGTTAATTTTCAACCAGATTGAGATTTATAGCCATAGTTGTAAGTTTATATTTAAATTCGGATAAGTTCAAATAACTTCAGCGAGTTAACCTACTTTCATTTCGTTTTCGTATCAATTACGAATTAATATCCGCTACAAAATGTAATACAGGAAGCTATATGTTCCCGTGCATAAAACACTATGAGGAGTATTGAAGATATTTGCAAAAATAAATTTTACTTGCCACAAAAACCATTTAAATTGTTAAATTTACCATTACATTTACTATTACATCGACAATTCTCAAATCGTTAGATACAATGAAAATATATATACAGATATATTTATCCTCCTTGTATTAGCGCAACCTGTATATCATTTATAAACGATATCTATAGCAGTATTGAAAATTAGCGGATATCTTTAATTTCGCGACTTTACATTGAAAATGATTACCGATAAACTCCATCGAACCACACGCGACGTGCGCAATCGAATATTTCCGGCTAGCATCGTGGACCTTTATAAATGAATGGAATCCGAGAAATAAATTCTTGCCGACCGATTGGACCCGATTCCACGAGCACGATATACCGTGCGAACCAAGGCGGGACTGATTCCAACGTAAACGAACTGCGTTTGAAATACCTGGCGCCGAACGTTGGCAAACCTGAATCTATTAGAATTAATTAATAAGTTATTTAAGCGGCAATAAGGCCGGATCTACCGAACCAATTAACTACTGTTCCAGGCAATTAGCAGGCTGGTTATATTCCATCGCTATTACAACGTTCACAACGAAATTGAATTTTTCCGGATCGCGAAACGCGATGCTGATATTCGATCGTTGCTCGATTCTGTTTTTCCATTTTCGTTCTTGGTACAGCGAAATTTAGCGTCTTTAACGAGTTATATTTGATATCGTCCTCTGTTAACTATAGAACTACATGCAGTAATGTTTGCAGTCACTTTTTGCTGTCCACTTTAATTAATATGTCTTATTTAATGTTCTTTTTTATTTTTCTAGATATGATGAAATAGATTACAGGTCTCTGTGTTTCTTATGTTGTAAGCAAAATTATAATAATAACTTATTTGATGTTGATCTCGCGAAATTCTGATCAATTCTAATCCTCATTTTTAATCACACACTTTCTTATCCGATTTTCTCATTCATCCTGTCATACTTTATGCTTATGCTGTATTTAACCTATTTACAGCATAAGAGTGTAAGTAAAGTTAGATTATATATATATATATATATATATATATATATATATATATATATATATATATATATATATATATATATACAAGCGGAAAGAGGGTGATTCTACGCGAAAAAAGAAGTCGAAAATATAGAATAAAAATTTTTTTTTATTTTTTTTTTTTTCCATCGAGACAACGATCTACAGTGAGATCCGTTATAACGAGACGTGATAAAGTGCACGCGTACTGAGCGAAAATTCAAAGTCGATTTTCTCGAAAACAAAGCCTCAAACGAAGAATTTATATTCTATATTTTCGACTTCTTTTTTCGCGTAGAATCACCCCCTTTCCGCTTGTATCATCAGTTACCAACCACCCTGTATATATAATCTAACCTCCTTATAATATTATATATATATATATATATATATATATATATATATATATATAATCTATATAAACAAAATAATATTATATATATATGTAGGTTGGTATGTATATGTAAACTGTTACGAAATAATGACTAGATATTTAAAAAAAAATTATTTACTAAACACGTAATATTGACAAAAGTGATTGACTAGGAAACAATAATGAAATATTATTTTTGCAATTTTCCATTCTTATTCCTGGAAGTTCCCCTTTGCTGGTCCTGATATTCCTCACACGGCACTGACCATTTTTAAATTATGCCGCTTTAAAAATACACGTACGATATCTATATCCCGTCCCTAGAATAAAAGAATTTCGAATGATAGAACTTGGCCCTCGTAAACCGACGAATCTTGTCAAAACATTTTACCAACAGCGATTTTGAAGCACATAGAACGATTCATACAAGACGCTATAAGATCCACGTAATGTTCCAAACATCTTTCGAAGTTGCTGGAGGGTTCCGTCTGGAAAACTATCGCGATTTTCCAAAGTCCGGTGAAAAGCAATCGCGACTCTTAAACGAAGATCCTCTACGGTAGGCTTATCGTGGATCTTGGCAAGTATCTCGAGGGTTATCGCGGCTCCTTCGTGAATCCCCAACAACTTATCACCGGCCTTCGACAACTCCGGATTGCCATCTTTTTCGAGCACCTTCGAGCGTTCCCCGCCTCTTTAGCCTTTTTGCTGTTACATCTTGTTAACGCATCGAGAACTAGTGCTCTAAGCCGATTCTCACGTTCCACGGTGAAAATAAATGACTTCAATAAATCCTCGACGAAGGAACCGTAAATCGAAGTATCGCATGTGAATGATGGACGTATCTTAAAATTAAATATTAGAATAAAATCTTAAAAGGAATCTTAAAGATAAAATTATGGAAAAGGTTTCTTTTTTAGTTTCTCGCTTTTTCAATCTTTCAGTTTCTCAATTTGTCGTTCTTTGAATTCATATAGTATTTATGTGAAAATATACATTGTCGGTTATAGAAAAGAAATTTAATTCAATTACAGAGATTTGATGAGATTATCATAATATCGAATACAGGGAGTATAACGGGAGAGTATTTTAGATATATTAAGCCTATTACACACGATACTTCTCATAATAAACTTGGATATACCCTAACATAGTGTTGAAAAATTTCCTCTTGACCGCTTAATTAGAGCGTCAAAAAACTGGTTCGATGCTAAGTGATTTGCCGAGAAGTAAGAAATTGGACAGTTTGATAAATGTCCGATGGCCGTGTTCGATAATGATTCTTAATTTTAAGTTGGAATCTATTTCCTATTCCATGACTGATCTTGATAAATATTAAATAATTTCAATGTAATGGTAATTTATTATCGCATTTCTAAAAACTGACTTTCGATGATAAATGAACATAACAGATTTATCACGCTCACGTTATTTACGAAACCGGTATTCTGCTTCATATCTTCAGCTCAACTTTAATCGAATGGATTCTTTCTGCTTATAAAATCAAATAGTTGTTACGAATACTCCTATTAAAAGACACTATGTAACGATATATAAAATTATACTTGGAAGTATATTATGAATTAGTATAGCAAAGTACAAATCAAGAAGCTCATAACAATTTCAAACAATCATTCCCAACAACGATTATCAAAAGATACTTTTAATTGAGAGAACTGAAAACCGCATTAATCTCTCTATTATCGTAGCAAATGCAACTCGAAAGTCCTTTCGGATTATTACATGGTACAAAGGACTGTTGGGTCGAACCGTGGAACAACAGTCGCGGTATGAGACAGGAGGTTATATAGTTCCAACTCTTTGGATATCTCGCTATCGTGCCTCTGCCATGTACATTGGCTCTTTCTTCATTGGATATCAACGTATTTACACGGATATACGCCTATACTTTCAGCCGACAGTCGCAGTGACATTTAATTTGCCTATGAAACTTACCTTTTCAACTAAAATTATGCTCTCATTTCTGATAACAGTCTATAAGCGCCAGACTTCGTTTCGGAAGTGCTCTATCGGAAGTGTTCTAGCAGAAGTATATCTCTTCTCGTCCTCGTGGAATGAAAATTAAAATGCAACGCACCAGAAACTAGACTGAGAAAATAGATTCGGTGTGCTACTTTGCGTCTTGATGAGAAACGAAAAGTAAATGAAGTGTTCTCTTGTATCGTAGATTCGTTTTGTTTTTCAACAAGATTCGTTTCAACTTTTTTGCCGTGCCAATATTGATACAGCAGTTATTTATTATAGACTACAGCTATACAGATTCCTATATGTTGTGCGTCTGAATGATAGAACTAGATATAGTGACATATGAAACCCTCGGAAGACAAATCGATCAATTTCAGAAATTTTATAAATTCTTCAATTTCATTTTACCCGGGTACATGATTAATATCCAATTTTTTAAAGAACGAATGGTTTACTCAGGTAAATTTATTTATTTCACGTAGATAACATGCATAAACAATCGTAAATTCCAAGATAGATTCTTAAAAACAATATTTCTAATATATAATTGATTTTGATTAGTGCGGTTTCTGAATAAAAGATATTTTTCGCAAATAAGTAATAAAATTTTGCAAAAAAAAACCGAGGGCACGATTAACCTTACACCTTAGTTAATATCTTTGAGATCGTGAAAAATGTAAGACGTAAAAGAATTTTAGCGAAATTGCATGTTGCGTTTAAGCTGACAATAATTGAGTATGGTTCATACAGCTAATGTGTTAACATTAGGGTTGGATAAAATAACGTTCGAGGGAATATAGCTACATATAATGAAATAATTGATTACCTATTTTAATATTTTAATATGGATGCCCATTTTAAAGTTCCATTTAATCTTGTTATGATATTTATAAAACTGAAATTAGAAGTTATAACTTTTCTACTGTACGATTAATAACGAAATTTAAGATGTTTCGTGGAGTAATAACGAGGCTTGAATATGACCTATTTTGATAAATTTCGTTAACCTTGTTCCACCCGTGCAGAATCTTTCGGAAAGTTAATACAGAAGTTGAATTCAGTTCGCTAAAAGTATAACGACCCTGCTTCCAACTTAACTCGGGATCATTCAAGCCGTTCTAAGTTATTCTTTTGTACAGCAAAAGCCAGAAAATGATCCTCGTTCGTACTAAACTATCGGGGGAAAATGTTTTTCTTTGAAGGAGAAATTTTAAGATTCGCTGCTGTACTTTGAATTCAGCGCACTATCTAATCAAAGAAAGCTTTTCTCCATAATATTTTATTGAAAAAGTTAAGTCGATTCAAATTTCAACGCGAACTGTCTGCTATAAAATCGATTTTAAATATAAATATTTATGCTCTCTAAAATAGATACGTATAATAAAAATAAATCATTTCTCTTTGAGAAAAATTAAATTCGTAATGCATAAGATATTGCCTTAACCTTTTGTCTTATAATATCGAGTCAAATTTATAACGTAGATGAAGTACAAGATATAACGAAGACAAACTATTATACGTGTATCAAAGTTTAACTTTAGTTCCGAATGTAATTCCAATTCACAAATGATGGATTACCGAGTTCGAATTTACGTAAAATGTTTTAATATTCTGATTCGGACATAATATTAACCGTCTCTATAAATTCATGTGCACACGAATTTCGATATTAAACATTGTCTACCACGCGAGCAATATATTTTAATATCATGTCAAAAATGAAAAATGATTTGGATCAGTCTATGTTCAACGTCTTAAACTTGAAAGAGAAATATACACGAAGAAAAATGAAACTTGCAGGAAATTAATTAAAGATTCGTAATTAAAATTGAAAGATAAGAATTTCGATGGGATAAATTCTCATAATCAACTTCCATCTGAAATTGCTACCCCTCTAACAAACCTAGTAAAAACCTTACAATAAAGTACTGCCAATTAACTATTCTAATCACCGCCACATACCGTGACAATCATCTACCAAATACACTTATCAAGCTTTCGCGCGTATCAACTGCAACCCAAAATCCTATACAAATAAATACTCCTCACACTCGTTTCACTCTCGACACGCATGATTCAAAAGCGGCGAGGTTTCGACATACGGACGCGTGCCGCAACGACGATTCCTGCAACAACGTCTAATTTAGTCGTCGGGCCCCGCATTTTCCGCTCTATATAAGGATTCCCGACGACGCCTGCAACGGCACCGTCGCGCTGGATTATTGTGCGGACGAAACGAGTATTACGCTGCAAATGACAATTTGTTAGAATTCTCCCCGGGCTTTCCGTGCCTCTCACCCCCGGAGCCGTGTTCCTACACAAGCTGCCTGCTACTTTCGCCACGCTTCGCGCAACCGCCGCCTCTCTCCTCCTGTCCTCTTTCCGTTTCCAACCCCCACCGCCAGCTGCACCACCCTGTACGGGTAGGAGAATTCGCGTTCAGCCAGCACCGCCACTTCGTCCTGGAAATATTTCAGAAACAGCTCTCGGTTCTTGGCATCATACGTTTCGCGAAACAGCCGGTATGAACTAGAAGGAGAAAGGAAGAAAGAGAGACGGACGAAGAATCTCGCGGGGGGATGGCACAACGCACAGGCTGCGACTACTTTCGCAATCACCCTTCGTGTTCTTTTGTCTCGTATTCGCATAGGGAATCGTGGCGTGGTGCTCGCTCTGACCACAGAACCGCAGTAAGAGAAGCAGCCAGTGTGCTTTCGCGACGAGGGATGGTGAAGGAAAGAGAGAAACGGAAAGGAAAAGGGGTTGGGGATAGAAGGTCGGAGGACTCCGGGTAGACGGTGAGGCAGGCCAATATGATAAGGACGTATTTTAAGGTTCGATGAGCATCGGTTTTCCTCGTCTTCCTTGTACAAACGATATACCGCATTCTTTCGCCGGTACCTCTCAATATCGCCGGGTTCAATTGATCGTAACCCATTTTATATATTGGCGCGGTAAAAATGTCCCGTTTCCTTTTTTACTTGTTTCTCCAGCCTTCTACAATTTCTCTCTCTCTCTCTCTCTCTCTTTCTCCCTTTTCTCTTCATCTTTACCTCGTTTCGTCGTATTTCTTTCCTTTCTCTTCCTATATTTCACCGAATCGTTCCTCCTAGTTTCATTTGATTCTTTTGTCATTCTTTCTTTCTTTCTTTCCTTCTCGTTCCTATTTCCTTGGTTTCGAACACTCGCGTGCTTCTACACCAGGTTTTTTCTTCTCTACTCTCAACTTTCCTCTGTTCTCTGCTCTTTCGCTTGGATTCTTTCCGGTGTGCGCGAGGCCGAGAGCCTCGAACTCTTTCTCCCTGAGCGGAACGATTGCGCCTGGATCCAATAAACGCACTCCATTGTAACTACCAACCGCGGCTAATTGCGACATAGAGCGAATTCCATGGCTGGACGGAACGGATATCTTTGAGGTAAGACATCATGCTTGAACCTGGTCAAACGCGGAACCGTCCAACCGGATATCCTTCCCGACTTTTGCGGTGGCTCGTTTGACGCTGCTACGCCCGGCAATCTCTTCTTCCGGCTGTTTTCAGCGTTTATTGCTCGAGAGAAACGCTCGAGAGGACGATGAGGGTGAAATAACTTCGAATGAGAAGTCATTTGATATTATTAATTTTTTTATAGATGAATATGTGAAGAGTATACGAGGGTTCTTACTTTTTCAATGAAATCGTGTATATATATGAATGCGTTAATCAGAATGCATTTAATAGCGTTGCGCGGCCGTCACACAACTGGTTTATGCACAATCGTTTATGATACTTAGGAAACCTGTATGTGCAATTAATTATCGTTTACACAAATATTTAATAACACAAGGATAGAACGCAACCGTCCACTATCAGGTACCGGAAGTGTCTGTCGTCCAAAATTTTATGGATATCGCTGAAAGTCGATCATTTTCTTTTTATTCCACCGTGGCTCTGGCATTCCACGCCATGACTATTAAATACTCGAGTTCCATACTGTCAGACGCGGAACAATATATTATGTATGTTCCTCCAGGGCGACGCCGAAATCGTGTACGTATACTTATTATGTTAATTTCGGCACGCCACATTATTATCACAACGCGTTTTCTGTATTACATTAACATATCCGTATGATAAACCTATATAAGATGTAAATTTCGTCCGTGATTTTCCACAACAGAATGTGAAAATTGTTCGCTCGATTTTATGTCCTAAATTAATATTTCAATATTGCAAAGTGGTAACACCAATAATAAAATGTTCATCTCTTGATATGCGAAAGTATATCCGACAGGACGACATTTTATTCGACCCGTTGTAGAGAATAATATTGGAACAATAAAAAAGGATGGCCTAAAGAAGATCCATCAGATTTATTCGTACAATAATTTTCCGCATCTAATAAATAATAATGCAGGCTCATGAGTCGATGATCGAAGAATCTCAAAGAATGGGAAGACCTCTATTCTCAATATACGTACACAAAAGCACCTTTCCTTCGCTATACTACCCTCGACAACACTATTCATCCATACGAAAAGGAAAGAAAAAGAAACGAAAAAGGAAACGGCGGCATGACAGCGCAAAATCGAAAAGATCCCAATCGATGTGCCGCAACGTAAAGGTTTAAGACATCCGTCTCGATGTGGAGAGAGAAGGGTCACCGAAAAAATTTCATTACACCTACGTTTAGGAGCCCGTGAATTCCTGCCAGCCTCCTTTCGCCCATTCATCCACAAAAGAGTCTTATCGATAGCGCTATTCGTTCCGCGCTCGCCTCCGTATACTCGTTAATGCTCAGTCGTTCCAAAAGAGAGAGTTCCCGGATGGCCTAAAAGTTTCGCCGCCTGAATCTCTCTCTCTCTCTTTTTCTGCTTTGAATGCGTTCTATTAAAACGAAGGCCAATGAAAGATTCACTTTGGTAAACAGGGATGAAAACGAACCATGGATAAGAGAGCGGAAGAGTGGGCATCCGGCGAGTTTTGTTTCGCATACAGAAAGAAATACTGGGAGACGATTTCGTCTCTTTGTCGAGTCGTTCGGATATTTGAAATCTGGTAGAGAACAGTGACGAGATGTTGCGATTTTGTGCTGGTGATATCGTGGTGGTTAGAGAGGTTTGGTATTTGTAGTTATGCAATGTATACAATTTGAGAGTAAATGTTAGTTACTGGAATAATGGAGTAGGTGATGTTAAGATGTAGGGGGATCTAATGGAAGATTTATATGTTTATGACGATATGATGCATCTTTAGCACGCTGTGCGTGTACGTGACATCTCAAGATCTATGCAGCGAACTGACGTTGCAACTTTTGCTAGCGATGTTGAACGATCTATTAGATTTATATTTGAAAGAGATTAAATTTAAAAGAGAACATACGAGGATCGTACTTTTTAAATAAAATCATACATCTTTTAACACGTTAGTCAGGATGCAGTTAATATATTAATTTCAATATTGCAAAGTAACAGAGTGTTTATCTTAAAGTTTATATTCAAAGTTATTTTATATCCATTTTCAATTCAATTCTATATCCATTTACCATACATTACACAGTAAAAGTTGGAACGATGTCGAATAAGCAGCACGCTATGGTGTAAAGATACTAAAGATGCTAAAGAAATTGAATGGACGTCTTCAGGAAAATACGCAACCCTGAAAGCTTAAAGAAATAGAGTAGATCTAACAATTTTTTCGTTTACAAGTATTTAGTAAGGGATCGAGATATTTATAAGAAATTTTAAGTAGCATCTTAATTCTGTGTTCAGGTTTTTTTATTACATAAAATTACTGAATGGCGAAGTGGTACAACATTATTTGGCTGCATGGATATGGACAGCAAAATCCTGTTTGCTTACACCTAATGGCAAATGTGACCGGAATATAAAAAGCAAAAAAATTTTTAAATAATTATTTAAAATCTTATTAAAAGAAGAAAATGACGGCTTGTTAAAAACAAAATATTATTTTTCGCTGAAAAAAAACGACCTTGAAAAATTGTTTTATTCTTTACATTCTAGTCATATTTGCCGCTGCGTGCAAATAAAATAAGGTTCTACTGCATATGGAGTCGAATAACGTTGTAACATTCCATCATTTTGTAATTTTATAGAATAAAAAAAAATATGAATCCAGAGATAAGATGTTGCTTTAAGTCCCATATAAAAATCTAGATCCTTTATTAAATACTTATAGGCGAGAAAACTGTTAGATTTACCCCATATATTCAGACTACCAGGGTTGCATATATCTCCTTAAAGCGTATACAACAATGCGACATCATTGAAATTTCGTAATAATGAAACTGTGAGAATCGACAGCTTCGAACTAGGAGAAATTTTGAAAGAGCGATGCTGTGCTATTTAACAGATTTATATTTCTAATAACGCCATGCATACAAGCAATATGATACGAGAAATATAAAACGTGGTGCTGAGGCGAGTTGCGCGATGTGTCGTCAAGCATTGTGGAAATTTGCAGTGGTTGCGATTTTACAACATGATTAGATAGTTTCGTATTTCTAAAGACGCAATGCACATAATAAGTGTACACATGATCTAGCTGTCACACGCTAGATGTTGGAATGCGAAGATGTTACAGACATTGAATAGATGTTCTATATAGGAGCCGTGCGACAATATAATGTCATTGAGATTTCGTTATGCGATAGCATTATGTGATTCGACAGCTTTATTCGGTATTTAAAAATACTGAAATTTGCTCGGCAGAAGTGAAAGATCTTAGAGTATTTTTTCCACTTCTGAGCGAAGGAAGATATTTGTTATTATTTCTAATGAAGTAACAATAAACATTCTGTTAAAAATATTGAAGTATATTGAACAGGAATTAAAGATGCAAAGAAAGGACACTATTTCTTACTATTTTTATGATGCAATACACACAATTCCCAAATTTATTCGATAAAAATAAAAAATGTTAGAGTATTTTTTCGTCTTCCGAGTAAGATAAAAGACTGACAAGAATCGTCTTTGTTACTATTTCTAACGATGCGATAACGAACATTGTGTTGAAAATACTGCAATATATTAAACGAAATTAAAATTCTAAGTTATTTCTTCATCTTCGCTTAGAAAAGTTCTTATTTAAAAAAATGTCTTATTTCACGCAAGAAAAGACGAAGAGTACCAACGATCCTTTTTCTTATTATTTCTTATAACGCAATGTACATACACGAATATACAAATCGCATCGTTGTAAGAACAGATTTGTCGATTTGTACAATATCACCACTGCAAAAATTAATCTGCCAAATCATGCACCGTCACCGCCACAAAATCACAACATCGTAAGGGTCATCAGTACCAGCCCTAAAAACAGAATACCAGCGTGAAAACGCGGCGCCCTCGCACTACCTAGGATCTTCTCGAGCACGATCGCAGCGAGAGGAATCCAATAAATGCAATCTCTATCGTAGCTGCGAGCTCAGGCTAATTATAAGAGAACAGAGAGTAGACGGGATAGCGTTGGTCGTGGAAGAATCAATCGGATATCACCGACGAGCGACAATCGATGCAATAGAACCAAGCAGATGGTGGCGAAATACGAATCCACGGATAAACTCAACGAAAAATCGGCGGACATTCTTCGAATACGTATATCTCTTTCTCGATTCTTTGACACGACTCTTTCTGTTGAACGCGTTCTTACGATTCTTTTGTGTATGGTTCGCCTTTGTAGCTGGCCAGATACGAGCAATGTTTAACGATGTTAACGTGGAGCGCGTGGACGTATAACGCGAACCAGTGGACTCTTTTTGGCACGAGATCAGAGTAACGCTCCGTGTACTCTGTTACCTATGTTTCTACAGCATCAGCGCCGGTATAGCGAACTTATAAAAATTGGGCACGAGTCAGAAGCAGTCTGGCCTTTGGACGTTAGAACAAAGGAATTAAAGTTAAAACCTTGGCTCGAATGGTATGAACAAATTCTTTATACGTTGGAGACTTCTATCTACGTTTTTCGTTTTTCCATTACTTGAAATAATAATTAATTCAGATATTCTTATTATCCTGTCAGAAAAACGATTTCGAGGTCGACTTTGTAGTTATTTCGCAATTTTTAATATCGTTCATGTTTAACATTCTATTTAGCAACTGAAGCAGTAAATGAATATTATACGTACTGTAATTAATGTAGCCTTTTATTCTACGAAACCCTAAGAAAAAATGCTCTGTGCGTCCATAAATAAACCTTCCCTATGAATGAGCTGTAGGACGTTAATCAGGACATTTGCTCTATGATTTAACTTACAACCTTCCTACGTCACGAATACTTAAAACCCTCCGTATCTTTCCACGAAAACGCTGGCGATAGTAGTTTCTGGTACTGCGCTTAAAACTTGTTCGCAGTGTTGTTGGGGACGGGGTCCGGCGCGCGATCGTATCGTTCAAAGTCGAAGTGCCGGGACGAGGCAGGGACGAGTCTCGTCGATTGAAAAACTTTCGAACTAGACAAGTTTAACGGGGCGCGGGACACATTTTTAGCGAAACGAGGCGGTTCGATCGTGTCTCCGTTTCCCCCGGGCTGTGTTTGTTCCGGCTGTTCCCCGGGCAATCGATGCCACTGAAACAATTTCCAGCAAGATTACTCGGTTAATTCGAGGTTGAAGTCAACAGACAGGTAGCGAAGACCGCATGACAGGCTGGGGATTGTTTGAAATAGTGGGAACGCGGCCTCTCTCGCGGGGCGTCCCTATTTGTGTGTACGCGTCTGTTCTTTCCTTCTCTTTTTTATTTTCCTCTGACCGAGTGCAAATTCGTTTATGGCCACTGCTCGTTACTGCCGATTGATGTCGACGTTTAATTACGAAAGTACGCGTTGCCGTGAACCGTACGACCTATTCGCTACAAACGGCAAACTGATCGACTCACGCGTCCGCGCTTTTATGATCTCTGTGAAGCGACACACGCGGTTATGCTAGACGGAAAGTCGGACGCATTTTCACCACGCGACGCGACGTTGCCTGCACTGTCCATTACGTGCTGGCGTTGCGTGCGTTTTCACGGGGATTTCTTAACTCGTCAGTCAGATTCTTTAATGAAATTCTGTTTGCTAGTTTTTCTCTCATATTTCTCAATATTTCTCAATATTTTCTCGTTTTCTTTCGTTCCTGCCAATCACTTTCGGGCTAAATGTGTCATTCATTTTGAGAATACAACGCTTAAAGTGATAAGCCGGCTTCATAATAATTCAAAATTTTAGTTACTGTCAAAACGGTCGTTTTGGCTTAGGTAATTTTCTGATCAAAGAGTTGAAATGAAATTAGCTGAGGTGTTGAATGAAAAATGATGATTTGGATATATATCTACTCCTTCTTTTCTTTTTTTTTTTTTTTTTTATTTAGGGTTTATAGTCGCACTGACTATTAAGGTGACTTGACACAATTACGTTTATTTTGTTGTACTGTACATGGAGATTAAAAAATTTCCTGACTGGTTTTATATGATACATATAATAAAAAGCCGTACATCACTATAAACTAATATATGTCTTTATTTGGACGATTTTTGGAAAAATTTATATTAAAATCATTATGACAGATATTTTTATTGAATTCTATTCTAAATTATCTGGATGCGAATGATTTTAATCATGGGGAAGTTGTGCTACGGACTTTTGCGCGCTATCTGCGAATTCAACTGCAAATTTGAACGCAACAGAATTTTAATATAATACGTAACTTGTACTAACTTCTAAGCTTGTCACACACTCACACTGATATTCTGGACGTAAACTATTTTTTCATATAACAAAATCTGCTGTGAATAAATGAATTCTGTCGAATAAATTTTTAATTCTATGTTCAAAGAACTTAGTGGAGGCATAATAAAAAGTTGAATTAAACAAGTAATAACAAATGGCATGGGACAAATCAAATGTTCGAAACTATTTAAAGTTGATATTAACAAATTATTGTCACGTTCATATTTGATAACTATTCCAAAATATCCGAACAAATTTTCGCAAACTTACTTTTATCAAACCGTTACGTCTCCTTCTAACATAAAGCCGAACTAAAATCCTTCATGCCGAAAACTATTGATCGAAACTTTAATATCTTTCCGATATCGCGCGCTCGTTTCTCTCTCCTCTATTTCTATACACAACGGACCGCCATAAAACGAGTAAGTTAACCGCCTGTAAAAGCAAGGAATTAAACTATAAAATTGGAAAAAAATTGTTAACGTCACCGCCGACAGAATTCTAAGCCCAAAAAATTTGCGTTATATCAGCGAATCGTTCAGTGGTTCGCCGTGACACGTATCATATCACGTTTTACTATTCATACATTGAAATTTTTCGCAGATTTATATTCCGTTTTCATTGGTATTGTAGAAGGATGGCCGGGGAAGACTGCCGGAATATTTCTGAACCGCGTAAAAACTTTCATATCGGTATTGTCACCGTGGACCGGTTCCGCCTTTCAGCTTTTGTATTTTGATTCCGTCCAAGAAAGAAATATCCATTCTGTAAACGGGACAGAGGACACAGCAAAGAGTCGAACCGCGCCACCGCGATGAAATATGCAACGCGAGAGCGCGAATATTCGTTTCCATCTATCCCCGTCGATAATTGTAATTAAACACGTCCTACATATTTTACACTTTATAGCGCGCGATCACCGTAGCCGAATGAAATCGTTGGCTAAATTAATCATTCACGGGATTGCTAAATTACTCCGTCCAATTAAATTAGACTCGTTTATCAGGTTTTGCGTTATTCAATTTCGTTATCCAACCCACGTTCCGCATGCATTTTTCCGCAAGATTGCGCTGCGATAAGTACCTACTCGGTTAGAATCAAGTGGTATTTTGAAAATGCTAATTTCGTGTGAAGGAGCTTGAAGCTTTATCGTTTATGTCTACGTCGGTCACTTTGATTAGGTTGCTTGTTCCTGCACAATATTCTTGGAAATTCACGCGATCAGGTCGAAAGGAAAATGTTGAGCCTTTAGATTTTATTTGTTCTATAAGTAGTTTCTCATATCACGTGTGCATATTAATGAAGTAGCTAATATTAGAATTATCAATCTTTATGGAGCAAAGGAATACAATCATATAAAGTGATATTGAAAAGTGATAATGAATAATAAATGAAAAAATAAGTGTTTCTACTTCAAAAAAAATCAGTGTGAATTTTATCAAACTAGTATGTTCTGATTAATTGTAGAAACAGAAAATGTGAAATGTATCATTTTTCTTGCTTGACAGTTTGTGCAGATTTTGTGCAGATAATTGAAAAATAATCAGCTCTAATTGTTCGACCACCTCGTCTATTGTCCGCGTCCTTCAATCTTTACGACCTTACATAAAAACGAGAACATGATTCAACTTTTATTATTAATGTAGGCACTAATTAGGACATACATCCATTACGTTATAAGAAGACATTCAATATCTCAATTTGTAAAAAATATTCAGCTACCATACACTCTTTTATTCAAGGATCATAAATAAAGAGTTCGTTAAACATACATAAAAGGTCGTGTGAGCCAGTAATGGAATTTTTTCAAACGCGTAAATTTATATCTACATTCATAAACCAAAAGAATGAATTTTGCTTCACGCATATGAACTCATACGGCTCAAAAAGCTAATTACGTGCGATTTTTGTGGAATTTTCATTTAATTCGTAGTCATAAGGAAGTATATAATTTCGAGAGGAAAAATTAATATCGTTAATTATAGAAGCAAATGTCCGTGCAAACGTAATAACCGCATGGTCAAACACAGTACGTGGATCACATTCCGGCAGGCCACAGTTCGGCTGCAGCAGGCCTAGTTAATTGTATAAACATGCAGTCGTCAATATAATTTCACCGCGATCGTGCACGATGATTCGTTACCGTTTCAATTAACCTTCCAGCTGGAACAACACGGTGGGTGAAACGCTCTATAAGTTCAAACACATCAAACGCGACCCGGCGAAGAAAGTCCATCGACACGTTAAATACTTCAATCTTCCTTGCGCACATTTGCACAAAAGCTTTCCGTGGTTTATTTCGGCGTTCTCTATTTACCGTACAAAACGCGTTCAAATTACCAACGATACCATAATCCGCTCGTACTACCGAAAGCTTGGCCAACCAATCAATCCGACGATTCTCTATCTCATCTACCGACGACTCTGAGCTATTCACCCTCGCGGACGTTTTACCGTCATACGTCACTTTGATTTCACACTGAAAGGAAGTGTGCACGCCTTTTGCGCGAAATCGCTGTCCGGCACGAAACTTACCTCGTAAAGTCCATCCTGGTCCCCGAAACTAGGGGAAATTTTTATCGAGTTAATAATCGTAACTCGCGTTTCACGTGCGCCGATATTAATGGACGATTGAACGCGGTTACCACGAGCCGTTACTGCTATAAAACGCAGCTCGCGAACCTCGCGGTCCAGTTACCACTCGTTTCCAGTGCAATTCTCCAAAGTCGAATATCAATTCCATATCGTAAAATTTTTCGGCTGGCTGAACCACGGTCTTCTATGGTCTTCCGCGGTCCTCCAACATTGACCACAATCGGATCCAGTCGGACACATAAGTCATTGCCGGCCGACTAGAGTTACCAGTCGGGGCTGTGAAACTCGACCAAGGAAAGTCGTGCTTGAAAACACGGTTCGTTGATTCTAGCCTCTCAAGGACGGCGAGCAGTCGCGACGAAAGCGGAGTCAGACTTCTGGTAGTGAGAAAGTGATAAAGCAAGTAGAGGTTTTGCAGTTGCAGGGTGTGTGTTGGATATAGACTGTTGCAAAAGGCGTAGTTATTATAATCATTGTTTGTTCTATTGGAGAATTTTTAAAAAATTCACGCAGAGAATTTTAAGAAGTTTCTATTGCGAAAACGGGAAAATGAAACATATGTGAAAAGATGGAAGAGTGGGTGTTTCGTGATTAGAGCGTGTAAAAGAAGTAACTTTTTATAATTGTTAATCGTGGTAACTTGAGCGTTCTAAATTGGGAATTGTCTTATGATGAAAATTTTATATGCGTGAAGAGATGTAATTAAGATTTATGGGCACTTTGTTGAGGAATTTGAAAAAATTTAGCTGCGAATTTCGAGAATTTTCTATTAAAAGGTTTCTATTAACAAAGTCCTATCTGCAGGAAAAGATGAAACGAAGATTTCACGATTGCAGCATATTTTGTACAAAGTATGCATAAAATATGAATTAGCAAAGAATTGTTATATATGAATAATCATTCTCCAGGAAATTTTGTTGGATTCTTTTATATTTCTAGCAGAATACTTTTAGAAATTTCCCCTGGGAAATATTACATACGAATTATATGAACGATTATATAATTTCTTTCTCTTGCCAGTCACTGTCACGTACAATTAAAACTAACGAAAAAATGTACGCTCTACAAAATCAAGTGACTCATTCATATCATCATATAATTTTACAATTTTAAGGATACTTTCTTTTGCACATTAGGTAATAAGGATGATATTTAAAGACAAAACTCTAATTCGAATAAATATGATCATATCCAATAATACGCCGTAAAAATGCAACATCCTTTGAATAACGCTTTAAACTTTCTTAACTACCATATAGTAAAAACGGAAAGCACAGAAAACAATCTCAAGGTATATATGCAATTTCCTGCTGCATCTGCAAAACCTGACAAACTAAGCGACGAAAAAACGAACAACACCGTTCCACTGTCAAATAAATCAACACCAAAGAGTCATTGACCGGGAACGCGAGCGCAACGTTTTACACCTTAAACCAAGTTAAACCATTCGGAGCCCTTAACGAACTAAAATTCTCCAAGTTACACGTGCCACGATTAGTCACCCGAAACTAACCAACTTACACACGAAACACCAAAACATTCGTGCGCCAGTCTATTTATTACAACGAGCAGTTTTTACCTAAGCGAGTAACTTTCGAACAAGTCGAACAAAATGTCTCGTGCAAGTTGAACACAACAACCGATACAGGCTGGTTCTGCCAAGCTCGTCGGCCAAGCGACTGGAACTTGAATGGAAATAACGAGCTTCCGCTTTGTTGCCCAACCATTGCCTTCCGCGTTGAGGCTCGCGAGAGGCCGAATTAATTGGATTAGCCTCGCGAGCACTTTTCTCCATTCTACACTTTGATCGTCGCTATTTTAGATAGTCGACGACGATAGCGACTCGTCTTCAGGACACAGTCACGGTTTCCATCGAGAAAAAGAGACGGAGAATATGAAATCGGTGTCTTTCTACAAAGAGCTTGGAACTGTTTCCTCGCCGGTGGATTAAAGTTTCGTTTCTTTCCTTGTTGCCTTCTTTCTTCAACTCCTCCTTTTCTTTCTTTTGATGTAATTAAAAGATTACGATCAGGAAGCTCTCACCCTCGTCGTCGGAGATCGCGGCTCGATGCGGCTCACGTTCAAGTAATTTGCAAGTTGGTCGACTCTAGCTAGTCTGCGATGATGCCGTGGACGCATCTAACGAGAAAAAACTTCGTTGAAATAAGAACGGATTCCGTCAACCCCAGGTGGCGCACCAACTGCGTGGGAAAATTAACGTCGTGCGAGTGTGGTGATCGAGAAGCCGTTTGTGAAGGAAATCTCACCTCTGTTTTAGATGTCTTTCGAGATAAATTCTTAAGGAGAAGCAGCAATTACGGGAAATAAAAGAAAATTTCACGTATCAAATGGAAATTTTAATTCTGCAAACCTTGCACCGTACGTGTAGAGTTTGAATTCTTTTAATGGGTTTGATTATTAGCGCCTATTTTTATTTGTAATTATTGTTCGTTTAATTTTTATCATTATTCAGTTCTTCGCTTCTAGAAGTGATTTTCAGTATTGATATCGGTACGGTACGGTATTTTAAAACTATGTTATAACGTAGGTACAGGTTATCGTAGGCGCGTAGATTCGATTAATAGCTTAACTAATATGGGCTAATTAAACAGAAGTGGATAGGAGATGATGGAAGGAATATACTAATTCTATACACATATATACAATAACCTTTTTTAATAATGAAAACTTGAAAATTTAAAACGAAAGTTTCGAGTGCTCGTTGAAGTTAGAAGAACGTACGTATCAAAATTTGAATGCCAAAATGAATTATAATAGCATAACCTCTATATCACTAAAATAACCACTTTTTTACGAAGAGTTTTACCGGCATGAATTTACTTATTGCGAGACGAGAAATAGAAGATTCAGAAAAATATAAATTTGCATAAGCATTCACCCTCTATTTACAAAACAAACCCCAATCCCTCTCGCTATCCCCTATCAACTCTCTGTTATGTACCTCATCATAAAACTTCCTGCACACCAAAAACTTATGAATTGTTAACCACTCGTCTTACAACATCGACTCAATCTCGTGTAATCACGGTGCAGATGCGTTGAGCATGGAATGTACCAAAGTTAAACTTCAGTTTTAATTCGCGGAGATTAAAGTCGGCCGAACGCAAATGTTCGTCCACGCCACGGCAATTAAACTTTAAGTGGCTAATTCCACCGTAGACACTGGCTAAAAGCATCACCAAGGCAAAGGGAGGTTGACAATAGCTGCGAGCACTCACGCCCTCGTGAAACGCGCGTATTACATGACCAACCCTTGGTGCAACAATCTGTTTCGAGCCAACAAAAACCACTTTTTCCCCTTCTTCTTTACATACCTGTGCCACATTAAGTCTAGACTTCAGACTCTAGGCCCTAAAGCTATTACGCCAACGGTCCTTTGACCGCGTGAAGATTGTTACTCTTTCTCTGTCGACTCTTGGCCGGCAAACAGCCACTCTCTTAGGAAACTAGCACAATAGGCACCGGCGAACGACTCGAGTCATGTCGAATCACAGAAAACGCTAGGCCTGAAGGTAGACGTCCAATTAGCCGTTTTGTCGGGACGAAAGATGTGCGACCACGGAGATTTCGTCACGAACAAGAAGTCAAGGAGGATGAAGAGGAGGCAATAATTCGTCGATGACGTCGCCACGGTCTCGGACGTCAAGGATCGGGGGGATGCGACTTAAATATGCGAAAGCAAAGTCGATTCGGCGCGTTATACACGCTCGAGCGAACGATTAAGCGATGCGCAATGTTTTATTTAATGTTGAGGGCGAAACGGAAGTAATTATAGCTCCTCGAAGCGTAAAGGAAAGTCCTTAGGAAGGAAGAGAGATGGTGGATGGTTATAGCCAGCGGGCCGAGAAACCAATGGAATCCAAGAGTGTACAAGGAGTAAGGGTCGAAAAGAGAGAAAGAGAGAGGGAGGGAGGGAGAGAGAGACAGAGAGAGAGAGAGAGTGAGTGAGTGAGTGAGTGAGAGAGTGAGTGAAAGAGAAGGAGAAGGGAAGTTGATACTTGATCGAGCAGGTGGTTAGACAACTTGACTGCGCTACGTAAACTGAAAGCATTTCATTAATTAAGGGTACCGATTAAAATCGTATCTTCTGGATATCACGTTAACGTTAATTACCGTGCTTACTCGATGTCATTTGGTCACCATACACGGCAACATATCGATCGACTTAATAGATTTTATATCGAGATTAAATGTAGTGTTAGGAAGATGGTTCGAACGATTCATGATGTGCAAAAATGTAGGTGGCAAGGCATAGTAAACCCATAGTAAAATTATCTCTTTAAGGATTGTTGTAGAAGATGAATCGAGATTTTTATAAGAGTTCAGTTTTATCGACTTTTATAAGAGGATTGTTTAACCCTTCCATTGACCGAACCATCGTTAAACTTTGTAAAAAATTAATTTTCAGCGAATATTAATCGCTAAGACATCTTTGCTGGTATTTTTGTACGAGAAACGTAACACATTAAAGTTTCATAGAATCGTTTAATTAATTGGTAATTTCAATGTTGAGTAACATCGATGCTGAATGGGTGAATTTAATTTACTCTGCTTTATGGCGTTTTATATTTAGAATAATTTAGATTAATTTTTAATTTAGATATTTTTAGCGCAGTATAAATCCAAAAATTTTTGTGTCACTATTTCGATCTTAGCAAATTTAATTATTAAAATCAGCGTCCCAAAGATAGTAGGTAAAAATTCTATGAATATCGAATATTGTAAATATAATTAGGTTGGAGAGGATTAATTAATGCATTCTGTTGGAGAATGCATATTAATATATACATCAGGAAGATTTAAAATTAAATAGATCCACAGGGTATTAATGTTGACACAACGTTTGAATGAAATATTACGCAATAACGCGTGAACACCGAACAACATTACCCGGATATTTTCCATAAAGCTATGAGATAAGCTACATATTTCACTGAACATGCAGACTGAAACAAATATATAATAGTTTACATTAAAAGATGACTTATTACAAATTCGACAATTTTAATTAAATAACTTGATTACTCCAAATTTTTATTTTTGTAACTCATCTAAAAGATACATAAAAGAATATCACTACCTAAAAATTCGACAAAAATATAACATTCCAAAAATACCCTGAAATAGAATCGCATAAAATTCATTGTTTATTGTAAATTTGTTTATTGTATATCTCGCATTTCGTAAACATTTCGTCGTATATGTGCTGACTTACGAATTTATGACACAATACGTTCTTCTACAATTCCAAAAAATATGGAAAACAGCAGGCAACGTATTCTCACTATAATTACACCATAAACTCATAACATCCCAATATACGAGTACAAATCCTCATTCCACCAGTGAAATAAATACAACAAAAATATCAATAACATCTAAATCTTTGTTAGTTTTTCAGAGTAAACTATTTAAAAAGACAAAAGCTAACTTTAATTGCTAATATAAAAGAAAAAGGTACACTTTTAAAAGTCGTTTACAATAGATTCTTCGCTTAATACAATGTTTGGTACAAATATATCTATCTCGAACCACCAACACCAACTCAAACATCGTAATAACTAAACTGCGAATTTTTATGCAATTTCATATTTTCGAGAATGCAATTAAAAAAGTAGAACCTCGATAGAAAGTTATTTCACTTGTCAAATATTAAAGGAAGCACTGTAATTTTCATATTTTGTATATTTTTCATATAGTATACATTCTATAATCTTTTGCATTTTCAAATTTCGCGTATGTATTCAAATACATGATTAATTCACACCACACCCTGCATATATAACGCACCCTTATTCCATCAACGAGATAAACAACGAATAAACCACCCAAGAAAAAAAAATAGATAATCGAAAGAAAAAAAAAAACAAAATGTGCCAAAAAGAAAAAAAGCACCAGAAAAACGCGAGCAAAGAAATAGCTAAACTACGTCCCTCATCCTATTGAATCCTTGGCAATCCTTGTAAAGACAGATGCTCGCGGCAGCGTAGGCGAGGACGGCCGCTTTAATTTCTTTTTGTTCCACTTTATTTATACGGAACGAAGCATTGTGCGCCGTCGCGGCTAATGCGCAAATTGAATCGTCTAGCGGCAAAAGCCACAGAATACACCGGTCATGTAATTTCGTTGCTCGCGAGCGAAAATACGAGAAAGGTGGGGGGTTTTTAACTCGTTTACCCATTGCGGTTCTAACGAGACCGCTCTCGTCGTGGCTCGTCGCGCGGCTCGCTCCGCTCCGCTCGTGATCGCAGTCCCGGCGCGGGGCAGATCCGCGCGATACGGCCACACGGACGGCCGATTGTTTGCCAAAATGACGTTACAGCCGCGAATCGAGCCTGCCTCGAGGGACACGAAACCGCCTTTGATCCTGCGAATTTCACCCTGGCCGCAAACGCGGCCACGTGGTCGCGTCGATTCCATTCGATTCGCTTTGTAGCCTCCAAGTCGCGTGCAATACTCGCAGATGCCCCCAATCAGATTTGTCGCCTGTGTCGTCGTTTGACCAGCGAGCTGCTCGTTATTAACGTAATTGCGGCGCTCGTCATGTATGTCTTCTAGATTAGAATGTATACACGTGACGATCTTCAAGCAGTTATTATGAGACTGCGGATTTCTGCGAATTTTTGTGGAACTTCAAGATACCAAAATGCGCACAAATAACGTTTGGTAGATGAAACAAATTTCTATCGAAATTTCATTTCTTCGTGTATGTTCAGAAAAATATAAACATGCATAAAAGTATAGTCATTTATACAAATTCATACTTTTAACGAATATAATACAGAAAATGAAACTTTGACAAAGATTTGAATGACAACCTCGAATAAGTGTCTAAAGCACATTTAGCACGTTTTGGATTAGGGTTAGGATCAGCTTTAAAAAACAGTTTTCAAAATTACACTGTTTTTTGGATTTCAAGCATCTAATGTTTCAGTTTGTTCAACATTACATCGCCTTCTGATTACGTTCGTTTTCAACCTGTGTGTACTAGAACGATCTATAGGGATCGTACAACCACACTCTATTGATAATTCAACTTTGATTAAAATGTATTATCGATCATTATTCGAGGTTTCCACTTAATTGTTTTGCAGATTTCATGTCAAATGAGACAGAATATGAATGAAATTTCGAAACAGAGAGAAAAGTTTGTCAGCTGATTCATTGATATGTGTTTCTAGCGCAAAATGCTATTGTTCATAACTTGAAAAATAGTTACTGTTCTCCTTTGGACAATAAACGCACGTGACTAAGTCGCTCACATATTAAAATACAATTTTCCTGTTTGTCAGTGACGATTCACGTAAACTTACCCCGGAGGGTTAATTAAATATAAATTCGAATTTGCTTCCAATTCGACGAATCCGAATTTAAATAATCCCTGCAGGGGAGGAAACGTATTTTCTGGTTGCATTGCCCGCGAATGTACTGAAAATGTTAAAAAATCCAGTTAAGCCGATTCTCTTTATTACATAACATGAACACAACGGCGAACGTAATATTTTTCACGTTGATATTTAATTCCCTTCGTTCCCTTTTATTGCGTTAGACTCGTCAAAATTAGATAACGTCATTATAGTAAAAAAATAAAAAGTAAATAAAATTCGACATTTAACCCAGTCACTTAACTCATTACTATAACTTTGCTGAAGGTTTATCCGAATAATTTTTCTCAAAAAATCCCCTACATTGAATTACCAAAGGAACAATTCCTTAACCTTTATGGGATGAATGAAATCCGCAAAAAATGGCAGTGTAACAACGTTTATAATAAACTATGAAATAAAACAACTTCGCTACGGCACAGAGAATGAAACAAAAATCGACTTAACCCGTTGTCATACTTTCGGTGCAGTTTCATACCAACAATCCTTTTCGATCCACCTTCACATTAAAAATTTAATTACCAAATAAACAATGCTTCAACTTTGTGAGATAAGAGATCGCGAAAATGGTATGGTAACGGAGTTTACAATTCACGAGAGAATACGGAACGAATCGTAAACGTTAATACACGTTGATACATCGAGTTGATATATGCAGTGATTGATAAATCTGCGATGGTTAAAAGGGGTAAAGAACAGACAAAATAGAAAAGGATATAGCAAGATGAACAGGTCAATACGGATGGTACAAAAGAACGTGATGATGCCGTACAGTTATTTGGTTTGCTAATTAATCCTCCGTGAATATGTTGGCGAACGGAAACAAGAATGATGGAATTTTATAGCCCTTTATGCAGCGAAGTTCCAGTTGACGTAATTATACACGTTGTACGTGAGACATGCTGGAAACGAAGGGATACGCGCGAACAGCTTGCATCACACGATAATTAATTAAGTTCATGCAATGATCAGAGCATAACACCGTGATTTCAAGTTAGTTTTTCGGTTAATTATTTAGGCGAGATCGCACCGAAACATCAAAGAACGATGCGAGAAAGCCACAGGTTGTCGTGGCTCGCAATTTCTCGCCCTGATTTTTACTCCCCCGCAAACGAATACTTCGAAACTAATGACGCGAAACTAATGAGCGATTCGGATAGATAATACTGGGTTCGATCGAAAGCTTTCTGAAATGCGAACGTGTAAAAATTGTTAACAAATGAAGAAGGAAACAGGTCATACAGTATTGATATCATCTTTTAACAATGGAGACGTTATATGTGAATTACAGTATGTTTTTTTAAAACTGGCAGTGTTGATTGTTATTCTATTGTACGTTACGTTGTACATGGTACATTTAAGTCTGTGGTATATTCATCATTATTTTTGGTGCAATAATTTGCGATTGACTATTTCCATAAAATTTGTATAATTCGATAAAGTCACCCTTATAAGTCATGCAAAATAGTCAGCTAATTTAGATTCTTCTTAGTTTTTAAATTAAAGGGCTTGATGAGACACTGTTCTCAAATAATGAATGAAACACTTAATAGAATATACGGTATTTGATCTACAATCGATTCGAAGGGAACATGAAAATTTCGTAATAATACGAATCAACAAATCCATGAAATCGATCACTTAAAACACAGACATAAAAGGAAAAAACCTGAGATCGAAGACTCAAGTGTAAGGGTAGTACGTCGAAAGGAAAACAGATTTCCCCTTTACTGCGTCGTTCGCTAACCACCCCAAAAGATATCACCCCCATTCTTGCGAATCCATGTTCGGGAAGCGTAAGAAGCAAACGCGCGGAAAGCGTTTCGTAACATCACTTCGTAAGAAGCAAGCTGGCAATATTTTTCCACTCACCTATCTCCTGATTCGTGATCCTGCCGCGGCACAGCGTACAAGCACCGAGGACGAGAAGAAATGACAGGAGCGTGTGAACGGAGGCGGCCATCTCATCCAGGAGCATCTCGACGCCTCGATGTCACGTCACGTCACGTCACTCGTAGTCACGTCAACGACACACGTCTCTCCTTTCACCCTTTTCTCCCTTCTCTATCTCTCTCCTTCTTCTCCCTCGACGATGCACACAAGTTGTCCTTTTCCTTTTGAAACGACGATCCCCCTTTTGCACAACGATGAAGCACACGGAGAGCCACGGGCTACCCGTGCTACCGATTCGAGTTTTTTTTCTTTTTCCCAGCGAAGCTTCCTCTTCTAGCCGGCTCCGTGCTTCCGACGCTCCTCCACCTCTCTTTTCGCCGAGCTAACTCGCGCCAGTCTCTACTCCAAACCACTTTCTGCGACTCAAACTCTCATCCGTCGATTGCCACCACCCTCTTCCTTTACTTCACTCTCTCTGGCTCGCTCTGTCCCGCGTTAGCACGTGCGTCCTCGTCACCACGCGCACGGTTCTTCAGTTGTTTCTGCAGCAACTTCACGTAACCCCTTTCTTCTTTTTTTCAGGAGTTTCGCGTTGCTCACCACCTTCGAACAGAAAAAATCGCCGCGCGTTTAGATCGAAAGATACAGGAAGATGGACGAGAGACTGCGTCGCCTACGACGATCAAATGCCGTCAACGACCAACCGACGAACGCAAATAGCTTTTATGAAATTCAATTGACGTGGCCCACGTGACGGATATCTCGTCCCTTATACCAGATCTGCGTTGTGGGATTAAACGATTATGCTATGTCATTTCTGTCAAAATCTTTAGATGTGTTTTACGTTGTTTCCAATAATGTTATTGGTGTATGGTGTATATTGGTGTAATCGAATTTTCCATTTTGTAGTTTTTTTTATTTATTTACAGTAGAACTACGTTCACGGGAATTTTGTTTATTGGAAGAAAATTTTAAGTAACGATAAATTTTTCCGTACTTTTATCGATTCAATCCACAAAAAGATGACTGAAAAGATGTGGTAGGTACTATGAGAATAAAATGAAGAGCCTGACAAAAAATGTCTTCATTAGAAAATGTGTGCAAATATTTTTTGTAGCCACTGTGTATACACTGTTCCTTACATTATAGTTTTTGTTCGTATAGTTTTCGTATTAATTTCTTTCGTACAAGTTTTATGCTTTTTTTAATGACTTTTGCTTTTCTTATTTTCTTCTTTCTATTCTTTGTAACAGCTTTGACCACCGTTGCTGTCTCTCAAGTTTTCATGTAATAATAGAGAATATTGAAACACTAAAGAATAAGGAAAATTAGATTTCAGAGAAGTAGAATAAGAACTTATTTTTAGATCTGGAGAATATTAAATTCGGTATCTAGTAAATGTAAAAGATCGAAATTATAATTGAAAGCAGAATTCGATTTGGCTCGATTAAAATCTAATTTGGGTTCATTCGATTGGCCATACAATAGGTATTTCATTGAATATCAATTAATGCAATAGTATTGAATTGCAGCGAAAGTTTCTTTGTCGATTCTGAATTTGATGTTAAACGAGGGCTCGACTTATAAAAGGGTTCGCGGAAAGTGTAAAAGCATCCGTTCGGAGAATTCAAAAGGAAAGAGAACCTTAAACAGATGCTAATTGATTGGGGTTAGGTAACGTAGGACTGCCAGGGGAAGTTCATTCTCACTTTGAACGATGTAGCATAATCTTTTCTTCTTGTTCAATTTTTTCTACCTCTTTCACTAATTAATTTTTTTCAATTTAACAGCTCTCCTCGTTCCTTTACTTGACACATTTGTAGTTAAAACTGCTTTTGCTGCATTTCAACACGTGCATAATAAGGAACTAATTAATTAGCATTCTGTAATGTTTTTCGCTTGGAAATGCATTACTTGAAGAAAAAAGATGCTGTTAACCGGAGAAGAATGGTGACAAATAATTAAAGAAATGCATCCTAAAAGTCAAATCCTATTTGAAAAAAGGGATACCGATCTGCCAGAAGAATTTCGCGTTTGCGGACAATGGAGACGGACACGTTTCACGTAAATTGAAAACTATCAATGCAAGATCGAGTGGGCTTTGTGCGTTAACGATTTGTAACACGCCGATACACGAAGTGGTTTGCGAATGAAAGATCTGAAAATGAAACGCATCATCGAAAAAGCGCGCAAAAGATCAACATCCTAATTAGTAATTTAAATCAAAAAACGAAACGCCGTTGTGACCTATTTGTATTGCTGATCGATCCATCTGAAATTCAACTAGGACTTTTCCACCTTTTGCACCAATCGTAACTTTCAGCTCAAAAATCGAATCGTCCAACAACAATTAAAATTATCCTTTGATCATCGTCTGAGTATGATGTAAAATCATTTTTCTCAAGAGGAACAATTCCGACGGAATAAGGAATAAAATTAAATAAATGGAACTTGTTAAGATAAGGGAAAAAATACTCATAATATTAGAAGATTGTTTATGCTATTTATATATTTTTTACACTTAAATTTCCCATAAATGTATAAATATCCACAGACTAATTATCACCCAAATACTCCCTGCATACACGCTATTCATAAAAACCTGTCTGTTCACTATTTTTCATTTTTTTCAGATCCACGAAATTCTTGGAATCAACAATTGTTCTTCATAACGACCATGTAAATACATATTCAGGAAAATCGTTCAGGATTTTTATCGAAACATTTTTTCCACGTTTCTCTATTTCAACAGTAAACTGTTCGTAAATACTTAGTAAAGATCTTTAAATCAATTACTTCTCCTAACAAAATCAAAATATCGATATTATTATTCTACCACAACGGTAAACGTATATTTCAGAAGCAATATTTCGCCAACGAAAATTCCCATTGTCTCCTATCCTTCTACTTCATCACCAACCCTCGAACTCGGCTGCTTCTTAACCAACAGCATGGTTCTCGATTCGAGCGGGTAACTCGTCTGGGACAAAAACTAAGTTGAAAACTCGTTATCGCAAGACTCGCGAGAGCTTCACGGCGCACCGAATCCTTCGTTGAAAGGCGTTTCTTTTCGTGTGTGGCGCAATATCACGAATACAGCGCCCGTTGATATCGAGCTTGCAAACGTTAACACGTGAAATTTCACCCGATCGCGCCACCATTCATGTTCACCAATCCCATCCGACTCCCCTGTACTGCCGCCATCTTTCGCTCTTTCACGCGTTTCACAACCCCCAAACGCACACGCTTCTCTCTTTCCTTTTCCTTTCTTTCAATGTTTTACTCCCACACACACACAGACCAATTCCATTCTACTGATTTTCCTTTCTCGCGCGTGCAAGGTCTCGTATTCAGTTCCAACAGCGATTGCACACCCATTACAGTCTGCTGCTGCGAGACGATATCTCTCTTTCTCTCTCCATTCTTTCTCTTTTTTTTCTTTTTTTTTATATTCCCCTATGTGTCGCTTGCTGACGTTATGCATTCGGTGTAATCGCGTCCTGGTTTTTCGCCAGGCCGCTTTTCGAAAAACGGTCGCGTCGTTCGCTGTTCTTTTTTCACATTCAACGCGAGACCCTTTGGAGGTTGGGTTTGCCGTGTGTACGAGGTTGCCAGGGAAATTCGGCATAGCCAAGGTTTTAGGGACTGGCGATACTATCAGATGATACCGATTTCGAAAAAGCGTCAAGGGTTGCCTTTTGTTTGATAATTCGGTCATATTAGAATTTAACAAACGTGAACACAATGTTTATGTGATGGGGCGTTAGTATGAGTTTTTTTCTGTTCGAAATGATTCTTGCGCCTCTCTGGGTCTGAGAATTTGAGATCTTCAACTAGAATTCAGCTATAAACGTGAGATTTCCATATACACGTATGAACTGTTATACGGTAGAATTCGTATAACTAGTTACCAATTTACATGTAAAGTTGGTCAATGTTGTTTTGGAACGACTCGTTCGTAATGCAAGCCTCTCGAAAAGCCTGACTGATCACGTTCATTTTTTATCAAATTCTTAATTTCATTACGTAAGTATACGAATGACCTGCTATTACCACAAGTTCATTTGTTTTACGAAGATGACATAAAACATAAATTTCTGATATGCATTTAAAAAATAGTATTTGTAACATTGTCTCTTTTGCAATGATACGTATGTTGTGTATACAAAGATCGCTTGGCACCCAGCAACTATGCTCTCACTACTACAATAATGATATTAAAGCGTAGAAAAACCTGAGTTCGCAAGAATTTCACAGATTATTTCAAAATATCTACGTACCAAATCTCTCACACAAAGTAACCTTCTTTCTTCTCTCAACCAAAGAACAGAATCCTACTCAATTGACAAAATATTCTGAAGCACGGATTGCGCTAAAATTCCTCGAATTCTTAAGAGAGGTCAGGATGGACGACGAACCGTCCTAATGCGCGGAATGTAATCGACCAGAGAGAGAAAGAGAGAGAAAGAGAGAGAGAGCGAGAAAGAGAGAGAGAGAGAGAGAGAGAGAGAGCGAGGCGACCGCTTCGAGATTTCCATGTAAATGCATCGACGCGCGCGCAACTATTCGGCGGTCAGTTCGAGGGGCTCAGAGATTGAACCCTAACGATCCTCTCTTCACCCGATCTCTCTGTCCCATAAACGTGCTGGCGCAATAAGGGGCGTAGCAGGAGAGCAGAGAGAGGGGCTGGTTGGTTTGACAATAGGCGAATCCGACGGCGACGGCCACGGGAATTCGATTGCACCAGATATGCACTCCCCAAATGCAACGTCAGTCTTTCAGGCCTCAGGAAAAGCCTGAGAGCTGGGTTTCCGTCTTTTGTCCGTCGCACTCTTGCGGCTGTGCGCTCGTTCACTAGAGCGCGCGCGCGCGCACTTTATGAATATTCTTCGAATTTTAATGCGCTTCCCGACGACGATCCTCATTCACGAATTCGGCCCAGCCGTTGTTCCGAACAGTCGTCGACTACGTTTCACCATCCTTGGCACGCTAACAGCACACGCAGGACGTGCTTCAAATTCGCCAACGCGCTCGTCGAATATTAAAAGGAATATAAATGAAGGGCGTAGAAACGACGTGATTCTCTTCTCTGTCATCGGCTTACGAAAGTGATTTATTTGTCGTGGTTGACAAGGGTAAGGTGCTTTGTATAGGGTTATAAATACGAGTAGTTATTGTTAGACTGTGGATGTTTATGCGAATTCATACTTTTACGAGAGTGATTTAAAAAATGAAACATACGCAGAGACTCGTTTCACTTTAAATATTGCCACGTGTATGCTTTACTTTGTATATTTTATATGTTATTCTCGTATTACGTCGTGCATTTTTGCAACTTAAATTTTTTTTTTAATGTATAAACATACGCAGTCTAGCTGTTTTATATTCTAAATAATTCTTCAATATTTTCAAAAATATCACATTTATAATAATACTTCTTCGGTACATTCAACAATATTATGCTCTTACATGGGTATTCCCTTGACCGATACACACCGACTTTGATGAAACTTTGCACAAGTGTTCTTTGGACCTACTCAGAATTTAGCCGTAGTTCGTTCGTGCTTGTGTTTTACCTTAAGGCAGAAATCAACCCTCTTATCCAAGCCGGCCCGAGTATGTAGGTCCTTATAAATTGTAAACGACAAAGGATATAAAAGAATAGTTCAAATAAAAGTTATATCGTATCTTGAAACCTATAAATCTGTGTGAAAAATTTCTTGGAAAAGTTATTCTTTATGCCATCATCGTAAAAAACTAGTTTTTCGAAAAAAAACAACTCTCGCGCGGCTTTATGAATCTCGAGACATTTATGGCTTTATGACTTTTATTTCAACCGCCTTTTGATATCTTTTGTCGTTTACGATTTATAAGCACTTACATACAAGGGCTGACTCGAATAGAAGAGTTGATTTCTCTCTTAATAACGGGCACGAACAAATTGAGACTAAATTCTTAGCTAGGCCCAATTATACTATATCATAAAATTATATTATAAAATATTATATATATAATTATATTGTTTATTATAAAATAAAAAATACTTATACAAAGTTTCATTAAAATTGGCGTGAATCGGTTTGCGGGGTTCCCGTGTTAGTAGATAATACTTTTTCATTACTGTAAACAATGTTACATTCTTAATGATTTGATAATACTTTCTCCAGTATTTTCAACGATATTATCTGCACGCTAACAAAAACTTTATACTAGGCTCAACGATTCGCACGAAATCATCTTTCTTGAAAAAGATTGACCAATCGATTACACAATAAGTGTAAAATCTTCATCGAAAGAAAACCACAAACGATATCCTCAAATCACAAGAATCATAATGAATACACGTGAGAAAAAAAAGAATAGCAGTTCACCATTTTTGATCTGACACGCTCGAACGCAAAATGAACCGCTGAAAATCACGGGGTTCACAATGGATTCGAGGCAGGTGGAATTGCACCGACAAACGACTGTGTCCTTCGAATGGAATGAGTCCTTCTTATTTGCGTCCACAGACGGGCTAAATTGTTTCTTCGATAGCGAGCCTCTTTTAAGAAAATTGCTGGTTAACCAGCGACAAGTGTCTAATTTGCCTTCGTTCGACTCTACTATAACGATTCCTGGTATCGTGATACTTTTCTGATGTCGTACAACGTGCGAACTTGGAAACAGAAACGTCGAACAACTCGGCGAAATTGTCTTCTTATGAGTTAATGTCGTTTTTCGAAAAACGCTACGCTATTGAATCGTGCACGGAGTTGTCCAATTTAGAAAATTATTCGAGCGTCCGTTTCTTTGTGGAATTTGCGTAGTCAGGCTCTTAGTGAAACAACGTTTACCCAAGAATAGATTGCAAATTTTTATGCAATTTCATATTTTTGAGCATATAATTTAAAAAGCAAGACCTCAATGGACAATTATTTTACTCAACAAATATTATAAAGAGCACTATATTTCGGATAATTTATATACCTTTCCAAGTTATGCGCATCTTGTGCAATTTTGCGCTTTCAAATTTCCTATAAGTGCATAAAATTCCGCGGTCTAACCATGAGATATCGGTTATCGAACGTTCGACATAACGGCGTATGTATGTTTATTAATTGAATCCTCTGTATTTAAAAGTACTGGAATTATCTGACTACAGTTTCACTGGGACAGGTAGATATCAAAATAGTAACGATGCCACGCAGTCGCGTTATCGACCGTGGCAGCGTAAATTTGCTGATTATTTATCTACCGACATCTCGGAATAAGATGAATATTAATTGAAATGCTAATTTCGGAGAATAATCTTCAGAATGACACTTTCTGTCGATTTCTGTCAAGATCCGACAATTGCAAAGTAAAGGAAACGATTGGAACTCCTTGTTTCTTTCGAAAGTTGTTTGAACAGTTCGAGTAATTGTTTCTTGAAATTACTTTCGATTAATTGGAACACGTCTCTCCTTTTTCGAATCTTCGTAATTGAGCACAGTGGTTTCATTAGGTAAATACTTTCTTATCTATTGTTTTAATCGTTATTCTCCTTCGAGTGATTTGTTTCATAGAAACCTTTAGGAGAATTAATGCGAATTGTATTTTCACGAAATAGGTTCCACTGAATTCTACGCGTCATTTCCCCTACTAGATGGTGAAGAATTAATTTCCTCAAATTAACCGCAACAAGGGTCAAAGGACAATACGAGCCTTGAGGGTCTTGTACGAGGACCAGAAACCCGAGATGGTTCTCCATTTTCTAAGGTTTCAACTATAATTACTATCTAAATACCGTGCCATCGAAATCCAAGCTCAGAGACGCCGAAATCTATTATATTAAATCCACTTCTCCCATGACGAATGCGGCGATCCAATACCTATACGAACGACGCACCGAACATAGCTGAAAATTTTCGCCGAAACGTGGACGTGGATGCAAAGAGAAGCCCGGCGTAGCGCGAAAAAGCAAAAAGTTTGTGCAAACGTCAAACAATTCTGCAACAACGACGAGAAAAGAATAAAAATAAAAACGTACAAACAGCAAGAGAGTTCGTATGAACTGGATGCAACAACGGTATTTGCAAGGTTTTGTCGCGAGTTTCGTTGTCACGCTCGGAAAGACATCTTCCATTCTCGGTGCAACCTCGCGGTAGAATGCTAGAAGGGTAGCAGGAGAAGAGTCAGAAGGATAATAAAACAAAAAGGGAAAGCGTAAAAAAAGAGAAAAAGAATAAAAAAAATTGCGCGACCACTCTAAATCATAATTACATCGTCCGCTCGTCGGCTCTGTTAAACTGGGTCGTGAGCATCTTTTACGCCGCATCAGACACAACTGCTGTAAAAATGAATAAGCGCGACAGAAAAGCGGAAGCGACGTCAGAAAGACCGACGTGAATTACAGCCATTCTTCCTTATTCAATTCGCCGCCACCGCCGCCTCGAACTACCACCACTACCGCTACCGACGACTACGACGCCGCAACTCGCACGTCCCATCGAACAGAACACGCTTCTCGCTACTCGCTGTTATTATTCGCGATGATTGTTTCCGACTGATCGACACCTTATTGTGCAAACGAGCCCGGCAACCTGATCTTACTCCATTAACGACACCTCGATCGAGAAAAGCCTTCTGTTTCGGGCAGGCATTTCCACCAACTTCCGAATAATTCCGTAATTAAAGTTTTCCCGATTCTCTCTTACCGGATTTTCACAAAATCTTCCCCTCTTCATCGCCAGCTTCGCCTTCGTTCCATCGTTCTCTCTGCAATTCGATTTCACGGAAATTTTGCTGCCTTTGTCACTTCGTTGCTTTGTGGGTGATAAATAGGCTGTGAGTATCTCTATGAAATTTTATACTTTTATGACAGGAATTGGAGAAATGTAACTTTAGACAGGAATTTGTTTAGCGTATTCGATATTATGCGAGGCCGTACGGAACTGGATGGGAGGCTAGTTGAAGAAAACTAGATTTGATTGGTTTGCGACGTAATGGGCCCATCTTCGCTTGATATGATAATAAATATAAGGTATTTGTATTTTTGTTATTGATGAGATGGTCATAAATCTGTAAAGACGCGGAAATTTTTCATCAGTCTCGAAATTTCTAATAAAGTTTCTAATACAATTTCTGATTATATATACATCGAGGAGGACCAAGAAAACGTATCTTGTCATTGCACCTTCACGCTACCAATAGCTTTACCTAAATTACCTTGTAAGTTATCTTATTTTGGATATTCCGTGAATTGTATATATTCTATGCATTTTTGTGCTCTTAAAATTCCAACAATCGCATGGACATTCGTAGTGTGATGATAATCATAACCACTCTTTTAATCCGTTATCACTATTTTCCTCTAGTGTACACGCGTCTTCGTATTAGCTGACATCGACCACTGTGGTCACTTATACGGGGATCCGAAGTTTTAAGTGGATTCCGAACCACAGATGCCAAGAGCACAACGGAGTTCTTAGTGAGCTGCTCTCCTCTAACGAGGAGAACTGTGTGCGCGACGTTCTAGCTAGTAATTTGACTCGAATTTTGCACATAGTTAAAGGGTAGTATATATAATAATACAATAAATGAGCGACTCCCGTTGCTCGAAATTTTGCGACAATGAAGCGGGTGAAGTAATTCTCCTGTTTTAACAATTACAATTGATACGGATAACGATGCGGGCTCGTGACGTTAAAGACTCGGTTGATTAATGCGAATTCGATCTTAATAATCGTCGCGATTGGAAATTATCAGTATCAGATAATCCGAATGAGACAAAGTCTTTGATCACTTGAACTAATGACTATATTAATATTACGAATAATTATGTGTTTACGGGAAACTTCAAGTCGTCGAAATGTACAAAATACACATGATGCAGGTATAATGAGTCGTCATGGCAAGGCTATTTTCATTAAGGTAAAATTTCTCCAAATTTCACCGTAAAATTAGTATATTCTATTAGTATATTGTGTCTTACTTTAATAGCAAAACGGGGTTCTTTTAAAATATTAAAATATTCTACAGTTTGTCAGATATTGTTTTTTTAAGTTCAAATATTTTTGTGAAATTCTGCTATGAGATAATTATTGTTATTTTATACGTTAATAAATGAACTTTAATAACTGTTAAACATTAATAAATAGATCTTCGTGAATGACTGTATAGAATTTATTTAGACTTTATCCCTTTAGTTCTGTCGGTAATTAATATGGTACTGATTTATATTAATTTTTAATTGCATGATTATGATTAGAAGTTTCCACTTTAGAGACATCCAATTAATAATGTAATCCAATTAATAACAAAGGACTGACAGAATAAATTGAAATTTGTTATGCTCAATACATAGAAAACGAAAACTGCTATTGTAGCGTTAATATTTAAATAACCTTTTGGTACAATCTATGCATCCTGCTTAATTAAACGACTAAATAATAACCTGTATTTCTCTTATTAGTTAAAGCTATTAATTATTCTTAACATCGTGGCACAACTATTATTCCACCCACATACAGACAGAGGAAATTCCACTGAGAATTCTCCGAAACATCAAATATCTTCTAATTATATTGCCATGCAAATAGAAGGGGAAATTGCGAAAATAGAGTAGAGTCAACAGCTTCGATGAAGTCTTCAATTGTGTCAGCATTGATCAAAGTCAAAAGATACAATAACTTCTCATTATGTCCTAAAATATTTTGCAAAGGTTGTTATGAAAGTGGTTTGCGTTGTTATTTCAATTATGCCTCCATTTGTCAAAGTGAAAAGACGCAATATCTTCTCATTATCTCACTAAATAAGTGGATAAAAGAATGATGAAAACGTTAAGTTCGACAGTTCTAACGTTCGTCTCCTGATATTTTAATATTTTATGTTACCGCTCTTAGGAGTCATACCAGTAAGTAGAACAAGAAACGTGGACACCCGACGGATCTGGAGAACGTTGACGATGTCCGTGACCACCCCTGACCAACTAGATCTATCGCAAAGAACAAACTTATTTTCATCCCTATACACGACAAAATTCAAAAGAGTAACACTCGTATTCCCTCGAGTACCCCATTATATCACGAACGACACGAGTTCACGGTGAAGTGTTCACTCACAAATTCCCAGAGCTCTCTGGAGGCGTGCTTACCTGTTCCTTTCCACAGTCAATCGCTTCTCTGAGAACGCTGCAACAGTCGAAGCTTTGACGATCGTCAAACCACGTTACACAATTTTCACCAAAAAAATTGTTTCCAAAGTTTTCTAATGGTTTCTAAGGGATGCCGGTTTGAAGAACGTTGTTGAAAATTGTTTTTTCTTGATCAATTAACAACTCGTTAATCTTGCTCGCTATCGAAAGTCACCGAGAAACTTTTTCTTTCATCAATGATTCACTACAACTCAAAACAGAAACATCGTCCTACGATTCTTCCGGGTCATACGAAGGGTATCGATAAAATACTCCACCCCCGGTCCGCGCTTCTTTCGAGTACACACGCACACACAAGTAGCACAATCCGAATCCGAATACGAATAATCGTTCTCCGAGGGAAGAATTAACCGGCGTACCTGATGCGTTACAACTTGTTGAAAAGTTGGAAAGATCGATCTCGCGCGATTAACGCGCGTGTGTACCACATAGTAGCCTTGTGATCCGTCGCTGGAGTAGCTTGTCACAAGACCCGTCAAGCTGCCGGGCCTATTGTCCATCGACCCTCGCCACGCGACAGATCCATTATCCCATGAGACAGCACGATATTAGCGGAACTTGATTACCACATTCCTTTAATGTAACAAATTAATCAACTCAAATCCGTCGATCAACCTTAATATTATTAGTCAATATGACCAATTCGATCATACACGTTTCCCTTTATCTTTATAAAAACTTTGACAAAAACTTTGTTCTGGTAACACGAAGAAGTATAACGAACAAGTGTTCCCGACGTGTCACTTTGATCACTGTGTATATTCCAATTCGACTCAATTTGGCGCGCGATCGCATACGCTCGATTTCTTTTACTCTTGCGGCTGTTTTAACCGCGAAGGACGACCAGTACTGGATAAAGGAAGCGATTTCGCGCGGCGATACTTGTATCGTTCGCTCGATGTGTTCCTGTGGCGCGCGCGCGGTCAACCCCCTGTTATCGAAGCAGTAGCAAATGAAGCCTTAGGTCTTGTCGCAAGGACTGCACGGTAATCACTGAGAGACGCGTTCCGTGAGACACAAGGCGCGCGCCGCCTCCCCGATGGAGCGCGCCCGGAAAAGCCCGAATCGAGCCGAACAGCCACGAACGCCGACAGCCGGAGGACGCGACCGCCGGGAGACCGATGGGCCCACGGCCAGCCCCAACCGCCTCCAGCCACGAGATTTCCTTGTCGCGGCTTTCGAGGATGCATGTGCTCAACTCCACGCACGACACCCAGTGTCCGAGCACGGGGATGCTACTGCGTCTCGCTCGGTAGATCGCATTGCGAAATCACGTATCTACTCCGGGCGATTTTTCAAAGTTGTTTCTTTGTGCAGATTTAGATTTCGGGTGATTCTCGTTGGATTATATTTTGATGGCGGTTTTGATAGCTTTAATGGGATAATTATAATGGAGAACACGTACGACGAGAAGTGTTATGGACTCTTACCTGTTTTAATTTGCGTTATGAGATTTTCTATAGGATGGGTTAGATGGTGCTAAGAGATTTTTCAACAATATTCCTTTACGCGAGGTTCTAACGTTTCTATTTTAATTAAGTTTAGAGAGTATGCTGGTTGCTTTTTGTAACGGAATTAGGGACGAAGAATTTCGACAGATGCGTATAATAATAAATATTATAAACTACCGCCTTCGTTTATTTTACGTTATTTACATACTATCGGTTCAGCTTAGAATATCTTGTTTGAGCGAAATTTGGAAAATAATCGACTAATTGTAGGCTTCCTAATGAATGAATAGCTTTCAAATACGGACAGAAATATCTGAATATTAGTATTCTAACTGTATTAGTTATAACAGTGCATCATACTAATATGCATCAATATTAATTACAAACCAATCATTAACTCTCCCTATCTAACGTTAACATCACTTTGGATGTATTTCATAAAAATGACAAGAATGTGCAGTAATTTACCAATTCAGTTAAACCTATTTTATTGAAGCATTCTGAATGAGGCAAGATTAATTTCGTCGAATGTACGTAATTCGTCAAATTCCAACGAACCGGTGGTCCAGTTTAGATAACGGGAAACGTTTCGTCGCCGATCGACGTTCCGTCGAATAACCCAGCGCAGATTCGATGCGGTAATGTATCGAGGTGTTCGAAAATGTAGATTTTTCGTGAGATCGTATACACCGAAAATGGCGCCGCTAATGCAAAACATGTGTCCAATTTAAACCGATGTTCGTTCATGATGGCAGCACGACGGAAGAGTGCACACATACGCACTTTGGCATACGTGCGCATACCTTTACATGTGTATAGGTATGTATATTTTTTGTGGACGCATCAGTGGCTTCGTTATTTCACGAAATGTTTTATTTTATCGTGCAACACCACGAACCGAAATGCCGCTGTTAATGCGACCAAAAAGGGGTTCGCGACGCGTCATTGTGTCCTCGTAACAATAAAAGAACCTTCAAAAAATTATTCGGTCGGGCAACGGTGCTAGAAATTACAGAATTTTTTTTTTTAAGTTATTTATATTTCATTGCTTTTATCACACGCGAAAGTCACGATTTCGTTCTAATTAAGATGAAAACGATGTAATGTGTGTTTTCGAAAAAGTACTTGTGAAAATGGAGATGAGAAAATAAAGGTGGGAACATAATACTGCACAAAAGTCTCAGACCACTTGCCAAACGGAAATGTTTTATCTTCATGACTGAATATATAGATACTCCAGTGTTCTTTTAAATTTGTCGTCACTTTTCAACAAATGTCAACATGAATTGACAATTTAGGAAACGATTGATTAATTTGAAATAATTAATATTCTATGCAAAGAATTCTTCCTGAAATTTTGTGAAACAATTTTGCACAAATTCATTTTGTGTTATCTGCTCTATTTTTTAATGTTTCAAACATCTATTACAAGTTTCTTTCAATTCTTAAAATTGTTTTATACTTGTTTCGAAGCTTAAATAAAATTTAATTTGCGATTTTATTTACCAAAGTATTCCTAAACAATTTATGTAACGAAAAAGGCTACAACCAAATAATATCACAAAGGTAGTATGTATCTAAAGATTCGTTTGTGTATAAGCATTCCATGTAGAAATATTTCTTAAAAACGTCGCTAGTTATTATAACCAAATCGCTATTACAAGTGGCCTAAACACTTCAACAATACTGTATGTAAAACTGAAACAAGAAGGGAAAGATAAGAGAAAATAAATACGAGGATTTTATTGTACGATTTAGAATTATAAAGGAACAAGTAGGAAAAGGAATGCTCGAGGAGCAAACGAATTGAACGAGCGATTATTTTGTCTTATTGGGGGCTATGTATTTTCATTAACTCCTTACCCAACGCGTTTTCAACGCCCTCGAGCGTAAAACACGGATCCGTTCTTTCGCGAATTTCCCGTGCTGTCTCGCAAAGCCTGTCGTTCGCCTGAAAATTCTTGGCAAACCGTAGAATCGTGAAATCTACTCTCCTACCGTAACAACGTTTATACATGTTTTTCATGTCGCTTGACGTGCGGCTGTGTTAAGTTCAAATACCATTTGCGTAGCGGTGAAATAGATACTAACGCGGCTGTAGTCGTGTAACCATAAAAGCTGATGTATGGTAAAAATCTGGCGGTATATTTTCCAGAGAGGGTAATTTTACTTCAAGTATTTATCGTGTGACATCCATAAACGGTACAAGATCTTTTTTACAGTTTGTATCGAAGATTAATTAACGTTCAGTTACGAAAAGGACTATGACGATCGCGATTATAAAAATTAAAAATAATGCATTAAGAAGTTAATAAGAGAGAAATGATTTTTAAATGCGGAAGAATTTAAGTCACAAATTCTGACATAAAATCAAACCCAAATCAGATTTTCATCCAGTAGATATGCATTATTGAATCGTAATACTATGTTCTGTTAAACTTTATGTCCAGATGTATCAATTACTATAATAAATTGTAAATATTTACTATGTGCAAAGTTTATTCCGTAAAAATTTGCATGAAGGATTCTAGTCTTCCAAACAGGGACCACTATGTTTCCTACTTTTAATTTATTTTTTTATTAATTAATATGTACATAATGCCCCGTCAATTATAAATAATGTTACTCAAGGAAAAGAATTACTTGAGAAAAAGAAGAACAAAATAAGGCAATATAAACCTGATAACTCGCAATTGACATCAGTACATGAGCTTTTAACTTTGGGCTGCTTGCAATCAAGCGATATACATCCTGCTAGTTCAGTTCTGTTCAATAGTTGTTACTATTGACTCCCACAGGTAGAAATGTTAATATTTTTGAACTATAATACGAGGAAAAATAGTTAGAATTACGCACTTTATGATACTAACAAAGCAGTTTAAAAAAGGGAACGATTAAAACATGGAACCTTTGTAAATAGCCTTTTTTTACCCATTACACCATCCTTGATTTAAAATTCTTCGCTATCTTAATCGAGGTATTTCCATCAACCAATCTTCTCTATCTGCAATTCCCCCGATCCTTCGAAAAGAAATTTCGAAACTTGTAACTAGTCTCCTACGAAACCGAGATCTGATTTCTCGATCCACGTCCAACTGTCTCGTTTTTATTCATGGGCTGACAGATCCGCGAAAGAAATCGAACGACGCACCAGTAGCGCGAAACACGTATAAATAAATCGTCGTTCGGATTACACGTGTCACACTAGCGAAGTATCACGATCAGTGGTTGCGATCCACCCAAACGGGGTTTCTCTCGCGAAACGCCCAGATATCCCGGGCACGTACTTACATCGCGTCGCCGCGTAGGAGAGCCACGGAGACTTCCATCCGTCTCCACGAATACACCGAGATTTGCTTGTCGCGGCTTATGAGAATGCATGCACTTCTACCCGCTGAGTGGATCGAGGAGAGCGAAGATCGCGATATCATCTTGCTCTACCTGCTGTGTGTACACATTGATAAGAGTGTCGGAGTGAATATGTATTTTCACTCTGTATGCTGTCGCGGATAATCAACCCCGTGACAACATTTGCGAAGCGTAACCTTTAATTATTTCTCCGCGTTACTGCTTTCATTACTCAAATTCTGGATTTCTTCTGCTTTCATTATTCGAATTCTGATCCTTTCCTGCTTTTATTGTTTTAGAATTTTGATCTTCTTTAAGGTTGACTTTGTATTTTAAGCGTATTTGTAATTTTTATGTAAGGTTTTGTAGCTTTGGCCCCTTGATAAATGTAATCAAATGATGAAGAAATTAGGGTACCTGATTATTTCTTTATCGTCAGGATGTCTTTCGTTCTTGATATTAGATGCAGAGAATATATAGTTTCAATCTTTTTGCAGGAAATAAATATTAATCGTTACGTTCTCGTACTACATCAAAGTATGTTGAAATGAGGAATTATAAGGGTAATTTTTAGCTTCTTATTCTTCGACTAACGGGCGAAATTTCGAATTTTATGTCCATTAGAGTTTAGCTTTAGAGTGAATTTATTAGAGTTTCACTTTAACTATAAATTACTCATATTAAGTACGTCGTCACTGTTACGCAAAGTATCTCGATTAAAAATTGATTCAAGTAATGGAAAGCAGTAATTTAAGACTTTCGCAAATCGATATCATATAATCGTGTTCGTTTGCAAACAACTTTATTTAAGCATCGTTTAACTGACTATTGTTTTCTTTTTTGTTTTCCAAAAAGCTTCACTGTAATTAGTTTACCCAATTAATAATTTCTCATAATTCCACGTTTACCGCTTTTTTTATATCATACATCGGATATTAACAAGCTCTCATTTATGAATAAATAAACAATCGGTAAAATCGAAGCTAGTCACGATGCTCGAGAAACATTATGATACCATTTCAAATCTGACAATATCCAAAAGCCTCAATTCCTATAGCAAGAGATGGAAATAATTCGAACGGGTCTGTTACTGTCATCGTTCGATAGAATCAATATAGAAGCATCGACTCCGGCTTTGTCGATCGAACACCACGTTTATTTATCCCGACTTGACAGCCTTTTTGCCGCGATATAAAACCATCTATCCCATTTTACTAAAATAGAACCAAGACCGTACCATATCTATAAAACAAAAAACGAAGGAGGAAAAAAATGTTGAAAAATGTTATCCTTGCGATTCGTTCTTACTGCCTTCGCTTACGGGAAAGAGGAATATACCGAATGCTTCCACGTTTTAAATCGAATAAAATTCAATAAAGATCGAAAGGAAAGGCCGTTTTCACGATTTCCTTCGATATCCTACGATACCTTCCGTACACCAGGGCATGGAATAAAAATGGCCCGGTAAATGGTGTAACATAAGTTACAATTTCACGTGTCCACATGGTTTATTGATTTAAGTTCCTTAAACTCACGGAGCTCGTTGCCTTTTGGATCGGTTTATTTCCGTTGGCAAGAAAGGCATCACCGGAGCCAGATGGCGGTAAGTGTTTTTTCTCCCGTGAATAAAGGCAAGAACACATTTTGCCGCAAGTATGTATATACTCGCTTGAGGAAAAGGTTTTTCGAAGATTATAAGGAGGAACCATCTAACGCGCACGATGGACCGTGAGAGAAGTAGAGGGAGATAGAGAGGGAAAGAGAGATGAGCTAACCACTCTACTTGCAGAGTGTCAACCCGGCAGGTGCTCTCGCGAGATTTGCTTGTCGGGGCTTATGAGATCGTGCCTTATGAAGGGATATTGATATTATGACTATTGACATTCTATGACCGCCTTCGAGATATCCGAAAGAGTGCGTAAAACGTGCACGCCTCGCGGAAATGCGTTACAAATATTATATAAGAAGAGAACCGCACGTCAAGCTTACGGAAACCTAATGAGATGGGAATACGATAAGATGAAACGAGAAAGTCAGAATTATGCGACTATTTTCTAAGAGTGAGAAAAACTTTCCATTTAAAGTCTAGAGTCTCTGTTTGAAGAGACTAATTACTATTTATTAATATTTTATATATAATTTTCCAAACATACTCTATTTTTCTTCGTCTAACATATTCACTATCACCAACGCATGTATGTATCTTTATTGCGACGATTGGACTAAATTAATAATACAGCTGCTACAACTGTTGTATTTTAAAGTTTGTTTGTCTCAACTAAAATGCCTTAAACAGACAAGTAAATTGATCCTTATCATTTAAAATAGAGCCACATTTATCTTTGTCATTTAAAACGAACACATTTGTTATTTATTATGTAGAATAAAAATATTTCCAACTAGGAAGAAACTTCCAAAGTAGGTAGACGTATAGGTAGATGTCTAACAACATCGAATATATTAGGTGTATTTCACCTATCAACAACGTATGTTTATCTCGTTAACAAGATCAGAAACTAATTACATTAAAACCTTCAACTACCACACGTTAAATCGAATCATGATCAGAAATACTTACTAAGATACGTCGAGAAATTGTCCTATGTTCGTCAAACACATATACGCTGACGTTTCCACGAAACACAAACGAATTCAATTTCCTTGTGAAATGCGAGCACATCGTTGAGCGGTTGATGCGAGCATCGCATAAAGCGTTCGTTTGCTTAATCCGCAACTTGTCGGGTGGCCAATTATTCAAATATAATTGAATACATACATAGAGAATTAAGAGAAGTGGAATGATCCGAGGCGAGCGGTCACGATGATATATATATTCGCGAGCGAGCATCGTTATTCGTTTGAGCAGCAGCGCTACGACGGGTCTTTCTTGTCCCTAACAACCCGTTTTGCTCTTTTTCGTGGTTGGAGCACCGACATGCCAGAGAAAAGGATGCCTCGAAATCGCTGCAATAAAAGTGAAGCGCAATGAGAAAAGTGGACCACCTTATGGTGTGTTTGACGTTCTTTCGCCTCGCATTTTATGAAACAATTAAAGTTTTGTAAATGGTGGGTACAAGATAAGTATATACAGTTAAAAAGATTGCCAGTTGAAGAAACGAGTTGAGATTGAAAGTTGTTCTCTATGTTTTCTTCCATCCTAAGTGAAAATTGCAAGAGAACTACTTCTCAGCCAGAAAAGAACTGAGAATTTTTTATAAATGTAATTAATAATGTGTGTTAATAAAGTTAAAATTTATAAATTAAAAAGAAAGAATACATAAAAACACATAGATAAACTATACCTCTCAGGCTAAGGTAGCAATAAAATTCTTTCGTGATTTATATATGAAGTTCTCAGGGAACTAATGATCAACTTCACTAATTGTAAATTTAAGATTAACGTTCATATAGACATTCTCATAAATAGACTATGGATATTTATAGAAATTCATGTTTTTATGAATACGACTGAAAAAGTGAGACTGAGAGTAAGACTTTTCGATATTACATTTTATGCATTTTTTCCTTTTCGCTCTAATGGAATAAAAATGTCATGTATAAATACACAAACTGCTCTTGGGGTATTCGAAAAAGCCGATAAACGCTAAAATTTCGCTAAAAAAAAAGGTATAAATCAAACGGCCACGCATAAAAGACACTCACAAAGAAAGAATACCCAGAAATATCAGCTTCGTTCAAAAAGATAAAAAAAAAGTTGGGAAAACGTTGGGAAAGATGGGAAAAACGTCTTTCTTACACATTCGGAGAATACGTTTCGTAAGTCGGAAAACGGACCATAGGTATCCTGCAGTCTCGTCGCCGGAGTTTATGAGAATGCATGTCATTGTCCCCATTGTCAAACTCATAGACCACAGCGGGAGCACAAACGACGAGATCTTCGAAGTGCTCGTAAGAAGGCACGAACATCCTCTACGCATGATCTCCCATTGTTGTAAACGCGCGACACAGTATAACACACAGAGCAACTGTCTCCTTCTGATTACCCACATTCAAACTATACGAATACTCTTTCTATCGCTCAGACCGATTGCTCGGTGTCCATCAAAAGTTTACGACACCGTGTTACTATCGGTACAGGATGGAAGTGATATCAATGAAACATTCGAAGATTGATGCTGAATTAAACGAAAGATAACCGAAAAACGAAAGAGAAGGTCCGAGGAGGAACTGAAAGGTCGTGAAATTGGAACTAAATGTAGCAAGGCATACAACGTAATTCATTTAATTTGTACTTCAGAACTCGAAATGAACACTTACTAACAATATATACAAGACTTATAAAAGATACAATTAATCAACACGCGTGTTCTATACGAATAAACCTGGCTCGTCAATCCGGTAACCTGATCAGAATATTTCATCAAGACTAATGAACCTGTCGACGATCCATCTACTTTCATTTTTATCCTAATGAGCAAATGTGATCTCTCTGTCGTGCTTGGTTGATCGAAACCAACTTAATCCGACAATCGAGGGGAGAAAATACAGCGTTGATCGGTGGTTACCGGTAGATAGGCGCCTAGACCGATCGGTTGATTGGCTCCAATACTCTTATATACGTTTCACGGTACCAGCCTAATACGCTTAGACTGATCCTGGCTATGTAGACAGAGGTATTACCACTATGGTGCAACGATCATGTGACACGCACTGGTTCTCTCAACTGCCATGGTAGAAAGATGACGCTGTTCTACTATTCACGAGTTACGCATGATGAAGTTTCACAACGCAGAAAACATCGAGAAAATGTCTTTCAAGATTGTTTCGCTTGGCGCGATCATCTCCATTCAAGAATTGAACGGATCGAGATACGGAGCTAATTTACCTTGTTCCGCTTGTTTAGTCTGTTAACTGGACCTGGGTTTTTGTAGTCAGAAGATTTTTCGGATATCAAGTTAAATATTTATCATGCCGAGGTAAGACAGTTTAGTTAACACGGTTGTGATTTGGGAAATTGTAGATGCGATGAAATGCAGTTTCAACGTATAATACGTAACGGTGCGTTAGTGAAAGATTTTGATAGTGAAACTCAATAAACAATATTTATTGATTTTCCGATTTTTATACCACTTGATGACTGAAAATAGAATATGTGTTTTAATATAACTGGGCGAAGTTTAATATGATTATGCAAAGATATAGCACCTTTTAAAATAGAAAATAAATCCAAGAGATCTTGTATAAAATCAACAGAACAATTAATGTTACAACAGCCAGTATTTCTAAAATATTAAAAGAATAGACAACAATGGTATATATTTAATGCCTACATCAAATAAGAACTGCAGTTTAAATAATATGGGATTAGTTAATAGTACATCGAACCGTAGCGGTACATGAACTAGAGGACAATTCAAAATCATGTTGTTGCTTTGCCTCGGAGTATCAATATCGTTAGAATACACATAATGTAATAATAAATAAACTTCGGGCAAAACAATATCGCCGCTACGTGCAACCGTCGAACAAAGACGAACTTGAATTTTCCGATTTTCCCCCGACCAGTATAAATAAACGGACGCGATCGCAAGCGAGTGAGTATCCAACGAATTATCAACCAGTACAGTTATCTATCGGTTATCAGTTAGTCGCGCGAATCAGTATCTACGAGTATCTATCGAGCATCTATCGAGTATTTGTCAGCGATCTTATTTAGTGACTTATACATTGTACGAGCGTCTCGGCGAATATTGCCTGTATATTAATTTATTTAATTATTTTTAAATATACTCGACGACAATATTTCAACAACGAGCAATCTCGTCTAATAAATTTCACGATCAAACATTCTCTACACAAGTCCTCTATACATTGGTGACCCCGACGTGATTTGAACACGACTAAACAACCTCCACAATTGGTGACGCCGACGTGCGAAACGTGAACATTCACAATGACGAGTGCCGACAGACAACTTCGTACAGAATTCGCAGACTCAAACGATTCAAGACTGTACTGGGAGTTCGAGAACGAAGAAATGGGCGATAGGACGCCGTCTCAATTCTATACGCATCTGAGGAAGCTCGCTCCCTCGTCAACCTCCGACGACTTAGTGCCGGCGACCTGAAAGGAACACTTCCCAGCGAATACTCAATATGTACTAACTGCGCTGAGGATAACGGGAACGAACGCCCTGATCAAGGTGGTCGACAACATCCACGGAAGGCACCTGGAAGCCGGAAGCACCCGAATCGCAACAGCCCGGCCTCTGTTACTTCCACACGACGTTCCAGGGCCGCGCGAAGAAGTGCCGTTCCCCAGGCACCTGGAATCAGAAACGGGATCTACCACTACGACGAACACGAAAAGCCGTTTCACGGTGGCGGACGTTAACACACTTTTCATCGGCGTGGGCATCACCTTTGCACGTCATACAAGGAAGAACGGAGGCCTACGACACCGCGGCGACCGTGTGTTAAACGCCTAGTACCGACAGGTATCCACCACCGCATATCGAAGACGTCGCGCAACATCTGCACGGGTTTGATAACAAGCGGTCGACGCTTTACCCCGCATCGAAACGACAAACCCGCAGATACCGAACTTTCGCAACCGCACACGAAAACAACGAGCAAAGTCGTACGACCGTATGTACAACAAAAAAAAACTTTGTAAATCAATTTCAAATAAAAAAAAAGCGTTATCACTGTAATATCGAGAACATGATACTATTTATTATTTGACTATTTACAATAAATTTACAATAAATGGATTGTACAGATGTTGATTAAACAGAAGAACGATGTTTGTTTAACGTGAACTAATCACAATAACGTACTATAATCTAGACAACTTAATAGTTAATTTGCAACTCTCTCTCTCTCTCTCTCTCGCTCTCTCTCTCTCGCTCTCGCTCTCTCTCTCTCTCTCTCTCTCTCTCTCTCTCACGCGGACCACACTCTCACGACAATGTTCGCAACACTATCTCGACAACGCAACTCGCGCTCTCTGACTTCTCGATTCACACTCTCTGGCTTGTCCACTGACACTGACTATTCTAGCATCCCTTTGTCTTTTCTTAGACTCGCCACGCACGTGTTCCGCAATCACTCGTGGCCAGGGCCACGTAGACCTTTTCTACGAAACTATTCAATTGAAGGGCCGACGACATATTGATGGACCCGATGGCGCCTCGACTCTCGCGACATTGTTTATGGTTTACCCAATATCTCCTTTTTGTCCACGATACTACATCACTGGTAGGGGGGGGGGGGGGGGTGATGTAGCGGCACATGAACTAGAGAACAATTCAAAATCATGTTGTTGTTTTTAACTTTTAAATTACTCTCCTGCGAAAACCAGGTGTGTCATTTAATCTATGATTTATCATATCTAAAATATTGGCAATTAGATTTAACGAGTTAACTCGGCTTGCCGCGTAAATACACGAACATTAACCGTGAATATCGCTCAAAAGTAATTTGGCTTTTTCCTTTACTCGTTATGTAAAAGTTATACGAGCTACGTAACGAAATGGGATAATTCGTTTTTAAAACGAAAGCTTTATTTCTTCGCGATGATGCCGAGGAAATTTTTTTTCCGTTTGGTTCAGCATGAATTCGCGTACATAATTAAAGGATTCGGTTGGTCTGATCGTTGCCAACGAAAAATCCAGCGGAAAGAAGATGAATTTTTGACGAGGTGAAAGCGAGAGAACGTGAAAAATAGAAGCTGCCGTGCAGGTTTGATGATTTGGTAGTGTCCGAAACGCTAATGTTTCGTTTGATCGACCGTTTTTCGGTTTTTGCTGCGCGTTAGAAGAGAGATGTTTGAAATTCATAAAGCATTGAAACCCGCGTTCCGTCCCGTTTGTATTGAATAACGCAAGCTGGAAAGATTACTGGGTCAATTAACGGTTACACTTGTCAGGAAGGAAATTACAGTACCACAGGAAATAGGCAAAGCTGCTTGTAACGCGAAGCTCATTTCATAAGACGAGCAATCTTGATGGGGGGATCTGGGTTGTGGCACATGGCTTAGCTATTTTGCATTTATACTGCAGTCTATTGATAATTTTTGCTGCACTGCAAATTTTCAGTTGTTTCATTTGCTCAGAGAACGTCAGTTTTAATTAATAGGCTGAATATAATAAATTAAATCAAGATTTTGAGGATTTAGATTTAATTAAGTATTTCAACTCTTGAGAGTATCATTTTTTTAATTTCAAGATTAATAAAGTTATTTATGACATTATTTTTTACCACGATATGTTTTCGTGATATGGAAAATTATATTATAAAGACATGAATGACTCGTATATAAGCAGCATTAGAACGAATTCTTTTCTTCTCAACGTATTTCACGCTGTGGAAACCAAAATAGTCGTCAGAGGTGAAATTTTCATTGAGTAAATAAGACGTTTTTTGATTCTGTAGTCGAACGAAACACGTACAAAGGGATATCGAAGTATCAAGAATTCAACACCATCTCGGAATTTATCTAGAAGTAAGTATTCCATTAATATCTTGCATTGCGAGATACAGAACTTGTCATTAAAGATTATTGATTAAAAATTAACGAATTTTCGAAAGAATAAACAAGATTTTTAATAGATAAGATTTAGAATAATCATGTAATTATTTTCCAAATCGTTCATATTGAATTCTTTGTCATTCTTCACTCTATCAAAGGGTTGAACAAAAGGAATAAATATTAGAGACCATGTATCAAAATTCACGGTATAAATAGTAGTATTTATCTGGATGTAGTGATTCGGTTAATTCCCGTCTGTTCTTCTGAATCACATAAAATGCAGTACTAACAGTACGTGATGCAATAGATATTCATTAGTTAGATTTTTCTAAGCCACGTTGTTAATTTTCTGAATTGAGAGCGTCGTCCGAAAGAGCTAATTAAGCTTTACGACTACTTAACCTTACTAGATATGGATACCCTAGAGTTCTAGAGAATGCTTATGACTCTGAACTTACTTCACGGAGAACTTATTTCTAGACCAAAAGAAAATCCCAAGTTTCATCCCTAGATATCCGCTAAATATTTCATAGGTCTCGCTGGCACGTTCTCCAATGTATTATATGCTGTATGACCTGTCGATGTTGATGATAAACCAACGAGAAAAGACAGAAAGAAATTTCAAGAGAGATGAATCCCGTCTCTAAAAAGTTTCAAAATTTAAAAATAAATATTATTATTAATATAGTGAACTATCTTTTCTAAAACAGAATATAACGACCATGATACAATATCTTTATATCTAGCTAAGGAAATAAGTAAATAAATGAAATCGTGCATCATCTCTCTCTCTCTCTCTCTCTCTCTCTCTCTCTCTCTCCCTCTTTCTCACCACTGTGGATAAAACAAATGATTTCAATAAAGGTTATATTGTTTTGTTAAATTAATTTGTGAAATTAATTTCGAGTTCACCTTAGGTTAATCGTTTTAGTATCATAGTTACAGGCTATCGAAACATGGTTGATGAAAATAGTGCATGTTTAGATCATAACAATACTAAGGAGTATAAGGTAAGGAGTAAGGTAGACCTAGAACATCAGTGTTTGTTAGATCACTATTTTCCTATACCTATCAATTTATGGTGGCTTTTAAATAGTTCACTTAACGAATTACTACGCTAGAGAACCCTAATCCATCTCTCCTAAATTGGTTAGTTGGGAATTTACCAACAAATACCACGAAATCCCTATATTTAACAAGAATCTTCCATTCGCTCTGAATTAAGATCTACTCGCCCCAAAATATCCGCAAAATTTCAACATACAAGAAACTATATCCAATATCCACCTTCTACATACGTAATCCCCAACTTTCGCATTCAGGTCACATTCTAATACAACTTCACGAACGAGCAGACGGAGTCTCTAATCCAAACAGTACATCCTTCAACGATTCCGCCGGCGAGAAAAATAATCGGACAGTTAAGATCACCGCGTGTCAGCACGCAAGAATTCCGTAGATTCCACGAAGGTACGTGTCGGCTCGTACGACGCTCGAACAAATCCGGTTAAGAGGCTCAACCGGGTTTGATTCGGTGGTTACACTAATGCATTTAGCGAGCTGCGTACCGCAGTCGCCCTCCTTTATCGTTAAACAATCTTCACGAATATCGTCGGTGCAAATATCACCAGCCAATCCTCCCGCTCTTCGTTTCAGTTGAAGATTCCGTTTCAGCGGCGTGAGTTTCCTTCTGCTCCGGATAGAAGGAAATACGAGGGCGACTGTTATTGGAGGATCTTCGTCCCTCTCACCCCGTTTCAACCCTGTGTGCACCGTGAATCCGTCTTTGTTCCTCCGTTTCCGTGTCTCCTCTTTCACGCGCCCTATCCATCCAAGTTACTCCCTTGCACCCAACCCCCTTCTGACGCTCTTCCGCTCTCTGTCTTTGTTCCACGATCTCGATTACCGATTTCTCGCTTTCATGTTTCCCTCTGTTTCTCTCGTTCCAATCTGTGCCCCATATCCTCCGTTTCTCGCGGCGTTATCGGTGCCGCTGGTCTTTACCTACGTCTATCAGCCGCCCCTCTCGCTCTGTCTTCCCTCGCAATTCAACGGAGGAATCGGTGGCTCAGTCACTGTTCCACTCGAAGGATTAAGTGTATATCAGATGATTCGAGATTCCGTGGAATTGAATGTGCCAATGGTGGTTGACGGATTATCATGGGAAATCGGGAATTTTCTTGGGGAATTCCGGTTAATACGAGGATTGGTTGCTGAAGGTTTGTGGTAATTCTCGTGGAATAATTTAACCCTTGAAATAGCGTGAGATTCTGGTTGTTTTGTTTATCAAATTTGATAGCGCTTGTTAATCTTGATTATTCTACCGTTTAAGAGGATTCAAGGAGGAGGAAAATCTTAATGGATATTATATTCATCGAAGGTAAAACACTATATTTGACGTAACGATTATTATGTACAAAAACAATTGGTAATCCGAGTAAAGATCTAACGTAGTATTTTATCATCAATATCACGAATAGTTTAGTAATGAAGATTAACGACCGTCGTTAAATTTGATAAATGAAACTTACATATACGTGATGGTTTATGTTATCTACTGCCATCGTCTTCTGTACTACTTGTAGGAAGCAAACTGTCGGACATGTGTCGTTAGGTTTGACGATTACTATGCTCCCTGAGACGGTTACTACGCGTATACTACGCGACACTTAGGTCGCTTTATATTCGCGTAGAGAAGTTTGTTAGATTTTAGAGATATTTTGCTTGCTTTATAAATCGTAACAATCAATACGAATTTCCAATTCATTTTTCTAATCAGTACAAACGTGATTACCGAACGACGTGTCTCATTTTTTCTAAAAGTATAGGAAGCATTGTTTCGATGGTGATCAAACGATGGATATCAGAAATACAATTTTGAATTGTTCTACCAGGAACAACGACTCGCTGAATACGAATCGCGTCTATAACGATTACACACGTACGCGCAAAAATGTTTAGGTTCGACGATAGATATATCAAATTGAATAAAGTTAAAATATATAGAGGGAGAATTACGGAGCATGAAACGTTTATGCACTACGGGAAGTGCGAAGGGTGAAGAATAACAGAAAAATATCAAGATCGATGACGCGAGGCTACAATATAATCAAGCGTATATTTTTCCTGATTTTTTTTACTTTCTCGGCCTCTTTACATACTATTATCCTGTGCGTTTTCATGAATATTTTCGCCGGAATAAACACTATTTCAATGCGGGCATATAAACGATCTAGTTTTGCTTTATCAGGGATCGCAAGCGTGAACGAGCGACGAAAATTATGTATAGAATAGTTGCATCTCTCTTATCTTTTTGGAAATCCAGCCACAAAGATTTTGTAATTGCTGGAGTTATCAAGATATTTGACTAAATAGAGAAATATGGAAAGTATTGTTAAATACTGAAAGTGAGGATATAAAATTGAATGAAAGTCATTCGCAAATAATAATCTCGTTTCATTGCAAATTTTCTCTTATGAAATTTGGAGTCTTTAAAAAATCTTGCAGAGAATATCGATATATTAATTGATAACGTAAAAAATCTAGAAGATATAGAAATAATTATTTTCTAAACTATTAGTTTGAATCCTTCGACATTTTATCACACTGCCTGAAGATTAATACGTATACAGGGTGGTTGGTAACTGGTGGTACAAGCGGAAAGGGGGTGATTCTACGCGAAAAAAGAAGTCGAAAATATAGAATAAAAATTTTTTTATTTTTTTTTCAAATTTTTCCATCGAGACAACGATCTACAGTGAGATCCGTTATAACGAGAAGTGATAAAGTGCACGCGTACCGAGCGAAAATTCAAAGTCGATTTTCTCGAAAACAAAGCCTCAAACGAAAAATTTTTATTCTATATTTTCGACTTCTTTTTTCGCGTAGAATCACCCCCTTTCCGCTTGTACCACCAGTTACCAACCACCCTGTATATTTATATATTTTAAACTTATTCATAGTCGAGAGTATAAGATAAAATTAAATAAAATTCACTTGTAAATATTAATACATAATTTCTTTTTATCGTGTATATGTTCTTTTTCCTGCCTGTGCAATATACGTATAGTAGACTCTACACGTAGATTTAACGAAGTTACTATCATTCCCTAGACTTGTTTGGAATAAGATAGTCATCAAATCATGACATATATTAGCCTCAATCATGAGGTACTTAGCTTTTCAAAATAATTTGTGTACGAAACATAACATGTAATATACGGTATAATGCGATCGTTCGGTGGAGAATGTATTAGATCAATGCAGAAATTGTGTTCTGTTGTAAACAGGAAGCAGGAATTCCCCCATAGAAAACTTTCCGAAGCTTGCTACCTCCTATTCCTTATAGTTTGCATACATTTGTAAAGATAAATGTTTAACGTCGAGATTATGCATTTCTAACAAAAAAGAGTCGTTATGATATATTAGAATTTATCGATCGTTTTTGATCGAAAATTCTTTTCACCTAATCATTTAAAAAAGAAATGTTTCTTTTTATTAAGTTTTACTGATAGGCAAAATATTAATATGGAATAGTACTTAAAACTTTAACAATATCTATTTTCGTTTATGGATACATCGTAATTATAAATTTATCGACTATGAGAGAAACCAAAACTACATATTTTTCCAGAATTACGTCAATCCTAAATATAATAGATCTGATATTTCTTTCAGAAATGAAGTAAATCCTAATAACGCCTATTAACAATTTAATTTTAGTACACTCTACAGGAAAGGTTAAACATTTGTCTCTATCATATCGCCTGCTTCATCTAACGATCAAACCCAATTGATCTAACAATGAAATCCTGACATATATCAGCCTTACTGACCCTTAAATCACCGATCAAGGATTAACTTCAAGAAGTATAAGAACCTTAAATCAAATCACCATTGAGACACAAACCACATAATCTATCCAAGTGACCGGTCGTTTTTATCGCTCCGTGGACGATGTTCCATGAATCGGCGAACTTTATGGCTCATTAGACTCAGGGAGGAATCTGATTCGACTGCCTTAACCTGTCACCCCTGTTCGTTTCACCTCTTCCTTTAACCAAACCGATTTCACCGCGATTCGGTTCAGATGTAGACGAGCGATTGTCTTCTCGAAGCGAGTCTCCTTTAACAAGGCTGAGTCACCGTTCCACTCGAAGGATTAAGCGAGTATCAGATGATACGAGATTCCGTAGAATTGAATGTGCCAGCGGCTGTTGCCTAAGCACGCCGATATACCAGAGGATTATTCTGTTATTTTATCGGAGACTCAAGATCGAAATTTGTTAGGGGTTGAGGACTGGAAAAAGAAGAGGAGAAGAGTAACAAGGGTTGCAGTATTAGGCGTGTATATTTCGAATATGCGTGGATTCCACATGATGGATTGTGATATGAACTTCTTTTAATTGTGTTTGTAATTTTTATGTTACCAGTGACTATAAAGTGACTTGAGTTTGCATGTAGGATGGAATATAAAATTTCGTGTCTTTAACTGATTACCAATTTATCATTTTAGTGCTAACCAATCTTGTTGACTTGTTGTTTGATACACGTCGTCAATAGTCCGATTTATTAATAGATTTTTAAGTCTCCGTTCGACAGTTATACCAATTCGAGTATTGTATGTTTACGAAAATATAAACCTACCCTACTCATACTAGAAATTCCAATTAGATCCAAATCATTACACTTCAACAAACTTTCGTTGGAAAGTTCAATATATGGTATATATGTATCTTAAGGCGCAATTTCAATTTTAGACCTGTTCGCAGGTGTAAAGTCATTATGTTTCTTTCTATAACCCATTTTTCGCATCTTTATTTCTTTGAACAATGACGTTTAATTTCTCACGAGTTTCAAACGCATACATCGCATTTCTAATGACCTTCCATTAGTTATTCTACCTATGTTATGAACCTTAGCTCATTTTCTACCCGCAACAAGTTCTCCTTTAGACCCGATTAACACAGGTAATAAATTAATTTACCCAAAAACCTTTCCGAACAAACACTGTTTCACGACAGTGGCTTCATATTTGTTCAAATGATAAAAATTAACATATTAATCAGCAAGCAACAAATTACGTGAATCGTCGTTGGAAAAGCTTCATGAATCAGTTTTAAATTTGCTTGTCACAAACAATTAACTACTCGATAACAATCGAAAAAGATTTTTTCATTAATCGAAATCCAGATCTTGATAGCTTTATATTTTACATTTTAAATTTTACGGAATTTATACCGAATATTTAAATATAAAATAATATAGTATAAAAATAACATGCAATTACTATAAATAATATCGTAAAATACAAACTGTACATTATTCGAAAAAAGTGTTTCAGACAGAACTTGTCCTATTTCGAGAGGAACAACTGGCGATGATCGCAGATCTTATCTAGGTGGATGCACCTCCAAGACTTGAGGGAGATCTTTGTTTTTCTAAATGGTACAATACATTCTTTAGACGCCATTCGAATCCAGTTTTTAATTCTCTACAGAAGAGTATACAGGTACTTGATTCAAAAAACGATAGTTTAAAGGATATCTCAAATTTGATATTCTAAGACTTGTCGTATAAATGATAAGGAAAGATAACGGAGCGTTTACAAGTTTTGAAGCTATTATTAGGTTTTATTCAGTAATAATATGTATACAAAAATACAAATATGTACATAAAACAATACATATAACAAACAAAAATAGAGTCTCGCAAGAGTAGCGATTATTCAGGATCGAGGTATCCCAGTTCCAACCAATGTGCTCCCATGTCTCTCGAGGATTCTCCTAGCTCCCGGTCCAACAGCAACCTCGCAGTCATTGCCTCTCCTGTGAAAGGGTCGATGTTCACCAGGCATCCTGACCGTCTCAATATAGTATTTTGGGCCACACGGTGTTTCAGCACTTGGTCCGCTTAGTCGTGCACGCCTGGCAGGCAGATCTACCTAGCCCATGGTGCCATTCTCGCCAACTTCCTTGGCAAGAACCGAATCGAATTGAGGCTTTGGTGGGTTTCTAATCGCCAGTCGATTAACAAAACGGTGTAACCCGTCGCGGTTTGTTGCAAAAGAATAGCTCTGTTGCAAAAGCACTTTCAAAATTTCCTGGCACGGCGACGAGCATACTTGGTCTCAAACTCTTCGCCTTTGGGTGGTACGCCATGGGCTGCACCATCATCTCCCAATTCAGCGTTTCGATTATTTTGGGCTATCCTTCTATGCGGACCCAAATGATAGTAAGCGTCGCGACTGGCACCACCCTGATACGAATCCCTTCTCGGAACCGATCGTTAATACGTTGCAAGATCTCCACTTTCCACAAGTCTCGTCAAAATGTCATCATATATTGCGAATGATAGTGGGACTATAGTGGCGTACTCTACTACTAATTCGCTCACCGTTTGAACTAAACGATCTTTTTCATTTGTCTTGCTTCACACTTTCCTTGTCCTCGAAACGTTTTATAACAGTGTTAACAATAAACAGACAGAGTATATAGTCATTGTTTTTGATACGCCAGTGTCAGATATCAACTGTTACTTTTCATTAAAATAAATATACCATTATTAGATGCTCTTTTTAACATGCCAATCCTTATCCTTATAATTTTTTAGAATCTTCAACCTCTAGAGGTGAGGAAAAACGAAGTATGTGAAAAACGAAGACCAATTTGAAAAACACTATCACGCTATGAGTGAGAAAATTGTGACATGGGTCTATGTGTCGTACTGTGCTTTAAAATATATCACACTCAATTGTATTATTAATTATTAAAGTAAATTATTAAAGTTAAAATATATGCATCATATCTTTACAAAAAATTATAATTTAATTATTAAAAACTTCATTCCAATGTGCTTGCGTAGAGAACAGCATTATCCGTTACATATTGTAGTGCTGTATTGTTTACGCGTAATTCGCGTCAAACTCTGCTGTACAAAGAAACAGCTCTGCACTAAATTCAACCGTATCTCTGGTTAAAGCAACTGCTACGTACCATAAATAAAATATCTGTTAAGGTAAAGAAAGGATTCGGAAATACAAATAGCTTACTTTATTTCACACACAACAGCTATACATATATCTTACACTCTGAAGACCTCGACAACCTTCTTGCACGCACGTTTGTTCTCAACCGACTCTTCCAGATTCTTCTAACATCTGGCAACAGTCTTTTGTCTCCACTAAGACCTGGACGCCCTCTAACGCTTACACACACATTCACATGTACAGTGTAAATGTATCGTTTATCCAACAATATCCAAAATTTCCAGTCAGCGTATCAACAATTTCTTCCTTGATTTGTTAAAGACACCAAGTGAAACTATGGTATAAATCTAGTATACCGAATAAAATCACTGCATAGCCTCCAGCGATGCAAGAATCAAAGACTCAATAGAAAGCGGGCGTTCATCATCCACCACGTGGGGTCCACGCATTCGTATTCAATAATTCGGTCCCAATGGCAAAGTGATTAAAACTGTCCGCAACCGACAATCCCAAACACGTCGTCCCATGTAATTACCGGTCTATCATAAATCATTCCACTCGCGTCAGCGGTGTTTCACTCGTTAAACACACAAACCGTGCCCCCGTGGAAGGGGTCCAGGTCGAGGGAACCCAATCGCCCTTACCAATAATCACGCGCAATCTTATGCCTCCGTGTTCCTTCACGAAAAAACCACCGGTTTTCTCTTCGCCAAGAAGGATCGGCATCGTTGCTCATCTTTTTGCTTCTCGAATGCCCGGAAGATGTACGGGGCGTGTAACACCTATCGTATCGACGTGAACCTCGTTCCCCGTAGTCTAGGTCTCGAACACGCAATTCTTGGTTACGTTAATCTGCCGCTGGACCCTTTGGAAACCGGTCTAACGACCACGCGTAAACATAATTGTCGGATGATTGGCGGGCAACGAGGTGTTTCGAGGGAGTTGCACGGTTGTTTAGAATTCAGGCTATCTTTCTTCCTGCGTATTATAACATGTTAGATTCGCTCGTGTGTTATCTTTATGCAGTCGGTCGAGTGAAATTCGACTGTCGAAATATGCACGCCCACTTTTTCGCCTGCAATGAGCGCTTAGCAACCCCCTACGCCACGTCACAATAATGTATCTAAAATATTCTAAAATATTATGTATATAGATATATTAGCAACTAAGCAATTTTTATTGCTGATATATACATTGTAATTGTAGATATATACATTGAAATAAGTGAGGTATACAAAATATGCAAAAGATACCCAACGAATATACTAATACTACTTTCGGATTAGTCTCCCATTAGTAAGTCGAGTAAATGAGGCTTGAATGAAAATATCAATATCTAGGTCATTAAAATTATCGTAACAGTAATTATTATTTATATAATACAAAGACTTCTCCCAAATACTACATAGTTAAAACCACATAGGAACCGATATATTAACTGTATAAAAAGATAAAAGAAAATTCCTCTACTCGTCATAAACTAAAAAAAGAAAGCAATATCAAATAAAAGCGGGAGGGAAGACTGAAGTAGATAAAAACCAGAATATTCGCATCGTTAACACATACGGTGGCCGTTATACTATATCTTCTCTATCGATATCTTCGCACAATGGCAAAACGATCGTAACTATCCAAGTTTAGCCAAGAATATTCAACCGCCGCGAATATTCGTTCCCTACGCGAGAAAAAGAGCAGAAAGGAGGAATTGTTTACGCGTTCCGAATTTTCACGTAGGGAAAAGGAATGAAAGCGGTGGTACGTGTATCCGCGATATGGATGTCGCATTCTCGAAAGATAGCGAGATCACAGAAGCGAGACCAGAAGAATGGAGTTTGAAAATAGTGTCGCGAATCTGTTTTCGTGTGAAACTAGCTAGCTCGGCAGATGCGTTCGCCCTCGTAGCATCGGTGAATATGGACCGCGTGATAAGAAACGTGCTTCGATTTAATACCGGAAAGATTGTGCGATTTCCACAGAAATCAGCCAACTGTCCGATTCCGATATCATGTTTTACCGCCATTGGTTTCTCCTACTATGTAAGTCAAAGTCTTGTCTGGAGAACTCACGGAAAACAAGCTTCGTTTTACTCGTAATTCCAAGTCCGTGTTCCTTTATCGCGTATTTTTTTTCCTTTTTCTGTCGGAACTAGGGAAGATATTTGTTCCTTTTCGATCGTTACATGAAAATTTTGAAAGATTCTAACTGCTTCGTAAACGTATAATTCACGTGAAAAATATTTCATGCTATATAAACTATTATATTAATGAAAAATATATATTATATTATAGAAAACAAAGTTCCTGATTATGTTCGTTGATTTCATATTACTTTTATAATTTCTCGTTTTTAGTTATTTAAATTTCTTCTCGATCATTCTAAAATTCCTCTAACGCAAGATTGAATTATTTCAAGTTGTAACACTTTCGTAATACATGTGCACATTAATGTAAAAGTATAATATAAAATACAACATATTACATGCAGTTATGAAACCCTATCTCAATACCCCATTATGAACTATACATATACATATAACCTGTACATAAGAACTACAGTATATCACTCACCAACGCCCAGGTGTCAATTAAAATATGTCACGGAAAGTGTTGAAACAGTGAATCTGCCAAACACGTGGACAGTGTAATTGTGCCAGTGACCAGGGTATTGAACAACGCATGGGTAAACGATTTTTTTATTTCTCCCTCCCTCTCTGTTGTTCCCTCTGTCCCATTGTCTGTGTGTATATACGGATCGTTTCATTGTTTCGAACACGGAAAAGTGAAAACCGAACCGCGGTCCTACTAATTATATTTCCACGGCACGCTTTTGCGATTTGGGATCGCTCCATGGTCAGGTGACGAAATAAAATTGTCCGCGATATTCGCATTACCGTGACAATTGGCTTTTCACCGTTCTGCCTTTGTCCAATCCGTTCGACGTTCTCCTGTTCGTTTCGGCGTAACGCGATCGGGGAAAAAAGCTAATTGTCGCGGCCGATAACTCAGGCCGCATCGGCCGACGAGTAAAAAGGAATTAATTTCTCCTAATTAAGGGGACGATACTGGGGAAATACCCTACGATCGCCGCTGGCTCGTCGAACGGTTTATTAATCCGTTTTTGCTCGTTATCCCGCTGCCACCGTAGGATACTTAATGCCACGTAAATAAAGGAGTCGCCTCTTTATCGGACCTTCCTGTTACGATTCTTTTAGCATTCCAACGTTTGCAAGCCAACTCGGAGAGTGGGGTGAAATCCGTACGAATGTTAAGAGCGCATTAAAAGAAAGATTGGAATGAAATTTTTAGGTAAGTATAAGTAAGTAGAATATAGTGTTTAGTATAGAAGTATAAATTTAGAAACATAATTGTGATTTAGATTTAGAAGCATATTTTTGGGTAAGTAGATATAATAACATTTTAATATTAACAGCATAACGTAGTTTTTACGAAATTGTACGTTTATGGTATTTTATGATTTTTGTATATCTTGTTATGAAAGCTGTATTTAATGGTTTTGAATTTTGTATAAGTAGTGAATTTTAGTAAATGTTACCACAAATCAAAGTATAAAATTCTATATACTTTGCTTTATACATATTTATTCCTGACACTTGCATTTGAGCAAAATGATTGTTAAAACATATATACCTTTGAAATTATGTAATTTCAACATCTAACGTAAATACTAACTTTATTTCATAATATAGGTTATTTGTACTGCAAAATACAGTAAAACTCCACAGCTCCAAAAATTATTTGTGCTGTATGGGCGAGAAATAGTTTATACGTATTATCTGCTGCTCGATCCAAATTATACGTATAATTTGTAACAGCGCGCAATAACAAACTAGAAATACATCCTAACGAGCTAGCTAAAAACCTGACACAAACTTCAACGGTCAGAAGGCGGAAGAGAACGAAGACGTACGATTTACTAGAATGAAAAATAATGAAACACTATTGAGTGTTATCCACATGCACACAATATTCAAATTATCAAATTTATTAGTTATCTCGACAGAACCAGTTATAAATTGATATAGATATTAAAAAATGTATAATTGGAGTTCATGGAATAGGAATCCACTGACTCTCTCCACTATGATTTTTCGTTCATATAGAACGAGTTCACGTTTAAATAAGCGGATTCAACAAGCACGAGTAGATTTGATCGGGTACTGACTAAAATTTGGGTCAAATAAATGGAGTTTATATAAACTGAGTTTTACCGTAACTTATGGATGAATAAAATCAATCTAGAAAGTCGTATGTACGTTCTAACAATCATTTTGGCCAAAATAAATGAGTACCGATGATTTATGGTCGAAGGTGTACATACTTCACCAAAAATCGAAACACCAAAAATACACTATTTTAGAACTGTAAAAATTACTCATTCTGACTACTTTAATAATTCTAGTATCAAATCTATCTATACTTTGACTACCCTAATAATTCTACTATCAAATCTGCCAGTGTTTTGATCACTGTAATAATTCTAATATCTATCCATCTGGCACCGCTTTATTAAAATTTAGAAATTGAAGAATATCTTACTCGAACGTACCAATCACTTAAAACAAAAAAGACCCTCGTTCCATTCGAGCACTCGTCGCACCGGAAACGACAAACCGATAATTCCACGTTTCGTTCTTCCAATTCTTCCACATTTGCAGCATCACGTCGTACCACCATCAAGAGACGCCAGAGAAGAAATTTAACGAAACGCATGAAAAGGGCCGACCGCTCGTGGGACAGTCGCGAAAGGATTTAAAGGGGAATCGTCCCGGGACAGAAATCACCGGACAACCGACTCATGAGAACAAAAAGAAAGAAAAAGAAAACGAGCAAAGGAAAGACCGATCCTTTCTACCGTGCGCTAGAGATCGAGCCTACCGATAAACGGGATCTTAGTAATGTAGCTGTCAGATCGTTTAATTAAGGAATCTTAAGAGTATCGCTAGCTGCTCGATCCAAGTGATAGGCTGACGTTAGGGGACCCGTTGAGCGACCTTGTACAGCGTACGAAGAACGAGCCAAAGGGGGATTATGCCCGATTCCCCTTTATTATGCCCCGTCCCACTCGATCGCCTTTCGATCGCCTTTCGATCGCCGATGGTAATACATTCCACTTAACCTCGACGATTAAAGACGCGTGCATAGGGCATTGATCGTGCACTCTTTGAATCGCTGGCATGTTTGAGACTTGCTTTTGATTTCAGATTGTACGAGAAAATTGCATGGCCGAGGAGATTGAAATGGAGATAACTGAGGTAACAGGCGAATATAAAGACGGAGTATACTGAATAGATTCTTCGGGGATACTTAATTCCGACTCATTCCATGGGGGAATTTATTTTGGATCCTACGTATTATTCTGTCATTTTGGAGTGGAGGATTCTGCTTGAAGTTCGGAGGTAAGGAGGAAAGTTGCGTTGAAATATTTGATAATGGAGAAACTATGATCACTCGCGTATATGCATGCACACGCACACACACGTACACGTAGCATTTGTAAAGGAATGGCAAAGAGAATCATCTACATATATTTCCGCTTCTCAAAACACAATCGAACATACATTTTCTGGCATTATTGCCGGTAGGATACTATTAATTCTGATGAAACGTATCGTTGGCTAAGATCGGTCGGTAGAATATTTGTTGCACGCGTAAGATGATTGATAGTCGAAGGATAATCGAGGCGACGCGACGTTTCAAGACTAATGATCTCTTTCGACGTTCTTCGAAAGAGTTATTTTTGCGAGCTTACTTTCGCTTATCGCGACCACCGCCTTCCCGGGTTTCACAGAGCTTGTTTAATAATGAAACTGCTACTTTATGCGGAATACATCGTGGAAACTGCATGCTGCCAAGCTTAATCAAAATTCTATCGCTCCAGGCATTCGTAAACATTCCCAAAGCAGAATAATCCGGTCTCCCTGCTCGTTTTTCTGAATTTGCGATCCCTTCGACGGGGGTATTATACCTACACACGTTAATTTATGTAATGGAAATATTTCCGGACTGTTTCACTTAAAACAATTCCCAAATGGATCTCTTTCTATTTTCTTATAAAATATATGTAATTACATATGTGAGGTGGATTTAATATAAGTATTAGATATTATAAAAGAGATATATTTCTCTGAAGATATTAAACATTTTTTTAAATGCTTTTGTTGATATTTCATATTTTCTGTTTTCTAGGAAGAGACAAAGGAGTTCTAAGTCGTTGTACAATTATTTTCTTTAAAAAGCACACACATTATGGGTACGATGTAAAATGTTTCAGCTCGTTAAAATTTTTGCCCAGGTAATAAAATAAATTTCATATCTGTCCTTTTCCCTCCAAAAATAATACTCACCTAGTAAATATAATACGTTTTCTAAAAAAAAAAAAAAAAAAAAAACAGTTAAATTACACGCTTGATAAATATAACATAAAATATATATCATCCCCTATCCCACATCTCTCATTATTCCTCCAAAAAATTACGTACCTATAAATTAAAAAATATGTAAATATCATGCAAGAAATTACATTTCTTTACGAATGTTCGAAGTAAACATTTGTTTAGTGAATATGATGCAAAAACTTCTGTTTTGATAACTTTTGTTAAATCAATTAAAAACATTTCTGATAAATATAATGCAAAAACTTAAAACAAACACTATATATATAAATAGGAATTAAAATAATATAAAACTCGCTACATTGCACACTACAAAAATATCTTTCTTTTCGTTTACATATCTCTTTCCGTTTCTCCAAAAAGAAGCACAGATTAATAGAATGTAAAAAATTTACATCTCCATATTTCCTTCGCTTTCAAATAAAAAACGCGAATTTTTCGGCGATCGAAAGAAAAACATTTTAAAAGGTAAACACAATCGACGTATACCTTCATCACTTATTATTTCACAGGGACAAAGTACATTTCGACGTTATCGGCGCGGCGTTATCGTGGTGCAGCCGCGATTCCTAGCGTAATAAATTTCGCGAGGTCCGTTGTAACGAGATAAACGGCAACTTATCTTCGTCGTGGAAGATAACTGGACGTAGTTCGAAACGGCAGGGACGTTAATATGTTCCCCCTGGAGCGAGACCTTAAGGTAAAACAGGTGGTAATATGCTAATCGACCCGCTCTCCCTAAACCTGTTCAAGGCTATCTCGTGAAACTGATAAACCGATACGGAACTCGAATGCTAACGATTCGATCGAGCGGAACAATACAGCCACCACAGAGAAAGTTAAAGCCTCGTTCAAATTAATCAAGTTACCTGAACTCAAGCTCTTCCAGCTGATCTGTTTTTCAGTCGGTATCTACTCGAGGTCAGTTTACTCGAATTCGAAAGATTCCAAGTCAAATGACTCGACTTATGTGAACACAAATTTAAACTAATTTGATTTGAAAAAATTACTTGAAATTAAAAGATTCCAAGTCGAATAACTCGATTTGTATCAACACAACTTTCAAGTAATTTGTCTACACATTTGTATTCATAAAAAATCGAGTATTTTTACTTGAAATCTCTGTAATTCAAGTGATTTAATTTTAACTGTACATATAAAATTTATAGAATCATTATGAGCAAACATGAAATTGGAAACATTATCGTTTATGATTTATCTTGTATTTAATTTATGTAATTATACTGTTTCATCCAGCTAGCAAGTATTGCTTCTTTTTAATCGAATAAAATAAACACTTCCATAATTTCACTTATAATTTGAACATTTTTCGGATCAAGTAAAATAGCACACGTTCATTAGTAAAAACAACTTAAAGTCACTTGAATACTAATCCCTAGAAACCAAACGAATAAAATAAACCGATAATAGATAAACTCACGATAATAAAGATTCAAGATGAATTCAGATCGCTTAAATTCTGTTAATTCGTCTAGCCTGAACGGAACTTTACAACACCAAAATTTCTCTACCAACTCAACCAGTTACGGGCGATCGTAAAAATAATAGAAGATGAATATTTTCTCCGCGTAAAAATACAGCGTGGAATAACGATAAGCCATCGCGGCGTGAACGTTTACGATTAAAAATCAAAGTAGAGCGGTCATTTTCCGACGATCTAGATAGCCCGATAATACGTAGTAATGATAGACCTCGCTGGCGCGAAGACGTTCGTCGGTGGTGAACCTGTAACTTCGATTTTCGATAAAAAAATATTGGCTGGTCCAAGAATGGAAACAAAATACGTAGATCTCTATCATTTAATTCGAAGCTTCCTTCGTGGGTAGATTATCTTCGTACATACATGTTCGAAAGTAAACTGTACATAGTGGTTTTGGTTTAACACCAGCGATAAGCGGGTTGGAATGTTAAATGGATCGGTGCAAATGTTTCACGCCGTTTCGGGGGCGTAAAGCTGTGGTATGTGTGGTTTCTGATATATTTAGTCGATTTGAAAAAGCAACGTTCACCTATTAAATTTCGTAAATTCCGTAAATTTAACATTACTCTACAGAAGTTGATTAAAGAGAAATTAAAAATTTTACCTTGTAAACTTTCATAAACCGATACATATTCTACAACCAACGTCGCATAACCCAATTCCTAAATTTCTTTTAAAGACTCGTTTTTATTCCGTTCAAACACGGTCTAAAATCTAAACAGTGTTCTCGAAATCGATAACACTTTCTCTCCTAAAGATTTCACCTAGGACCTAAGCCCTAAAGGCACTCTCTTCCAAAGCTGACTTTGAAGACAATACAGACTCCAGTTACCCGAACTGTAATCGCATCGATGATTCCATGGAATAACCCATAATTCACAGCTTGATCGCTTGGGGCTGACAGCTATTATCCTTTGTAATGAGTCGCGCGTAAAGCAGATTGTCAGTTTGCGTCCCATCGATTCCGTCACTGGTAACTCTAACCAGTAAGTGAAACGTTTCCACGACAGTGACATCTTCAAGATAATTATCAGCGTATCCATCGATTCTACGGTTGGTCGGTCTGTTTAACACCGATATAGCCATGAGATCGGTTAATTAAGGAATCTCAGGTGTGTTGGTCGAAGTTTGACGAATAGAAGGGAAAAAAGACCTTCGATCTCCAATCATTCAGATAAAAAAACTATTCGTGTTTTCTACTAATCGGTTCCTTTTGACGAATTGTTATTGGCCACTTTACCGTGTACGTAAAGTTCGTTATTGGCCGGACGATAGTTTTCCTGATTTATGACGAAGAAACGGCTAAGATCGAACCGACGAAGTTTGTGGAATGTGATGAAAGTAATATTCATCGATTCTTTCGACGAGATTGTTGTTTTGTGAGCAACCTAACGGCTCATTAGCCCGAGAATTCTACAACAGGTAAGAGTTCGGTTACTGACGTGGTCAATGCCGCATCTTGAGACCTTTTTTAGGTATAGGCTGGATCTATAAAAAGATAATTGTGTGTTTTATTGTTAGAAATGAGATAGAAAATATAGTTATTTATGAAAGTAAATTAAAAGATAACGTTAAGTCGATAGGGAACATTACGATATTTATACAATACATACATATATATAATATACAATATCTATTTATTGATAATTGAAAATATCATTTTGAAAATATTGCAATTTTATTTTATTTTATATCGCAATTTAAATTCTAGACAGACAGGCGAGTTATTTATACTAAGTATTATAAGTATCTACATTACATATTGTAAACAGTTTAAAAAATCAGACAGATTATAATTTTCTTTTATTAGAAACAATAAATGTAGTAAGAATTTTAAAATCTACCCTCTAAATACTGCAAATAATTTAAGCGATCAGAATAACGAAATGTTGTAATTCTATTTAATAAGAAACGATAAATGTGCAAGAGCCATGTATGGCATATTATAAATTTACATTATATACTATATCTAGTTTATCTACCTTACTAAGATAAAACGATTTACTCACATTTTTATTACATTCACCAAACAATGGTTCCAACTATGCATTCTATCTTCTAACATCCTATATAAATGCTGGCGTGGCAAATTCAACCGAGACGAGGCAATATAAACCTTTAATAGAATGCAACCCTCCTATTCTTTATATGGGTCAGCAGTAACAAGATAATTGGCTATGAAAGAATACAGACACGTTTAACGATCATCTTCGCTCTTTCGTAATTCCGTGATCAGCGCGTTTTCATATTTGGGAACGACACGTTCCGCCGCCTGTATGAAACGTCCGTGTTTCCACGCTGAAGAAATTATTGCGGGAATTAATTGATTCGGCAATTAGAATTCAATGAAATCGACCCCACCATTGAAATCGCAATGTAATTTATAGAACTAATTTGATCAGCCGGAATCCAGATTATTACGAAACGTCATAGTTTCAACATTAACGCGAAGATTAATATCGCGGCTTCAATAGGATCTCCATGAAAATTATTGCCAATTTACCTAAGAATTTCTTCCTGTCTATTGATATTTAATACAGAAGCACTTTTAATTAAAACACACGTATGGAAATGAAATAATAATCATTTTCATATTTCAATATTATGGAGGCCGTTGAAAATTTTTGACAGCTTGTAGGAATGGTAGGAATAACTAATGTTCAAGCGACATGTGTAGAATCTAAAATTGACATTTTCGAAATGAAATGTAACTCTCCATCTATCTCCGTGAGCAACGACATTTCGTTCTTGAATTGCTTCAAAATGAATTTTTATTTTTATGGAAAGATAGCTCCAAACATTTAATTTAACGAACAATTCTACGACCTACATCGATTAATCTCTTGCATTTCGACAATTTTTAAGGGACTATTAATCGCCAACTCTGGTACTGAATATATTGTTATCAGTTAATGCCAAAAGTTTAGTTTTGGAAAGAAAAAGATTATAAATATCTGTAAATATAGACGTACAATCTCCTCTTTTCTTTTTCATTCTTGTATTGTTTAGTAAAAGCACTGGCAATTTGTAAAATACAAAGAATTAAGCTCTTGGATTATTTTTTATACTTTATTTATATATTCTTAATTGAATCCTTAATTTTTTCTTGCATTGCTAGGCTGTTGGCAGCGACAAGCAGAGAAGTTGAATGAAACGTTATTAATTATGTCTAATAACCATATTTTTCAAACTTTCAGATTCTTTTTCCAACATTTTGTATCTCCCTATAAATATGTAGATGATGCTGTTTTCAACGAAAAACGATCTGTGGATATACACAACGTGACTTGTGTTCTATCGTGAATCGATTAACTTCCCGGATTGCGTATCGGAAAAGGCCGCCTTTAAAGTGTCACGGTAACGAGCGATACGACAATATTTATGAAAATCGATACGTTATAACGTCGAGGAGAGGCGGGAACCGGGAACCGATTCGAGCTATACGAACCGAACACGATTCTCCGCCTCTATTATATTATCGTTGGAACAATACCGGCAATTACACCCCATAATTATTCAACATTATTATCATTATTTAAATCACGCCATCACCATCGCGTCACGGGCGCCGATATTGCGTATCCGGTACAAAAGCGTCGCGCAAAACGCCGCTCATGCTGCAGGTATTAATCACTCGGTTCGATCGTAAATCGTTCTTCGATGGTGTCACGCTCTATTCTGCCTTCTCGTTCCTTCTTTCTGCTATATTATAGATCGTATTTATTATGTCGCAATAACGAGCTTCTAGCAGTCGTCACGACAGCAATATAGAAGCTCCGAAGGAAACACGAACCGACTCATCGATGAACGAGTCAATAAAAAACGTTGAACAACAGTATAGTGGCTCGTGAAAATATCCGAATACTTATCACAGAAAAATCCTATGCATATATTGTGCGTGCTACAGAAAACGTTTTACAATTTTATTGGCACTTGTCACGACTATATTGGTAAAATTTGAAGCCGAGCTAAAGATGTATATGGAAATTACATGATCGTGTTGGTAGAGTTTGAAATGAATCTGAAAATTTATATATGAGTCCCGGAATATTTGTCGCAAACATACATTTCGGGAAGATCATCGACGTAACAATCGATTATTAACTACGTTGGTAAGCCATGATATTTGATGAGATCATTCTTAGCACTGATTATACGTTAAATATCTAATAAATATCTCATAACTCTTATATACATTTCCAGATCTGTTTTAAATTTGGCTAACAGTGTAATCATGGTAATAGATCTCATTACAATAGATATCATAGTGAAATGTTAAAATGTTCCGTATGACACATTAATATTTTGCGATTTATATAACATATTGAAATAAAAATGTCCACTTCTATATGATAATATCCACGATCTTCCTATTTGTAAATGAAAGAGCATTACTGGTAAATCGTCACTTATTTCACCATTAAGATCCTAAAGCAGAACGCAGACCTAATCCAAACCTACGAACCATACTCTCGAGACGTTGGTCAATATCGTCCCTCGATAGCTCAATTTACAACCCCTATCTTGTGCCGTGCAATAACCGAGGGAGTAGAACGGGAGAACGGGATAAGGAGATCGCCTCGCACAGAATAGAGCGAACGAGCAAGAGAAATAAGAATAGATACGGCGTTTGTGCGGGAAATCGCGTCACGCGTTATTCGTCGACGCTAGGTTGATCGCAGATTGGCCTGCATCGTAATTATGACTGACTCGGTGAAACCGGTAGTGGGTGCAATACGAACGAGCAGCGTCGAGTAAAAACCCCGGAGTTCAAGCATCCGAGACTACGGGGCGAGAAAAAAAAACCACGGCAAAATTAATACACGTGAGTCGCGGGCCAGAGAAAGGGTTAAACGTCAACAAGGACCTACATTGTGTCGTTGATGCCGGCTGCTGGCATTGATACCGTCGTCATTGACGTTACGTGACGGTGCAGCAGCGCGAGGATAGGTCTACAAAATATCGCCGCTGTTTGATCAGCTCGCCCATTTACTCAAATGGCGTGAAATTCAACAAAGCTGCTGAGTGGCATTGGCTATCGCTCTGGCCCTCGAATATCCGTGTGGCCAAAGCGCCCAGCCACACAACAATGTTCGCCAGGCATAGAATGCACTTCGCGCCAGCGGACACGGCTCGCGAGCCGACCAAGTTCGCCTCTTCTCTCCATCGCTCGAACCGGACATCCCCTAACCGGCACCTAGCCGCCCCATCAACCCCTCGAGCGCCCTTTTAAAGCACCACTAAATCCCATTTCGCCCTGGGCACCAGCTGATTAAATGCTGCCGGAGATGCAAAATTCTAGCTCGCAGGGAAAAATGAAACGCCGACGGGAAGCATTCCCATCCTTGTTTCGTTACGCTTTCGACATTTTGCTCTCTGTCTTCTTTGTTTGGCTTTGTCGGTAGGCTAATTCGCAGCGATGGAATCAAGTTCAATATGTATCAGGTATTGACGAATTCCTGTCAGTTTCGATATTATATGATTCGGTTTATAATATTCAATTAGATATTACCCGTAAGAGGTTATGTGACTATGTTAACATTTGGAAACGTCGAATCTTGAAGAACAAAATATATTATACACTTATATTATACACTTCGAATATTACGTACATGCGACACGTTTTCAATTTTGTTCAGGCTTAATATTATTAATGGAAAGTTATCAAAAAGGTGTCACGAACTAATCTTCCGATTAAAGTACCGATTAAAAATTAAAATATACCTGATTTGCAGCTAAACTTCAGAAAGTTTATATCAATAAGTAAAAAAGCTAATTTATTATTAATATAAATGTAAAAATGAAACCAATAAATTATATTCCATTTTCAATGATTAGGACCAATCTAACACTATTTGCTTCTTATTAACCTTCCATCTCGTAATTATAAGATTCTCGCGTTGTTTACATCGAGATAAATAAAAATTTCAATGAAGTTCCAACGCCCAGTCATGAAATATTCGAAACTTCACAGTTAAATTCAACTTTACTTGTAATATACTTGATCCCATCACTATCGGTTCCCCTCTGTTCGCGAATCGAATAGGTATTTACATAGCTCTATCCCAGCCGGTTTCTTGCCGCGCTTGCACGGCTGATCCTGTTTCGAGGTGCAAAATTTTTCGACCAGCTGTTTTTGGAGAGGAACAATTGACGGCTCGTTAGCGTGCCACCGGTAATCCTCGAGCTGTCGAATGTGATAATACACGGAGTTTCCATGTACTCTCACACGTGATGTTTTCATTTTCACGGTGCTAGCTAAATTGGAACAATTTGCAAGTTGATGGTAGATGTAAATTGAGAGGCTGCTGAAGAGGGGAGGCGGAGAGAGAGAGAGAGAGAGAAAGAAGATAGATGGGAAAGGGTGCAATTGTAATCAGATCCTTGGCGCTCCACGAGCTTCGAATGCGCCTCGCTTTAAACTGTGCGTATGCAATTGAACATCTAGTTTGCCGACGTTCTAACTATTAACTGGCGGAAAAGCAAGCTGAAACTTGTGGTCCGTTTTTATACTTGATCTGCTTACGTGTCGTTAGTAATCCGCTTCACAAGCTAGGAAATTGTATAGGCGAATTGATATAATTATGTAAGCGGAATAATTTCGCGGATGGAACACAGAAATGATGCGTACAATGCGCTGAGAATGCATAATGCAGATAATAATAATGCAGAACGAGATAATAAATCATCACCTGAAACGTAGTAAGCAGCTATTTATGGATAAGACGTTTACATGGATAGTGTGGATAATTTTTTCTTGGCTTTTGATACTTGGAGTAAATGGAGGAAGAGCAGTGGGATTTTAGACATTTTGATTACGTATTAAATGTATAATATCGTGTGTTCAATGTTGTTCGAGTCCTGCAAATGAAAAATAGATCTCTTATGATCTCTAATACAAACATGACACTTAAAATATTTCTGAAATTCAGTGGTGATATCTTTTTCATTCCACTATTAACCCCGGTCGTCAAGGCTGCATTTATCATATCTATGTTTCTCAAACGTATCCTATCATCTTTCAAATTCAATATCACGTACTTTCCTATCTAGTAAATTTCTATTCGCTAAAATGTTTACCACACTTCATAGCACTATTCAGATTTTAGAAATCCGAATTTTTACACGATCTTCAACGCAAAGAAACATAAGAATTACAAGCTTTATCGTCCACCTTTGCGAAACTCTCGGGTCTTCGACGATCTAGGCATCACTGTATTTGAATCTTTCTAGAAATTCGTCGAATTCGGCAAATAGATTTCAATGTAACCGTTCGTGAACAATCGGTGCACGTACAACGGAGAAAACAATGGCGTCACGAAGTCGATTGTCAAAAGCAGACGACGATGAAACGCGAGTGGACGTACGGATCGAGCGAAATTACACGCTCGACGCCGTAGGAGATACGACGTTGGATCGATGACGGTAATCAACAAACCATCGGTTACCATTCTACGAAGGGAGAATATCGGGTCCACGTCTGACAACCGTTCATTCACAGGGGCCATTCCTTGAAATCCAGAATAGGTCTCGTCCTATGAACGTTTCGGCGAGCCGGTATTTAGCCTATCAAACGGAACACATCTGACCGCGTAACACGTAAACGATCCTGCAATTAGCAGCGTTCCACTCAATATCAGCAGCCAACGGGCGTGATCCTTGACGATAATCTCCCTTTCCGAAATTCCATTAGACGCGGCCAACGAGCCAACCGATATTATCGTAAATTGCGCGTTCGACGGATTTCACCGTTGAAATTTCTTACCTAGCGCTCATTAGTAGCGGCTGCTGCTGCTGTTGCTGCTCAGGCTCAGCTTCTGGTGCTAAATAATTACCAGCTACTACGGTATTAGGGTTAAAGTCCGGTCGAAATTAATTCGTTGCACCAGGTCATTGACAAGAAAGCTAGTACATAATTCGTACATGATGTTGTCCCTTTTTGTTAGTTGTAATTAAATATATATAGAATGTTCAGAATAAATAATACAAATTTGTGTTTTAGTAAATGTAACGTAACGGTAAAACGAAACAAGTGAATAAGTAGATTAGTGGAAAATAGCGCAACTATATTTTAGCTTTAATCTTGTAAGATTAATATGATATATAAATTCTATAGAAAAGATATATAATTTCTATAGAAAAAATTCGTACGAATGTTTTTTTATGACAGTAAGTTGTAGTGTAAGGACAGTAATAAGGTTTAATATTTAAATATTTAGAAACCTACAGATTTTTCAATTTTAAGATATCTATTACTTATAGCTTATTTTTTCTTACTTAAGTAGCAGAAATGTCTTCCTACGTTAAAACACATCGACAATAAGTGTGAGATAGGAAATATGGCATTATATGGAAAATGGTAGAATATTGCAAAGAAGAACAATTATAAACCTTGTAAAAAAAGAGCTATCAAAAAATCCTGTACAAAAATATGTATATAATAACCGCAAGGAAGAAAAGAAAATAAAACAGAAGAATATACATATATTAATTTCAACAATGTATACAGAATATAAAAATACTATAGAATTCAAAGATAATAATCTCAAACTAACGAAGATATCACCGATTCCGCATAATATATAAAAATATGTAAAATATCCAAAGTAAACCAATTATTATAATATTTAATAGAGGAAGGATTAACATCAGCTTCCATTTCTTGTTTTTTTTTTGTTATATTTTTAGGCTGACTGCAAAGATAAACATAACCATATCAGTCGTATCTGATTACGGCGCTGATAAAATTCTAAAATATTCCAGATAACACATACGAATAACATAGACATGAAATTATTCCATGATAGGTGTTCAGATATTTTCCTTACTGACAGTGTATATCACCAAAAAAGCAATCCTTCTTTCCAACCTTTTTCATCCCTCGCAAATTTTCTTTTCTGTTTACCGCTACTACGATCCTCGCGAGACTAAAGTCGAGATGCACCCTTGAGCTCTAATGAAAGATCACAGCAGAAAGTGAAATAGGATCAAGATCGAAACAGAGGAGAAAGAGGAAGAGGGCAGAAAGAGAAGAGACGTGGAGAACAACTTCATAGCGGAAGGAGAAACGGGTGAATTTATTGTAGGGACGTATGCCACATAACTGGTGGGTTGTCTCAACTTCCATTCGGTGTTCAGCCTGGGCCTGCAGAGCAGGTCTTCCTTCGCGGCGCCGCGCCTTTCGGATAGATGGTAGGTGATGATTACAAGTTAGGAAAGGGAGGTGCACGGTCGCCGCGTAACGACGTACCAGCGTCGACACGCGCAGGGTTAAAATATACCGAACAAGCTGTTATCCGTGACAGCTATGTCTGCTCAACGATGCCCTGAAGAATGCGGATCAGCGAGGATTTTGAAACGGGATGCCGGGTCCCGAAGCTACGACATAGCTCCGCCGTGTTAAGGACGCTCCTATTTACCTATTATCGAGCTGTCAGATTAATTAAGCGTAATATTCTTCGGACGATTTTAGTTAAGTTAATTTGCCCTACATCCTCGACATCGGTGGTGACACTGGAAATTAAAAACTTTTTATTTAGAATCTTTAACGTTTTACAACTTTTTCGTATTTTAGGATATTCTAATATCCTAATGAAATTGGGATTATTACTTTTAGGAATTTGTTAAATATTCGGTTTCAAATATTTCAATGAAATTCGGAACAATTAAAGATTTGCGGTAATAGATTACGCTCTTTAAGTTGCATTAATATACAGTTGTTCCAAGTGTATTTGTACATCACACTGTACTTGTTATAGCATATTGAAATATATTTCGTATCATTTGATATGGTACTTTATATGACTATAAGGATTTGATACTATGAAAATGAAATGTAGAACCTAGTAAAGAACTCTTAATTAGAAGGGTAAGTGGTAAAAATGATTTTATACGAAAGTACCTGTAAACGTTGTAAATTCTTTCTGAACGCCATTGTAAATTCTTTTACAAAAAAATATTCTTGCTTTTCATTGGTATACCGTTTAGCCAACCCTGTGAATATACAAAATTTATATCCCGTACATCGACCTTACGCAAGGTATCCACGAGATAGAAACATTGTTTTCCTTGCTTTAAATTCTGTAATGGCTTCCAGAATAAAACAGGAATCCCTTTTAGTCGACCGTCTAAAGATCGCTCGTATTCGAAAGAATGATAATTTCATAACCGTCACAGGATAGGATTACGTAAAGATAAACTGCTTGAAAGCCCAGAAAGTATCCTTACCGGCCTTTTTATATAAGTTCGTATAAAACTCGAATCAATGAAACCAACTAAAGAGATTCATCTCCGTCGTAGTAATTATGTAATTACGTTTTATATTCTCGTCAAAGTGATTTAACCGTTATACGCGCCTTTCACTGTGCAACAGATACATCCGACCGATAAGCAGAAAGAAGAAAATACCGTTCGAGAAAAGATATATACCGGTTGCTTCAAAAGCGTAGATCAACCATAGAAGCCTTTGTCTGATGGATACATCCAGCATCTTACTTCATCTTTCAGAAAAGAAAGTTTCAAAGTGGAAGATTCAACGTATTAATCCATCATTTCCTATTTAAATCCTTAACTTATAATACCAAAGCATATTCGTCACAAGCTATAGTGACATAAATGTGATATAGATCCACTACGAGCAAGAACCGTATTCGACTTGAATCTTTATTTTAATTTCAGATTTCGTTTCAATCCCTAAAACTAAAAATCATTAAATCCTAATATACGTATAGTATTTTTTACATAAATCACAGTGCTAAAATCAAGTAATTAAATTTAATAAAATTAGATCTAGCTACTCGAAATAAATTATAAAAAAAGAGATTAACAGACCGACAGTTTTGAGGCATGCTGTGCAGCATCAAAGAAAGTAAGACGTACCAAAAGTCGAAAAAAGATATTCCTCGCGAACTCGTAAACTAGATACATACGATGAATCTCCCCCCCCCCCCCCCCCCTGTCTTTTATCGACCTCCGTTCCTCCTATCTCTGTTCCACTTTCTTTCGCTGCTTTATTATTCCGTGATCGCTGGCGTATTTATCGGCGACGGAAGTTCGACGTAGGAGCATCGAGGCGCGAAGCTGAAACTGATTGCGACGCGAAACAAAACCGAGTAGGCGAAGAATGGCGCGACGAGTCCAGGGTATGGGGACGAAACGAAATTTTCGTCAGAAAATTATCGGGCCTGGGATCTAACGCGTTTTATGATAATCAGTTGAAATTCAGCGAACAATGCGATACCATCGAGCTGTCAAACCAGCGAAAATACACAGCTGGCGCGACGTCGAATGAATTTTCCCTCAGTTTGTCCGTCTAATTATTGCGTCGAAATTTCTACAAATTGTACCATGCTACTTTTCTGTTTGTTATATTTCAGTAGCATAACATTCCTATTGAATGTTCTAGCAAATTTCATATACCGGAATACAAACGATGTCCCAGTTTCCTTGTTGTCAATAACAATTTCTATTTGATTTGAATAAAAGTTTTGAATGATATCTGTGATGTTTTTATTTAGTTTTATGGCTAGTGATTTGTGGAGTTACATCTCGAACTGTCACGATCTGCAATTTGCGTTTATACCAATTATGGAATTGATAGGAACGAACATGGCGTATTAGAATGGTGATGTAAAAAACATGACATGCATGAAAAAAAAATTGCAAAACATACGATAATATCGATGTGATAATTAGTCAATTAGTAATCAAAGAAAGTGCATCAATCAGGCAAGAAAACAGATACCCACAACTAGAATTTATAGAAATGTCTAGGTAAATTCTGTCCAAGATAGCAGCTAGTTGCAGCTAATTTTTTAGTCAACGATATTTGTGGACATAAGAAATAAAAAATATTTTTCAACTGCTTTCAGACGTTTTTATAGGACTAAAAGGCGATAATTTAAAGTTTCATCTGTCACACCTTTTTTGTTGTTTCACAAATAAAAAAACATTTATGGTACTGAATATGGTGATACTGATAACGACTGATATAGTAATAATTTCTGATATTAACAATGATCGATGCGTCGATTAATAAAATAATTAGAACATTTCTTTCACATCTTAACGGCAATAAAATTTCTGAAAATAATCTACATATAGATGTTTGAGTTAATAACGAAGTTTAAACATAAACAGGCTAAAGCGACGAAGTTGTAGCTTGGACTTTTATTGTCCTCTCTTTTCAAGGTTCATTATTAAATTACGCTGAAATTTAAGCTTTACTGTAGTCGCGTTCAAGTTAACTATGTAGCTATGTAAAACTATGTAAATTCCATAATCCCAACTTCAAAGACACCTCGTTTCTTTTTTCTAAGGTAATTTTTGCCGAGCTTTTGTTCTTATAAGATGAACCCCTGATATAGCTAATTGAATTAAAATTCTCTTTCAAAAGTTTCAAACCAAAACGAAGATATTCCCGTAACAAATTGTTTTTATACAGATTTTAAGATTGAAAAACATTTCCCAAGTTATACAAATCAGTTAATTGATCTACCTCACATAAAATAATCCTACAAAAACATTGTCTATGTAACAGAAAAATCTGTAACTTACGCTTGCCGCTCATCAATTCTCTAAAATTTTCCATTTTCCTTCCTCTTCTCACCCAGTCAATTTTCAATTTTCGCTCTCAGCTGTACGAATAATTCGTAAACCATTCGTCAAAACTCGTCGATCCTAATTCAATGCAGCGTACAATTCCCAAACGGCGCACGGGGCAAATTAAATACTCAAGGGATGGTCGTTATTGCGAAACTTCGGTATAATTGGCGTCAGGAGTCATCGACGCCTCGAAATCAATCACAATATAGGAAGGCTCGAGCCCCTCGCCTAATTCGTAAAAGTTTCGCCAGACGAATCCGGTAATGGAACTAGTTGCAGCTGATACCTTAGAAGCCCCGAGGAACATTCACCGAGCAAAACTCGCGACGTAGTTCTGTACGGTTGCCATCCGAATGCAAAGTCCTATCTGTAATGCGAGTGTCAACCAACTTTATGCTTGTGCTACTCTCTACGTCCACGTGTGTTTGAATAAGCGTGTTCACTAGTATGTTGGTGAACGCTGGTTCGAGGGGTCGTAGGGCAAGAGAGCACGCGAGCAAAGTGACCCTCGCTTTGTACGGGCGAAAGTGCGGCTATACGGTGATAAGACAGTTTCCATGGTTCCCAAATGGCGATCGTTGATAACAGGGAGCAGCGAAGAGGATGGAAACGCGATGAAACGTAAAATCGGTTACTAATGTCACTTCGAACGGAGTTAGGCGACTCGGGCCATTATACGTCGTCCACTGAGAGCCGCTGTGCACAGTCGGGCAAAAACTGATCCTCGAATTCGTAATTGAATCGAAAAAACGGCGGGACTGCCAGGGGCGGAATTCGAACTGGTCGGATAACGCATGTGTAAATGACTGTTTCTACGGCTAAATCGGCCATTCCGTTCGACGAAGAGCGATTAAGGGGTGGTTTACGCTTGATGGAAGCAAGAAATTGTTGGTCAGCCTGTGACTGCTGATGGGCATTTTGTGCCTCGTTCATCTACTTCGTTTACGTATGCGCGTTTCGCGTCGTTAGGGAAAAGTAAGCTTCGTTTTAAGGGAAGTTAAAAAAGTGGTTTTCAGAAATTAATTGGTAGCTTGAATTACGTTGCCCGGGGTGGGCTTGATCTTTGATCTTGATTATTAATTCCTTGATGATATATCAAGTTAGAGAGTAATTTAAAGTATACGATTTATACATGGTACAATTAGTAAGTTTCAGTAACAGTTAAAGCAGCTTTACATTCGCAAACCACAAAGGAAAGGTATGACAAGTTCATTTTTGTTCATTTCCTCACTTCGATACCACTTGTAAAATAGACGATTCGGTTAAACGGAAATATCCTTTTTTTCTTAAGAAGTATTGCATTGCTCTAAAAGCCTTCATAAATATTCTAGAATATCATTTTAGAGCTTAAGAATTAGAAACTCAAGAATTTAGAAGAAAAGCGTCATAGAATACGCTACTTAACGTAAGTTAGAACGAAGCAAAAGATGTAATAAAGTTATTCCTTCGGAAAGCGCGTGGGTGTGGCTATGAAATTGCTCGAAATTACTCGGAGAACAGAGTTATTAACGCGATTGCCCTTTCCAAAAATACAAAGTTTAATCGCGCCTGGCTAAGTTGCTTCGTAGAATATCGAGAGTTTTCGTTCGGAAGTTCGAGGCGTTTTGAAAGCAGGGGCCAACGATGGAAATGGTTTCTGATATAACGAGCAGGCATCTGTGTGCTGCGGCAGCGTGCCGTCATACTTACCCTTTATTACAATTCGTAAAAGGATGAAAACCAAGAAGACATGACAAAAAGGCTGATACTTTAGGAAACGTCGCTATCGTGTTTTGTGTTTATAGTGATTGGAAAGATTACGTTTATCGAGCTCGGCGCGCATCTACAGTTTACGGAATGGGAAAGAGAAAGAAGATCGCCTGCAATGCATCCTCCCAGACACTACAATCTCTTTTCAGCGAAAGGCTCCAATCCATCGTCGCGTATTTTTTTTATTTAAGAAGCATCAGAACGATTGCGATGAATAATTCTAGATTGCGTGGAAAGATCGAAAGAGAATTTTAATGAGACACGACATACTTAGAGATGTAGAGTTGAAGAGAATCGTGTTGCGCGAGAATCATTATTTCTGGATTATTTCTTTGTTAACCCTTTTGACGACGATTTTCTTTTCATCAATAAACACAGTAAAATAATAATTTTTATGTTGTATATTCAGCGGTTAAAGAAATAAGGTTAAGCATATTGTTGAAATCGGAATATGTAGTCCCAAATTTTCTACAGCACACACTGTTTATACAGTTTTTCTAGGTTATGTTATAAACCTGGCAGTATCGACGCGAAGTACGCTCCGAGTAGCGGTCATAACGATAAACAACTGAATTCAGGAACATATATTCCAGTAGACATACTGAAGTTTACGTTCCGACGTATTGTCCCAATAGTCTTGAAAGGTTTAAATATAATTTGTCTAGTTTCGCCAGTTATTAGAGAAGACTCTACGGATTTATACACAGTTATAAATCTCAAGAGATTAGATTCTTTCGGTTGCTGGGAAGATTTTAGGTCCTATTTGTATTGTTGTCAGGGTCTGATGAAGCCTATTGTTAATTGAGGATACTGGTTATTCATTCCATAAGTGAATTTGATGTTATATTCATATTATTTCCTGTATTCTTCAAAAGGAACGCGCCATGTTGTACTTTAGCAGTCTACCATGCTTGTCATACAAATTTCTCGGAAACTTCTGACAAACATTCATTGTACAGAAATGTATATAGAATTAAAAAATAGGTAAAGAAACTTGGTTGCGAAACGTCAAAGCGTATTTCCACAACGTCTTGAAACTTCGCGAAGCTTCCAATCTCATCCGGAAATGTATCAATAGATCTAAGAAGAAGCCTTTGACATTCCAGTTACAAGAGAACACGCATTACTTCGTCGCGTTCGTTCGAATTCGCCGTTTGTACGCTTTGACGTCTATTTATCCAGTATCGGGTACTTTCATTACTCGAATTCAGAATCCTTCTATCCAATCTTGCAGCTACGTCTGGCTTTATGTTAATCTCCTCTCAGACGATCCTGTCCAAAAATTACGCGATCTTCGTTCGTTTCGTCGTCTGTAATAGTGAAATTGTCCGCATCTCGAATAGTACAATTTTATCTTATAGGATGCTTCTATTGAGATATATGTAATTTGCGGTGCGCTACACCGAATCAGTCGCGCAGTAGTGATGCACATATATGAATGTGAGTATGTGTGTGAGTATGTGCGTACGCAACGTCTCGTATAACAAAAGAATATCACTGTTCCGTACGCATGATAAAAGTGAGACTAGAAGAGTGCTAAAACACGTGTAATGGGTATCTGTGAACGTCTTGTAAATCACATATTAAATAAATAGAAAACTATTTTATTATCATCTCTACATATAATGAAAATGTTCCTACATATTTATTTCGGCAATTACGATCCACAATACTCAACAGCTTCGAAGTTCACAATTAACCTATTGACATAATAATTATTTTTCTCAGTAAACGTTCTTATGTATAAATTTTGTTGTGATCTTCAAAGCCTATACTTGTACCAAGTATCTTGTATACTTTCAGCTTCTATGTATATTTTCAGATTTGTTTCAAACTTTACTAATACAGCCATTATAATAGGTTCTTGTCACGATGCTAGTGAAATTTCACAATGTTTTGTATAGTACAGATAATAATATATTTCTAACCGGTTTCTACAAACATTCAGATATTTATATTAATAGTTATATTACTAGTGGATTTACTGTATACATATTTAGACTTCACTGAAATTTGTGTTCGGATGGTTCGCGTTTGGAGCACTTGTTTTATGTCTGTAGCTTTCGTTTTATTAGTCGTAAAGTGAGCTTTATAAAAAATAAAATAGAACAAAACATATAGGTTAACAAGGAAAAGCAAAAAAAAAGCTCATGAGTTAACAAGAGAAGGTCTCAAACGAATATGTATGTCTATGGATGGATTATATCATAAGCATCATGCTGGAAAGTCTAGCTGAAATGTAGATGTCTAAATAGCTACGTAAGAAACGAACCAAAATATTTTACACGTATTGGTTCAATAACTGTCCTCGTCAACACTACACCTACCGGCGCGGTCAAATTGACCGCTCTCGCGACTTCTACACAAATTTAACCATATTTAAACTTTATGATACCGCTTCATAATTTCTGACTTTTCCTAAAACATGCATACAGTATATTTTTCGGTAATTAATTTTAGTTTGCTCTTTTATTTTCTGAGAAAAATTTGTACTCTGTCTTGCCTACCGTGAGCGGTCATTTTGACCGCCCGACAAAATATGTTAGTTATTCTTAAAATAAATGCAATCAGTACAAAGAAAAGGCTATTTCAAGGTCAGATGACAAACAAAATCAGTAATAACAAATAATAACAGCTGTTACACCCGCTGTTACACAAGATAGCCACCAGCAGTCAAGACATATCAACTCAGGTCCATAATAATCCTGAGGAACCGCCACAAAATTTAGCATTTTTTACAGTCTATTGTTACAAACATTTTAAAAGTCGAGAAGTTTTTTAGGGTTATTGCTCGTTGCTATAAAACAGGGGAAAAGCTTTCCCAACTCCACCCTCGAGTAACCGTTGGTGGAGAACGGTCAATACTCATCAATATTTTCGTATAAATATCGTAAAAAAATCTGAAAAAAAATCTCTGTATAATGGGGAACAACAATTGAATAGTAATAATATAGAGATTCTGGGCAAGTAACAACAAACAGCGTTTCTCATTAAAAAGACCATGTTTAATCAAATAATCCCCTTTCCCTAATTTTCTTATTAGAAATGAGAAGAGAAACAAAAGAATCGTATCTATAACGTAGGAAATTTCCAAAATGGAAACTAAGTTCTATAAAAGAGGCATGGAGAGAAAAAATGGACCAAGTCACACATCTTTTTCAAATGTGAGCTTATTTATACTAAGTATATTTATATAACTTGTGTAAGCATATTTATTCTATATGGTGTATTTATGTACATATTTGTTTACATATTTGTTAAATATATTTATTCTAACAAGTCCTATCAATCATAGAAAAGAGGAGGGATTCATTTCTTGCATATTAAGTTCGGATGTTATAGAATCAATTATTGCACTGAATATTTTAAAGTGCCCTATATACTACATTGAAATTGAAAGAAAAAGAAATTTTATTATCTTCTTTGTGCCAATTTTGTTTTTTTTTTCATCTGATTAAAAATAGTTAGTAATTATTTCGTAACAGCCAACAGAGAACAGAAAGCACTTCAAATTAATATCCTTGAAAAATGAAAAAATGCTAGACAGGATATTTTAGTTAAGGCTGTTAGACAACGGATAACATAATTTGTTATCACCGTTACTCCACTTTCTCTGAATATCTCAAATATTTGACTATCGAACCAAAATCGCTGTCTAAAAATCTATATCACCATCAAACTCGTCAGTTAACTACCTAAACAAAAAGCACGGCGTTGAATTTTGCGAATTCAGCCCCGTTACGCTTCCGATTCATTTATTTTTCCTCTGTATCTTTTTTCCCCGAGGCTTCGGTGATACGCTCAGTGAACTCAGTTTCGACGAAAAATAGATTAAAAAACGTGTCGTTGTTTGGGCGAGGAAAGAAACAAAAAAGAGAAATCATCTCTCTGTCGCGTCCCTTGATTCTCCATTCGGCAAAAATCCAACGTGCCGCGTCGGGTCGTTAATGTTGGTTTGCCTCTTTCTGATTTTAATGAACTTCCGGAAATTCAAGACGGGCCACCTTCCGTGACCCTGTAATGAAATTCGACTGGGACGTTATTATGTTCCGGGTAAGGCAGTGGCGACCGCAGAAGGTAAAACAGCACCGCAGCAAGTACGAGTGATTAGGGGAGGAAATATGATAGAATTGTAAACGTTATATGCTACGGGAAGCTCCACAGGTAAGTACGTTCCAATTACGCTGTAGCTTACAGCACACGGGTGTATGCTCTCAGCCAGTAAGTTTAATTTACAGAGAGGTAACTTGACGAACTTGAAATGAACCATGGAAGAAAACTAACATCTTCTCCCGTCATTGCACGCTGCGAGGGTTTAATGAATTTGCGACTGCAATCTGCAGAAAACGCGTTATTCAACGATTGCACTTTCTTATTTCGGATTAATGACTCAAGATATGGAAATTTTTAGTGATTTATATTGGAGGAAGATATTAACAACATTTGCACGACATTTAACAGCATCTCTCAAGCAAGAAAAAAATGTTATTAGCATTTATCTGAAATATGATGAGAAAGTTGCAAAATATGGAAGAAACAGAAGCATGCCAGCGATCAAACTCGTCCACGCATTACAATTAATCTTCATTTTCTTCAAATTTTGATCCAACTACAGAATAATAATTATTCATCTATATTGACATAATAATTTCTTAGAATTTCTGCTGATAAATCAATTGGTTTGGAATTGAACGAATTTGAAGTACCTCTAGATTGTTGCTACGGGAGAACTATAAACAACAATACGCTGGCCGAGTTTGTGCCCGTATATGTATATGCTGAGTGTCATGAAAGAACTGTACTCAGTTTAAAAACAGAATCAATGTAAAGCACTTATGTTTGGAATGATTACGAAGTGCGAAAAGGACCTGGGTAATCAAAGATATTATTAAGTCGAAAACCCAAACAGATGAGACTTTTCTGCATCGCAGCTGTCAACGCGGATGTTTGGAATGGGCACTTTGAATTCCAAATTGTAATATAATTACATATAATTACATATAACTTAAAATATTTAATTTGCGTATTAATCGACAAGAAAGCGGGTCAGAGTAGAACGTGTTATTGCTCGCTGTTCGTATGTAGCAAAGATTTTGTGATGATTCGGATTTTCTCGATTCCAAATTTCAATTGATTTACCAACAAAATTTCTAAAGAATTATTACGTTGATGGATCTGTATGAGAAGAAGATGAAGATTAAGTGTAACGTATGGGTAAGTTCGATCGCTGTCGGTTTTTTCATTTTTGCTCTGATCTTTTTTCAACTGTTCCATTATATTTCGGATGAATGTTAATAACTTTCTTTTTCCTTGGGAAATGCTCTTAAATGTCCTGCAATTTATCCACTAATTTTTTATTATTTTTTTATACTTAGTACACAAATATATAAATTGGTAATTTAAAGTGAGATAAAATTAAGCGACTGCCGATTAACATCTTCGACAAGATGTCTTATGATTTGAATCGAGTTTGAAGCCTAATTTTAATTCCAGTTTTTTAGATTAAAAATTGTTTGTCCTTCCGGAAGAGACCCTCGACGATTGACGCGGTCAGACGCGTGCGGGCACTCACGGAGGACATGGTTTCCCGGAACGGCGTGGCGCTGGCGGTCTCTTTGGACATCGTCAACGCGTTCAACTCCATGCCATGGGACAGGATAGTGGCGGCCCTGGAGCACTTCGAGGTTCCCAGCTACCTCGTCCGGTTGATCCGAGCCTACCTCGACGACAGGTGGGTATGCTACGCCAGCAAGGAAGGGAAGGAAAGGCGGCCCGTCGAGCGCGGCGTTCCGCAGGGCTCGGTGTTGGGACCGATCCTGTGGAACGTCACGTACGACAAGGTACTGCGATGCTCGCTGCCCCCGGTCGCGGCCATGGTGTGCTATGCGGACGACACTCTGATCCTGGTCGGGGGTCGTGGTTGGCACGAGACGCTGCGCATCGGCGAAATCGCAACGGCCTGCGCGACTCATGCTGTGCGCGGACTGGGCCTGAGGGTCTCCCCTGCGAAGTCGGAGGCCATCTGGTTTTACGACAAGAAATGGCGAGGGACTCCACCGCCCGGTCTAAGCATAAACATGGCAGGCGAGACCGTCGGGATGGGATCGCAGATGAAATACCTTCGCACTTCGCACTTCGCACTTCGCGATACGCACGATACGCACTTCGACTCCCTGATTCCGAAGGTGTCGGCGGCTGCCAATGCTTTGTGCGGCCTGCTGCCGAACATCGGCGGGCAGCATCCTGCTCCTCAGGAGGCTGCATAAGGTAACCGCCATTAAAATCATTAGGGCATACCAGACGGTGTTCCACGCGTCGGCGACCGCTCTAGCTGCGTCCCCTCCGTGGGAGCTTCGGACACTGGCGCTCAAAAGGAGATACCCGCTGGAGAGTATGAGACTCGGGAGAAGACTTGACCGAGCAGGCGGCCACAAACGACCTAGGAACCGCCGAGGAGGACGCGTGGGACCAGTGGCGATTCCAGCTGATCAACGAGGGAGGCGAACATCGAGGCACGGAAGCGGTCCTCCCAAACTGGGAGACATAGAGAAGCCGCCGCGACCTCCCGCTCACCTACAGGATGACCTAGGTGCTCACTGGACACGGCATGTTCGGCGAGTACCTGAGAAAAATCGGACGGGAGACGACGGACATTTGTCACCACTGCTGAGAGAGCAGGGACACAGTGCAGGACACGCTGGAACTCTGTCCAACGTGGGAGCTGCCCCGCTACACTCTGCGGCACGCCATAGGAGAAAGATTGACCCCCTCAGCGATTGTAGAAGCGATGTTGAGAGGGTCACAGGAATACGAGGCCGTCCGCCTCTTCTGCGAGCGAGTTATGCTCGCGAAGGAGCGAGCAGAAAGGGAAAGAAAGAAGAACTCTCACCCTTGTAGGATAAGACGATGGAGGAGGATGGCAGTCAGGCGACCTTGAGCCGCTCCATCGCAGTTCCAACGGACCACGACTGGAAGAGGCGATAGCGCTAGGGGCAATGGTCCCCCCCCCCCTAACGCCAAATTCAATAGTCAGGAATTATTAGGACTGGCTCGAACAAGAGGACGCGGGAAGGGGGTGCAACAGAAGTTAATTCATAAGAGGTTCCTGGAGCACTCCTGTCATACGCTTAGGATGGTCATCGTGGAGTTTTAGTCGGTAGGAGTCCGACACTACTCTGCTGTTACGCGATTATTAGCAACAGCGGAGCGTCCATGAGGATTTCTCCACGTACAAAAAAAAAAGATTAAAAATTGTTAATTAGAAATTGCGCATGATTGTGCATATATCGTATAATAAGTATATTGATTTATAATAAGTATTATCGATTAAAAATTATTACTTTCATCACAAAAGAGCATAACACGTTAAAACATATATTTGTACTGCCATTAAAAAGTTCTATCGATTTCGAAAATGCAGCTCAAACTCGCAAGCGTGTTATGTTAATTGTATTTTGTAATTTAAATCAATACGTCGTACGTATCGTACAGCTTCGTAATTAGCAAATTTGTAGGATCGCTAAGAGAAACATACAGAGATTGTTTATTGTCTAACACACCCCCGTCCTAAACTTTTTAATTCCATCTCCACAAATTTTCGTACACAATTATACGTAAACATCACATCTACATATTATTTCTCATATGACTCGAAAAAATTTGCGTAAAAGTTATCGATATCGTCGCGAAGTGTAGTAAAATAATTTATAATAAATTACGAAGAACTGAATAAGTGATTTGGAGATGGAAAATAGATTTATTTAGATAAAAGTCAATAATATTATATACTTTTCTTTCCTCCATTTGTTCTTTTTGAGCAAAAGTTCTCAAAAAGACCCATGTTTGTTGGGGTATGGGCCATAAATTAATACTAGAATCAAGTTATATTAACGAATTTACGAAAGGTAATAATATTATATTTGCCCTTCATTTTTTTTGGTGAAAGAGATTCTTGAAAAGCGAATAATTTCGTTTATTAAGCTATAAATTCTAGATTGAGATGACAATAAAGTTACATTAATTTATTTACTCGGAAGTTAACGATATTATTATACATATTTTCTACGCTTCGGACAAAAAGAATTCATGAAAAAATGTAGTTTCGTTTGTTGAACTATGGACAGTAGGTTAATACTACAACCAAGTTACATAGAAAAAAAGTTTTGCTTGTCGGTTGGTCCGATATGGCCGGTTCGTTTCGCTGAACCTTTTTTGAAAATTTATATGGCAACTGCAGCCAACATGCTTCCCTTGATGTCAGCTAACAGAATATAGAGTTTCGATGATTGGAACGACTTTGAGTTGCGGAGCGACATGACGAGAAAAATTTTCGTTCCCAAACCGATACGACTACCTGGTTTTCGCAACTTTTCGATGTAACCTAAACCACCTATATCTTCGTATTTAATCAAACGAGAATTCCTTTTATAGATTATATGTTTTAAATCCATATGATTTAAAAGTAATCAAAAGCGAAGAAACAACTTTAAATTTCATATAAACAGCTTTATTACTTTTACATTCTACCGTTTAAATTCCAAATTCAAATGTATTAATATTATATGTATATATTATATCGAATAAAGTCATATAAAGTAATACCTGATCATTTTGCATAAAATTCTCTTATCATTCGTAACCGTACTACTATCCTGTGAAATTTTATACATCGTAATCATCCTTACAATATCCATATTTTCATCGCTTGTGTTACATATGTCATATCTGTGAAAATGAAAGATCTAAAGGCTGATAAAAAAAACTGCTTCATTGGGAGACAAGTAATATTATAATAAAAATAAGTAATATTTAACAGAATATTAAACATTTATATCGCCAATATCTAGCGATAGATGTATTATCGTTCATTCCCAATCTATTAATACAAACTGGAAGAAAATTTATATTTTTTAAATTGGTAGGAAATTACCATCCATCTAGCCGGTATAATTCCATAGACAGAAAGCAATAGCGGTGTTACCCGTGGAAACTGGGTGATAACTCGGAAAATCGTAGGAACGGTTGCGCAACTTTTTTCGAACAACCCATTTTTAACGAGTCCGCGTGCACACATTTCCAGTATAACGGCGCATCGAACTCCCGCTACGTTCGCGCTCGATTTCAACGTTGGAAAACGCTTGAATGGCTCGAAAGTGGCATGGAACGGTCCAGCGACAAAAAAATTGGCTCTCGCCGAGCGTCGTCGCGAAATAGAAGAAGTTATCGATTCGAGTATTAATGAGAATCGTGGACGAGCATGAAAACAGGACGAGACGCGAAAGTCGAGCACCCATCTTCGAAGTTAACGCGTCGTAAAAGCGCGTGCTGCGTCGTAATCGTAAACACTTTTCTACGCGACGTTAAATACCATTGTCCCATCGTTTCATACTGTCGGCAATAAAAAAAAAAAAAAAAAAATGTAGAAAAGAGAAAAAGAAGCCAACTTTCGATGGAAGTCAGAAACGTGCAGCAGATGCGCGTCGAGTACACGTACCGCAGAAAACATTTGCAAAAACGGACGATCCACGATGTGAATCGCAACGATCCAGGCTACGAGTGGTTATATTCATATTGGCGAAGGAGAAAATGATATTGGCGTGGTCGAGAAAGTTATCATAGCCGTACAGATAAAAGTGAAATTTTGTATCCCGCGTTTTCCACTACATACGTCCCTTTCATGATATTTATGTCGCAGAGGCTCCTCTATATACATACGGTTTATGAAAACGATTATATTGTAGTATTTTTAATATGACTAGATTAAGATCAAGCCTGACAGCGCAGACTTATTAAGAAAATGACAAAACAAATTGAAGACACGAGTTCTTGAAGTATGTAGAAATATGTAATTATAACAAGAAGTTCGCACTGGAAGGTAAATTTCTACCAGGAGTAAATTTCTTCAATTTCGAACAACACGATTGACATACAACATTTACAAGACTTTTACACATTTGTATGATGGTTATCGTTACATCCTTGACTCAGTTTCAGAACATGTCAGACTATCACAGACCTATCGAAGTTTACCCCAAGTTCAGAAGAGGCAGAATTAATTAAGACAACGTTGCAGTATTTCCATTGTTATCGAACAGAAGAAATTATAGAATTACAGAGGAGAGATATGATAAGCTACACCTGCTGTTCTTTATGAAAAAATTAGTTTTTAAATTCAATACGTCGTCAACTAATTCCATATTAATTTAGCTGTTTTCAATTGATCGAGGCATTAATAATAATAATAATAATAAAAAATATATATGTCGGAGATATGAACTGCCACCTACTCACAAGCTATCTACTACACCGAGCAATACAAAAATCAACAAGTATAGACTTATCGTGTTTTTTCCGTTCAAAAAAGGCAAGCTTTTACGTTTTGACAATGCAATAGCATTTACTTATTGCGATATTTTGTCGTTCCTTTGTATCGCGGGCTGTTTGCCGTGCAACTGAATCACGGTATTCCGAAGCAATACTACGCCACTTTTGAACTACATTCCGTTGGGTATCGTTTGAAGTTCTTGCGACAGCGGAATTATCGAGGAACTTGTATACTTTCGAAATGAAGTTTTGTGCCTTGCTTCGCGTTGTTAGCGAACATGTTGGAAGCTTTTGAACTTTGGGACGTTACGAAGAAAAAGGAAGTGTCTACAAAGCGGACTTGACATTTCTGGTAAATTTCCCGTTAAATTTGAAAGAAATCCTCGTTTCAAGTTATCTTTTACAATCAGATACGTCGCAGCACTTTGTAATTGGCTTATTAGCGTTACTTAGTGCTTCAGTATGGTCGTTTGTAGTAAAAAATGTAAAAAGGAACGAGATCGTTAAAGACACAAACCATCCATTTAATTTTCTCGGGTAATTGGAAAGGAAGATCGACGACGTTCGATTGGATCTCGAATCGTCAATTCCATTGCTACACGTCGTAAAGATAACAACTACGTAAGAATTCAATGTCTCGGTCGGAGAATTTCCCGAATTTATTCATTGGATAATTAATAACTTCTTCTAGGTGTATAGATCAATCTAATTGTATAATAATTTTCGAAGCTCATTAAGAGAAACAATGGATAATTTGTATATGTTTTAAGATGATTAATAGATTAATAGATATTAATTATAAAACAGTGGAGGCACTTAAGAAATATCAGATCGAACGAGATTGAAACATTGTCAGATATATGAGATCCGGTTTAAATAAATGAAGATGTTACACGTCTCTTATTAATTCTTTAGAAGAAGAAATATATGCGTTGATTTATGATTAAATTACGAGCCAGGATTATCAGAGATTTTATCTTCAACTAGCTTAAATTTGAAGGCATTTAGAAGAGCCAGGAATTTCGTATGTAACAAACGACTTTAGAACTCTCTCTGTTAGAACGAAGATATTTTTATCGTATGATCAAAGGATCGTACAAGAGACGATATATGTAATTTCTTCGGGCATCTTCATCGTTATGCAAAGGAATACCTTGCATGATGCATAATCGAAGCATAATGAAAGAAAAATATTTGCAACATCGCAACACAATTTCGAAAGAATGTATAAATAAATTTTAATTACAGATCTAATTTCCACATTTTCGCTATGAAATCAAGAATGATGTTATACAAAATTGAAATATACAATCTACTTCGCGTTATCGACTGCCACTTTATTATTTGGAGTGCTACAAAGAAAAGTCAAAGACTTGAAAGGTTCGTGATAGTCGTGAAGAAAAATAAAAAAATGCTTAATTAGGAAAGGTTCTAGACATTTCTCGATACAAGGATATTTTAGCATAAAACGTAATTTCGCATGCAGCATATGAAATATTTAGCATTACAATATAATTTACATCTGGTAAGACTATTCGGTGAGCTTAATTTTCTAGGCCATAATAAATAATAGAGAAAAAAGTGTGTTTCAGACAATATCAAAATTAATATCAAAATTTATACGTACATATGAATAGTGCGTTCGAAAATTTCAAATAAAAATTTCAAATACGTTATTACATTTCACTGCAAAAAGGTTAACCTTACACACCATATTAATTTTTCTCAACGAGTGTCATAAATCCTTAAATTTTTATTGTGTGACACTTTGTATATTCTTATATTTGCAAGATTGCAAAGAAAACATCATTGAAAATAAACAGAATAAAATCACGTACGGCGACGCATTATCTCCAGTGGAACTGTTAAGATCAAAGGCAGACACTCGTATCCCGGTGCAAAAGCACGTTCACGCGCCTGTTCGAATTATCCGTTCAAATCAATGCCGCGAACTCTATAATGCGTTTCTGATGCTTTGTAAAGCGATCAGAAATCCGCGCGCAACTCCTTTACTCACGCGAAAATCAACTTCTCGATGTATCGCGTGTTGGAGTTATTTCCATTTAAGACTACTTAATTTTCTCCGATTTTCTGTTCCGAATTCTGAACAACTTTTTCCTATGCATGTTACCGCCGTTCGGTTTTAATTTACAAAATATTCGCAAAAAATTTTTGTTAAACTTACCTTATGAATATATTCATTTATGACGTGAATTGTGGTACAGGCGGTAGCCTGACCGCGACCACATTCCTATAATATAGTCTAAGCTACGCGATAAAGGAGAAAAGTTAAAGTTGTTCAGAATGATGACCTCGAGATAATGATGACAAGATATTTCAAGCTCATTGACATCGGCGAAGAGCCCGCACTTCTAAATAATTACCATAAACATTATTATACCGCGTTCTCGGTGATTTGAGTCGAGGTCGAGCGACAATTCTCAACCTACTCGATTCCTCTGCCTTCTTCTTTTAGGATTTTGCGAAAGAATTTCCACTTGAACGTAGATTTTGTTTGAATTAAAACTTGTGTATTAACTTTCGATAAGCAATGTGACATTATTTAATTCAATATGCATTATATCGGACGATAGATAAAAAGATCCTCTTTGAGAAAAAATAATGCTACTGTGAATCCGATGCAACCAAATAGACCGCATATTTCCTCTAAACTCATATAATAATAATAATATTAGGCAAGAACTAAAAACAATTTTCTTTGCAGAAAAACGATGGATACTGTAAATGATTTGATACAACCAAATAGAACAAATTATATATGCCTACGTGTGAACAAAATGGCTGCCTAATTGTGAATAAAACCTAATCTATTATGAGGATTCGCCTAAACTTAACTTCAGTTAAATCGTCTAATTACACGCGAGAAAGAATATGCGTTCAAAGGAACCAGAACAAAATTCGAGGAACAAATAATAGGAAGATGTCCTGTTCTATGGTGGACAATCAAAAGACTAAAGGAAATTAAAATTACCATCAAAGGTAACTCGAAATAATTACTAAAGGCAATAGAATTTCTCGCGTGTCGGACAGCGCTGTACCTTGTCAAAATACCGAAGATGGTGGCCTCTAGGAACGGTTACCGTCGAAAAGAAACATTTTCATCGGGACAACAACGTCCGAAGTTGAGAGTGGACTTCCAAAGAGAAGAATGTTGACTTTAAAAGATCCTCAAAAGCCGGCGAGTACGTGTAGATAACGAGATAGCAGTAGGTTTAATATACTTACACGCGTGCAACCAGTTTCTGTAGGTGAATCCACCGACTGGCACTGTGCTCTTTCTTCTTCTTTTTCTCTCCTTTTTTTAGCCGCTCGTTCTAACTCCTTTTCCTTTTATGTCTATATGTACACCTCCGTTCACAAGTATCAAAACATTTGCAAAAACTTTAGAAAATTTAAGTAACCTCAAAAAATCATTAGAAAGTTATCATTAAGAAAACTCTAAGAATTATTATTTCATTTGAAATGTTAGATTATATAAGATCCATATATTCAATATTATAATAACAATCTCGTTAATTTGATATAACAGAATTAACTTTCTTCTTGTTTACGAATACCTATCGTTTCTCTTGATTATTGTTTTGCTTAATTTTTCGCTACAAGTTATTTAAAAATACGGATTCAGATTTTACGCAGTCTTCTGGAGAAACTTTCTATCTAATTCGTCTGCAATTCTCTCAACAGCATCTTGTAAACTGTATATGTCAACGCGTTATTGTTATAATTTGCTATATCACTGTAATTCTTCCAAATAGCCTCAGCGCTTTTTGTTTTTTACATATTGGATCGGAACTTTGCATGAATATAAAGTTGTAATCGATCAATTCCTTGATACATTAGATTAAATGTCACGTTTCGTATGAGATCAGCGGCTTACTTATGAACGGAAGTATATGTGCATCTCGTGATGTATAAATCGGGTAAGTGTCGGTATATACGCGTACGAAGTGATAGTATGGTTGAATGTCTTTCCACTGGAAATTTCCACCAAAACCGTCCCGATTTCGACGTTTTTCTCTTTTCGCGGAAAAGGACGGGTTCTCCAACGATGGCTCCGTGTACACGCTCTATGTAGCCGGATTCTTCAAGACGTCTTATCGGATTCCGCGCACGCTGAAAGAAACGACGCGCATCTCGTCCCAACGTTCTCTATGATTCGCCTTTCTAAAAGGCTGCCATTGCCTGTGGACCGCTCGCAACCGGCAAGAATTCGAGCCGTTTGAAGCGGTTGATAGTGCCAGTATCGATTCCGATGGACTTCTTTGCTCGCCTCCCTTGTTTTTTTTCAACCTATCCCCGCTTCCAAAAGGTATGCCTTTTCCTTGCCACGAATTCGCTGCAATTTCGAGCAACGTCTCCTCTGTGTCTGTCTGGTTCTGTCTCAGTTGCTGACTGTTTGGCGCAATCTCGCCTTTCCTTCTTGTAGATCGTTACCTTAGTTCCCTTTTCGTGTAGCAATTGTTAATTCGTATCAGTGGTACTTAAGATAGAAGCACGGGCTAGTGGTGTATCTATCCGAAGTGATGACTGCTTGCAGATAGGAATACATATGTCGGAGATGACGGGATTTTTGGGAAGATTCCCAATACTTTAGTCTAAACTATTTATTATAGCAGTACTTAAATAATAAAACTTAGAAATAGTTGTTATGATTCAATCTTATTATGTTTGCCCGAGATTTGTGACGGTGGGCTTGGGCTCGAGGTGACACAACTGGTCGCCGAACGTAGCCACGGTCATGGGATGAACGATTTTACCTAACAGAGAAGTGCCAATATTGTGGGACACACGTTGCATTAACAATCAAACCCCGGGCAGGAGCAATGTCAGCTCTACGCGGGTCTGCCTAGCAACGGCGGTTGGAAGTTTGTTGGTATCCCCGGCCAATATGCAACGAACAAACGCGATCGTAAGGAGAGGAAAATTCTCATCAGTCTTTTATTCTTGCGATCGCCTTAGAGAGTTTGCACATCGTCTTTACGTGCAGTATTGTACCGAGCGTCACAGCAAACGTTACTTTGTGCTTCAAAATATATTCTACGTTTAACAAAGAGTTACCCCGTTGACCGTGGATTCGTTATTGAACCTAAGAACATTGTCACTAACATCTCGAGTGTTTAATCACCACGGTTATTTGTCAAACTTTGTAAAAATCAATATTTATACCAGTAAATATAATCTCTATTGTACAACAACGATGGCTAGTCCGTATGAAGATTCGTTACATGCCCATAAACCTAACGATAACCCGACATATATATATATATACAGGGTGGTTGGTAACTGGTGGTACAAGCGAAAAAGGGGGTGATTCTACGCGAAAAAAGAAGTCGAAAATATAGAATAAAAATTTTTTTTTTAATTTTTTTTTTTTAATTTTTCCATCGAGACAACGATCCATTATAACGAGACGTGATAAAGTGCACGCGTACCGAGCGAAAATTCAAAGTCGATTTTCTCGAAAACAAAGCCTCAAACAAAAAATTTTTATTCTGTATTTTCAACTTCTTTTTCGCGTAGAATAACCCCCTTTCCGCTTGTACCACCAGTTACCAACCACCCTGTATATATGAGAGAGAGAGAGAGAGGGTTATATACATATATTATGAGCACATTGCTGATTTTTACGCATTTACGGAAAAAGTGAAAAAAGTTGCAAAAATACACAAAATGCAGGTAATACGAAAAATATATAAAATATCCAAAGTATAGTGCTTTCTATAATATTCGGTAAGTAGAACAATTTTCTACCGACGATTTACTTTTTAAGTTATATCCTTAAAAGTTTGAATTTACATAAAAAATCCGAAATTGTCAGTAACGTTTAAATGAAATTCAATTTTCTACGTGTGTCGCGAGTTATGGTAAAAATGTAGTAAACAGCAATATGGTGATACATTTGGAATATTCAAAATAAGTGGAGTGCGTTAAAAATAAATAGAGATACAAACAGCGTGGGATTACGATAAGGAAAGAACAGAAAGAAGCTGTTCTAAGAAAACGAAGAAAGGAACGTGGAGAAGCAATGTTTGCGGTAATAATTGATGCATTTATTCTCATCAGAACTGTCGGTGACGATGCCGCGATTAATTACAACATTTATATTAAATGAACAAATATATTTGTACTATTTTCCGTACTTTTGATGTAAACAACAAAGTGCCTATACAATTTTATTCGTATATCGTATATCGAAAGATACGCCCATTTGATAAATGATATATCACATCCATTTTCATTGTTATTTGTGTTCTAGCGCAAAAACTTACACAGTTTTTCACCAGTGCATTACACTATACGCACGCCGTGCTGAAATAAATAACACCATTCCGGCTATTATGGGAAAGGTATATGCCATTCGTTCAGTACTCGACCAACTAACCCGCCGTTGCAAACACGAAAAGAGATCCGCGGATTTGAATACTAATTTCCACGACGAACCGTTTGCTTAAAACAACCATAAACCGTATAATCCATTAATTGGGGGCGATGAACCAAAAAATAACAAAATTTACGAAAACCAACTCCAAAAAAAATCAGCGATATCTCACCGAGTAAAAAAGAGTACAGCTATCTTGGAATTTATGCTCTCGGAAAAAAGCATCCCTATTTCAAGAATGTTCAGCGACCTTTATTCCGCTTAATCGGTGCGCGACGCGGAACCAACAAGATGCAAGAGGACATCTATATAGTGGACAAGCACGCGTATAATATCCAGGAACATGTGGAACGATTCTTTAATCGAGACTGCACCGAACTTTATCCCCGTTTAGTCTGACAGTTTCCATTTAAATCACGTTCGAACACGGACATTGCTCTAATTACCTGACACCAGTAGTAAAATTAGGAACACAGGTCGGGGTTATATGGTGCATGTTACGCGCGGAGCCGATAACACATAGGAGAACGAGGACGTATGAGCGACATCGTTCCCGTCGGTGACAAAGACTCCCCCGTAGAACTGCGGGCTGGGACAAAAGAAACGCGACCGAAAACCGTAGAACGACCGTGAGGGAGAAGAATAAAAGGGCCGGCGAGGAAATAGGGTCGTCGGACGAGAACTTCGCGCAGGTCGTGCATAAAAGTAGAGCGTATATTTTGTTAAACGTAAGAGGGGAGACGGTGCGTTACCGTACTTTACTGCCCTCGAAAGCGAACGTCGATCTACCGTGGAACTTTTAACCTCGCTCCCAATCTAGTTTCAAGGTCTTTTTTCCCCTTTTTCGCCGATAATCCTTCTCGGTGTTCGATAATTCGAACGATTCGACTGGAGAGAAGGTAAGAGACGAGCCTTTAATTTTTCAAACTGTTACGTTTCAGCTTCAAAGGGCTGAATCTGGGAGAAGGGCTTCGTATCGTGTCAACGGGCTTTGATATTTATAATATCGGTGACGATGCGATATCGATTGTGGCGCTACGTGCAGATCGGATTACAATGACAAACGCCCATTCGATGATACCTCAGGTTACGTCGAAAGGGAATGAAAAATACGAGTTTGTACGACGAGCTTCACGCGTCAAACTATGCAGGAGAGTGACTACCAGTGGCGTTGTTAATAAATTTAATCGAGGATGGCGCGAATTTAATTGGTCAACTCGGTTGAGAAACGTGGAAACAGCACAAAGAAAGATATTTTTAAAATTTGCATGTATTGAATCGTTTATTAAAATGATTCGGAATTCAAATTCCAAATATCATAGCTGTGAAGTATAAAGAGATATGTATAAATAATTTTATTATTTAATAATTATTATAAAGCTTTGTATTTCCTTCTGGTTTTTAGTTTACTTTTATCGGCTTTGGCGGTCGTCAAATAACGTGGAAAGAGCACAAAGTGAGATATTTTTTGGAATTTTCATAAATTCAATCGTTTTAAATTGCAAAATGTCATATCAAAATGTAAATGATGAAAGTTTATAAATAATTTCACTCGCTCAGATGTTGTATGTCTTTCTGCTTTTTAGTTGATCTTCGTGAAATAAAATATATATGTGGTTTAAAGAAAATAAAAACACCTCTCCTTTGATCAGTTATGTACGGACGTTTTTCGCGTCCTATATTCACATTAATTTCACGGCGGTGTGAAAATGGAACGAAATCAACTATCACATTGACGCATATCACATTTCATCCCGATACACTTAGGTGATTTAATTCCATTTGCAAGCATAAGACCGGCTCGTTCGATTTCAATTAATCTAGCACTATAAGGATCGTACCTACCTTCCTAGTCTTAATCGAACCGGAAGTACTCCACGTTCTCCCGATATAGAGACACAACAACCATTTCCCGTTCCCGTTCCTAAAGAAAAAGAGAGAACTCATTGAACTCTTGTACACGTTTTAATCCCTGTAAAATATTTACCGACTCTATTTGATTTCTTAATTAAGATCCGCTTCCCACGAATTGAAAGAAAATGTGCAAAATAAAATAAGAATGTTTGCACAAAAGTGAAAAGTTAGTTTAAACATAGTTTCGAGTGAAACTAGTAAAGTGATAACTTAAACCTTCCCCAATTTCACGGAAATTACGTCATATTTCATTTTGCCGAGAGATCTCTGACATTGACATGGCAAAAAGTAATTAATTTGAGGCAGAATGACACGATGTAATTAAGAAACGAAGCAGTATTGAGCGAATCTACGAAGAGTTGAGAAGCAATTGGATTTCAGAAAATGGCCATAACAAATAAAGGTCATATTTGGATCAAAATTGCTTATTTGTAAGTATAGTTTTCATTGTTTTATACTTTTCAATAAAAACCTACTTGCAAACCTAACAGTTTTATAATATAAAATACTATATAATGTACACTTTATAATTAAAAGCACGAAACCATCGTACGTTTACGGCGTACATGAACGTTACAACTTATCGCGAAAGGATCAGTCATTGCGTTATTTATGAAAAGGATTACACGAACACAGTGGAATTCTTGTTCTGAGGCCGTGCAGCCTTTATCGAGAAAACGAGTTCCTGTCGAATAAGCGGTACCCAGATAGAGATAAGGATAGTTCATATGCATACGAGCTTCCGTTCAACCAGCAACGAAAGTTGCCGCTCAAGGCGACTGCGAGGACCCCCGTAAAAATTCAACAAATGAACCCAACCAAAATCGTTCCGCTCTTCGTCCGTAGATAAAGATTGAAGCGACCTGAACGTTTAATGATACCGCTTTGTAACCGTGACGTTGAAAGCGATACGATACGAGCCCTCGTAATACCGAATAAATTAATCACATTCTTTTATCAGATAGGTTCTTGTTTTTATTAAGCTTTGACGTTTCGTGTTTGCTTTTATCTCTTACCTAATTCGACACCGGATAATTTAAATGTTTGACGTTTTCTGAATAGATTTAAGGTTATTTCAGGTCATGTTCTTTACATGATTATATTTAAGGTTGTATTTCATGTATGTATTTCAATAAAGCAATATTCTTCTTATTCGATTATATATATATATTTCCATAAATATTACAACAACTAAATATTACAATCAGATGATAAATGATATAATGTTGTATGGATGATGTGTGCAAATGATAAATGCATGATACACAAACAAATGAAATAAATGAAACAAATATCATATATTAAGTTTCTGCTCTCATCGCACGTGAGCGCCGAAGTATATGAAATAACGATTATTAGTGTTATCGAAACTTCTACGCACTTTCATTCTTCTTTGCGTTATTTCTAAAGATCTCATTACACGTAATATATGACTAATCTTGTTAATCACATGTACAAAAAGGATTTCTAATTACAAGGAACATCTTCCTGCGGATTCCAGATTTAAATTGCAAATTAGGCATCTCCGATTTCATAGCTGCCATTCCCAGCTAGTCTCTCGTAACCCACCCATAAAAGCACGAGAATCGGGCACGATCAAAAGGAAGGAGAATTTAATAGAATTCTAAGTCAAATTTGAAAGGAACGACAGCAAATTACCCTCGGGTGCAGCTCACCTAATACTCCACTTATTCTCAATCTCGTACGACGAACCTGTACCTCTACAACCGCTCTACTTGACAGGTAACCAAGTTGCATAAAAGACAGTAAATTAGGAAATCACGATTATTATATAATCCCATGGACAATGATAAACACAGTAGGACGTAGAATGGCAATGGCCGGAAGACTAATCCCAGCGCTGGACGAGTGGCGAGTGTGTTGGTAAACGTGACGCGATAGTGTGTCGCGCGGAGAGACGCTTGGAACCATGAAATTGTTGGTCATTTAACGGAGTATCGTTATTGGTCAACCATAGAATTATAATGAGGTAGCATATCGGGATTAAACGTATTACTCTGCTGTGTACGTGTAATGCCTGATATACATCGAGTGTAGATATACATCGAGCGATGTATTTGAGGGTGATGAACGAAGAGAAGAACAGGCTGGACCAAAACACAAGCCGATAAACAGCATCAACAAGCTAAACAACATGGTTAAACAATCCACTGGTGATAGAGCTACACGAGTGCAGCGTTGAACTTGCACTGATTAATATAACGAACAGTCTAGCGCGCGTTCAAGGTATATGCTGATACACACGTGTGGAAGCTTAAAGGCGCAACGATAACACATATACCGCTACGAGGCTCGTTATCGCAACTTGAACAACGACTTCGTCAAATGAAGGGTTAGTAACATCCCCTCGTCATTCCTACTGGTCTTTTGTTTACTTCGATCTGGTCCAGTATCGGACGGCTACGGTTTTACCCGTGATCCGTTTGCTATGCGTTCGTTCCTTCCTTTCTACCAACAGTTCGCGGTTACTGGTCTTGAAAACGAAACATCGATCGATCGATTTACGCTCAACACGTTGATCAAGCGGCCGAAGCCACGTGGTTGTTCAGCGAAACTAAAATATTTTTTTTCCTTAACACGAGTGCTGATGACGTCAACGTGGAGCAATCCGCAATTTCCTGCGGTTCGATATCTCTGCGTAGAAACTAGACGAAACATGGACCTAAGATACTGATTGCGGCAATAGCTTAATGGATGAATGTGTTCTCGTCACCGTTAATGATCGCATGCTAAGTTACGATGTAAACTTCCTAATACTTATAGTAACCTTGATTATCATGGAGGTAATTAAGGAACAATACGCTGGTAGGTGACTGACAGACGACGGATTTGGAGAAACTGTGAGGGGATTGTATACAGAATGTTTCGGTTCAGATTAAACATATTCTGTAGTGAAATTTTAGTAAACTTAACTTTGGTAAAAGTACATTTCCCATGTTGTTACGGCATGTGATTAAACGTAATGCACGTAATGAACGATATGAACGTAAGCTTATAAAAAGTGATACATTCAGCCACTGTAACGTCTCATGTGTAAGAGTAACGTAAGTAAAAAAAAAGAGAGAGAAACAAGGAATCGGGAACGGAAGGACCAGTGAATTCATGTTATAATTTCATAAGTAAGGCTTTCCTAACGGACCTGTGCTTTAGACGCCGAGATAGCAAAGGTTAGGTCAGGGGATGTATTTATGTAAAAGGGATGATTAGGTGGGGATTTTCGGGAATTGTGTTTGGTGTACATCTTCAGTGGCGAATGGAAATGGGCAGAAGCACGACTAATAAGCTATAACAATAGTACTTTTGAATATCAAGTTGTAGGTATTACGAGGAATATACCAAGGTGATGCGTAGATATTAGAGGAGTAGAAGGTATATATACTGTATAGGTTTGTTAATGTCTGGAATGGCGACATCATCATTTAAACTACTACTCTAAACAAGAAATTACATTACAGTTGAGAAATATATGACTCCGGTTAAATATATATAATTCACAAATCTGTAGAATAAATTCTTTAATATTCACACTATAAACCCTTCAATTAGTCGCTATTAATTTCACACCCTATTTCATATATCTTTCCCAACGATTAACGCCCAAATATTTATTAAAAATTAAAAATTAAAATTGTAATGTTAAATGCTACAGTAATTTCTAAAAATCGACGAATCGACGTTATATGTAATTCTCACAGGTGATAATTGGCTGTTTGATGAGCCGTTATGAATCAACGCAGCGAACCCCTCAGACCTGTTTGTTAGAGGTCCTAAACAGTGGCAACAGCTGCGATTAGCTGAACGGCGAATCCTTCGGGGCGTATCGATAATTTATCCGCTTATAAAATGAAATCTCGCCGGTGCGACCGATCAAGGCAACGCCATCAATATTCACCGACGTGTAAATAACGCGACAAAGGGACACGTTAATTTCAGTCCCAGCTCGATATCACAAGAGAGAGAGAAAAAAGGTTGGCCAAGGTAAATCAAACGTTGAACGTTCTAACTTCCGAATATATAATGAAATATTCATTGCCATCGTAGAATCTGAGGAAGCGCCTCGACTTTTCATCTTGCGACCCGTGTCTCGAGGGCCGTAATTTTCGTTCGTCCGTGAGTTATATTCAGGCTCCTAATGAGCCACGCATAATGGAATAAACAATCCGCCCTCCTTTTTTTCGATCTTCCGCTCTTCGTTTCTTTTGATTATTTTTACATAGTTTTCTTCTTTTATTTTCGTGCATCACGAATCCCCTCCGCAGGAACAAATTGCTCCACAGAACTAATGATCGACTTTCTGCTGGTTTCCTTTTTTCTGGCCCGGCGGTAGGCATTACGTCAAAAACGCATTACAGTGAAGACTTTTTTAAATTATACGTTCACAGACTGAATGAAATCGTGACATCGTTGGCAACAGGGTAATTTCTTCGGGATGGACATGTTGAGTCGAATAACAAGCTCCGTGTAGAATTTGAGAGATAAAAGGAATACGAATACCGCAATGTTAAGGTTAAAATCCTATATTAAAGGATCGATTCTTTCTTTCGTCGACATTCGCTGAGATAATAAAAAAATGAGTAACATCGAGTTATTAATAAAACTCGAATTCCTTCATTTACCTAATTTATCATACAATTTCCGGAATTTCGAAAATGATAAAAAGCTATAATGCAACATTTCTCAAAATCGTATAATAAAAAATCATTAACTCTTGCCTTTATCAACACTCCTAATAAAGCCTAAATTCTTTCAGTCATCTAATTTACGCAATCTCCATAAATCAACGTCAGGTACAAACCAATCAAAATAAATCAAACGCTGGAATATTTCGTAACCGGGCAAACTAACCAGTAGATTAGCGATAATTCGTTCCCCTTTCTATACGCACAGAAACATTCATCGGAACGGGAGTAATTAATCAACAGTTCGAATAATAAGAACTCAGCAGCAGGTTCGTCGTAAATCAAGCGAATCAAACATTCGGCAAAACTGCGTACGAATAAATGGATTTGCGCGGCGTATTACATATACTTAATTAAATAGCTGAGAGCCGAGATCAGCGATTTATGTTGCTTTCAACCGAATTCGACGAGAGAGGGTAAACGTCTTGGTTTTCTCTGTTGGCTACCTTACGTAAAGGCAATGCACGGTTGTTTAAAAAGGTTCGAATGGATTTTTCAACGAGGAGAAACATTAAAACTCGGGTAATCTTTATGAATGCAAATGCCGGTACATCAAGCACGATACAAACGAACCCCCGCGCGTCTAACCCCCGGAACTTGGCCAGCTGGTGTATTCATAACGGCCATAAGTTTCTTTTCCTTTCTGCTGTGCTCCCGGCAGAAAATCCGGCGGGATTTTGAAAGAGGAAGGTGGCCTCCTATATCAAACTCATTATCTATTGTAATAAAAGGTGAGCGTGCTTCATTGTCGTGATAATATAGCCGTTGAGCCTTCGCCATTCGTGTGTATTGTGCGGAATCCGACGAGGTCACGTCGCGCCGCATAAAAACTGGCGATGAATGCGATTAATTATGGGACCATGCAAATGGCGAACGACGCGCGGCCGCGGATTATTGAATTGAAAATTGCAAACGCGTTAGACTGAGAATAATGGCGAAAGGTACGTTGACTTCTCCGGTGGGTATAGGTAGATGGACGAGAATGAAGAGTTCGGTCGTCACGTTGTAAATTAGGAATTTTCTTGGCAATGCATGTAAATATTCTAACACTTGTGGGAATCATTTACGAATATATTAACGTGTGTTACACAATTTTGACATATCGTTGTCATTGTTACGAGCATGTCTTAATCTTTTGTAATAAGAGAAAAAATTCGTAATGTTCCAAGAAAATCTTTACTATGCGATTGAATCGAGAGATCACGTATAACGATATGAATTTTAAATATTTTCTTCAAGTTTAAGTAATTTTCTGACGGTAGGAGAATCCCGATAAGGAGCAGTTTTACAGTAACTATAGATTTCACCATTATGATATGTTCCTGCATTCCAGGATCTTCAACGAAATATCTGTCGCGGATGATTGACGCTGCCAGATGAAAAGAGAGTTTTGCGTTTCGTCCCGGGACTACCGGTGGACTCGTCAGTAAGGCTATACCCGGTAGTCCCTGCCTTAGACGTAGAGGGAGTCTCGCTAGGTGCGGTATTTGTATCGTTCGCCCGTATATTCGACCGCTAGCGAGATAGACAGACTCGTTGTCGTCGTAGCCCTCTAGTGTTGGCGGTTGGTACCCGCAGATCGCCCGGGAGGTGTTGCGCCGCGTTGATGCCTCGACCTGTCGGCGTCCTGTTGGTACCGATCCGCCACATATCTTTCTCGAGTATTCTTCTCTCTCTGTAACCGAAAATTGTGATACAGTTTTTATTAAACTTCTCTTGTGTTTACAGAAATAGCTTTTTTGTTAAAACTGAAGTCTCTTTCGGAAGAAGAAAAAAGATAAGAAACGACGATTCACTCCGAAGCTTCGTGACGCTAATTAAACACATCGATAAGTAGCGCGATAATCCTAATTACAAGCGCAGCAGGCTGTTAATCGTTTGTCTCGCTATATAAATCTGGATGATATCCAGCAAATTGAAACGATGTCGGATTTCTTCAGAGAAGAAGAGACAGAGACCATGAACAAGAAAGAGGGAAAGCGGGAAACGAGTCTCGATAACGAAGCTGGTTTGCGTAATGCGTCGTGAGCAATAGCTTCACATTTCTTAAGGAGAAATGAAAGAAAATGGTAATGAAACGATTTACACCGCGAGAAAGTTAACTAATTTTTGACACGAGGCTTCGCTTCCACGGGAAATGTATCTCGAGCTGGCGCGTGAGCAAATAAGAAACTGACCCAGACAGGAGAGGGGAAAGTACACAAAAAAATTAGAAAGAAGAAAGCAATGGGAGGAAGGTGGAGTAAAGGCAGGTGAGAGAGGAGAACGACCACTGGAGATTCTCGAATGAGACCGAACAGTCGACTGACTTGCATTCAGCGTTTCGATTCGCCTCAGGCTTCTCCTCTTACTCTCTTTCTTTTTCGCTCTGTTTCTCTTTATTCGATCCCCCTTCCATCTCCATCTCGATCGCTATCGACGTCCGTTTGAAATCAAGACCAGCTACCAGTTTTTCCTTTTCTCTCATTCTTCCCTCTTCCATTCTTTCTCCCCTTTCTTCTTCTTTTCTTTTTTATTTCGGTTTCATTTCTTTTTATTTCACGATCATTATAACACTGTGCGACGAATACCGGTTCCAGCCAAGCTAAGTCCAATTATTTACAACTTTCCTCCGAATCGAGATTTCATAGCGTACAGAGGAGTCTCTCGACTATTACGCGATGAGACGGAACGTGTTCGATTATCGACGGTCACTCTGCAACGTCGAAAGATAACGAAAAGTAAACGATTGTTTTCGAGTAGCCGCGGTATCCTCATTCGTCCAGTTCATCGTCGTTCATCGTCATCCCTTCACTTCGTTCGATTTGTTGCTCTGTTTCAAACATCTCCTTCCCTTTATCTTTCCTCCCCTCGTCATCGTCGAATTTCTTTTCTTTCCCCCGATTATTATGGTCCGCCCCCTTCCTACCCACCCTTCTTCCTACCCCTGGACGAAATCCAATTATTTTCCGCTCCATTCACTCACGCTTTTCTTTTTTGTGCGGACTTCGAGTACCCTTAACTATTATGTGACTTCAAACTGGTTCGACGTATCGATAGTCGTTCACGAAATTCAGCAGCGAGATATAATGAAAGGGACTACGATCTGGGTCCTTCAGAAACGTCGTTTCTGCGCCGATCGAAATCACCAACGACTCTTAATCTTATGCACCGTCACGTATCAACCATGATTATCCTCGCCAGATTTGTTATATCGATACCATATACGTTCGTCGACATTTTTTATTCTTTTTGGTTTTCCAACCAAAGAAAGTTTGAACATATTGTAGTCTACGATAATTTTCGTTTTAACAGTAGAGGGACTGAGAGTCATTTTTATTCATTAGAGAGAGAGAGAGAGAGAGAGAGAGAGAGAGAGAGAGACAGAGAGTCCAGATTAAACCGTTCTTTCCATTTATAATTATTTGCAACTTCTGACTTGTCAGGAAAATAAGCGTTCTACTATGTTTTGCTTGAAATGATAGCACGTGATGATTAGTAATAATTTTGGAAGTATATCGAGAATTGTACTTGAGGCAAATATTGAAGAAATTCTAGTATTTCTGTAATATAGCGTTGTAAAGAGCGGCGATATTTTGTGTTAGAAGGTTTTCCAAAGACCGCAGCTTCTTGCGCTGAACTCTCGTAAAGTTATAAGCATTATGAAATCAGGATCACCGACCACTTCGTTGCCCCACTGTTAGGATCGTCCCCTCGATCCCGCCTTAATCCAATCATTTCACGCCTCTTCCTTTTCAACAACCTTCTCGACATTCACGATGTCTACATGGAGCCTGAATCAATCCAGCCGCTTCAAGCTGATGATACAGTCGAAATCCATGAAGACAACAATCTTTAAAGTTATACTGAATTTCTCCATCAATCAAAAGTCAACCTTCCAACAGTGAATATTCCTTTTTTAACGTGTTTAATAATCGATTTCCATTGTAATTATTACAGCTAATCGTGCATAGTTGCAAAAATATAACTGCGATGAAAATCGTTTCTTCTCTGTGCAATTTCTTCACTATTCATCGATTTTACCAAAAAGTATAAATCAAACCAATGAATTTATAGAATCAAAATTTGCGAAATTGGCAATTTTTAAAGTTGCACGAATTTCTTTAAAAATAAAAAGGCAGTGGTCTTTTTCCGACACGTTCAATTTCCGTCTTAATAATTACAATGGTACATCGCGGAAAAAAGATAAAATCATAATGAAACGAATTCCCTGAACTGGAACATTAACGTAAGGTCTCTTTCTCCCTTTTCGTTTCGTTTGACCCTCTTCTCTCGCTCTTCAATCAATTCGGGGATTGAGGAGTTTGACATCAAGAACAGAGAGTAACTTCGTTCTCCGGTGTTTTACGGTGAATTAAAAGGGCCTTTAAATCCTTTCAAATCGTCAAGCCGGGAAAGCTTCTTCCTCCGGTAATCCTGTCTTTTTTTCCTCTGCAATCTTGCCCCTATTGCTGCCAGCGAAGAAGAGGCACGATCCCAAAGAAACAAAAATCAGAAGCTGAGCTTCGATTTGCAGTGAGGATTTCCTCGTACAAAGTTTATCTTTTCGTTATTTGTTTATACACGTAATTTTAATTACGAATTGTTAATTATATCCCAGGAAATCGATTGGCCTTTTGCAAAGAATAGAGCTCCTTGTGAAAAAATTTCTCAATTATTACAAATAAGTTTTTGTCTGAAACACAGCTTTACGTCGATGCTCGCCAATCAATCGTAAAACTTGTGCCCTTGCATGCAAAAACTCTTTTCGCTCTTCCGTGACGATCGCAAGGAAACTAGGAGAGATGCAGCGATTGCAACGATAATCCAATTATTCCCTGACCATTCTCTCTCTCTATAAGTACATATATATTCCATTTCGTTCGACTTCAGAATTCACTTCAGACTTGTTTTTACGAGCGTTCTTGTTTCCTCGAACGGTGAGTCAGGTGGCTGCAGTTACTAGCGGTGGCTGATTTGCCGAAAAACCTGTGGGGTTTAGAAATAAAGAAGAACGAGAAGATGGTCCGGATCCGATCTCACGGCTAATCAAAGAACTCGCGTGTACCCTTATTTTGATCGTAATCGAAAGCAGACATCGTCGTCGGTGGTTCCATCGTCGTTCGAAACGCTTCGAGGCGACTTCATTCGATGTCTCTTCTTTTTTCCTTTGTTTCTTTTTACCGTTCCATCCTCTACCTCGGTCGTTCTTCTCCGTTGTCAACAGGCTAGTTGTTGGAAGATGATTTTTGGGCTTATAATAGATACACGATCGATCGCGAAAGATAACGACGCCGATAAACGACGAAACAAAAATGGAAAGTCCGGTCGGCTTATAAGACACTGTTACTGATCCTACGCGGCTTAAACTGTCGTCACGATAAAATCCGCTTATTCCGGCTTCCCTAAAAATCCCACTCGGTATTCCCGACATTGGGTCCGAGACTCAAGGTTCTTGAATTTACGCGTGGGACGAAGTGATAATCGATCCCGTTTAAATGTAAAAATTGTGAATTCGTGTATTAACTATTGTATCATATATTCGGTTGAGATTCATATAACGTCATCAGGAGATAAAATCATAGATAATTCCATGCCATATTATTTGTTGAATAGCTATTCAGTAAGTCTTCGTTATTTAATAAAATTGTAACATTGTGTTAAATGAAAAATGATAAAATATTATACACATAATTTGTATATTCTCGCATACTATCTGAATTGTTACATCTTTCAATTTCCCACAATTACATAAAAATTCCCCATCCAACTATTACATTATACTTATCGAGTTCCTCCATTAGAATCCAATTAATACACTTCCATCGTAACTACCATCGATACCACCATTTTCATCTTCTCCTTTTTTTCTTTTTTTTTTTTTTAGATTAATCTCGATCCACGTAACGATCGAAAGTCTCTCTAACGACGACAAATGATTTCGTGTTCAGAACAAACTCGATTACTCTTCGGTCTTTCAGTTACCTTTTTAAACTCTCTGTCTTACACGATCAAGGAGACTCGTTATCGGTGATTTTAAGGGAGATACTGCTTCATTTTGAACGTTAAGGTGGTGCATTTTGACGAGGCGAATCGAAGAGTTCTATAGAAAATGGCGACGATTCGCGAACGACCGAGTTCACTGCTGCGTAATTTCATCAATCGGTTGAACGACTGATATAAAACGAGGATGCATTTCAGACTAAAGCTAGGGTGGTCCCGATCGTATTAGAAATTAAAAGAACAACCTTTTCAGCCGGCGACCCGATCAAATTCTGTCCTTGTTCCACGAAAGAATTAGTGTATTAATTATTATCGGAGTAATCAGGGAACGGTTCTCCATTGAATTAAATGAAGAGGTGTTTAGACGATTTCAAGTTAGAAGGCGGATTATGTGAACATATCCGTTGAATAGGTGGGTTATAAGAAGATATGTGAAGCATAACTTAGATGCTTCCGATGGACAAGCACAATGATCGTAATCCGGTTGCCTGTCCAGGTCTCCCTTCTCAGAGTTGTCAAGATGAAGGATGCTTCGTTTGATGGAGCTGCACAGTTCTTTTATCTTTTTCCTTGTCTCATAAAGTGGTTAACGATGGAACACGAAAATTGACGTCTTAACTAGAACTTGTTAACTATGCGGAGCGCAGGTTGACATTTGATAGGAAATAATCAAACTGCAATATACAGATAAACGGTAGAAGTATTTCGACTCTTGCAGAAAATGCACAATTGCAGTGTTTTAATAAAACCGTTATAGAACCGATAATGAAGTGTTAAGATGTAAATTCAATCAATCCCGACTTCAAACGAGTATATAATGCCACGAGACGATCTTTACACAAGAGTCTACCAAGCTCCTAACAGTCTCAGACCGTCTAATAAATATTTTCATAACAAATCTATAAATACGCTCTGTTATTTATTATGATTAAATTCATAATAACATTTTATTATAAAGTACATGCAATAGAAGGATTTAGTACGAACGACAGTTAGTAAGATCGTCAAAAAGATTCTTGGTATTGCGAGAACAAACCTATGAATTGTTTTAAATTGATCAATATTTTGCTAATGAAATTATCAATAATAATTCTCAAATCAAACGCTTCTTAGCGACGAACAAAGGATTTAAACCAACACCGACTACTCTTTATATTCACTTCAAAGGCAAAACATTTCCGTTCTATAGTCTCAGCCATTCGCACAGAACCGTTAAACTATCTGTGAAAAGACAAAAGAAGAAGAACTGGAGTTGCTTCAGTTTCACGATCTTCGCTTCCATTCAACTAAATTCAATCATGTTACAAGCACAACTACCTCGACCCGGGGACGAAAAGAAGGAACTTCCAACAATTTCGAGGCCGTTCGACCAGCGTAATAAATATATCTCTCCCTAACTTCAAGAGTCTGCCTAAGAGACGCGGAAAGACGGTTCGACGAGGAGGAAGTAACAATGGGAGCGGAAACGTTGGCCAGCGGGGATGGTTCGTGCTCTCGTTCATCGTGGCAAGCACCGATGAACACTTCATTTTCCGCGTTTGCCTTTCGAACAAAGCAGGCCGACCATTCGGTCGACCAGATGCATGACCATTCTGCGCGGCTACCTCCGATAAATTCGTCGTCTGACCGCGAGAGAGCGGCAAGAGAAAGCCCGTGGCCGATAACGCGAAGATAAGAGACAACGAACGAGCGAGAGGGATCGGGTGCGAAAGGGACAGAGGAAGGAGGGTGAATAGCTGGATGAATGGACGAGTGACGGTGGTGGTGGAGCAGGTCGGTGGCCATTAATTGGAGCGTCTCCCGGTCGGGCCAGCGATGTGATTATTTTCATGACGTTTCGATTCAAATCAAACGCATTGTTAAACGGTGCCTCATTGTGCGCCCGCTCCAATTTGCAGCGGTATTTTACCAGCCGCGCTGCCCGCTCAACGCCACTGCCAATATGCAGCACGCATGACTCCAAACAATTCCAGTGACATCTAGGAAACGGCCCCGGGACAGTCCATGCCGCAGCCGCGCAAGAACTCTTTTTTCCAACCTCGGTCTCATTCGCAGGTTCCGTTCTCCCATTTTCTTCTTTTTTTTCATCCAAATTTCTGTTTTGCCCGGCACGTTCTAGATATCTCGATTTCTAACGACGTTTGAAGGATGCTGAAGATTCTTGCCTGTAAAGCGTCTTTTTATTAGAACTGTTATTCTTTCAGTTATATTATATCAGTAGGTGTTATGGAGAGTCTGAAAAGGAGCTAGGTCTCGAGAAGCTTAATCTGGATTCAACCGAGGAACTGTGAAGAAAGACGGTATTTGTTAAGTACATAATCACTTTGTCGGCTACAGCCAAATCGACTTCACAGGTTGATTTCTTCAAACTTAAAAGAAAATTTCTAACAACGAAAAGATACAATTCGTGGAAGAACCTAGAGAGAGGTTAAATTACGAGGTCTCGTTCGCTTTAAATGGTGTATAATCCCATTATTCGCCTAACTTCTACCTTAGTCAACCCGATCTCCAGACCCAAATAATCAAATATTCCACCACAATATCATTCAAATTCTACCCGAATTTCGGCTCGGCACGAACATTCGTGCGCGTCTTCCCGATTAACCATCGTTTCACACGAACGACCCGGCCAACCATCCCTCGAACCTCCGAATCAAGTCCAAGCACGATCCGGAAACGGCCGAGCAGAAGCCAGTTGTTACGCGACGGAAGAAATCTCGACGGAAGTTCGGCATCGTTGATCGATGCGAAAGTTTCGTGCTCGCGGATAGACTAGCCGTGGAATCTTCGTAATTCTTTTTTCACCGATGCGAACGAATAGCTAAACGTCGAAAAGTTGGCGCGAATCGAACGGATCAGAGCATCGATAAACAGAGTCGGTCGATAGACAGAGAGAGAGAGAGAGAGAGAGAGAGGGAAAGTCGAGAAACTGGAAGAGGAGAAGGTGACCGAGGGACAGTAAGGTAACCGGCAGGGACTGGTTTTCGGAGAGGAAGATTTAATTAACGTTTTCCCCGTGAAAACGCGACTGCTCGGGAGGACAGAGACAACGACCTCGCCGACACTCGTTCGTTTTTGCTTGTTAACAGCGCAAAACATTGCGTCGCGTTCAGCTTTTGCTCTTCTTTGCTAACGTGGATTGCCGCGGTTTAGAAACTGCTAGCCTCGTTAACCGGTTATGGTCATAAATCTCGTTGTTCTGTTTGCTTAGAACGGAAGGACTGTTGAAAGAAAGGGGTAGAAATGGTGAAGAATATCCAGGTGTCTTCGCGCTGGTGCGTTACTATAAGTAAGTGCTGGGTGTTACAAGTATCCAACCATTTTGAATGTCTCGAAGATCGCATGAGCTTGATACAATTTAACGATCCTTTAGAATAAATGATAATTTTAAACTTCACACTACGACATTCGCTTGTGCCAAAACTGTTTGACCGAAAGATTTAAGTTTAATCTATTTGCCATTTATCCCCTTTTTAGATTTAGTCTCTTGTATTAGAATGACCGACAGTAACAATAAGGAATGCGATAAAAGATAAAAATTAAAGAATCTCTTTTCTTTTGGAATTGATACATTTTACGCTTTCATTCGACACAGGAAGTTAGTTGAATATAGTACTCCGTTAAGAAAACCATTAACAAAATTCTCTTTTTACAGTCGAAGAATTATTCCATTACAAAAATCATAGAAATGGTCGTCGAAAATCAAAAGGTGACTTGTATACAATTATATACAAAAAATACAATTATATACAAAGGTAACTTATATACAACATAGTCTCAGAAATGTAGGTATAGAATTTTAAAAAATAATTAAAAAAGGTATTTTATAAAAACTACAAGAAGTTTCATAAAGAGGAAAAAGTCTTTTCGCTGTCCAGCTGCGGACAATTAATAAGATACTAAAAGATCGTCAAAAGAGAAATTAATACCTCGACGAACTCTACAAAAATCATATACCTTTATTTGTTAACGCGAACGAGCGAGAGAACAAAATTTCATGGAAATGGAGACAAGACACACCGTTCACGTGCATATTTAAGGAATATAATGAACGTTTTATTCGCGAAAATTTCAGATGTCATTTGTAATTTAATACCCTCGACAGCCGTGACTCGTTCTGATGAAGAAACACCGCATTTCATTTCGGATGCGAGCCGATGTTTAATATGACTGAAATTGCATTTAATTCAAGAATGGTCGCTGAACTCGTCTCGAAATATCGCCTGACACCAAGCCTTTAATCCTTTTAATCCCTACAGTTCTAATCTTCTTAACACCGTCAAACTACACGAGTCACGTTAATTTATGCATCCACCCTGATTATTTGAATCTACCCCAACGCCATCACTGATCTTCGCCGTTTTACAAATATTTATTTACAAGATGAACGCATCTCACGGTCTGAACCGAACTAAAGGGAAATTTGCGCTTTTGCATTCGTAGACTGCGTGGGGAACATATAATAAATCTATTTTTGATGATTTTTTTATCTTACTACTTCTTTCTAGATCGGTAGAATTCAATATACAGGGTGGTTGGTACCTGGTGGTACAAGCGGAAAGGGGGTGATTCTACGCGAAAAAAGAAGTCGAAAATATAGAATAAAAATTTTTCGTTTGAAGCTTTGTTTTCGAGAAAATCGACTTTGAATTTTCGCTCGGTACGCGTGCACTTTATCACGTCTCGTTATAACGGATCTCACTGTAGATCGTTGTCTCGATGGAAAAATTTAAAAAAAATTAAAAAAAAAATTTTTATTCTATATTTTCGACTTCTTTTTTCGCGTAGAATCACCCCCTTTCCGCTTGTACTACCAGTTACCAACCACCCTGTATATGCATAAATTTAAATGGTTCAATAGTCAGATAAGTTGAATATCTATATAGAATTCTAGTACATTACGTTTAGGTTTTATAAAAAATTACTTAGCAATTTTAATTCTGCACAAAAAAGAAGTACAGGCATTCCCCGCATAACACGGTATTCTTATAACGTGAATCCGCTTTAATTATTAAAAATATTAATTATAAACATAATAAAATAAACATAAAATTTGTTCTGATTTTTTCGGACGTTCCTTAGTCGAGCAAACGTGGTATGTTGTCTCGAATTTGTGTATGGAATTTTTTTATACTAAAATTTTTAATCTATTCTTGGTTTGTCGAATATCAACCGTTTATACTCGAAAACTTTTTCGTTATAAGGGCTGTAACGAAACGACTGCAACATAAATAAGCAAGTAGGAAATAATATAAACAGTACTAATATGAAATACTTGAAGTTAATTATTGTTTGTCTTAATAAACATATTTCTCTTAGTGATGAGAAAATGGTATATGTAGGCACTTTTGTTAACTATTGAAACCTAATCACGATTTTTGCATTAATTTTTTATATAACACGGCATTTTTTCCGAACCTAGCTACCGCACTATATGGGAAATACCTGCACAATAAATTAGATGTTACGCCATACAAAATTCTTCATTATACAAATTATAATCCAGCCAGTGGACACTCGATATTTCACTCAACGACATTATGAAAATTCGTAAAACGAATTCAACCAACGTGCCAATACAAATACACAATCACATTCACTGTGAACTAATTGTTCACAATGCATATCCAATGTCTAAATTCGCCTTAACCGAAACTTTCCTCGTTTTTCTCCTTGCTGATTTCGTAGCGTCGTTACACGCGTCCTCCGCGACCACTCCTTCCCCCGTTGGATTCTATTTCGCGTCTGTACGAGGCTCGAACCTTTATCGGGTGCTAACGACATTTAATTAGCGTTGCGAAATTAATTCTCGCCAGCGCCAATGATACAACCGCTCGTTACCCGGCTATAAAAAAACACGAGGAAAAATGGGTGAGAATAGAGAAGAAAGGCGAGGGTAAAGGAAAAATAAAATACATCACAGGGGGCATATTTTTGCAGGAAAGTGCACATTACAAATGCAAAGTGCCATTTGGACGCAACAGCGTCGATCGTGTGGCACCGCATTGCCGAAAGCCAAATTGGCTTACTTAGGAATTCGCGGGAAATATATACACGGCTGGCTCTTTGCGCGTTACGCCGCAACTTGTTCTCGTAACTTTTACACCGCTATGATCCCTAACCTCTCGCCCTCTCCCGGCCCCTCGTTTGCCTGCCATACTACCTTTATGGCGGCTTGATGCAGCAGAATTCGACATCGAAGCTGCCCAGAGCTGCCATTACTTTCCAACTTCCGCTTCCCCGTTCGGTCTTCTTGCCACGTGGAAAAAGACTGGCGAACTTCGTTAAGTACAACACTCTTTCGACCCCGATTTCACATCCAATTAGCTATTCTTGGAAATATTCCTGTGGACCCGGGATTCAAGGCACCTGCGAGAGTTGTCGCGTTTCTTTGCAATTATGGTAATAAAAGGTATCGATTTAAATAAATTATAAGTGGTTTGTAATGGAAAAAACAATACGAACAAACAAGCGGTAAGATATGATTTCTTATGTTCGATGTATGATTCTACAATATATACGTTACACATCCCTCTAACATGTTCGTAAAATTTGTTTTTTTTCAAATTTCTATTTCTATGCCACAATATTATTCGTTTGAGGCATGAGCAAAGGTGAACAATTAGTGCGCCATATTTCTTCTGAATGTGGATTTATGTCATTAATTTATTCGAGTAAATTGTATTAATACAGAAAAATGGAGTAATTCATTTGCTTCAATTCAAACTCAGAGAATATAACAAAATTAGACGCTACATTGGATATTTTGTGTTCACAGGGAATTATTGAATTTGACGCGTCTTGGCGTTAGTACATTTTTACTCTCAACAACTCATTTTTGATCAATTCTTTTTAACAGTAGTTTAACATATGATTTGATTAACAATCGACAATTAAACGCATTCGTTATTTACTACAAATGGAAACTACGTGCCTCATAAAATTACAAATATTTACATCCTAGTGTTAAAATTCAGATATCCATAAAAAAAGGTGTCCATTATAAAAAAAACACACCAAATTTGTCGATATTTTCAAGCGCGTGTCAGGACTTAAAGAATTTATGTCTAAGGATGCATTGGATAAACATCGAAGTAATAAAAGATCAAAAGAGGAATGGTCGAAAAACGTACGAGATGAAATCATAGGAACCAGCAATATCAAGGTACAGAGAGTCGAGAAAGAGTTAAAGAGGAAAAGAAGCTGATTTATTTGACTAACGCCGGTCTCGTCACGCAAAGAGGCGAGTAATAATAATCAAAGCGAAAGAGGATATCGGTGAAGAAATCGTATCCGGTTAAAAGAAAAGACAAAGAGGTTGGGAGATACTCGAGAAAAATAAGCAAGTGCTGTCGACGATCAAAAGATGAAATAGAGCCGAGACAAAGTTTTAAATAGAACAAGCGAGTCACGAATTCAACAATGATATTTCAATAGTCTTAATACGAACATTAAAGTCAATGTTAATAGTAACGATCGTTTCCCAAATATTTCTGAAATATCTCCATACCTTCGTACCGTTTACTCGACTTATAAATTATCAGATCATTCTACATATGTACATTTAGTCGAAACAGTAAGTATATTTTAATAGCAAAGGACGTAGAGCGATCGGAACGGGCACTACGATATTGATCTCAAAAATGCAATAACTCTACAAAAATTTAATTATCGACCACGGTAAAAGTATTCTTTTATCAATAATTAGACGCCACAACACGTCTTAAAAAATTATACTCATAATACAAAATCGAGGCTTTTAACAAATCATTCCTTTTTGTGTGGTGCGGGCAAGTCGCAGGGTTGAATCAAGTAAAAAAGTCGATGGCACATAGGAACGAACTGCATCCATAAAAATATTTCGCACTCTGACCATGGCACACGTGTTTTCAACTCCCGTGTGTACACAAACATCTCTTGCATCGAGGAGCAGGCAACCTAGAAACGGATGAGTGCAAACCACTTGTATAGGAGAGAAAAAAAATGTAGGGATAACAAGACAGGAAGGGGGGAAAAATGGGGAAGAAAAAAAAGCAACAAGCGAAACTTTTTCAGTGGCCAGTCCTATTTCACCGTGGTCTCTCTGCCTCGCTCTCGTGGATTCGGACCATTTTTATTGGCACCAGGCCATGAATTTAAAATTACGCCAATGGGGCACATTTAGCTCTTTGCCAGACTTTGGCTAATTTATTTCGCGACAAGTTCCTACCACCGCCAGATATTCTTACGCGTTGTAGTTGAGTGCTCTCGCGCCATATACATCGGCTGTCATGGTCCATGTACTTTTAGGCAATTTCTAATGTTCGATTTATCATTTTTAGGGCATGTTAAATGATATCAGATAGTAGGAAAATCCTTCGAAGTTTAAAATTCTTTATAAAAACAAGCGAAAATTCGAAATATAGCAATATAAGAAAAATGTCTGATAGCGACGATGCCATCAGTTTTAACATCCATTTTTAAGTTACTGTAAGTTGTTAATATTACAGATTAAAAAATTATGAACGTCTATGGGGACACAACAACAAAAAATGGAAACTAGCTAAATATACTAAATATTATAACTGGTACTACACTTTGAATATTTACACATTGTGTGCATTATATATTCTTTTGCACGTTTAAATTTTCTATAAATTTTTTATGAAATTTTTTTGCTATCATATAAATTTTCTGATATTAAGAACAGAATAAATGCAAAAAAAAAAAAAAAATAAAAGTGTTGAGAATCTGGTACATTTGCTACTTTAAGTTTTTCCTTTACAATTTTAAGATTGTAATAAGATTTTTACCTTTTCTTATGCATCGAACATGTTAATTTATCCAAATTTTAGGGTAATAATGTTTAACGAGTCTGTGCGATTTGTTAATGGGATTACTCGATCGAGAAATTGAATGATGATAATACATGGGTCGTCGGGAGCAAATATCGATAGCTCTGAGTAGTTGGATTCAATAGTGATATGTCTGCGAAGGCCGAGTCTCAAGGGTTATGAGACACCAATTCATACAGTGTTAAACATCATCAGCAATGAATTCAACGAATAGGAGTTACGATTATCGATTCGTATTAAACTATGATCTTATCCCAATCCTGATTCACGATCTGATACACATACCATTGTTATTAGTCATATACATGTCATAAAATGTACTAACCTTGCAGTAAAAATTTATAATATTTATTGTAACAAAAATGGCCATTTTGTAAGCTGTATGAAGACGTCTACGGCTGTTCGTATACATCTCGTGATAGACACAATTATTAGAGATCAACTCAAGTTTGTGTAACATATTTTAACGCTTGAAAGACACGACGTTTTCAGAAACAAAAAATTTCTTCACAAAATCGCTGAGATACGATTGTCTTATCGAGTTAATCCTAAGCGAATTCGTGTATAACATCTCTATTGAAACCTTGTTTGTGACTCTGAGAGTGTCTATTTCAAAACTGCCAAAGATAGATTACCGTTTTTGACTAAACCGTGTTATAAAACTTGTCTATCAGCTAACTTATTTAAAAATAAATCCCTAAAAAGGTGTAAGTGCCTTACGCTTTGACACGATTAATAAACACATCTTTCGCCTTACATCGATAATAGAAGAACATCGTTAACGTCTCATAGCGTTTACTCATTCTCGTGAGCCTAATAAGGCAACCTGCCGAAATTACGTCTCGAACAAATTCCCATAAATTTTCTCCGGCTCTGAAAATTAATTTCATATTAATTGCAAGACCATGAAGCATCGTGCCGTTTCAACGAACGAACACAGAGCGAGAGTATCAAGGTGGGAAAGACAGAGAGCGAGGGAGAGGACGGAGGAATTTCGACGTTTCATTCAATAAACAGGGAAACGGTGGGATGGATTCACAGACGGCGAACTCGCAAGCGTACCTCATGCGCCGATTGCAATCAGAGCTATGAGAAGCGTATTTCACGAAACTTCGTTCCTCGCCGCAGCGAGCAATTGGACCAAAAAATCCGTCGAATTGCGGTGTGCCTTAAATTTCATCGGAAGAAGGTTGAGATTGGTGTGGCACGGATCAGAGCCATCTGAAATGCTAGAGTGCCTCTGCTGAAAATTCGTCGATGCGGAGAAAAGGGCGGCGAAAAAGAAGAAGGTGGTGGGGAAAAGAAAAGTAGGAAAGAGTAAAAGAGGGGGTAGAAAAAAGAGAGAGTGGGAGAGAGAGAGAAAGAAAGAGAAGAAGGAGAGGGAGTGCACGACGTACGAAAATAAAAGAGGAGACTGGGTTTGGTCCAGTGTTTTCCAGCACTCTTCGAAAATTGCATGGCAGAGCCAGCATAAGTATTTTATATCAAATAGTTCAATGTTTGCCGAGCAACCGGAGCCAATTCGCCCGATGACTATACGACGCCAAGTTCAAAAATTTACGATAAAATTATTCGCGAATATTTGAATAGCGAAAGAAGTATCAGCGAGGGTGGGGGTGAAATCGCTCGCTCTCTAATAACGCTCTCATCGAGCCACACGGTTCAGACAGAATACGGCAGTGATTGATTGATAGAATTCTTTAGAATTTGCCCCCGTTGCATCCGCTCTCTTCAATTTTCTATCCATTTGTTCCTCTTTCGATGATGCCGCGCTGTTACATCAGACCGTTCCAGGAACAGAATATACCATTTTCCTCCTCGTTCACCGGCCACATTAACGACAGATTTTCGTAATGTCTGGAGCATTGATTTACGTCTCGTTTCGATGATCACTTTCGTTTACGATTACAGGTTAGAATAACATTTGGAATTTTTTAAATGGACGGGCTCAAAGCAGAATCGAATCTTGTCAGATTTGTCGACATTTTACAACATTGAATATTTCGAAAATATTCAAGAGGTTGCCAAAAGTATATAAGAATCCCAAATAAAGGCACAATTTTCGAATTGCATTACAGTGTAATCAAATTTTTAAATTCCTTTGTTGTGAAAAGCGTATATGATCAATCGTGATGTCAATTGTATAGTATGACAAATATTTTGTTTAAAGAAATTGAAATGCATCGAACATATTAATATATATTAATAAGAACATATATGCATAAGGGTAATAGTTTTTATTACGAACCCTTTAATTAGGGCCAATTAATAGTTTAGAAAAATTACTCGAATATTGTCAGTTAATCGCGTAAAGTAGCATTTTCAACATTTTCATCGCGTTCATTCGGCGAGTTCATTTCAACGAGATCCAACGTCAGCGCGCGGCGACGTTTATGAAATTTTGATGAAGCAGTCTTATAATAACGTCGCGTTTAAAGTCTCGTAAGTAACATAAAAACAGAGAGTGGGAAAGAGACTAACAGCGAGGTAAATCTCCAGCCATCCCTCTGTCGTCGGTGGGACAGGTCCGGTAGTTTCATTTCCTTCGCGCGCGTTCTACTCTCTGTTATTAGCCTAAGCGTCTGAAGTGGCTCGACGAGAAATGTACGACCATTTCATGCGGTTAACCCTTCCTGATGAAAGTATCAAAGGAACACACGTTTTCCGAAATTACGTACGCTACGGATAAACGCGAGTAACGATGTTGCACGAACAATCTCGCAGTAACTCTAACGCCGTGTTTTATATCCACTCGAACTGTGCGACTCGCTGATGAAAATAGCTAAGATTGCTTCTTGGAAATTGAAGACGAGTACCATGCTGAATTGCTCGTTAAATTTTTCGAGGTCGGTTAATGATTTTACGCAGTGGATTTGAGATAAAAGTATAGGAATTTCATTGATATCAAAATTACTAGAAACTGTATTTATTACCTTTTTATGAAGTTCTATAACAGACTATAAACAGACTATAATCTTAAAAACAAGTAAATCGGATCAAAAATGATTGAGCTAGGAGTAATTTTTTACAGTAATATAACTACTAGTCTGGGAGTATTTTTTAACAATGGTATAATTGCTATCCTGTGTTCGATAACACTGAATTCACTACAGCTTGCGACAGCAGTAAGTTCATAATTAAAGTTCTTTTCAATAGTAAATCATAAGCTACCGATTGTCCGAACTTCGTAAAATTACTTTTCTATGCCTTTCGTCTCCTGTTTCACTGTAATGATCGTTATCAACGTGGACCGCGCGTTAGCCGTTTGCAGAGTCCAAAAATATCCGTATTTATCAGGAAACGAGCGAAACTTTCTATCCGCGCAATTTCCCCGAGATTCTTTTGTCGCGCGTGGTGTATATTTCTCTCGAATCCGCGTTTCAGGAAAGAAAACTTTTTTACAGCGCGCGCAATATTTCCCTACCCGCCCGCTTACAGCTGTATTTAATAACGCAGACTAATACCACATGCCGGTACGTTCCTTATTTATTCTGTTCTGTGGCGCGGTTCTCTCGCATTATGCCTCGCCAGTGCTTTATTGTGACGCACCGCATAAAAACATCATTACGTGATTTCTCAGAATGATAAATTGTTTGTCCTGTTGAAATATTCTTCACCTCCTCTTCACCCTTCTCTCTCATCCTCCGTACCCAGACACCATCGTCATCGTCCCTCCTTTCGCTCTTTTTCCGCCTTTTCCTTCTTTCTCCCTCCGCCCCTTTTTCTACGAGAAAGTGAATAATATCGAAGAAATAAAAATTCATTACCTACTTTCAGGAATATACAGAGCATTGTGCCGAAACAATAGGCGCGGCGGAAAACAAAAAAGTAAAAAGACGGGAAGAAGAGGAGGAGCAAGGCATAGGCGGAAAATAATAACGCTCGCGAACGGATAATGCAACGTTGTAGCAATTTACTTCTCTTCGAAGGTACGAAATTATTTCGACGGTACCGAGGACTAAAGAGAATTAGTCACAATGGTCCAGACCTGGCTATCGTAGCCACCTGCACGACCGTATCGTAGATAGAAATCCCCGAAGGAACTAGCTATGACAATGGACGAGAGCGTGAATTATACCGTTTCAAAGATTATATCGACGAACAGAACTTGACCAAAACTCTTGACTCTCCGATTCGATTCGTTACTTTATCGCAGTTGAATCAGTTGCAGTTTGCCAGGGTTTCTCGATTACAGCTTTCGAGTACATCCCTGACAGGTATCGTCGAGGAAAAATTCGCGTGAAAACTCCAGGCAAGGGAAATGAAACCCACCGATCCGACCTGTTTAACTACCGTATAGGTTTCACTGAATTGGACAGAACCGTTGAGTCGTAATCTCATCTCTCTGAACGCGAAAGGCATAAAAAGGTTCCACAGGTGAAAAATCCACGAGATTCTCTCGAGTTTAACCAGGATAATTGCACGAAGACCCTATTTACGTGTTGTAATCTCGTTCGTCTATCTCGTCGATGCACGTACGTTCCACTGTTAAAAATTGTTTTTTCTCTTTGGCTTTTTACATTTTACTTCGTTGATGTATGTTCTCTTATTTCACGGTTTGTTCTTATCTACTACAATTAGATTCTATAGCCAGGAATTCACTTCAGTTTCTTTATACTTCTGAACCTTTCTTGAAGTCTTCCTAAGGGTAAAACTTAATCTTCAATACGTATTTTACGAATATATTGTATTTATATTTATAAAATGTTGAATCTTTCAATATTTTAATAATCTATATTGAAATGCAACGCCCATTTTGGATGATATAGATGCTAGGAAAACAGCATCTATATCAGGTTTGACAAATCTGCCATTACTCCTCTAATACTGAAAAGGCAAAGAAATGAAAGAAAGATTTTATTGACCTTCTGATTCATTCTCTATAACCATTCCATTCTCGATAAATTGATTTTTCAAGAACTACCATTGAATCTCCAATTTCCCTAGCCTGCAATTAAATACGTCTAAACAAAGGGCCACATTTACTTTCGGCTGTTGGAGTGGCTTGGAATCCCGCGCCGTTACAAAGCAAACACGGCTCGTCGGAAACCAAGAATTATCCCAACACCCAGATACATCCCAATCCCGGGGACGCATGTTCGTGCGAGGAACCTTTGGATCGTAGTCGATGGCTTTTGTGCCGACACTGAATAACATTCCGCCGATTTTCACGCTGGTGGCGCGCATGCAACCGATATATACTCCCGTTCATAAATATCGAAACATCTACTGGCTTCATACAAAATGTGATAATTGATTTAAATAATCCAGGAAACAATTAATCGACCAGAATTTCGTATTCGGAAAATAGTGCGATTCGATATAACAAAAATTCGTTGGAATTACCTTCAGAAACTATTTGCAGTAACATAGTAAATTATGAGAACCGTATGTTGGCCTTCATAGTTTCCTGACCTAAATATAACTATAGAAAAAATTTCAGACGAAGTAGATAACAAATTTTGAGAGGTCTGCACACAATCTGAATCTGTGCTGTAAAGTTGTTTGTAGCGTACGAATACAATGCGATAACAACGTGACTAATGAAACTATTTCGATCGAAGCAATCGAATTTGTAATCAAAAGACATGGCAGATATAGATAAGAGAAAATATTCTAATTTGATTACATTCAATTGACATGATTGCTATTGTAATATCGAATACGAACTCTTCATTATAGCTTGATGTTCCAAGTGACATAACAGTTCCTAAAAGCATCAATAATTTCGTAACGATTTTCCAAATTCACGTAAGCCTTCATGAGTGTTCTTGTTGATACTTATGATCAGGGATATACGTTTTTTCCCATCGAACCACGTGCCTCCATACGTGTCAATGGTAGGAAACGTACATTTCATCCTGTATTAACCTAGTTTCGGCCGTTTTTTTTTCTTTCTTTTTCTCCTTCCCTTTCTCCAACCAGTCAGTTCAAGCCAATTTCCATGGAAGTGGCGGGATTTCAGCGTGACGGTGTATGTAAGGATGATATATCGATGGTACGCGTTAAGGCCGTGTTTGTGTTTTCTATTAGGCTAATCAGGACCGTGACTGGGAATACGTGGCGGAGTAGATGTGTGCCAGCTTGCCTAAGGAAGACATGTGTATCCGACCCCGTGTACATGTATAGAGTGCCTTTATGCGAGTATGTAGGGTACATGAAGGGTGGAATCGAGGGTGAAGTGTATGTACCATGATAATACAAACGGAAACGAGCTGCTACGAAACTAACGACTCGGCCAACTAGACTGTAAACTATAGAAATTGAAACTTCAAGGAACACAGAGGGTGGTGGTGAATCATTGTCGCGATGGAAAAATTCGGATGGAACCCTGATGTCTAAATGGTTGATCCATGAAAAAGATTTTGCCACCGGATGAAACTTGATACATGGGTGTGCGTCGGCGGAAAGATTGTTCCTGTCGAGTGTGCGATAAAATGAAGATGAAGCAAAGTATTATTTGTCGTCCACTCTTCTTGTACATCATACAGTGGATGGTCTTTTATGAAAGTTGTCTTCTTGCTTCGTAGACGAACGTACATGCATTTCTTATTTGAACGAGTTAATTGGACGCCGATTTACTTGATTTTATTCAAAGATTAGATTTTGGGTTGCAACATAAATTCGTTCTGTTAGTATATATTATTGTGTATGTAAAAAAAACAGGACTACGTAAACGCTTTAGGTAAATTTGACTTTCAAAGGTAACATGCGACATATAATTATGGCTTATAGTTTAGGTCGATTTACAATGTTCGACTAACTCTTAAGACTCGAAAGGCGAACCTAGTTCAGAGATAGGACGAACTTAACCCAGAACATGCATACATATATAAGTATGTCTTATTAAACAATATCCTATACGACACGATTGTTTAATAAGAATCATATCCAAAATATGTAACAATCGAGCGTTAAACATCTTCCTAAATGAGAAAACGACAATTCTTAGATCTGCTTTATAAAGCTCAAACAGAAAAATAATGAAATAACACAACTCCTCCCTTCCACGTAAATATCAATTTTCCTAACGCCCTAACACCCATCTTAACAAAATACAATGTACACATCTCAACGAGAATAAACAATTTTCTTAGGAGGCGCATAAAAACGATTCACCAGTTGTAAGGAGCTTTATTCGTTGCCAAATACGAGTAGCAGCAGTTCAGGCCGTAAAAGCCAGTCGCAGCTCGCGTCAAGAAAAATGAATCGAGGGTTGGGTGTGACTAAAGTACGATTGTCCATATTTTACGGGCGATGAGATCAGGGGTGGAAGATTCGAAAAAAACATATCCGAGAATTGGTCGAGTCAGGGATAGTCGACAAGAGCGGCTTCGTCGTCGAACCAATTGAAAAGGCACGCGTTCGGTATTGATAACGATCGAAGGAATTCTCTTCGAAATGCTCAGTTCGAAAGAATTTGTAACTTTGTATAATCGGGCAACTCGGTGCACTCGACGATCGCCGCGTGAAAGTATTAAAGTACGGTGATATACGTATATAGGTATAAAGTATATTTACTTTCCTGGCCGGTGACTGTCGGGATTTTCAAATCGGCGATCGAATCAACGCAGAGTTTCAAAAGGGAAGCTTGCCGTTCTACTTACCCTCAGGCTCGAATCTCTACGGCACGACATACCGATGAAACTCAATATCCTCAAAACCCTGCAGTTTGTAAACTCGATTATTCAACTACTTGGACATAATCACGCGTTGAAACGTACAATCCCTAACCTTTAACCCCGCTATGAGTCTACTCGCTTCGATGAAGATAACGTGAAACTTTAGGATGTCGAGTTTTGTTGCCGATATTGGAATAGAAACGTGCACGCAATCGATGCAAACGAGCTGTGAGAGATTATCGTAATCTTCTTGGCATAGGGTTTTGTTTAACGTTTATATTTTTATGAAAAGGAAAAATGTAGATACGATGTTAGTGAAAGCATACCTTTCATAAAATTCATAATTTTATTAAATTTCAGGGGCAAGAAAATAGTTTTTTATATTTTCTGTATCTATTCTATTTTGTCGACGTTTTTGCTGGTAATTCATTTTTTCTTACCTAAACTGAAAAATACGCTCATAATCAATTTCCTAGAAATTCTTCGTTATATTGAGTACAAGGATCGGAAAAAATAGCGAATGTTTTGAAACGTATTCTTTATTGAACGTGAATTGAACACGACAGTGTGAAAAATTGCGATAGGTTATAGAGGACAGTTGTCAAATGTAACTATAAAAAATATTTGACACTTGAAAAGCATAACTTAAAAATATTTGAATAATACCATTGGAAAATTGCGGAGAGCAAAAGTTTGCAGGACTTTGTCAAGTAAAATAATGATTTCAAATATAATTTGTCTAAAGCCTAAACTGACATTGATAATGTGAAAATTGTTCCTTGTATCAACTTTCAACGGTGAAAATGAAAATAAAAAGAAATCACTATATCGATATATAAATAAAACAACGATTTAAAAAAAAAAAACAGTTCAAAAAAATTTGATTTTAAAACTTTGCTAGAATTGCAGATCGATCGTATCATACAAATTTTCGAAGCGTAAAGTACTAATAAAAACCGAGTCGATATAACTGACACCAATATACCTATAGGAGTGAATCAATGTTGCAGTGGCGTTTATCCCGCGTCCTCCTCCCCTCAGCAAGCCCACTTTCGCGGGAAGCCAGATTCGCACGAATTCACAGGCGTAATTAACGTAATGACTGGAGAAACGTAATTACAGGGGGCGGAAATGTAGAAACGCAAGATCGTCGGCGGTCTGTCGCTTTGCGTTGCGTCGCGTTACACTTCACGTTTGCCTCCATTCCACCGAGTTTATCTCGAATGACGGCGAGTATACATTGAACTAGAAATCTGTAATGTCTCGGGACGGCGCGACATTCTTCAAGCAGGCCGCGAAACTCTGGATTAAACTGCCGTCAAGAAACCTTCTGTGACGAATCTCGTGTGCCACGAGGGAGTTACTGCCACGGGAGAGGTAGAGAAGGATGATAGAACGAAGAGAAAGGAAATGCAAAAGTACAGGGCGGTGGGCGGAGAAAGGGAGAACACGCGGGCTGGGACAAATGCAAATTATATTGCCAACGAGCATTTGCAAGGACTGAGAAACGTCACAGTGGCGATACAGTCCGGACTGGCGTGTTTTAAAAGCAGACCAGAACGGTACGAAGCGTAACCAGCTAAGGCAGTTACCACTCATTTTTTCATGTACGCGCACTGAGGTATTGTGCAAACTGACGTACGGAAAAATGACGAGGTTCTGCGTTGTGAATTCCCCAACACGTCTAGAAATATGTTTACCAGTTGGATATAAATTAAATTAAATGAAGAGATAGAATCAAGCTGGGAAACTTTGTTTAACTGAGCTTGTCGACTGATTCTGCCCGTTGTGAGCAATTTATTTTAACTTTCTCGTTGGTTTTGTCATATGTAAGGAGCACGGAAAGTAAATAGCTTGCACATCTTGTTTCGTATTAACGCTGAAAATACCAAGTAAAGTATAAACATTGTACGGTAAAAACTTCAAAATGGAAGGTACACTACATTAAATATTAGGACATCTGCTATGTCTGAACTAATATGCTACTTGATACAAATAAATTGGGCGTTCGCTACTTTTACTTTGCAGTTATTTTATCATAAACCTGTTATTTCATTCTGGCTGACCCTGTATATAAAAAAATACGAGATGCAAGCCTATAGCCATATGCTTTAACGAAAATCATTGAAATTTCCAAAAATACACCGTTGAAAATAAATAAATAAATTGATCGTTCCAGCTACTTTTCGTAATTCTAGCACCTCGTAGAGCAATACAATTTAATATACCTCGTAGAGTAATAGAATTTAAAAGAGCTACGGCGATCTTCATTATATTACCTGCATCACTTTCGATAACTCGACGACCTGTCGTCGAATCGTTTCCTAAATAATTTACCTTCATTGAAATCTACAAGCGGCATTCGAAGGAACGACACGAACCAGTTGCCGCTTTGTGTATCCCGCGACACAAACGAATGTACCATTCCTGCCACGTTGTCGAATGTTAAACTCGTTAATTAACAGCCGCAAAATCGCGTTATCAGTAATCGTGTGACGAAGGGACCCCTACGACGAGTTGGAATGTTTGTTTATGGTCGACATGCGTACTGAGGTGCGATAAACGGGAACGTTAATCACTGTACTCCGCGTAGTTCGTAAAAATGATTATACATTATCCAATTATGCATACGACCGGTCGCCATATCGCGTGGAGAGTTGTAACCTAGCTTCGAACAAACCGGTTGCATAATCGCCTATAACAAGGCGGGTATCGTGCATCGCCAGATGAGATCGTTTTCGTAAATTGTAAATTATATTAAATCGATAACACCGTTGGCTAAGTCGTGTTATCGTTTACTCGTGACTAACGTATGCGTTGACAAGGAAAATAAAGAAAATGGTTGCATTCTTACGGCAATAAAAGTCGCGAAGCGGAACATTGAACGCCGCCAGGGTGATAATCACTGTCTTACGTTTTTCTTTCCTTTTCTCTCCGTATGGAAAGAGAAGAAGACGGCCATTAAACGAAGTTTACTATTCCATACGATGCGACGAGGAAACAACGCGCGCCATTTGCGACGCAACGCTTCAGAAGTGGAACTCGCTTAGTCGGTCAACCCGAGCTGCGAGTTATAAAATCGCAATTTGCCGGATTTTCCTACTACAATGGCGACTAACGAGTGTAATATTGCTTGGCCCAGACGGAAAAGTAGGTGTTTGCGATCTGTAAGGCGGCTCCCCTTCGAATACGAAACGACTGCGCGATTTCAAAACTTTGGGAAGAAACGTCTTTTCCAGGAAAATATCATCCTCACATTTACTTCGTAGCTATCTTATAGTCTACTTAGTTTAAAATATGGAATATTATACGTTTATAAACACTTTGCATATACATATAATATCTTTAGAATGATCGAACAGTAATTATTCAGGATCTACAACGAATCTAACCGTAGCTCCTGAATAGTTAAGCTGCATTAAGGAGAAAAATCATTTCATCTAACTACCACGAAACACATTTTCAAGTAATAAATCAATTAAAAGTACTATACTACTCCCAGGGAAACACAGATCAGTCAATAGGAACGTATTATTATTATTGGTAAAGAAAAGTGGTAAAAATTGTAGTAAGTGGTACATTAGTATTAGTAAAAAATACAGCATACAGAGAAACAGATAAAATTCAGACAGACGTCGTTAGGAAGACATTAGAACTCAATGAAATTTTAATTAGAACTCAGTCGGTTACTGTGTAGTCTTATAAATATACATTGCAGTATACCACAATCAAAGTGTATACCACGTAATCACCTCATTAATCATTACTTTCGTTACATTCCAAAATTCATCATAGTGTCACGGAGAAGCTACGTCATTGTAATATGCAGGGAACATAAATAGACCTATATTGCAAAGTATAGTTCATTTTTTGCATAACATGCGCTAAAATCGTGCAGTTTTTTTTGGCAATTCCGTCGTGCATAGACATCGTACAGTCTTCCTTACAATTTCTTTGTTCATAGGCTCTATAAAGGTAGTATGACCATGTCGAACTAATGCAACGCGGAAAAAGTATTTAATCGATGAATCCATTCAAGAGTCAAGAATCAAGATTCCATTATCAAACCAACGAATCATTTATTCGATACCTTTACCTACCTCGAGCATGAATTTTCTTAAAGCCTCGTGACGCATCAGAGAAATTTTTATCGACAAATCGTCACTTTTTTGTCTCAACACGGTATAAAATAGAAGAAACGTGTCAGGATTAGAATTCTTCATTTCCGTCTCGTTCTTTTCCACCTCGGCTTTACGGTGATTACCAGTTACACAATAAGATAGAACCATAAGAATGACCATAACAAATACACATACACACTAAATCAGAATGACAGACATAAACTTACTCCTAAACAAAAATATAATAAATAAATCATAAGAATAATCATAGCTTAACATAAACTCTGTTAGCTATACGTGCAATTACATATATCTGTCCTTATAATCGAAATCAATATCTACCTATGTAAATCTATCTCTTAAATTACTCATATTGTTCCCTATCTTCATAAAAAAAATATATTTTTTCTACTATTTGTTCGTCGTGCATGAACGAATGAACAAAGAATCGCGACGAGGAATTCGCAACAATTAGACGCGGAGGGTGTTTTGACTTTAACTTTTGACTAATAAAGGGACGGACGTTCTCTTTCCTGTTTAATTATTCGTGGAACGATTAAACTGAATTATTAGCTTGAACAAACGCGCACGATTATATTTAAACAAAATAACACACCACATGTAACGAAGGTTCGTTACCACGGCACGGCTGGAATTTTGAATAAGTATTCAACATTTCAGTCTGTTTCACCTTGCTCTCTGTCTCTCTCACGATTCCACAGAACGCGGTCGGTCGAAACCGACTTAATATCTTAATTCAGCGAAACTCGCCGATTCAGCACACAAGACGTTCCCGTAATAAGGAAACCAGTGACAGTAATTAACGTGATGGGAAATTTGTAATAAGTAAGAGATACTAACGAGATGCTCTCATCCCATTGCTCTTCACGATTGCGAATCATTGTGAACATAAAAACAGACGGAGGTCTCATTAAAGTTCCTCCAAGTTCTTCGAAGTACATCATTCTCACCGAAATATTGATGAGCATTCGAGAGAATGTTTGACAAGATATTTATACGGTATGGAGACCTTTCAATCCGTAACGTAAATACGAGTGCATTGCCCTCGTCGATCTGATTTTGTCTTCAATAGTGAAGAATCCTCGAAATACTCTATGTTACAAAGGGATTCTTTGTATATATTTATCTTATAAATAATGGATACTTCAAATATGGAAGTCGAATGAAAAAAAATTGTTTGCGAAATTCGATAAATTAACTAGATACACTATTCTATCGGAAATAACTGTTAGTCGTCATAGTGTAAATTCTAATGACTCTGCTTGGCACAAATATTATTTCAGACATGTTTGATATCCATTATTCTAAAATTCTTTGGTCCTCTATCTCCTAAATTATCACAGACGTTACATTTGTCTTTTACAAGGAATTTCTTAATCAAGAGAGAATATTTCTGATATTTCTGATCGATTGTGAAGATCAAATGAAACGAAACAACAGATATGTAGTACTAACAATCTCATTTTCTCTAGAAATGTTTTTCTCCGGAATTTAGGTACGTAAACTAAACGATATGAGATAATTCCTAACCAACAACACCAAAGGCTAAATCACACGTAAAGTTTGACAAGGGCAATATTTTAATGGCATAATGAATAGAATCGGATCGCGAAGATCAAGAGGGGGAGGAGCGGTATGATAGGAGAACTTGACTAAAGCGGTGCCGTAGAGCATTATAATTCAATTCCAACGGTTAGTCGAGCCACGACAATAAATATTCTCGCTTGGCGAAAACTTGCGCGTTAACGCGCGTAAGTAAATCAACGTTGTTATGCGATGAAGCGTTGCGCACCGGACCCACCGCGGAACTGTCAGCGTGATTCGCATTACTGTCGATCGTCCCAACCAACCCGATGACCGACTGTTTCGTTACACTAAGCCTCGACGATCGATCTTGCGGTGCACAGAGATGTTTACCGCGTCTTCTGCAACTTCCTATTACCGTTGGACATGGTATTACCATTGAATATGTTCGTTGACGATGGTGAATTATGGCATGAAAGGTAAGTTAAAAGTGATTTCGCTTGAAACCTTCGCAAACCATTGGACTAACTTTCTAAAAGAAGCTAAAATATCAGAACGAACGCTTATATTCCTGTAGCTAGAAATTGATTGCAAAATATAATTCTTAATTTGGAATTTTTATGAATGCGTGAAATTGAAATAAATTAATCAGAAGATTTTTAAAGAATTTATTTGGATACGTTGCATCGAGATGTAATTTCGTAATATATATATTAAAATTAATAGGCTAACGAGAACGTTTAAGTCGGCATAAGTTGGAAGAATCTCTCTTTATCGTTTGACAGGGCATTACTTATGTCACGTGTAAATAAATATCTCTATACGTTCGAATTAAACAAATTCCAGTAAACAAAACCATATTTTACTCATAGTCTCGTTTGATTTACCAGGGATTAAACGGAAATTTCTCAAAAAATGTTGCGCCTTTCTATCACCGCGCGCACTATACGGAATTTACTAGTATGCAAGCATAGCAACTAATAAAAAAAAATTCTAAAACAAAATCGCGTAACGCAAACTAGAATTTTTGAAACGCGTAGTGATCCAAATCTGTATGGATCGCGTAATCCTACAAGTTTTAGCTGCATGTACTTTGGTTAGAGAGAAACGCGATTCAAATCCCCTCCCGTAGGCTTACCTTTCAAACCACTCAGCATACTTAGCGCTCATTATGATCAATGTATCCAACATGTGCATGTGTACATCAAAATATTCGCCAAATAGAGCGAAACTAAATAACCATTCGGCAATTCATTGAAGCTCGACGAATAAACACCGTGGACCTATTACGAGGGCTTTAACTTCAGTGAAAACCTCGAACGGGTCGTTCCACCAAGGAGACGCGACTCTGACGAAATAAGCGTGCTATAGGGGCGCCAGAGTCGACAACCAGGAAGCTTTTCATTATCAAACAGAAGCTTTAGCGGGTCCATTACACTTCACTCCGGATTCAGACACATTAATTGCTGGCCCCTTTTCAGCTCGCCTCTCTTTTCGTCAATGAATCCAAAACGAATCTAACGATCATTCATTACCCGTGGAATAACGTTGAAGACAGCACGGTTAAAGTGCGTGTAAAAAAAATAGAAAAGAAAAGAACGAGACGAGATAAGTTTAGTTAAAGAGGACACGCCTAATTAAAAAAAAAAACCAGCCACAAATTGGTAGCAGAAAAAGAAGTTCTATAACTTGAAAGAAGATAGTTCGTTATAATGCTATAAAATATTCTAATTTCTTCAAATTTTACAGAGTGGTTAGTACTTAAATGTAAGAAAAGACAGTGACGCAAAAAATATTTAACAAATTGTTGGAATTCCTTTCTGTAATCGCCACATGAATTCAATAGAACTCGCTAATGTGAATTAATTAACGATAAGAAAAAATTACAAATGAAATTTTGCGTTCACGCAGAATCAACCCTTAATGAATGAAATACGTTGTGAATAGAATATACGTTATGAAGAGAAAAATAAGAGAAACAAAGAAAATGAAAGCTTTATTCTTAGATACACGACATTATTCCGTTTGGAATCTTTAACATTTTCTCATTGTTAGTGGCGCAGCTGCATCGAAATGTGTGCGGCTGACACGCGAAATTCACCGATCGACGAGAAATTTATTCGTTCAATAAATAACCGTGATTAATTCTGATCGCGTAAGCCGGCCTGCAACTCTCTTTTTTGCTTCTTGTTTCCACTCCTTCCCAGTGTCTTTTAGTTTAGATCCAGCCCTTGTCGTTGTCCTTACATCGCTACCTAATTACCTGCTCTCTACCTGTGTTTGTTATTTAGTACAGCATAATTTCTCTCCTTTTTTTTTCATCGATTTCCGATTTGTCTTTTAACCAATCCTTGATTACGTGTATTACTAGCGACGTAATTGCGAGGTTCAGTTCAAATTTGATATATGTCTCGTTATTGTGGACGTTGTTAACATTAAAAATATTTTTCCTTACGATTAAGAAATGAATTTCAAAGTTATAGATAAGAAATGAATTCTGAATAAAGTAATTACCGATAGGACGAATTGGATCTGAATATGTGATCACCGTTGTACGTTTATTCTACATTACTCACTTCATCTCTTATAGTGGAAGTATTATAATTTAAGGACTTCATGTATCTGTATACGTTTCTTCCAGAATATTCATAAAACGAATATCAACGTCAGTATTATTATTTTGGATAGTATATTATTAGTATAAAATAAATATAAGTAGAACTTGTTACTACATATAAGATTATATACATATGTATATATATATTTAATAATCAATAATTGTATATCTATCTATATACAGGGTGGTTGGTAACTGGTGGTACAAGCGGAAAGGGGGTGATTCTACGCGAAAAAAGAAGTCGAAAATATAGAATAAAAATTTTTTTAATTTTTTTTTTAAATTTTTCCATCGAGACAACGATCTACAGTGAGATCCGTTATAACGTACCGCACAAGTACCGAGCAAAAGTTCAAAGTCGATTTTCTCGAAAACAAAGCCTCAAACGAAAAATTTTTATTCTATATTTTCGACTTCTTTTTTCGCGTAGAATCACCCCCTTTCCGCTTGTACCACCAGTTACCAACCACCCTGTATAATAAGTATAATATATAGTAAGTAATTGCCTTAAAACCAGGTAAAGACTTTAGAAAAGTAGTAAGTGGTTTGAAATATCTTGAAACTATTCGTGAAGAAAATGCTTCCGTAAAATAGAAATAGCAATAAAAAGATAGTAATAAGACAGAAATTTTTATTTAATTTATATCAAGTACGAAAATTCCTGTTCGATAAAATCAGGATACATGTATCCAGTAGCTAGTGTTTTTAACGACACTTTCACGTTCCACTTATCCCCTTTCGTTTGCCTTGTCAAATACGGTCAGTCATAAATTCTACTTATATCACTGGATTCACCGGATCCCGCCTTGAGAAGATTTAAAATTCGCGTGCCTCGAAAGCTTCACGGTCCTACGAGCGCACTTCCTTTAGAAAGACTCCATCTCGATTCGCTGCCCCTGACTTTATCGAGGATCACGCTGATTTTATCGTTCGTGTCGTCCAACAAACCCGTCTGAAAAGTGCGGTCTGTTACTACTTCCGTAATCACGAGCTTACTACCTCTATACCTCAACAGTATTCTCCCTCCTCTTCCCCGCGCATGATATACGATACTTTAATAAAAGACGAAGGCATGTCTCAAAATCGACTTTTAGTATTCGCGATCGCGCGTTCTCACCAACCCGAAGGAATTTATTCGATGTTCGTAAACTTCCTCGTCCGTGCTTTACTTGCATCATCAAGCTCTGTCACGTTGCCGACTTAGATTGCAAGACTCTGTTTCGCAAACACAAATTTATGGGAATTGTTGGCAACTAGTTCCCCGTTAGTATTTAAGACTGCACAAGACAACTACGACGCATGCCCCTCGCATATTTTTTCCTCGCACGATATTAGTACACGGTTATTGCAAAATATTTGGAATGATAATGATTTCATAGATTGTGACTATGATTTTATGTATATATAGATAATGTCAGAATTAGGATACCAAAAAATATTAAAAATTTGAAAGATTAAAAGAATTAAACGATAGAATTTAGTATTAATAATAATCCATTGCAAACCTATGCCTATTTATTATTTGTGCCGTGGTCTGATTTTAGGGGATAAAATTTCCCTTTAAAAAAGTAAGTAGAATCTTCTTATTGATCGAATATTACTAGAAAAATAGGAAGTATTAACAAATAATGAATGGTATCTAAAGTAACTACGATATAAATACTTGAGCGAATAAACGATGATAGACAGATATTAATTCTTAAATCAAAATCGAGCAGCTCGAGAGTAACGACGTAATAATGTGATGGTCATTCTCTAAAGGCGATAAACATCGCCATTTGCTGCAGGTAAAATATGAGAAGGCGATATTTCTCGTTGATCGAAAGGTTTCTCTTCTTACAAGGACGTATTAAACTGCTCCGGCTATCTCGCATCCACGTGACAAGGCCCATACGAAAAACGCGTATTATTCCCATCGATGCAAATGATATAAGAATGATATATCCTCCGGCGTGTCACGATGAAATATTTTTCCAGAGGAGTTTGAAACCGCACCTACGAAGATTGCGATACGTTACGATTCTCGCGACGTATCGTTCTCTATTGGCTTCGTCAAACAGTAGACACGCACGGATATCCATAAAACTGAATTGAATCGAAAGGTATCGCTCACTTTGGATCGACAAAATAAATAATCCCCCGTCAGTGATCGGCCCCCTCCTGTTAAGGTTCATCGCGTCGCTCTAGATTCATCCGCTCGATCAGATTATTCCATTTGAGAATTACAATTGTCGGGCATCGTAGTTGCTCGCGTTATCGCTTACGATATATCTATAGTTGTGCTTCGATGTATGATGCGAAAATGAAAAGAAGAAATATCAAGAAAAAGAGTATCAAGTAGTGGGATTTCTTTGAAATCTAACGAGCTTTGTATTTTTTGTCTCTTCCAGAATTCTACGAAGAATATGCTACAAAGGGCAAGAAAGATTTACTTAACCTCAAGAAAAGAACCTCGAAGCAGTAACTGAATATCTTGTCCGAAGATCTGAACTATTTTCCAAAAGAGACATTTAAAAATTATCGATGGTTAATTAAAGATGGTTCCAGAAATAATATATCACAAATAATTTACAAAAATGCTAACATTTTTACTTATGAAATGACTTAGTGCTTTATTGTTTTGGCATTGAATTAAGGTGCAAAATGCTGTCATAACTGTTCAAGAATATGAAGAAATTCGTTTTTACACCTCCTTATAGTTATTATTTTTTCTACGGTTGAACAGTACGTTTGTATTATATATTATAGACGTGTGTTTTATAAGCGGTTACATATTTCTTTTAGACTAATCGTTAGGTATGTCACTCTTTTTTATATTTACTACACTGATTTAAAAGTCGGAGAAATTTTTGCTCGAATCGAAAATATTGAGGCTCCAGACAAATGCAAAATGAACAGCTGTAAAATAGCGCGAACATATCACGCACAGCATTATCGGTGGATAAAAATTCCGCCGAAATTCCACTCGGAGGAACGGATAAACGACAAACGGTGAATTAAAAAGCAGCGCGAACACGTCCGAAAAACACTAAAAGGCATTAAAGAACGGTCGAGGAAACGCGGGAATGGCCTGGAAATGCTCGATGACAAAGACGAACAGAGGAAAAGAGGGACAGGATCTTCCTTTATTGACTGTCCATTCGATCCATCGAACAATGCCTGGCGGCGGGAAATATCGACCGGCTACGCGCCGCATTCCGTGGAAAATAATTTATTTGAACGCACACAGTGCGTCACAAGAACGCGATTAAAAACTCGGCAGATTTCTCTTTAGCTACGAAATAAATTCCAGTAAACGAAAATTTCGAAAAAAGCACTAAATGAGCAAAAATCTATTAGAAATATAATAGCTCGCGGAAATATATGAACACCTATCATAGAAACCTTTTATAAATATATTGCGTGTACTATACGAAACATGTTGAAATTTCATTAGCACTGTGATGAGACTCGACTATTATGATTACATTATAAAGTTTGAAACAAACCGAAAAATATACACGAAAATTAAAAATATTTCGTACTAACAACATTCAGTTATCCATTGCATTAATAAATGTCGTTATTTAGAGCGATACCTTTAATACTATTCATATTGACTATTTATATTATATACTAATTTCTTATTAAATATATGTTTGTGATAATTATTTTGTAACCTTTTTATACACGTTCAGATCGGTTTTAAATTTTACCATCATAATCATATCGACCGTATCAAGTTACAATGTCACTGAAATTTCAAAATCTTTCACATAACACATCCAATACATACATAACAGTTTTCTATGATAAACATCCAAATGCTTTCGTGAGCGACTATAAACGCAAATGAGTAGAGGGCCGGCGAAGGTTGGATCTCGCAACGCGAATCAATTTATCCTCTCGCACTAGTGGCTGAACGAGCCCTCGCGTGTATGACGAGCTGCACTTTTCCCCAGTTCTCTCCATCGTTACTATCACGCTCTCCATTAGCATGCATCAGCATTATTACCTTAGCTAGTATTATTCGAGCTGCCGTTAGCCAGAACTCGCATAACTCGGCTGTGGCAGACCGAAATACGCGAAGCAACAGACGAAGGAACATCCGGATCATATCCAGTGAAACAGAGGCATACATGAATTTTCGATGATTAACGTCATAGCAGAACATTCGCTGGCCCAATCCCTCGAACTTCGTTGAACCGTCATCAAACGTTTTTTCTTCGCGATTAGCCTTTTCGATACGACGCTAGTTTGACGCATAGTCACTTGTCAGCAACCGTGATGCTAATTTGAACGGAGTGAAATCTAATAATTATTTTAATTGAGGAATTAAACGCGAGTTGGCAGATTACTGATAATAAACCGCTTGGAACGACTAAACAAGAAAACATAAATTGTCGATTAAGAATGACAGTAGCCTGTATGTACCTATGGTTTCGGCAATACATCGTTTCAGTTCTTAACTGTTCTATCTTCGCTAGTTTGTAAACTGAGAAAATTCAATTTAAAATTTATTAAGTTTAATGTTATTTCGTGCAATTAAGACTTAAACAGTTGTTGCTTTCTACGTAGAATTTCCATTGTATTATCGCGAATTTGTATTCTTTATACCAATAAGACACACGTGGATTGGTTAATTACATTTTTTTTAATGGTGCTAGAATAGTTAAGAGGCGGAACGACTAATTGTCGTTTGTAGCTGACGTTCAACCCGTGGAAATATATTTGACGGTTGTTAAATATAATGGACGCTCGTAACGAAAAGGTTAACCGAATTGTATAGAAACCAACCGATCGATTGCAACCTCACAAACCGTCGTTATTAAATTTTACTCCGTTTACCCTTCGATCTTTCCGATGGAAAATCACCGCCTGGACGACCTTCGCTCTGTCATGTTGGACAGCACGATGAAACCGCTTTTGGCCAGCTCTCCGATGTTTAGAATCCCCAGGGAGTTCGTTGGATCAGTCGCTGCCACAGGATTAACGGAGGTTATGAAATTTAGCGATCGATAGATAGTTTCCGTGCGAGTGTACCACGATATGTACCAAGAAGCAGAGAAGGTAGTGGGTACATACTTGGGAACTTTGGTTGAAGGCCGTTAGCGGTTCGATGTCGAAGAGTGAGAAGATATATTAGGTCTTTGGTAGACGACAAGAGATTGAAGAGTATGGTGAATGGCCTTTTTTATGTTCTATCATCCTTTTTCTGTAAAATGCTGGATATACTGTTTTGTGTGTGTGTGTGTTTTTTTTTTTGTCTCTTTTGTGCACTGGTGTAAGGCGAAATAACGTATGCGTGGAATGATTTTTAGATGTTTTCTTAGATATTTCGATCTTTAAATTATATAGCGATTGTGAGTATAAAACGAACGAAGCGACTTCGCTTACTAGGTTATTGCAGCTGCTATCAAAAGAAAGAAAAACCGGCAAGAAAAATAGGTGAAGTATTAACAAAAAATCCTTCGTCAAATGCACGAATAATCGTACAGGATTCATCGTTTGTCAAAAATACAGGAAGAGGAAAGAGCCTCTCTAGTTCTACCCACAGTGCTGTTCTTTTTTCGCCCCGACGCATTGATTACTTTGACAGATAAATAGCTCTCGCGGCGCCATACACCCTATCGACCTATAATTATCGTCGAAGGCCGGCTACGGGATAGAACTCGTGGAATGTTGCACAACACCATCACGAGAAGTCCAACTAGTCGAGTAAATAAGGCGCTACGAATCGTGTCTCATCGGCGAACGACTTCTATTTCCTTTCATCTTGCGTTACGGTTGACAGTAACTGTAATAGCGTATCTCGAACGCTATGGAGTGGTTTACGGTGGATAGAATTTCTGATGCAATTTCGCTTATCACCAAGTATTCGCTTAGGAACAAACAAAATGGAGAAACATAATGCAAAGCGCCATTATGAATTTTCATGGTACAGAAGGAATACTGGAAATCGTACGATAAAGATTGCCACTACGATTACAAGACTTCCTTTGATCGTATCTATGTAAAAATGATGAAAATTCTTGGTTGCCTGTAGCTGTAAATTTCAGGATAACACGATTTTTTATAACGACACAGTGGCGTTAAAAGTTCGTTCATTCCTTGGTGTTACATTTTGAGAATTATTATAAAAACGTTACATAGCTTTTGTAAACCACCGTGTGATAAGTAGTATGGCAAATAGAAAATCATAATGGTATAAGTCAAGATTTTGAATTTAATCACGTACGATATTTCAACTTTTGAGAGTATCGATATATTAATTGTTTTAATATTCGTAAACAAATTTTTGAGCAATAGTTAAACGATTTAAAGAATGTATTTGGATGTAAGGAATTTGTTGATAAAACGACGAAGGATTTAAGAGTAAATGAATATTTATAAAAGAAATACTTAAATAATCAAAAAATTATAGAGTGACATATATGTTCATGAACTAGATCTCATGCAAATAAACTTATTACACAAGCTAACGATACCTTGGAAGAAATGGTTGTTTTTGATAAGAGTCAGATGTGGATAAAGACTGCGATGAAGGGAAATTTTATTCGAATCTCGAAAAGACAGATCATGATGTATGAAGAACGCGTTTGGAAACGAACACGAAAACACAGGAGGATTTTCCATACATGACTATTTGAACGACAGGGAATTTTCAGGTTTGCATTCACGAGATTCGAATAAGAAACTCACGCGTGCGGAAAAATCAATGGCGTCGACCGGTTGGAACAGAGAAAGATTCCATCTTTCGGATAGAACCGCAGGGAACCGGTAGAAAATTTTAGAGTACTCGTATCTCGTTAACGTATTCATTGATCCTCGATGAAAGCGTGAACGTCATCCTCGAGGAGGCAAAGTTTCAAACGCGTGGTATATTCATGGCACGGCTGTCGCAGAAATGTTGCGTTGAACGTGTCAAAAGTATTCAGCCACGATAACTTTCCGAGCTGCGCCGGGAACAGCGTCCACCAGGCCAGCCACTGTCACCTGTCACACTTCCCTCCGTTCGCTTTCGATTATTAATGACGCCCACTAATGATAATTGATCGTCAAGGATCCAACTCTGAAATACACGTGGGACCGAAAAATACAACGTTCACGTCGCGCCATCGGCAAATTAATATACGATGCGACCGCATTAGCTAATACTTCCAACATCCTATGCTATATTTGTGTTGATTATTTGCGATATTTCTCGTTTTCTTTCTCTTTTCCTTCTTTCCTCTTTCTGCTAATACTTTTCTTGCAAATTTTCATTCCATCTTTATTTTATTGCCTCATATATTTGTATATGGTGAGGAAGGACTTATTTGCGTTATCTAAGTTTCGATATCTTAAAATTCACAGGATAATTAAGTTTGTGTATATGAAAAGCACAAGAGAAAAATATGGTAAGTACATATTTGTTGATTTTCGCTATATGATTTACGTATTACGATACGATTTACATATTATAAGCTGCCATGCATCTTATATACATATAATAACGAAAAAATGAGAAAATATCCTATACAAGAACATAGCAAAAAAAATATCAGCAAGGAGAAAATAACTCAAATAAACTACCATATGATTATTTTAATTAGCGAGGGAGTATAAGAATTAATAAAATAAACAGCAAAATAACTTCCAGAAATAACGTAATACACGTTTATTATGATAAATATTATGTGATATTATTAAATGATGTGATAATGATTACAACTGAGGATATTAACGTTAGTCGAACAAACTTTTTTCCTTTAATGAATAAAAGTTATTTCCTCGCAAAAAACTACGGCCATCGAGCTGTCAATGTATATGATGTATTTCGCCATTTGTCACGCAACTAACAACGAATGAGATATATTCAAACGCAGATCGCTTAAAAACTGTTCACCGCCAAATTTGGCGAATCCCAAGGCTTAGCTTGGTTCAGATATCCTACTAATTCACATAACTTTACCTTACATATATGTATATGTATAGGTGAATAGGCGGGTGTAATTTAGAAAAATACGAGGCACTGACGGCCCGTGACGTTTCATTAAACTGGATCGATCGAGGTGGCACTAAATTCCCTTATTAAATGTAAATACCAGATACAAGATAAATTCTGTATCGTAACAGCCACGCGATTTTCAAGCGTACGCTAAGCCGCCAGAATTTGATTTATACACGATCGGGCCAATAAATTCCGCTGTGGAACGTATACCACCATATCGAGGGATGGGTCAAATAACTAATCAAGATGTCGGTTTCATTAACAAAGGCCTTCATCACTCTTCGGCCGAATTACGGGCGCCTCGTTTGAAACAAGAACGAACAATATAAAATACAGCCGAGCCGATCGTAAAACAATTTACACGTATATAAAACGCGGGTGCCCTGCAGCCGAAATTTTATTTCGACGAACGAATAAATTTTTGTGCAAACGGGCTATGCTAGTAGTCGAAGAGTGTAGAGGGGTAACAGCTGGACGTATCGACGCGTTTTCGCCAGAAAATTCCTACATATTAAATTGTTAAAACCTCAATAAATTCTCCCCGATACTAATTCTCTCCTCTCGTTACAACGCACCACTGCGATAAGTTTCAAATTGTATCATTTGACAAATTTACGAATTATAGCGTCCACCGTGAGGCTCATATGCGTTTTTCGAAATCGTCGATGAATCGTCGGTAATACAGTAAATATTTCGTTGTTCGAAGATTCGACGTTTACGCCCGATTAACAGTTTGAAACCTACATCCCGTTTTAATTCGAAAAGTCGTAATTGCACGCAAAGAACGATTAAAAATGGCAGAAATTTCGAAACTAAATTCTAGATGCATTTTACATATCTCTAAATGTATGTATACATAATATATAACTGTCTGTTACAGTGGTAAGTGTAATTAACTTTCATTTATATATGTATAGTTACTATTATAAATATCTATGAATAATATTACAGTTATATACATTTAAGTATATTTAATAATAATATAGGAAATATTCCTCTTTTTATTTTTATATTCCAACTACACGAATATCTTTGTACTCTCACGGTACTGTTATGTTATAATATTCCATGGAAACGTAAAATTTAAAAATATGTAATCCTTTACTTACAAGGAATGCTACAAACTGATGGAATCCTCGAAAGTTATTACGTACTAGATATATTTCCTTTCTGCAAAGAATTCGAATAGGTTGTATAATAAAATGCGTAACATTTATAATGTTTCATCGAAACGTAAATTTTTTTCTGGAAGAAAAAAAGCATCTCATACCATAAATGCCATACACGAGATTCCAGCGTATTTGCGGAACGAATTCAAGGATTTCGATGAAACGTTTCGCGGACTGGTCGCCTCGATTGTGAGCCCGTGATCCACGAGCCCTTTTTCTTCTTTCAGCTTTACCGAGATAGATCAGACGACCACGCCACTCGAATCCGCACAACGTATTCGTGGTCACGATTAATCATCGATATTTATAACGGAAATAAATTTCAACGCGATTTTCGGCTCATCGTCGTTCGGCGAGGGAACAACCATTGCCGAGGAAACGCCAGAAAGGAAAGCACACGAGGGTTAAAAAAAGAAGAGAGTGAATAAACCACGTTCGTGGTTTCGTTGAACACGATCCATTCAACCCTCGTTTGTACGTGAAGTTTGTAATACTAGGTATATTTTTAGTCACCTTGAAGGCTGCATAACAATATATTTAATTACATAGCCATTGTACGATGTCAAATCAAAATGGATGTAATTTGTATTTAATAGACAAACTAATCTAAGACCATCCTTTTTCAAACTTTTATTTTATGTACACATGCTCACGAAAGTATTTAAACACTTGTACAAAATTATTTTCAATATACCGTATGTAACGAGATACGGTATGATACAATTATCGTGAACATACCGGAAATATTAAAAAAAAATCCTTAAATATATGTAGAAGTTACAAAATATTTAGTGCAAACATACACTTTATAAAAATCAAAAAATTAATTTAGTATCCATTGTACCAATAATCCTCGGTGAATTTAATGGAACCGTACAGACAGGCTTTATTCAGAACGAACGTTGGACGTGATAAAATACGAACTTCGATTTCTAAGAATTTAATTCGAAAATAAATGAAACTGTAATCACGGTTTACTCGGGACGAAGGTTTAAATTTCAGCTTAATCCTGATAGTAACACACATTCAATCCACAATGCAGAGAATTAAAAACCAGAACCCGAAATCTATACACCTCGCCTGCCATTAACGAACTTCCCAACTACGAGACGCGGGAGCACGTACACGAGATTAGGAATAGAGACTTTACGAGGGTGAAGAAGTGTTCGTGGATGAGGCGTTCCGAGAGACAAGTAAGCGTGGATGCAGAGTTTCCACATTCACAATAAGTACAAGTATAGCAGAGTCGCGGAGGATCGTATTCTAGAAAGTGGCCAGTTGCCCGGGAAGAAACGAAAAAATAATAAAAACAACTCTGGAATAAAATAAAAGAGACGAGATCTTCCTATGCAAGAAAAAAAAGAAAAAAACAAAAGGTAAAAGTAAAATAACAAGAAAAGATAAGAGTGACGAAAAAACGGCGAAGAAAGAGAAAAAGAACAGGAGCGTACTACGCGAATGTGTAACGCGATGCCGATAAACGCGCGTCGCGGCGCGGCCGACGACGAGAGCATTAATTTCGTTTCAACCCGTTGAACGCTCAGAATCCCTAACGAATGACGTGCTTTTTTCGACGACCGCGGACGGCTGGTCTTTCACATACAGCTTGCCGTGAAAAGCCTCTGCCTGCGTTTCTCCGCGTAATACGACGTGTCCGTGTCTTCGCCGCGATTCGAGCAAAAAGCAACGTCGAGAAAGAGCGAACTGCGAGAAGAGGAATGTGCATAATGCCTATAGATAGGACGCCGGAGCACTAACAGGAGCGGTGGTCGCGGACGAAACGATGAAGACGTGCTGTGGGACAAGTGCGAATAAAAAGATCGCAATTAACGGACACCCGTCTGTGGCATTCGGGAACGACAGTGTCGCAACCGTTTCTCATCAGACTAAAATCTATATCCTCCTGTGTATACAGAGTGTTTCAAGATAGCAGGTAAATATAATAACGCGAGAGATGTTGACAGAAATACCTTGATCCGATACATCCCATCTCGCTTGACTTTTTATTCAAGTTTAGAAAAGTTAAATGAAACTTTAAAGGTGAAAGTTTTCGGCGCCTGTCGGCGAGCAATCCGCCATACATCAGCTATTTCTCGGGAGTTTAATACGGTGCTTGGAGTAGGAAATTGCATGTTTGATACGGGCAATGTGCTAGTTCGTTTCCGAGTTTATATTTTAATAGAATTTGATAATATTGTACTATGTTACGTCTGGCGACATTCTACCTAGACCAAGCCATGCACCGCGGGCAAGATGGCAACCAGATGTCCGCACATCCTTACTGCGTACCCTCAATAGTCTTAAGGACCTATCATAGATCTCAGGAATTTTCTAGGTAAGGTCCTTCAAACCGAACAAACATCTCTTTACTGAATCGTTTCTAAAGCTTATTGTTTACTACAGGAAGACACGGGAAAGTTAGTTTTTCTCACATATGATACTTCCCACTAGCAACTTTCTATCGAGGATAGCTAAGACCCTTCCTAGTCCACCAACCTTCTTTTATCCAATCAGAAGCAATGTCTACTGCCCTCACTTTCCGAACCAAAATTGTCATCAACAAATCCGATGGTCCCTTACGTTAGACACACCCATCACTAGCTTTCCTCCGACACAGCATCGTCACTTTATTTTACTTGTTCTTCATCGTTAGAATAGTCAACATGTCATTACCGAATTTCTACCCTTAAATCAATCACTTACTTAACTTATACATACGCATCAGTGTAATTATCTTCTTTACAAAGTTGTTGGAATAAACATTAATTTATACCTGTTAATTTAGTGTAAACTCAATTGAACCACCCCTAGTATCGTAACAGAAATCAGGGGATCGATCAGTTCGTGGCGTCGATTATCTAATCGTAACGGGAATTTACGACTCCCGTTGACGTGCTTTCTCGCGATCAAGTCTCTCCGCGAATGGTCGAATAAACATACAACATATACATATACGAGTATAATATACGTACATGATCGACTATATTCTTGTAAAAGAAAGTAATTGTGACGTAATATACATATACAATGTCTTCCTATTTCAGTTTCTTCAAATCTCATAAAAACGTAATATCTAAATGAAAAAGGAAATACGAAAAAACACTATTGATCAAATTCTTGAAATTTCTTTTGACAAGCACGCTGTGAATTCGATAGATTTCAATGCCATAAATTGACTAAAAAGTGATTATAAATGAAATGTTGCGTCAACGCAACTTTGCTCCTCGATAGATTAAAAGCTAACCAGAGAAATTAAAGAACAATTGAAGAACGATTAAAGAACAATCAATTAACGTATTAATTCTTTATCACAAGCAAATAGCGCCAAATCTTTCATACCTTTATTAGGCGAAATACCAATTTCTCTTTTATAATCATCAATCCCCTTTCACTTAGTTGATCCGTAGTTCTGGAACAGCCTGTATACGTAAGCGAGAGACGTAGTTCCATTGAATGGGACTCGTAAAGCGTGCTCGCGATACTCGTTCAGGCGACACGGAAACGCCGGCAGGGGACGACATCCGGCGCGCAATACCTGTTGTAACACCGTTACCGTCGTAATATGTTAGTCGATCCGCGTGCATATGTTTCACCCATCCGACGTATAAATACACGCGTGCAATCGTATCACGCACACGCGCCGTACTCCGTCGCGACGCGACGGATGCCCCTACGGGCGCAATTTATTATCCGCGAGATGAAGCAGCCAGCCGTCTCGTGGCCGCCTCCTGCGATTGCAACCCCTTCTCCTGCCACGCAGTTCTATGAACCGAGGTTGCCTTCTGTATCAGCTTTAAAAAGCTAGTGCTTTAGCAATTAGACGTACGGATGATGGAGTATCGTTGTTTCGTTCGATAGCCAACAACGGAGAAACGTTTTGCGAAGGTAAACTCACGATCGTTGTTCGTGGTACGATGACATATAGGTATTGTGCGGCAGATTCATAATAGGTTTTTCGTTCAATGGATGTTGGAGTTCGTATTTTTGAAATGCTTAACGTAACTTTATGAAAGGTGATTTGTATTTTTAATTCTTGATTGTCGTGGTAAAGTGGAAGAAGTGGAAGGGGTTTTAAGGTGTTCTAGCAAAAAATTAGATCTGAGATAAGGTATAATTATATAATTGCGAGCCTTGTCTGTTAGTTACAGATACCGAGACGTAAAATTATCTGCTATACTTACTACTACTATTGCTATTGCTTAATTATATTTTAAAGTAGTTCAATGCACTCGCACAGATTAGAATTATATCTAATTAACCCTCGTTTCATAAGTACATATTCTTTTACCTGATTTTATTGTAATCTATCTCATAATACATTCTGAAATGGTAACGTCCATCCAGTCTATAAGAAAATACTTCACTCGTATATATTCGTATATAGGATGGTATAGAACGAAGTAAGAGTATGATACGTGAAAAGTATGGATTTTAAGTACGAGTACGTGACTTCGACAAATCAATTAGTCAATCGAGTTACATATATAGAGGATGAGTTTCCTTTAAGAGACAAAGTGGCGCAACGTACAAAAATCGTTTAAAAGTTAGAAAAAGAATAACTTGAAAGTCGGCAGAGCAAAACGTAACAGAACTCGAATCGCCAGAACCGAACGGATTTAGAACATCTTCTTTGTATATCCTCGATACCTGAAATCGATCTATTTTAATTTTCCGTTGTTTCCCCTGTTAAACTCACAAATCCACAATGGATTTACATATATGTAAATCCGTCCGTGAAATGTAAATAGAAGGAAGGATGCTTTCGATTCAGAATTAAAACAACGGGGAAAAAGCCAGTACGCCGACTCGGCTGGCCGAGCGGAATCAAAAATGTAAAAACCGGGAGCGGTTCAGTACGCGATATTGCCAAACGCACTGGTTCGTTGTCCGACATACGAGGAGAACTCGGCTAAACAAAAAGCATCGTAGTATATATCTATCGACTCGCGTGGGTTGCACGACCACTCATAAAGAGCATTCTTCGCGCGTGTGAGCGCGTGGATCGCGATCGTGAGAAAGGGCTGAACAACGTTTCTGTCCCGAACCAAGCGAACGAACGTCGCTTTACCGTGAACCATTACTTAAATTGAACGAGTCCCGCGGCCCTGTGCCCCGCGTTGCATTATATATACGCGACTTTTCATATTCAAATATTTATCCGGGAAACGGAATAAAGACAAGGATAAAATGAGGATCGGGCTTCGTTTTGGTATACCGAATTTGTCAGTTTTTTTCATAATTCGCGATATAAGTAAAGTAGGGCTACTTGAGCAGTCTAAACTTTAATTTTTTAAATTCGTGGCAAGGTGAACACATATTCGATATTACGCGACACCGTCAGTCTTTGATATAAGGAAGGGAAAAATGGGAAAATAGAGTATATTTAGAGTACAATAAGAAAAAATATCAAAGAGAAAATGACTGGAATAATCTTTTCCTAGTTTTAGATTTCCTGGTTCAAGATTTTGTAAATTTGACTTCACAAGCACGAATTTTAGTTTTCACGCTTTTAAATGTATTATCCTTTTAATATCATAATTAATTAAGTTACAATAATACGTTTCCATGATTTGAACAGGAGTGATTATCCTTTTCCTAATAATAAGTGTTAACTAATTTACTAAAACTAGCAATGACCTGGGATATTAGTGTACATATAACTCTCAGCCCTTCGCGTGTTAAAAAAGGGTCATAGATTCGGTATGCTCCAAAATTCCACCAAGAACCAAAGTAGAGATATGAGACTGAAAAATGAAAAAAGGAAAACTAACGTAGAAAGGGGAAAATAAGGGGGGGAGGGGTGCAAGATAGAAGAACGAACGAACGTACGAAACGGGTGGAAAAATGAGTTCATCGACACTGACGAGCGATAGCTTTTAATCTCGCGTTGTAGCCGCGGTCGTTTTTCTGCTGGTTCGATGTAATATCCGTTGTAAATGCACTCCGGGGAAAATGTTACTCAATGCGAGCGCCTGTGCGCACACAAGTCCTGTGTACGGTGTAATTTAGTATCCGCCGTATGAACGCCATTCGCCTACCTGACGGTACCCGAGCCCCAACGGTGTAGTCGAAATCGTGAGCGAAAACTTTTTGACAACGCGATCCTAAATTCTGAATTCCAGACTGTCCAACGACGAAAAAGGACGACGAAAGATTTCCATCGAAATTCTCTTGTTTCTAAATAGTTTCGTTCGACCGTTCTGGATGGAACTTGTTTCCTCCAGGGAATTGCTACATATTCGATGATAAGTCGACGCCGACATTCGGTTTGTTTAACGCTAAATGAATACACTCATGCGCAGAGTGATAAGCAAATATAAATATTAAGCTATTAAAAAGCTTTGCTTGAAAATCTTGTATTAACAGTACTATACTTTTATTTGATTGTCGGATTCGATACGTTCAGTGGTCTACGAAAATATTCAAATATTTATCATAGAAAATTCTGATGACTGTAAAAGTTACATCATGTTCGGTATAGGAACTTTTTTGAAAGAATGGAATTAACGAACTAGGCGTTTGATTAGTCTTAATTTGATATGTCGTTAATTTTGTATAATACTTCGCGGATGTATCACCTATTTTTACAAAAGTTATATGTATCTTTGGACCTGACAAATTGATCCTTTTTCCAATCATATTGTATTCTACCGAGGTAACCATCAAATAGTGAAGAAATGAAAAAATCGATCATTATCGTATTTGTCGTGTAATTTTCTTTTTTTATTCGTTGTGACGATAAAATTCTTAATATAGTTTTTCTACAAATAGAACATCTACGTATAATTGAAAATTTGACATTGGTCAAGCTAATTAGAGGAGCTTAAACAGCGAGGTTTCCGCCAATTTGAAGGCATCAAACAGCCAATAAGAATATTACCCTATTAAATGTTCCTCTCATCCCTGACGCTCGATTAATTCCCCCGACCGTTCCGCATGGGCTAACAGCATTGAAAAGGATAAGAGACTAAAATATGATGGATATAAAAAATACACTCCGCCTGTCGTATAATCGAGAGATGTTTATAGAGAAGGAACATTTACATCGAAATGATCCCCAGTTGGCTGGTACATTATTTATCCCAATTAAACTAGCCAGCCTGTATTATTTACCGAACGATACTTTGAAATGTACAGTAAACGATGGTGCTCGCCAAACAGAGTAATATCTGTGATCGAGGAAGGATAGCCGACGTTCGATCAGCTTAAAATAAACCGCGTTCTAGAAAAATATTCCTCGTTGCTGGTCCAACGAAGCTGAAGGGAACAACGTTCTTTCAAGGAAAATAATCGACAATAATGGAGCTACGAAGTGGCCATAATTAGGCGAGCGATACAACATGGAAAGATTAACGTAGAATGGCACGTGGATGCCTCTTTGATAGAAAATAACCGGTGGTATTCGTTTGGTCCGCCGATGTTCGTCGTAGGACGAGAAAAAAGAAACGAGGAAGAAGAAAGCGGTAGACGAAGAAAGTTATTTTTCCCATGGACTTTACGTTATGCCCGCGTCTCGGTGTGCAGAATTCTGCGCAGACGGTGGGAGAACTTCAAACGGATGAACAGGAGAATGGAGTTGGGAATTCGATAAACGTATTCCATCGGTTATATAGATCCAGTGAAAATATTGTTCTTTAAGCACCGTCGACACGTTCTTCCGCATGGAGAGAAAGAAAGATGAAAGAACGGGGTAAAAGTGGAAAGGAAGGAAGGAAGGAAGCAAGGATACCGAACGAAAAAATCGCTGTTTCGTTCAACCGGTGTTTTGCTTTCATCGATCTTCCACCCTTCGGACATCCTCTTCTCCTCGCTTTATCGACAGGAATCTCGTTTCGAAAGCTTCCGAAATTATCGTTCGAGTATTACGCAGGTACACGACGCAGGTAGCTTGACTTGTGTATACACAGGTTCGACTGAACTCCCATTATCTCTTAACTGATCCTGCGGCGCAGACAACCCGACAAAATCCATTCGAAGCTACTATCCATTGCCTACGTAACGAGATTTGAAATATGCCTACGCGACACGCTAGATATCGTGTAATCCGATTGTATGTCGGGGATAAAAAAATGTTATGCGACACGAAGGGAGGGCTGAATTAATTTCAATCTTCTCTCTCTCTCTCTCTCCCTCCCTCTCTCTCTCTCTCTCTCTCTCTCTCTCTTTCTCCTTCTCTTTATCTCGGCGCGTCAGCTTGTCAAGAGGGTGCGTTACCCTCGTGCAAGCGCACACGAGGCGAGGATGAAGAGGTGTTTGTTTGAGAAAGAGATACGTACCAAACATTAAGTAATCGTTGTATTACGGATATTACGACGATGTTGCTACTGAAACGCGCATCTGCTTGTGTCGTGTGTTTACGGATAATATTTAAGTTGCGCACGATATAATGGCAGATAATACACATAGGTTCGCGTAAAATTTCGCGACAGTGTATTCGTGCGAAAAGGTGACCGTAGGAGGATGTTCTCATTGAACATTTTTCAGCGATAAACGGAATACCAAACGAACTATCGATTAATAGGATCGCGTTATACGCGAATAAAGAAAGTCAAATATTTGAATGAAATTAAACGAATCGAGCGGGGTTCGTTCGGAAGCAAGGTCCATTGTTTAAATCGTAATCGAATCATTACGATCTGTAAATATAGAGGTAGTCGCAATAACGCCGATACGTCAGCGCCGCTGTGTCAACCGACAGCAGTAATTTGCAGCGAGCTCCAATATTTTCGCGAAATCGCTTCTAAAGCGCGGACCATGGTACAACGGATTCCCCGTTATCGAACTCGCGAGTTAATTACAAGCCTCATTTTACGAAAGGTGCCGCGTGTCGTCGAACCGACACGCGAGTTATCAACCCCCGACATCGTTCGCCATCCCTTTTCCTTCTTTCTCAGCATGACGACGTACGATACGACATCGTCCCTTGTCCCTTGACTGGCCTTAAATCTTCTAATGTTTCAAAATCATATTTCACCGTTCTTCTCATTCGTCTTCGTCGATGGAAAATACACGGCCGGTCATACGGACGAAATATTGTGTGATATTTATTCCCTTCGTGCATCACAACGAACTTTATGTAACCGTGTCTACTTATTTTTCCGAGGCACGCTCACCAGGCGATCTTCCTACGACGTCGTCGTCGTCGTTCGGCGAAACGAACGACGGGGGGTTTCCGGTTAATGCCAATCGACGCTAATAAAACGAAACCATTAGCCGGCGCCTGAGTATCTTCTAAACGATCATCTTCTTTCAGTGGATGAGCTTGGCGCGGGCTCCTTGGAACTCGAAACGGCCGATAGGATGGAATAGAACGAAGAAGTAAAGGGGCAGCTGGGGGCAGAAACAGACAACAGAACCGAATCCACTCCCGGAGCACTTTCCATTCCGCGGCTGTACGCTTCTGACCCTCTCTCTCTCTCTCTCTCTCTCACACACACACACGCGCGCGCGCGCACACACACACTTTCTCTCTCTCTCTCACACACACACACCCTTTCTCTCTCTCTCTCTCTCTCTCTCTCTCTCTCTCTCTTTGCGTTGGAGCTGTTCCGGGGTTGAGGATGCATACAGTGTACCATCGATTGGCGCGATGCAGTATAGCTATTGGATGACTGAGGCAGCACGATGCACAGGAACAGAAGAGGAGCCGAGAGGTTACTGTTCAGGGTTTGATCAACTGGTCTGCAGACCCTATTTCCTCTTACTATCAGGAGGAAATTGCCACTTCATCAGTTGGATAGCGCGAAAGATTAATGTCCGTCGCTCTCTTGTCATTTACACAGTCGGGACCAACCGACAGCACTCGCCGCGACTCTGATGGAACTTCGGGAAAAAAGCGCGCCCTGACCATAACCCGATACTCCATCCAGCAACGTATAGATATAAGGGTAGTCTTTTGCTATCATAACGCTAAAGTAGAACGTGGTCGTGTCGTTAATTTTGTCCAAAGATAGTTCAGTTAACAGGTTCGGTGTAGATTTTCGATCTGTGATATAAACCTTTGTCGTAGACGAAGATCACAGAAGGAAAATACGATAAACACATTCTTGCGAAACGAATATTAGTTGAGTATGAATTTATAACACGTCTCGAAAAACTATTTAATTTTGATTAACTTTCACTTTCTTCGTTAGCCATTTTGTAATAAATATACTTTGCAATGTAATTTTTCATTTTCTTATCTGATAAGGTAATTTTTAAATATTAGACTTTTTAAATATTAGATTTTAATATAAATATTAGTGTAGTATCGTAAATATAATATTATAATAATGATTTATTTACGATGAATGGATTGTACAAATGTTGATTAATCACAATAACGTATTATGGTCTAGACGACGCAATCGTTAATTTGTAACTCTCGTCACAATGGATCCAATGCTCTCTCTCTCTCTCACACACACACACACACACACGCGCGCGCGCGCGCGCGCACGCGGACCACATTCTCACGACAACGCTGGCAACATTCTCACTTCTTGATTTGCACTCTCTGACTCCTCAAAATGGTACTGCCCGCCCTTCGACCTTTTTTTGTCTTCTCTCGGAGACGACCCCCCACTACTTTCGGATCACGCCACCGTTCGCGCCTATGATCGCGTATGCACCTTCCGTGTGTATGTGGAAAAAACGGACCGAAGACGAATCGACGTTTCTGGAACTATATACTGGTCGCTACATTGCATGCATTTCGCCGGTCCTATACGACGATCTGTCTGCGGCAATGCATTATACTATCCCGATATCTTTTAGGCCTTTTATCCACGATACTACATTAGATATAATCGCAATAGAAAAATCCTGTAAAATATTCATATGGACAGTACAGAATTCAGCGCTATTCGCTGTTTTTCCGTAATTAAATATTCCAACGCAGCTTTTTCCAGAACAATATTTTCCACCCAAGTTGTAACTCGTTAAATAGCCGCGAAACAAGTGTACCGTTTCGTTTCGTTTTGCACGTTGTTTTGTTGATTGATACAGTATTGCATCCGCCGTTGTTTTAACAGAGAAACTTTTCATAACGCGACGAAAACAAAACCAGGAAAAAGTAAAATTCCATTGCCATCGTATCTTCGGAATACAAATAAGCGCTGCTTTGGATAGTCCGATCTTTAGACGTATTTACATTTTAAATTCGAGAAAAACAGGATACAATAAGATGTCTGTAATTATGTAGGAAAATATAACAGTGGGATAGTAATGATGCACTTTGATGCTTTTGGCAAACGATGGAAAAACGAACAGTAGCATGAAAAAGTACACAAAATTATGGAAATACTATCCCCAGAGACTCGAGATCCTTCTGTTTACACTACAACTCTTCACTATACAATCTTATTCGAAAACCAAATAATAGAATTGAAATAATTACGCCCGAAGGAATGAAATAAAGAATATAGAGGAAGGATACGGTGAGTTACCTTTTTTCGCTTTTCACAGGAGTGTGGTTTTAAAATTCAGTACGTCGTCAATTAATCCCAGTGATAAAGCGACGTATCCATACAAAATTGCATAAACGCAATTGCAAGACGCAAATAAAATTAACTTATCACTTTATCAACCTACAAAATATATATCAGGATGATGAATAAAGATCAGGAAGTGTAATACCACAAATCAAGGACATAAAGAAAAGATTCTGTAATTTAGAGAAAACTGATGCCAGTATGCTACAAATATTTCAATTACTTCGAACATGATTCACTTTTTAGGAGATAGAATTAATAAAAAATATTAAGTAAATCGTTGGGATCCTCTTTCATAATTATGGTGTCAGAGCTTACAATTCTATGAATTGAAAATCAAACAACCGTTAACGCAACGTGGATCCTTAGAACACTAAAATAAAGAACATCAACAAAAATGTATTTATCTGATCTTATTTGTATGAGTTTTAAATATCAAAAATTCGGCGTTCTATCGTTTTCGTTATTATTCAAACGTTTTCACAGTGTTTGTACGAACTAAACGGATCGAGGTAAGATATCAGACGAAAGCAGAAATCGTGTCTCGAGTACGGCGACATTTTTCCTTGGTTCAGCATCGCGCTACAGCTTGCAGAAAGACAGACTTGAGGTCGAGGAATCCCACTGCCCCCCGGGACCGGCTATAAAATCTTGTTGCTACTTCGTCCTTGGAAATGGGCACTGGCCAGGAACTGAGCAAATGGTTATTACACCGTGAAACAGGGAACGGTGAGGACTTATCATACCAAGGGGAACCGCAGAATAAGTCGAGCCAAGACACCCGGGGATTCCGTGCGAAGAAATAAGCTTTCTCGGTTACATCCACTTTTCCTTTTTAATTACGATCCTGATCCGTTTAAAAGATATCGCTGGAATATATCTCGCGCCTGACATCGTATTCCAGGTAAAAAGAAGGAATAGAAACGAATCATGTTCGAATGTAAAGGACTCGCTTAAATATAGCCTTTCGAGTGTATGCCAGGATGTTCACGATGGAGGTTTAATCACTACTATTAGATTAATATCGGGAGAGGAAACAAACTTGGATTGTAATTAAAAGATACGAGGCCACGCGTGCTCTTGGACATTTGCATCGACCTTTTTGAGTCGATCGAACTTCGTTTCGATTATATCCGTTTCTCTGCAGCGTGTATTCTTTTTTTTTTCTTTAGAATAGTCGACACTGAGTATATGGAGTTTAGAGCAGATGCCATCTAGATTGCGCGTAAAGTAACCTGTTAACTGGGTCGTTTCGTTTGGATGGTTAAAGAATCATCTTTTAAAATTACTAGATTACTCCACATCTACATTAGAGTATATATTTCCTAAATTAATGATTTTACATATAAATATCTCTTTCATAATCGTAATATGCCTCAATCGATACATCAAAAAAGTATATAATTCTATCAGAAAAGATCAATAGATATGTGCTCTACGTATCCATCTACAAAGAAGTTAATCACGTCAAATCATATCCCCCTCGAAACCGTTCAACCTTCATCCGAAACATCTGCCGGTATCATTGACAGTTTCGAAGATATGGATTTAAATTAGACATTCTGTACGCGTATCACGTGTCAAAGACTGGGAAAAAATTTGAACATGCAGATCGAAGATAAATCGACGAGATGTCATTTTTCTTTTTGAAAGGAAAAAGTCACATACGGGGCAATAATATCGCGTATCGAGCAAGGACACGGTACTGTCAGAAATGAAAAGTCTCCGGTGTTTCGTCTTATCCGAGGAAAGCGTTCAGAGAAATCGGCTCATCGGTATCTGGATGGCCGCGTTTTGTCTCTTTGGATGCAGGTATAACAGGACGCGTGACTGGTATTTTATACTTATCGCGAACCCTGGAGAAATCGGTATCATTTATTCGATTGACGCGTGTGATCGATCATCCATCTCGTTCTTTTTTGTTCTCGTATTATTCTTCGTTCATAATGGTGAAATCTCAGTAAAAAATATGCAAGTCAAATATATATTATAATATTTGAAGTTATACATTGTATTAGTCAAGTGTTATCATGCTCTAACGAGAGACGACTAAATTTTACTAACGTATTTACAATAGTCTCCCGTTTCATTTCCGTGCTAATGAAATTTCAAAATATTTTATATAATACAACGTAATATATTGTTGTATGTTTGTGTATGATGTCTTTAAGATATATGACATCTGTGTGTGCAAGATGTATTATTCTGAGGTGTAGTTGTTGTCCATGATACTTGTAGCTGCTGGTTGAAGATGTAGAAGACGTCGCTATAAGCTACTGCTGCTTTCATCTCATTTATGTACCATGGAAGAAAAATCGGACTACGGGCGCCGGGATTCGAACCCGGGTTCCGAACGTTCGTAACCTTTTTTTTTTTTTTTATTAACGTGGAGGAAATCCGCACGGACACCAGGTCGCTTCTGGGGAAAAGCGGCGTGGTAGTGCCGGACTCCAACCGACTAAAACCTCCACGATGACCGTCCCGGCTGCGATCGAAAGGGGCCCGGGAACCGGTGTGAGCGATACACCCCCGCGCGCCTAATACCACCGCTCGATGGAGCGGTGTGTAACCAGAACGTTCGTAACCTAAGGCGTTAACAACTGCGCTGCCGTCGTCCGACACTAGTTAGTGTCGAGTAGTGGTATTTGCTGTTGAGTGCCGCCACATATCGCTAACGCTAATGTAATATCGGAAAATAAAGATATAAATTTTTTCCCGATTGCTTACAATTTATTAATATTAAATTGAATATACAAATATAAATTGGACAAAAACGATGTTTGTTTAACGAAAACTAAATGCAATACTCGTATCTATATCAAATAACTTTACAGTTATTTGGCCACTTTCGTCACAACGAATCTAACACACACACACTCTCTCTCTCTCTCTCTCTCTCTCTCTCTAGCAACTCGATCAATTCTCTCGACTCTACTCTTCGGTGTCTCGATTAATTCTAACGACTCTACTCTTCGACGATTCGATTAGCTCTGACTCTCGCAACACACACACTTTTCGACTCGCACACTCTGACCTTTCGGTCGTCCCACCTTGAAACACGAAACCGTCCTTCTGATCTAACGTTTTCTATTGTTTTTCTCATACCTATGTAAGAACTAGGTGATTTTAGTCACATAGGTGCTCTTAAATGTAAACGAACCACAGAAGGATGACGTACACGGTTTTTTCTAATTTCAACCGACCTCTAGTTTAAATTACTTTATGATATTACACTAATATGACATCTACGCGCGAACCTTGCGGATGACGTAGTATTCGTAAAAAGCAGAGACAAAGCGAGCCCGTGCGGATAAGACCAGAACAAATCGTTGTTTTCTTATAAGTTAAATCTTGTTTTTTTATTTGAAACACCTTAATTAGTAAAATTCAGCATAAAACAGACGCTACAATATTCATAAAATATTATTACAACTGTTTAAATACTTTCGTGGGCCACTGTATTATTAAATCATGCTATAAACAGATAAATCATTGTTCTACAATAATATACAAGCCAATCCTCTACAAGGAATGTGACGATATACTTGAAGAAAGACGAGCAAAAATAAACGAGATCAAACGACTCCAATCATGTACATCTGACGAGCGAACAGCACGTCGGAAAATGTTAGATTTTTGGTTCCTTTCCAATTTTCTCCAACATCAAGCATGAAGCAAGTCGCGAGGCGGGTCGCTTAAGCCGGTCGCGCACTTTTGCTCGAGAAATAGTTGGGATTGCGAGCCGACACTTGGTTAGAAAGAGTTTGAAAATGAGAACGCACGCTTGACCGCGTCAAATCAAACGTGCTTTGATCATCCGAACGCATTTTGCCTCGGATTCGAATTCGGCTTAAGCTTAAGCGATCGTTTCTAACGAAAGAAAAGGTCGCGAACAGTCCGGCTCCGATTTCGATAAAACTTTTTAGGCTTGAAAAGCAGACAAAAACCGGTAGACACGTATTCCTCTTTTTCTTAATTGCGGTAATTCAAGTTTAAGAAGTAAAATTATCCTCCAAAGATCATACCCTTAAAAGCTAACTCAGAAACGGTTGCAACTAGGAAAAATATTTTTTAACAAAAATTCAATGCTTTCTAACACGTTGGAGGAAAATTCTCGAGTTGGCGCAAATTAACGAGCAATGCAATGTTCGTTTGGAAAAATACAACGATTGTGCTTATTGTAGACAAACGGACAACCATATGTAGACTTTGGTTTCAAACGGAGTCATTAATAAGTACCTGGACTACAGATGTTTATGCATTCATGGATAATTTAAAAGTGCAACAGTTTAGAGAATGCACATACCATGCATAAATATGTAAAATATTCAAGACAAAGTGCTCAATTTAGTAAGTGATAGGAGCGAAGGAAATTTCTATTTAAACCCTATTGTTTTAGTTACGTTGAATATGAATATAAAATATGAATACATAAGTATAGAAATATAAATTTGTATAAACAGGAGTAATTTATTAATTATTAAGTATTCCCACACCTTAAACTCAATTAATGAAGTATTTAAAGGATTAACGAACGTTCCACTACCCGGAATAGTTGGAAAATAAGGGTTCTAGGAACGCGTGTGTGTTTCAGACTGGCTAAGTGGCGGCGGCGAGTATACGTATGTGCGGCTGAGTGTTTTTAAGGGTAATCGCTGCATAGAGAGAGCTCCGTATTAGATAGAACAGCGAGTTAAGCGAGTATATGCATATCTAGAGAGAGTTTTGGAGTAAACGCTCTGCTAGAGTTTTTAATGGGCGAGCTTGAAGGAGGTGAAACTGTTGTGTTTGCATTCGGTTCATTATCGCGACGTTATGTTTAATTTTCTGAGGAAAAAATGTTATGAGAATAATAAGCTTCTACGTTGCAGCAATATCTCTATTTAGCAGTTGTATATACAGTCAATTATACGTCCCATTACGAAGGAGTCATTTAAGTTTTAAGCCACTTATGGAAAAAAAGATTAACTTTTTACTGAAAAATCAGCACGAGAATGGTTTTTATCAAAACCCTTGAGGATTATTACCCTGTTTGAAGCGTTGTACTGTAAACTATTTATATACGTACTTAGTATTATAAAAATCTTATCCATTATGTATATACAATAAAATTAAAGACGTTTTACGTCTATCATTTAATAGAAAGAAAGAGTAAAACAGATTTTTTAAATAAATAAACGAATCTAGGCGTTATCATAGACAGATTTTAAAATAGACACCGTCCTCGAAGAATAACAGTTATTGGAAGATTCAATCCAGCGATTTTTCCTCGAAAACATTACGTTTTTCACAAGATAAATATAAAAAAGAAAAACCGTATGCAGGAGCTTAGGTAATTTCACGTAGAATAACTACGTAAAACTTCAGCCAAATTGGTTCAGCAGTTTTTGCGATATTTCTGCTACCTTTTCCGAATACGCAGTACCGAGAAAAGGCTGAATTTACAACTCCATAACATCGTTGTTTCAAGGAACGTTTACGTAAAATTTTGTAGAGATATTCTAGTAGGAATATCGTACCACCAGATAAAAGCGTATTTTCTGAAAAATCAGCGCTTTTTCCACCTCTTCGAACATTTCGATCTTTACGTTGTTATATATCAGAAACAACCCCCATTCTTTCCCTCTGAATAGACCATCACCAGAAAAGAACATGATAAATATATTTTTATTCATTTTCTGATTTCAGTGTCACTTCATCATTAAAGAGGAGAATTTTAATACGATATAATTAAAAATGAAAACCTGCTTGCTCTAAAGGTGCAAGGGTAATAACTGGCAAGTGGACGAAGTTTCACAAATACAAGATGGGATATACAATTACTAAGACGAGCAATATTTTAATGTTATAATAAGAGGTGTTTTTTAAATTTTGAAAAGAGTGAAAAAACGCATGTTTAACATGAGAAGCAAATAGGAGCGAAATTTTAGTAATACGTTACTGATTGACAACGTACTGAATTTTAAAACTATTGTGCTGGAAGAAGTAAAGAATGTAACCTATACTGTAGGGTGCAGTCTTCAAATAAACGTGTTTATATTGAATATAAATTCTGATAATAAGTACATCTCGATTTTCAAACGTTTCATTCGTTTCAAGCATGGCTTTGCTCGAACAATTCAACAATGTTAATACCAAACGATATAAAAGAACCGCTTTATCTGAACGTCAAACTTTATACTCGGTTACACGTTTCACGTGTGCTAGCGCGACACGTCAGAGCCGCAGCTTTCAAGATTTTTATCGTGTTTGGAGCTCAGACAGCAATGTACAACGATATAAATACGCCAGAACAAAATCCAATATACGCAGACGGAAAAAGCGTAAACTCGTCGCCGAGAACGGACCCGGTATCCGAGCCGAACGTGTGCCCAACGTGTGTTCCGGCGTGTCACGTTGGAAAACGCGTACACACACGCGCGTTAGAACACGGCGAGACCATATTCGTGCCGCAAGAATCAAAAACACCTGCGTGCGAATTACGAGGTGACTGGTATATCGCAATATCAAGTCGGAAATACGAGCGTGCCCGTAAATCCCCTCCTCCGCGTTTAATATGTAAACGACCCCATTAATCAGAAAAATCGAGGCACGCTCTAGCTTATGTCCGATAATATATCAGATCGACGAGAATCACTTTTACTGGCTATGATAATTTATATCCCTTAGAAATTTTTCCAAAGATCGTATTACAATTCGCGCCGCGGCCGTTCGATCGTCCGGAAATATTGGAAATATTGACGCTTAATTATTGGCAGCCCGTAAATCAACAAAGAATTATAGAGGTGGGGGTTAACGATAACGCTAATAGGTGAAAAACGCCCTCGTTCGAGTAATTTTTATTAATTGGCTGTCGTACATCATTTACCAATGCTCGATACGGCCGTATTATTAAAAGAGATCGTGATTTGTGATTAATAGTGGTTTTGCCAGTTTGAATGTACATCGTCGCTCGTAAATGTTGGAATACTTATAGGAAACGAAGTGAATCTGGCAGTTATTAGGAAATTGGTGTAACATACAGTAAGCGTACATGTTTTTAAATCTAATTCGTCTCGATATTTTTCTATGGAGTTTCATTTAATTCGATATCTTTCTATAACTCTCGCAGATGAATTTTTGCATCGATGATCTTTCGTAAATACAAATTATTTGTGAAATTTTCTTCGCTAATCTGAGCAATTATCGCATTTTATACAACATGTAGATGTCCTCATATTTAGACTATATTTTCACATACGACGCACACCTGATGTACATAAGCGATAATTCTAAACTTTATCCAATATTTATCGGTGTTATTAAACGAAAAAAAGAAGAAAAACTCGATAATAACTACGAAATTGCGGCCCCGGGAGATAATCTTAAAACGTCAGCGAGTGCTCAAAAATTCTGAGAAAAGCTCGGTGTCCTGTTTTCCCTTCGGAGGACAGTGATGTTCCTCCGCCGATTTCTCGGTAAATATTACATTCAGCGTAACGTTCTTAAGCGTCGTTTTCCATAGAACGTGCCGGCTTTAAAGCGAGTGAACGGACCCGCCACACCGGTGCATCCTTCTTCACCGAATCACGGTTTGTGCATTCGGAAGGATATCCCTGAAAACTTGAAAAATCTCAGAGCAACCGACGACGTCGGCGGCGCGTCATCGACACAAGGAATCCTTGAATTTCATTATTCAGATGAGCATCGTTCCGTGACTGATCGATCGCGGGCCAAAGTGAGTGCAGAATTACATGAATAATCTATGTCGACCTGAGTGCCGGATCCTCCTCTTTCGGGCTTTCAGACCATATCGCCTTTGAGCCAATTCATCCACTTCCGGTAGAGCGCGGCACTTCCTTACCTTTCTCGCCACTCTTTCTCGCGCTTTCCCTTTGGCACACGATGGCACGTGTACGCAGTGATAGCACACGTATGTATATGCGTACGTATACACACGATGAACAGCAAGGATGATTCTTGATGCCAAAAATTCCGCCCGGGCCATCACGTTCGCTCAACTGCACAAGTTTTCTCGTGATCGTTTGCGTTCGCTCCATATTCCAGGCCGGTCATGATCGTCGAGCAAAAATTTGCCTGCGTGCACGCTCGCGATCTTCGAAGATTTCGGAAACCCTTTCTGATTGTACACGCTTCAAAGATTCTGCTTACGTAATCTTTTATCAAGTCGACGCACGCTTTGAGCAACCCCAAAGAACGCGATTTCTCAAGGCTCTCGGGGTTGGAGATGGGTTTGCCAAATATTTGTGAATTATTGATGGGGTGATGCTAGTGTTGTGCAATGTGGCATGAAACTAATGAAATCTCGTGTAAATATACTTTCTAGAATAAATTTTGTTAACTCTGTTGTTCTCTCCGGGTCTATGTTCACCGAAGTGGATACTACATTTTGATAGATTTTTTAATGTTTGGTTTTAATATTCATTACAATTTCACTACCTTCTATATGTATTTTATGCTTTTTATGAATACTAAAGGTTTTTGAAAATAAAATATCCGAAGAGGCACGAAGAACGTGAAGATCCAGAGATAATCGTAAAATACTAACAGTTACAATTTCCCGATATCGGATTAACAAATTCACTGCTGATCGAAGTTTACCCATAATAGCGTATATTAACTAATAATTCTCGCACAAAATTTATTCCGGTATTTTACATTTTTTCACGTGTGCACACATTACATGAATTATTATGGGAAAAACTTTTCTTCTGATTCAGCAATATTTAATTTACCATTTACTTCCAAAATACTAAAAGTTCGAAACAAATACATACAATGAACTTATTACTAAAGAAAAATTGGGACCAAACAAAATAAAGCGTTAACCTCATCGAGTGATTAACGAATACTTCTACGCCACGTGTACAAAAATTATTAGATTAAATATGCGTCTCTACTCGATTATTACAAATTTATTACTCAAACGAGCACTTATTTTATTTATTTTTTATTGATATTATTGTTTTCAAGTAATAAAAGGTATAATGAACTATTTAGCAAACTGGAAAATTTTGTAAATTTATAAAAAGCGTTATTATCGCTATTAAACACGCACGAGGAATATTATTCAGCTGACGCGATGCTTAGCGTAATTAGGGCGATAAACATGGATGGTTTATGGGCAAGCGTCAATGAGTTACACGAAGGTTGCGATCGTAGTTGCATAAATTGATTTGAAATTCATTGTCTGCAGTAAAACAACGATCGGCGCCCGCATTAAGCTCCATGCAAATGAACGTGGAACAGAATCACAGGACAATGTTCTACATTATCGTTTACATCGTTAATACCCGTTGCGCCCTGTTCGAACCGTTTCAGACATTCGACGCTCTGATTTATTTTTAAAGAACGCCGCCGTTCAAACGGAGCCGCAATGATCAAACTTATCTAAAAGCAAACATTTATTAATCCTAGCCTAATTTTTTAAATGCCACATTACATTTCTGCAATCTTTAATCGCTTTATTTAATTAACTGATTTAAGGAAATAAATTAAATAAAATTGACACGAGGATTAACATTTAAAGTCATTTATAGTCTAACTCAAGATTGTTTGAAAATCATTTCAATAACATTTAAGACCATTGGAAAATTGTTCGAAGTAATTGAGAACACTAAAAATTTGAAAATTGTAAGCTCATCCAAAACCATCTAATATTCAAAAGTCATTTCCTTGATTTGTCATTTCCTCAAAAATAATACTGCATCACCTAAAGTCCATGTACCAAATACATTTTCAATTGTATAAAACATAAAACATAAATTGACAGATGGTCAATTTCGATATCACATTTCCCGTCCGTGAAACAAATTTCAACAAGCGACATTTCAAATAAACCAAAAGTCAAATTGTTCGGTACGACAGAGCAAAAACGTTGCTTCTTCGAAAATATGCACACGCGTTCTAACAAACGAGTCCGCGGTCGTAGTTTAACATGCACACAGAGTTCTCAAACTCTGCCACCAATATTTTTTATTCCTTATTTTTCCATAAATTCATTTAGCCGATGTGTGCCCTTACGTCGCGCAATTTGTACTGGTTTACAGGCGCGGTAACAATAAAACTTCGGTTAAAAACAATTATTTATCCGAGTCCCGCTGTTCCGCGCAATGAGGGAAAATGAGTCGAAGTTATAAATAGTAGAGCCCCGCGGGGTAGGCGACCGTATTTCTGGCTATACTATGGGAAGGATAAAAGGGGAAGATCTATGGAGGACAGAGGAGTCCACGGATACGGAAAGAAAAATAAATCTATTTTTTCAGTTTCGCTCTTTTGTCTCGCTCGACCGTTGCACCGCGCGGACCCGAAGAATTACAGCGCGGCTCTTAAGTTACCGGATGTGATTAGAGGGAAAACCCGCAGAAATGCGATACCCGGTTTTCAGACGCCCTCTGATATACTCGACGGAAAACTGCAACAAGCTGCGTGATACATTTAAAACCGTTTGTATCCCGTCTGAATGTATGTGTATCCACTGGTCGCCGTTAAAACTCTCTCTCGTTGAAAATTTCGCTGTTATAATTACGTTTTTAATTCAGTCGCATTTGCAGACGTTCACTCGCCGGTGAAAATTACGAGAAATAAAAGGTAACGGTTTACTTTATCTTCTAATAAACAGTACCATAGCGCAATCGTCTGTTTCTCTTTTCTTTATCGTTGATTATCTGAGAATGAAGACTTGAAACAGAAATATTAGTTATCTATCATAGTTGCAGATGTATAATAATAAAATATATCTATATCATTTTCGACAAATAAGAAGCTTACGTGGCATGTCGAGGAACGTGTGTCCAAAGAAGTAGCCGTTTAGCGATTAAAAATATCGTTCACCGACGAAGAAACGAGCGCTGTCTCAACGACGGGTATTAATCCCCGCAAAAAATAAATTGATCGGAAGCTGCTCGACGTGAGACGACGTTACAGCTTGCGACGATCGCTTCCAATTTCCAAACGCGTCCCCCGGGGACACGATATCTTCCGCGAACTACCCCTTTCCTCGTGGTAACTAACAATTGCGACTGCGCGCTAACTTCCACCTATTCGTCATGGTTTCCCGTAAGGCAGAGAAAAGAGTAGAGGTGAAAATGAAAAAGGGAATGGAAAAAATTGTTCGCATTTGTAGATGTGTAATGCGCAAGTATAGTAGCACGTTCATCGCACTGTTGCGATAAAAATAGTTGAACATGGTTAGCAGGAATCGAAAATTATGGTCTACCCTGTTCGAGGCCGACCCTGTGGACGACCAGTGTACCTAACGTTGGCAATATCGCCGTCTGGCGAACCGCACATTACAACTTGCCGATCCGGTACGATGTTAACCATCCTGTATATACGTGTGTCTCCACCCACATCGCGTGCCCTCATCCCCCATACATGCCCTTCCTCCTGGTTTGTCCACACCATACACTTTCGACTAAAGTAGTAATGAACGCGTTCTGCAGTTTGCACTCGGCGCAACCCCGCCATTATTACATTGCTCCAGCTAAATAAATTATTCCGACGTGCTACCTCTGCAGCTTTCGTCCTATCGCCATATGCGAGAATGCTCTCGCTACCTCGTCCGCATATCACCTCGAAAATTCCCCACGCATTCTTACTCCCCTGCCTCTTCCTCGACCGGTCCACCCTTGTCAACTCTGTCGTGCTAACAGTCACGGCAATTACAATGTATCGAGGCATGTTTGCCATACATTCGATCGATGAGCGTTGTAGAAATATAAATTGGTTGTCTTCTTTTATAATAGTACATTAGAATAATAAATCACTATATAAGAGATCAGAAGAGCTTAACACTGTACCATAATCTTAAATTTTGTTTTTGAAAATGCGATACTCGTCTCTTGTTTGTCTATATATAGAAAAGCTAATAGTTACAAAAGATTAGAGAAGTAAAATTTTACCTTTTGCATTTAAATTGATATGATCTTCTAATGAGTTCGCATAACATGATTTCCTATAACATCGAGTATAGCCACGTAACCTCGTGTTGTCCGCTATATTTCCTAATCACTGAAATCATCTCTTTTATATCGCAATTGCAGATTAAATTCTAAGAAAATACGATAGTATACCGTGTATAGAATCGTACACACACAAAAAAGTGACACATGTACCTTACGTTGTCCACTGCATTTTCTAATCGAGTTACGTAAACATTACTTTTCGTATATGCCAAGCCCAAATTAAATTCTAAGGAAATAGAGATCGCCGTAGCACATGTATTAAATCGCTAGATTGGAAATTATTAACAAAAAATTCATTTAATCGTCGCGAATCTACGGAAAGACGGATTGCTCTGGAGGCAAGTGACCAAGACGCTAATTTCCAGGGAAGGCGACAGGAAAACAGGTGCGGATATCGTACGTCCGCAGTTAAATGCAGCAACCGTAAGACAATAATCGCGAGGATAATTATATTAATAACGGATGGAGGTCAAACGCGACTGGCTGGCATGTGCTGGCGTGCATACGATAGTAAATACATCCAGCGTGCGTACGTGCGGAATACATATGCACGAAGCTATGTCGTGCTTGGTACGTAACTCACCAGGATATTGGATACTCTGTTATCATAGTAAACCTCCATCCCTTACTGAAGCCGGTGACGACGTAATTATCTCTAGTAATTAAAGTACACACCTACTTTGCTCGATATTGGCTCTTTAGAGCCTGCCGTGGACGAAGTGTACGGAATTATGGAAATCATAAGCAAACAACGACGTTTAGATAACGTTGCATAAGAACGATACTGACCATCCAGCGATCCTAACGGACCCCGTGTCTCTCGGTTCTCCGTCGAGATTGCACAACTTTCACGGAAAACATTGGTGAAGAGTAGATTATAAAGATGCAGATCGTTACGAATATTCCAGTTTTCTATTGATATACACAAAGTATTTATTCTCAATTCTCTCGAGGTTAAGCGCAGAGCAATTCGTCGCAAATTGAACATCCTGGAAATGTAGCTCAGTTGAAGAGGCAGTAGCAGTTTCAAACAGCGAATTACGTAAATGGATATGTTTAAGAAAGTATGTGCAAGCGGACAAGTTAAATACATCAGAGTTTGGAGATACTTGATACAATTGGAATATCGAGGATAAAGATCGACGAATAGTAATTGCAAATGGAAATGATATTCTATGTTTTTAAGTAACATAGCTTTATAAAACTAAATGTATTTTTACATCGTTTTCTTCGTTTTCCCCATATCGTATTTAACTTTCAACTCCCAGATGCCTATATTTTAAAATTTTAATATATTAACGTAAACGTCCGTTTATAAATATCAGAACATCTGCTGGTCTTGTACTCGGTTATTCACATTGATAAGGAAATAATTAATTAGTTAAAACTTTATATTTTTACATGATAACGATCCAAAATACATGAATATCTTGTTTTACTATAAGTGTTCTAATATTGTACTTATGAATATAGGTGTGTGTACATGTTAATATCTATCGATTCGTATCCATTTTATAAGGCGAGTATTTCGATCAGCATAAATGGAATACGTTCGTAAGATTTTTTACTTTTGGATGGCTCTGCTATTCTCATAGATTGCGATCGATGTGGGACAGCAAACAGGGAAGGCAGTTACTCACGTTATACGATGAAAGCATTTGGCACCTGAAGCCTTGCATTTGCAGATTTGTCTGCGTCTCCCCTAGACGTTCGCCATTCTCCTTTCTGGAAAATTGTAATGCACCGTCTTCTTGCCGACCACCAGCTTTTAAGGGATTTATCGAGCTCCACATTAAATGGCACTGATCTTAGTAAATCCAGATGGAATTCCCGTGTTTCCGCCACTTGGCGTGGCTTCCAGGATTTGGCGGTAACCGTCGTATCCCTACGCCAAAAATCGATTTATTCGCATTAATCGTCGGCTTGCGGAGTGCACGACATATTTCCATATTAGGATTAAGTGCCCCGTCCCGAAACGACGGACAAAAACGCGATGAGAAATGTCCTCGATAACGATGAGCTATCGGTTGTAATACGAATGTCGGGACGCTTTCTCGTTTCACGCGAAACGTAGTCTAACAAATAAAACTCTGTTTCAACCCTGTAAACGTTATAATCTGTGTAACAACCACGAACGTAATATCGACAATTTCATGTTCGTTCGACGAACATGAAAGATTTAAACTTTCAGTAGGTGCCGCCAGTTTTATCTTCATCGTCTAAACTTCTAAACGACTCATACTTCGTGAAGTGAGATCTCAATCAGCCGTTTTTAAAAATTAATCTTCTAATCTGTGTGTCTGTAGCAAACATGAATTAGGAAAATATATTATATTAACAACGTTTAATATATAATTGTATCCGGTTATCTCAATAAATATGAAAGTTTGCACATTAGTTATCACGCAGATTTATGTAAAGCTAGCATATTACCAACCTTAAACGCTATGTCCAAAGTTCGCATTCAGTCCGGTCAGTTCGCCGCTCAAAGTGGCTTTGTGAGAACAAAGGATTAGGACTGTGTGCACAGCTATTACGGTTACAAGTCCCAAAGCTAATGAAAACGGGATTGTAATTAGTCCAGCAACAATTATATATTTTACGTAAAATAACCTTCCTCACTCGCCTATAGTTTCTCGACTATGAATTTCTAAATAATTTTATATTTAAGGAAAACAATACAGCCAACCATTACTACCTTGCTTTATTAGGAAAGATCGCAATATAACTCGAGACCATAATTCTATTTTACAATTAATTATAATGTACAAATCATCTATAGAATATAAACTAACTAATGGAAAGGAACAGAAAAAACAAACAACTGCCAATTTTTCTCATAGAACACTGGCGGTAAAAATCAAGATTTCCTGAAAATGATGTCGTTACTCAAAGATTTTATTCTCTGGCATAATGCAAGATGACCGAATAAAAAACCGTGCTAGAATGACCAGCAGGTTCGGTGGACTGGCGCATCTCGCGCTTACGTTTCTTCCAGTAGAATAGAAGAGTGGGTGGAGAATAGACACAGTGGAGGTAGTAAGTGGGCTAGTAAGTCTCGCGATAACAGTTATAAATGACCCTCTCGAAGCACGGCGCCGTACCACCCAACCCTCAGCTATGCGCCAGACACTGGCTGCTCCGTAATCTAACACATGCCCGGACAATATAGTCGTAAAAGGTACTAAACAAACATACGCTAAGTGGCCTGGTCGCCGCGTGTGCGCAACTATACCACGGCTGTTTACGTATCCTTGATCGATAATCGTATATACGTGGGATATTGTGCGGTCGCAAGTCGATCCTTCCTAGGAGAGCTGTTACACTACGGATGCTACTTTTGTGAAGAACATATATCTCCGTTTCAAGCGTAATTTTCGCTGCAACATGCCCGGAGTACTTTACACTTCCGCAGTTACTCCTTTGACATAATTACGATGTTTTCTAGACACGCGACCATTGTCTGAAACATGAACGTGGTTTTGTACTGTGATCGATGCTCTAGGAAAGGCTAGAGGATTTTTCTACTTTACGAGATGCTAAATTGACAGAGTTTAGGATTCAATTCAATTCTATGAGCATCGTTATAGATTTTTATAATAAAACTTTAATCCACAATGGTCCTACTCTTTTACGAGTGCTGCGTGGAGTGATGTCGATGTTCTACCCTTTCTTGCCTATCGATTGTTACGCTTCGCTTTTAATTAACCTCTTACGAGCATATAGCGTTAAGTAGGTTGTCTTTGAGTGTTCAATTCCTTTCCTGGCAGTACCTATTGATCGTATTTGATGAATAATATACAAACTGTTAAGTATATATAAATAATATTCTCCTTTTTATAAATTTGCAAAAGCAAGAAAGGTTAGATGATGAATATTATATATTATAACAAAATGTTCAAACATCTGCGATTAATTTAATTATATAAAACAGCTTACAAGTAAATCAATGAAAAATACTTCCTACAAAGTTGCATTTGGTAAACATTGCGTCTGATAAAAGATTGTACGTATTGAGAAAAATGCACGTCAAAGTGGCTACGAAACATATAAAAAATCATGATACAGTACACATCATTTTACCGTAGAAGAAAGGATGTATCGAATATATTGAATTCTTAGGTATCATGAAAAATATCTCTATCGTAATTATACTAATAAAAAATTTGTATAAAATACCATTTCATAATGATGTTCTGTGAATAGTATTCCAAAAGAATTGCAAGGGTGCATTTGGCTTCTACTGCATTATAGTACAGAGTGCGCTACCTGACGAACAAGATTCATACAACGTCGGTAATTCATTTTTAAGAAATCTGAATTAAAACGTTCAAACAAATAATATTTGCTACCTAATTAAAATACAAAAGTAAAAAACAGCTAACAATTCATTTTAGTTACCTTTATGAACGCATTGAAACGAATACAACATAAATCCACTGAAACAAAACAAAACGAAAACAAATCTTAAGACGAAAAATGCTTGTACGTGATTTGGTACAGACTGAAGGCGCCAACCTGTGGACGATTTGAAAAAGATGTGCGCGCATCGTTAATGCGCATGCGCTGAGATGTGAATTTGTAACAGACGAAATACATTGAAGTGCAAACTGGAGCAAGTGTCATGGCGCTAACTTCGGATATCGATTTTGGTCCAGTGGGATGCAGAACACTCATTTTCTACTGATAAGGTTTTCCACTTGTCACCTGGAAGAAAAATATCTAATATGATATCGATTCTTTTTACATTTAATTAGGTTAACTTAAAAATTATTGTATATGTGTGCATAGGTGAAAGTGTTTCTACTGGGAGTGGTCACTGCCATCTCAATCTTACACAAATTTATAAATAGTTACATTTAAAATGCGAATATTGACGTTTAGTATTCTTCTTAATGCCCTTCACGTTATATTCGGTAAGTGTTTCACCTTTTTACATTGTAAGTGATTGAGAATCATTCAAATTTTTTAAGAATTATATCGTAATGTATATTTCATGTTGTCGTGTGATTTGAATGCGATGAACTCGATTGTTCTTACATAAAGAGTAGAAATTATGACTAAAAAGATTTGTATTTCTTCTAGGTGCTGTTGGGTTAAAAATTTACGAGGCAAACCCTGACACAAAAAGACTTTATGATGACTTGTTGTCGAATTATAATAGACTTATACGCCCTGTGAAGAACAACACCGAAACCTTAACAGTAAAGCTTGGTTTAAAGCTCTCGCAGCTAATTGAGATGGTATAAAGTCATATTTTGTGATTTTGGTTGTTTTTTATTCAATAAAGGTATTGTTAATATTTTTTTAATTTACAGAATTTAAAAAATCAGGTGATGACTACCAACGTCTGGGTGGAACAGGTAAGAGCTGCTGAAGAAATATACCTATCTTTATAAACATATTTTATTCACTGTCGATATTATGCATTTTAGGAATGGATCGACTATAAACTACGATGGGATCCAGAAGAATACGGTGGCGTAGAAATGCTATACGTGCCTTCCGAAAATATTTGGCTACCAGATATTGTCCTATACAATAAGTAAGTTTTGATGTATGTTACAACTTATTAGCAAGTATTGAATTTGATAATCATAAAAAGACATCAATTAAATATAATTTCATAGTGCCGATGGCAATTACGAAGTAACGCTTATGACAAAGGCTACATTAAAGTATACCGGTGAAGTATCTTGGAAACCGCCTGCGATTTACAAATCATCCTGTGAGATTAACGTCGAATATTTCCCATTTGACGAACAATCGTGTATTATGAAATTCGGCTCATGGACGTACAATGGCGCTCAGGTTATAATTCAAAAATATCGTTAATCATAAATAATTTTTTTAATACAAATCAAATAGAAATAAATTAATTTGAAAATACAAATAATTGACGTCAATGTTATTTACCAAAAATACTTTGTAAAAACTTTTACTGACAGGTGGATCTGAAACATATGAAACAAGAAAGTGGTAGCAATTTGGTTGCAATAGGAATAGATTTAAGCGACTTCTACTTATCAGTTGAATGGGACATTTTAGAAGTACCAGCATCCAGAAACGAAGAATATTATCCATGTTGCACAGAACCTTATTCTGGTGAGTAAATAAATATATTTGACATCTATATTAACATACAATTTATACAACGATACGAAATGTAAGTGCATTTTGATATAATTCATACAGATATTACATTTAATATTACGATGCGAAGAAAGACATTATTCTACACAGTCAACTTAATAATTCCTTGCGTGGGTATTACGTTCCTTACGGTACTTGTCTTTTATCTACCAAGTGATTCAGGTGAAAAAGTAAGCATTACAAAGAATAATAAATAAACGAAAAGGTATTTATACTGTAAAAAATTGAATTTTTACAGGTATCGTTGTGTTCTTCCATTCTCCTCTCGTTGACGGTGTTCTTTTTACTATTAGCCGAAATTATTCCACCAACGTCACTAGCTATACCACTTTTAGGAAAATATTTGCTATTTACCATGATTTTAGTCACTTTGTCGATATGGATTACCGTATGCGTTTTAAATGTTCATTTTCGGTAAACTAAATTCCATTGTAATAATTCTAGATTAAACATTAATTATAGTATCCTATTTATAAATTACCTAAAGTTACGTATAAATTTCTTATATAGGTCTCCATCTACGCACAACATGTCACCCTGGGTTAGACGAGTATTTTTAAATTGGATGCCGCGACTTTTAATGATGCGTCGGACACCGTATTCAACTCCAGAATATGATGATACGTACATGGATAGTGGATATACTAATGAAATAGATTTTAGGTAATTATACTACTGTTTATCGAATCCTGAAATAGAAAACTTTTCAGGAGTATACATTACAGTTTTCCTGATAGTGTTAGTGATTACCCACTGGAATTGAAAGGAAGTCCAGATGGATTCGAAAGTGTCACCTCGCAGTATAAAAATATACGAGAAGACGATGCCCGGCATATACCGCATGCATCAGGTAAATATTTAAATTACTCTACAATATATAATATAATTAATACAAAATTTTATTAATCAAATGTATTGTGACAGTGCATTCTATGACACATATAAAAAATTACATGATAGCGATTGAAATAAATAAACGTGTATTGCAATTAACAGTAACCCTATAATTCATGGATGTATATGGCGCAGCACGTTATATTACAATTAATGTCATGTAATAGTTTCTGAAATGTACATTAACAATGAGATACTGTTGCAGTCACTGATAGTGAAAATACGATGCCACGACACTTGTCTCCCGATGTCATATCAGCTTTAAAGGGTGTGCGTTTTATTGCTCAACATATAAAAAATGCAGATAAGGATAATGAAGTAAGTTGATCAATAATTCAACAATTCATTGTTTGAATATTCATGTTTTACTTTTGATACTTTTCTTGACAATTTAAGACTTCAATTCTAAAAATTCTTTTTTAAAAATAGTATATATATATATATAACTTCTCGAAATAATATATGATACATTTTTCCCTCATACATTTTTTAATATTTCCAGGTTATAGAAGATTGGAAATTCGTAGCTATGATTTTAGATAGACTTTTTCTTTGGGTTTTTACATTGGCATGTACTGGTGGAACACTTGGCATAATATTTCAAGCACCAAGTTTATATGATACAAGAGAACCTGTGGACCAACAACTTTCTGGAATAGCGTTTCGCAATTCTCTGTATCCAAATGCAAATGCAATCTCTATCCCTATGCAAGACTTATAAACTTTGAGATTCGTGGAACATATGACTTACGTATAAAAACCATAATACAAAAGTATTAAATTATTAATATTCTATTTATATGAATTTTATCTATTTTATTCCTTATAACTTTAGATCGAATTTCACAAACAGAAAGTCTATAGCAAATATAGTCTAAGCAGTTTTATTAACCCTGATCAACTAAGAAACTTAATAAAGAAACAATATCAAGAGGACTCAAATTTAATTACATTAATAACGCTAGTAATATAATTAACATATTTATATTAATATAAATATTTGCACCTTTTATTTTCCTCTTTCATTTACATGTCAAGGTTAATAAGAGGCTTATACTACAAAATAAAAATAGTTTTATTATTTTGGATGAAATTCCACAATGATGTTTTCGATAATGAAAAACTATACTAAGGTATCTTATTAATTAGATTGAGTTTGATTTTCGAGACGTTAATTTACATTTTTTCCTTTCATCAATTAAAATAATATGCAATCACTCCCTCTCTCTCTCTCTCTCTCACTCTCTCTCTCTCTCTCTCACTCTCTCTCTCTCTCTCTCCCCCTATATATATATATATATATATATATTGATTATACAAAGGAATGCTAAGTTGTTACAGTTAAAAAGAAATATTATTTTGCTCCTTTCTTTTTCAGTTTTAAGTACCAAAAGTAAAAATGTCATGAATTCACTTATACTTAACTTTATGTAGAACTTTTTTTTTTAAATGATCACAGAACTAACAAAATTTTGGTTTTTGTCCTATACAAAATTTGGCAATTTAATAGTAACAATAGATATAAAATATTCTATTCTAAATCAATTATCATCAATTCTGGTGATTCACTTGTACTGCTAATGGAGCTAGTTTGTGACTTCTTTGGCGAAGAAGTACCACTAGCTATCTTTTTTGTACTTTGTGTTGGTGTGGTACGTTCATCATCATCATCACTGTCTGATATTAGATCAATAATAACAGCTCGTTTCTTTTCCTTTGGAGGTGTAAGATTGCTTTCATCTAAACAGTGATATGATTACCCATTTATATGTAAACACTCATAAACATAAAAACTTTTATTTTTAAATATGTCATATCTTTACACATATTAGAATGAAATAAAATCTCACCGAGGTCGACTGTATCCACATCGATTTTACGATCTTGCGAATTTGTAACAACTTTTGTTTCACTCTTCTCCTTATCCTTTTCTTTCTTTAGAACCAAATTTTCCCATGACCCATCTTGCAATAATTGAATTTCATTTACATCTGGCAATAGTTTCTTAGAGTTCAACACTTCTTGAAAGTAGCCATCGATAACGAGATTATCATATAACGCTGGCTTATCACAAACTGGGCAATTCCATGTCGGTTTTCTTTCATTCATTTGAAGGAATAGGGATGCATCAAAACATTGTAAATGTGAACATGTCGATGCACGACATGGTGTACACATTCGCATCTTGCCTAACGGACAAGCTAACGATACTCTAAGCGATGTTGTCGCTATTTCACTATCCGCATCTTCATTAAGTTTCTCCTTAACTAAAAGATCATTATTTCAATAGCATTCATTTTCAACAACACCAAATAGTTCTAATTACATAACTACTTACTTAAACCTCTTGTATAATCCGAATGTCGAACTCCCCTACTTTTTAACCTTGATAATAATTCAGCACTTGAAAGCTTTCGAACTAAATATATCGCAATTGCGTATCGTCTGCCGTAGTCTGCCGACCACGTCACGTGAATTTGATTCGCTACAGTAGGAGATAATTTAACTAGAGGACTAATATTGACAGGCCGTGGCGGCCTCTTTGGTTCTACTCCCGGCTTATTAGTAGGTATTGGATTCTGAAATAAAAAATAAAACATTTCATTTGTGAAAGTAAAACATTTTACTATACTTTCAATTTAGGGTAAAGAAATAATATTTTCATGTGTATATGTATATGTATATTCTTTATATTTCTGTCTACTAACAGGTAAAGGACATAGTTTTCCATTAACTTTTACTGCAATGCTTGGTGGAAAACAGTCCTCTTGTTCACACGATGTTTCTTGCAAACAAAATCGCATCTGTATCTGAAATAGCCATAACACAGATTGTAGACTCAACAATCAAAAATATAAATTTAACCCCTTAAACTACGATTTACGTTCGAAAATTTTGGGTCGATTTACGTTTGGTCCGATCATCTACTGCGGGCTATGCTCGTAATATTTACGTTTGGCCCGATCACCGTACTACGGGCTATGCCCGTAGTTGTAGGTTAAGGAGTTAACATTAAGAAACAGACTCTCCCTGTAAAACGTACCTGTACTGTGTAATCCATTTTACTTCCTGCACGACAATCTCGTGAACTTGCTACATCTGTTGACTGCTGTGGTGTTAAATGAAACATAAATGTATTCTCTTGAAGTCTCATAGATCCTTGAGGCATTAAACTAGATGGCTTCAGCAATTCAGCCAATAAATCAAAAAAAGGTAGCTTTCTAAGTCTAACATCTGGATGAACAGGATATTGATTTCTAGGTTGTATTTGCAATGGTGATGGTAAAACTTTTGGTGCATATGGATATGGATTATAGGCTGCACTTGTTGTTTGCTGAAATATTAATATGTCATATGAATATTAAAAAACCACTACAAAAAATAATATAGAAGTTTTATATAATTTTATATAGAAATCACATTACATAACTTACTTGTGGTGTTACGTTGGCATACGCTGTTGACTGATAGACTGGATTTGTTCTAGGTGCTTGAGGTAGAGATGCTTGATGTGCAGGTGGTAAATCCTTTCCACTAGAAACTGAAGACTGTGACTGTTGCTGTTGACTGATAGCTTGTCTTTACATTAATTACAAGTAAAAAACAACATTGTTAAATATATCTTATATAATTAATTATATACGTTCTTCATAAACTTATTTTCTTTGTATTATCTATCTGTTTGTTCTATATATTTACCTTGTTGTGTAATAATTTCTGGAATGCATGTTTTGATCTATTTGTGGCTCCCCAGAACTACCTGTTTGACCATACATTTGATGTGCAGCTAATTGATCAGCTCTAAACAAAATTTTGAAACAAAAAAATGAGTTTGGGACTTTATCTCAATAATCCACTGACATTTATAATACTTAAAGTATAACAATATGCCATAGTAGATATAAAAAGAAAATCATTTTCAACACTTCACTAAAATAAACAAACAAAATAATTAAAAATTTAATAAATGGTGATAGAGGTAGTTAATGATTTAGTACAATCTACAAGAACAATTGTATTGTCATTAATAAATCTTATACTCACTGTATGGATTTATATAATTCACGTATTTTGAGTTGAATTGGATGGGATCTCAAACGTAACAATTCTAGTGCACGTGCTTGTAATTCGTTCTTTCTACCTGATTTATTTCTACCAGCAAAACCAAGAAGCATCTGAAGTTCAGACACTCGAAAACTCAATATCATATTCTGCAATCATAAAATTATAGCATGCATACATTTTATATAATACACTTATTCTAAACTGTTATTTTGATAAAAGAAAAATATATTTTATAAATAACAATATATTAATAAGAAACAAATTAACATTTAAATTTATTATCAATTCTATTTATTTCAATTCAATTACATAAGAAACATTTTATCTATTATATTGGCTTGTATAAACATAATTGCAGAAATACGGAATAGAATTTGAAATACCAGGCATAAAGATCATACTTCAAGTTTTCTATTCTAAAGACAATCACACCACACACATAGAGTATTTTCATCTATATCCATATTGAATGAGAAAAATACAATAATGAAACAGAATTTATTTTTGCAATCATAGATAATATCATTCGTCCAACAATATTTACGAATAAAATACATATGATTAATAATAAAGAAACACTGACAACGATTTTAATTTAAAAAAAAAAATATTTAGGTTACCTGTGATTATGAATATTGACGTTTTTTATAAGCTTTATTCGGTAAAGGCAACATAATTATAAGCACAATATATCGTAAAAAAATTCTATTGATTAATCTCAATATTTCACCGAAGAAAAAAAATAATTATAACAATAATGAAGAAAAACGCGCTTAACAAGTACTAAGCGTCTAGTAATATAATTCACTGACGCAAATAAATCGCTGATAACCCGGATATAACCACGACAAATTCACAATGCAGACTTGCCGACTTTTCTCTAAAATTTCACACATAATCTAACTGCACTGCACCACTTTTAATACCTCACTCACCTCTAATTCTTTGGTCTCCGCCATCTTCTTAGACGATTTTTTTTGCGAAGCCGTCTTGCCTATATTATTTCCAACTTTCAATACAAAAATTCTCCTACCCCTTACTTATTCGAGTTGTTTGTATCGCAACTCGCTTCTATATTTTTCTTGCTTTTTAAGTGCGAGTATCGAATAATACTATTTTATGGCGCGAAATTGATTTTTACATTTCAATTTCGAGATCGTTTTAAAAAATCTAACTTTTCTAGGAAAGCTCAATTCCCATAAAAATTTTTAGTTCAACCGTGTGCGATGAAGTAATTATCGATATTTGACACTTCGTTCGTTCGAAATGCGAAAAAGGGTTTTCCAAGATGGCTGCTAACAATTTATTTGGAGTTCAACTTCAATTTGTATAATTCAATAAATGTACAACATTATAATAATTTCTTTGTTAATTAATGTTAGAAAAAGAGCTGTAAAAGAAGTACAGAAGTTTCAAGGAAATCATAGTTTCAAGTTGTCTTCGTCTTCTTAAACTTTTAGTGAGTGTACACGCGGAGGAAAATCTTTGAATATATTTGCTGTTTATATTTCATCTATTAGATTGCAAACGTCCAACCAAACCTTTAGCATTCCTTTGTAACTGATGTGCAATATAAAATGTTTTAAAAATATATAAAAATTGCAAATGCAAATTACGATAACGAAACACAGTCATATATTAGAAACACAAGTGCACAATACGATATAAAACCTATCAAATTTTCTGGAGTATCTATTTTTATAGTAATTCATCTTTACTATATTCATGATATATTCTTACTAAATGATCTACAATATGATTGGATTATATCTAGGGGAAACATAAGTTTTATTTTAGATTTTATCTATGTATTTTAAATAATTCCCCTAGTTTATTTTAAATATTATTGGCTATCACTTCATGAAAACGCACCATTATGTAAATATGTGCTGTATAAAAGTCTGTGGTGTGCTGTCTCTAGTGAAAAATATATTTGTATCATAAAATGATGATACGTGCATCTATCTTAAAACATTCATATGCACCAATATTTAGAATGCAATTATAAACACACACACACACACACACACACACACACACACACACACACACACACACACACACACACACACACACACACACACACACACACAAGGTATCTTTAATAATTCAAAACATGGCTACCATGTGAAAAATAAATTAGTCGCATTACAGTTTGTAAACAAATTTCTATTTAGTTTTTACGGTAGTTTTGTTTCGTGCTAGCAGTCGAAACTTATCAGCAGTAAAAAGAATATATTTCTTCAATGAAATTTATAAGAAATTGATGTGGCTTTCAGAAGTGAGTCATTCGTGTTTTTTAACAGCTCCAACTACAAATTAATGTCCGTTCAATGTGATCTAACGGATTTCTGGAAAATAAAAATATATCTATACGTTAATATTCTATGTGGTTGTGAGATATAGCTTCCAAATGAACACTAAATAATGGTAACCTTACTTTATGATCTAAGGAAAGTTCTGAGAAATAATAATAAACTATTTTAATAGCCGTGCTATGGAGTAGTTTATTTAAGAACGAAAATGATAACTTGTTATACAATTATAAGTCTCCATATGTAAGTTAAAAATAATAAACAGTTTGTATGTTTGACTGCACAACTTAACCTATTTTTTAGATATACGTCTACAATTAAACATATCGACAAGCAAACACTTCTATATTCAAAAATTATTGTAAAAATTTATGCTAAAGTGTGTTAATAACGTGTGTGTAAATAATAAAGAAAATTACTCTTTGTTAGTGTCATGAATAAAATGAAAATCTGCACTTAAGAATATATTTTTCAGCAAATTTGTTTTTGAAAAAGGTAATAAACTAATTTTACTATTTGGCTTTATTCATTATGTTGATAATTGTAATATGTTAATAATGATAATTATTTACAAATCATTTAGTTTTACCATTTATAATGCTAATTGAGTATTTATTACTATTACAGATTATACTATGTTGAAATATTGAATAAGTCACTTATGTGATAAAGATTATATGTATAATATTGTTTGTAAATTGACCTCAATGGATTCTATTGAATTTGATGCAATTATCAGACATCCGAGAACCATAATTCATATAGATGTTGATTGTTTCTATGCTCAAATAGAGATGCTTAGGCATCCAGAGCTACAAGGCAAACCATTGGGGGTGCAACAAAAAAGTATAGTAGTGACAAGCAATTATTTAGCACGAGAACATGGAATAAAAAAATGTATGTCAGTACAGGAAGCTTTACAATTATGTCCAGGACTGGTGTTGGTAAATGGTGAAGATTTAACAAACTATCGTCACTATTCTGCTAAAGTACTGGAGATATTGCATCAGTTTACTCCATTAGTTGAAAGATTGGGTCTTGATGACAATTTTATGGACGTAACTTCTATTGTACAAAAATATATGAATTCTGGAAATAATTCAGAGTTAAATTTAAGTATTAACATGGAAGATGAAAATCCAGTTGGTAAAGTATTTGGTACCTCCGAAGAAGAATGTCCTTGTGGCTGTCATGCTCGATTAATTATAGCTTCCAAAATTGCAGCAGAAATAAGAAAACGAATTTATAAAGACTTGCATATTACATGCAGTGCTGGAATAGCACATAATAAGCTTTTAGCAAAACTGGTGGGATCATTACATAAACCAAATCATCAAACACTAGTATTCCCATGCAGTGCACCTATGTTCTTGTCTACTATAGGATCTGTATCTAAAATACCAGGTGTTGGGCAAAAAACTGCACAATTGTTAATTTCCAACAACATAAAAACAGTGGATGATCTAAGAAAAACACCTTTGGAAACCTTAGAGATGAAAATTGGTATTGATTTAGCACGAAAATTAAAAGATAATGCCGAAGGTATCGACGAGACCGTCGTTAAACCAACAGGAAAGAGACAGAGTATAGGTTTAGAAGATGGTTTCAAGAGTGTTTCTTTGGTAGCTGAAGTAGAATCAAGACTAGGAGCACTTCTGAGAAGATTAACAGAATTAGCTATGGAGGATGGTAGAATTCCCATTGCTATGAGATTAACTGTTAGGAAACATGATTTTAATAAACCAACTTCTGGTAAAAGAGAAACTCGACAATGCGCTTTACCGAAACACCTATTGCCTTCTACAAAATCTGGTGTTTATGATCATGCTAAAATGTTGGCACTAGCAATGAAACTATTTCACCGTACTGTCGATGTTTCTAAACCATTCCATTTAACTCTTTTAGGAGTTGCTTTCACGAAATTCGAAGAGAGATCTTCTGGAAAGAATAGTATTACATCTTTCTTGCGAAAACAGGTCGCTGTTCAGTCTGTTCTGGATATAAGCTCGGAAGAAGGCGTTTCCGACATTAATCTCGGATCACCAATGAGCGTAAATCAAGATAGTAACGACGGTTCTACGATGAGTACCACCTCCTCGCCAGTTTCGAAATCAATAGGTGCTAACAACCAGAGTGCGGACGATGATGTATTGAACGAAATAGAACCTTTACCAAAAAAGACTAGATTGGAGGTATGGTTGAGTGGACGTAGAGAATCTCCGAGCAACGAAATGGCTGATCTTCGACTCAGTCCTTCATCACCAATGCAATTATCTCCGAAAATTGATGCGGCAGTTCTTAAATCTTTACCCATCGATATACAAAGAGAAGTGACCCGTTCCTGGCCGACGACTAGTAAACCAAAACCCAATAATATACTTAAATACTTCATAGCCAATAAGTGACGGAGTTCTATGGCCTAGAAATATAATATAGCCATCGTTATGTACACACTTACACACCTACAATATTGGATGGCAGCACCATGTGATACTATGAATTTAAGTTACTAAATATTTTAAATCAATTTATGATTTTGGGTATTAACTTTCTGTATACACATATTTTCTAGAACATTTACATTAAATGAATGTTGATATAAAGTAACTTTATCGTATAATTTTGATCATTTCATTAAACATCACAAAAAAAGACCAATGTGAATTTGCATAAAACAGCTGTATAAAACATATTTTTATTCATTTCTTTTTGACGAAATCAAGCACAATTGGTACTTAAATTACCTAGAATAGTCGGACTTTTTTGAGTTGCATTGCATTTAAGGTGTATTCACAAAAATGAAAGAAAATGAAAATGTAAATCGACTATCAATGAAAAGTATTTCTATTTAAGTAGAATTCTTTATTATAAATCAAAGATAAAGTATTGTAAAATAAGTTTTATTTTCATCTTTCACACATTCAATATGTATGTTTTATATGATTCTTAATACTATCGCGTATTTCTTAATGTTTAATATTGTTCGGATGAATAAAAATTAAGATTAAGTAAGTTAAATACTTTTGTATTAGAATTATGTTCTATATAATTCGCCTCTTTTTTTTCTCTCGCTATCTTCACGATTATTTCACTGTGAGTATTTCAACGGCAGGAAAGTATTTTTATTTACACTTAACTAGTGTGCGTGATTGATGCACTTTCAAACGTAATCCGTCTCGTTAAACGAGGTGCTGGCATTTGATTTTGTACGAACTATCTAGCTATTAAATTATAATTGTATGATTTAAAGTTTAAAAATGAAACGAAATAATGTTTATATTTTTATTACTATCGATGTTATTCTATGTGTAACGGGTGTTACAAAAGACATGCCGTACAGAAATACTCAATCGCCCCTAGCGTGCTACTGGTAAGGAGCACCGTTAGAATAAGATAAGCGTAATTTATAATATATAGTTATATTAAAAATATTAGACAATCATAAAGTTTTATCGATTCGGTATGGTACAAGGTGAATAATTATAATATACGTTTAAGCAAACACGGATAAGACAAAACGAAAAAAAGTAAGCCAACGATTCACGCAGTTTCAAATTATATTATATTATACACACGTTTACTTTCACACGATTTATCGAAAAGCATATGTGCATTAAAGCGTGATCGACGGCAAGTGATACTGAAACAGTAGCTTTTGTAAACGATCATACTTACATAAGGGAACGGACAATTTATATATATATATATATATATATATATATATATATATATATATATATAGCTCGAATAATAACAGAATAAAAATATATATTATATTATATTATATTATATTATATTATATTATATTATATTATATTATATATATATATATATATATATATATATATATATATATATATATATATATATATATATATATATATATATATATATATATATATATGCGATGAAAAAAGTTACTTATGGCCAAGCTTTTTTTCTATGTTTATTTATTTTCTTGTATGCACGGGAGAAGCGGTATAATTCTGATTATTAACTTCTGGTTGTGAGATATATGAGTATTTTATACGTATATACCACGGGGAATATGAGCGGTTGCGACACCCATATCCGTTCGTCAATGTCGAAGTTCGGATTAATTAGAATAACACGCAATAGCTCGCACTTCTCAGATAATTGCGTTGATAGTATTCAAGAATTAAAAGCAGGCAATGCAGAATGAAGTTGAGTTTGATTTTTGTACAAGCAACGTTACATCGACGGTTCATATTACCTCTGATTCATTTAAATAAAGGAAGTTCAAGTTGTACGTCTTTGATGTTCTCTTTATTCTCATGTTCTCATATTCCATTGCGTTAAAACATCCTTACTCCTTATCCATTTCACAACTCATCCAACATCTTTTTAAACCACACCTAATAGCTGAAATCATCGAAGTAAATCATCTGAAATCATATGTACATCTCCACTCAAGTTATTAGAAATGAAATAGTTTCTGTTTACGTATGCGCCTCTTTGGGCATTATTGCTCCAATGTAATATAGCGGTATTTAAAAGCAATATGACTTTAATTTGAGTACACAGTGCGTTCGTGTATGACGACAGAATTAGACCTTTACCACTACCATACAATTTGAATGAGGCCAATCACCCAGCCACCGTCTTGAATGGAACATAATCAGGGTGAGTCATGTCATAATGGAATAAATTGTGCAGCTTTATGCCTTTTTAAATTGTCCTGCGCGCTCGTTTAATAAGGCTCTCGGATAATCCTCTTTGAGTCAGTGATCGACAAAGAAACATGAATCGGGCAAACCAAATATGTAATCGTTACTACAAGTTGTAACTGAACTTCTTTTATGGCAAAACTGATTTGTTGCCATCTTTTAACTCTTTAAAGAATATAGTGGAGCAGGCGCGATATCGTTAAAGAAGAAAATATATCTTAACTTCTAATGAACTAAAATTTCATCTCATAAAAGTAAACAAATTAAAATATACTTTAAAAGCATTTCATTTGTAATTCTTAAAGGAGCTGAATATAAAACAAAAATAAGATTGGTGAAAGTGAAACAAGACAAAAATAAGATAGAAATGTCACCTATTACAAATATTTTCCTATGTTGGCCCATGGTCGGAAAACCCCTATCGAGAGATAAAAGAATAGATTTTGACTAGAATTGCTAGTTTATGACTGTTCTCCTCTTAAGTGGTAGCGGTACCCGGTCGGTCACGAGTTTTCTTCGGTTTTATCGCAACATACGTGAGATACATTCGAATAAGCTTTTTTTGTAGGTAATATCTGACCTAAATTTAAATACTGGCCAGGTGTGTCTTTAATTCCCACGGTCATTAAAAACATACTTGGTATAAATACTCCTGAAATGTGTCCAGTATACCAGATTGATAGCTTATTCGTTACAACAACAAAAAAACAAGTGTCTTAAAATGTTTTTGTTTCTTTATATCTTCGCCATTATAGCAATACTTGAAGCATCAGGTAATAATTCTATTTAGAAAAATTATCATTTATTCGTAATTGAACTTTCAAAATACAACGGCTTGAAACTGTAAATTAAATTTAAAAACTAGTGAGATGTATTACTATATAAGATTATTAAATATAGGCGCAAGTATAAATGAAGTTCCAAAAATCGTCGGCGGTTCTGTAGCAGAGGACGGACAATATCCGTATCAAGCCTCATTACGTTACAAAAATCGTCATTTTTGCGGAGGATCTGTACTGAACGAGAGATGGGTACTAACAGCTGCTCATTGTTTATCAAGGTAGATATTAATATAATTTCTGCAGAAAAAACTAGATACCTTTCTCTTTCACTGCTTATACCTACAACCTATCGTTTTAGTTTCAACGATACGTCCATAGCTGTCGTGTTAGGTTCCAATACTTTAGACAAAGGTGGCGACGTATATCAATCTGAAAAAATAATTAGCCATCCAAAATACAGTTCTATATTGATTAGAAATGATATCGGACTGATCAAAGTGGACAAGGACATCGTTTTCGGAGACAAAGTGAAGCCCATCGCGTTACCTAATGAAAACTTCGGCAAAATAGATTATCCCGCTGTATTATCTGGTTGGGGAACTACTAGCGTAAGTACCAACTATTGTGAATTATAATTTTAGCATCTTTCTTTTATCAAAACAATTATATTCGTTAATTTTTTTTTCCTTATACTTGAATGATTGTGAATGCGGTACCAATTACGTACAAATGATTAAAGTATCCCGGACAAACGCCGAACGATCTATATTACATACAGCTAAGTGTAATCGATCAAAAACAATGTTTAAACGCCAGCTTCCGTGTCACCAACGACAATATCTGCACACTTAACAAGAGAGGTGAAGGCGCTTGTCACGTAAGTGCATTACGTCTAGTACTCGAGAAGAGAGCCCTTTCATGTCAAAGGATCCCTCAATTAAAGCAGCACTTTTTTTTCTTATTTGTCGCGAAAACCGTGTCGTCGAGAGTGTAACAACGAACATTTAAGCTACTATTAAGTTTCTCTCACCTAGTTCGGAAAGAATTGCTCGAAGTACGCGGAGGAAATTCCAACCTTCTTGTTGTTAGTTAGATCGAATGTTTGTGTCAATAAATGAAGTATTAAGCTCTTACGTTAGTATTATGATTTACAATATGATGCACACTTATCAATATACTTATATATATTTGCAGCATGCAAACATTAGTTTATTCTATTATTATAGTTAAGGATGAGATATTGTTCTCTCTTTTTTTCTAATAAACTATATATATTGAATTATTTATTTTCAAACAGGGTGATTCCGGTGGCCCCTTAGTTGCCGACAATGAACAAATTGGAGTTGTATCCTGGGGAATACCATGTGCAAGAGGTCGACCGGATGTCTTCACCCGTGTCTACAGTTATATTGATTGGATCAAAGATCACATAGAAAATAAGAATTAGATAGGGAGATGATTGAATCTAATTAAATTACAGTTAAATGAATGTTACATGGTGGATTATGTACACCTTTGCACTTTGTGATTTCTCAAAGAATACAACTATGAAATAAATCATTTAATTAATTATAAATGTGATATCTTTCTTTAATGTTACTTATAAGAGGAGAAAATGTTAACGCAAGAAGGGTAGTCCAAGAACTTTTAAAACAAAACCGTAATCTGGGCGAGAGACTAAACAAACGTGCCCCGTCTTAATAAACGAAGACATCGCATTCGTGCGTTAGCAAAGTATCAATTTACCGAGCAGTTGCTCTGTTCCTTTTATTCAATTTTATTTCCAATATACTATTTGCATTTCTTGTATGTTTTTCACATTGCATGATAGCTGTAATTTATGTTAAGTATATACGCTGCAGTGCGTCCTACGCTTATGCAAATGCACTTTAAGATGACACTAATTTTGCGGCTCGTATGCACAAATTAATGTCACACGTACCTAATTCGTTGAATTAGATAGAACATTTAGGAAGCCTATAACATTTATACGGGAAAATACATGATTTGTTATAAGCACAGTTAGAATTAATTATAGACACTCAATACATATCTAATACGCAAATACCGGATAAATCTTATAAGATAAATCTTAAATCTTGATTTGTAGTACATACTTTTGTTTCATATTTTATTATTCTATTTTACACTATTACATGTATAGTCTTCCTTTAGAAGGTCATGCACTCGCTAAATTTTAAGGAATTAAAATAAAGATCTTGAACTTACGCATATTCAATCCTTGAAAACGAAGTGATAAAGCTTTATTAAAGTTAGAAATTTATTTCCGCGTAAAAATTGTGTGACCGATGATTGTAGAGAGCGAAAGAATAAAAGGTATTCTTGATATTAGAATGCAGTAAGAAATCTTCAATCTCAATTTCGGTCAAGCGTCGAATAACCTGAATTCAATGGCGCATGTCCGAATTGTGTGCATCGAAAATCGTTTCAGGACTAAGAAGGATGCTGCACGTAGTAGTACATCCTTGGAAATTTCAGATATGCATAAGATTAAAAATTATTATGCATTTCATTTATAACCGACATATAAAATGTTTTATTGATATTATTTAATCAAGTAAGAACATAATTAATTGAAGTAATAAAGGTTCTTTGCGATTATAATCTAACAGAGATCACAATACCTTTATAAACCCCTCTGGCTACACCACTGGTAGCACTTATTCAAAGATTGCCAACATCGAGGCCAAGGATGCGCACTGCTACCCCGACCTCGCCAATGTTTACAAAGCATGTGTAATCTATGACAGATTGCCAATACTCGAGATGCATCGGACCTAAAATAAGTGCAATAATTAAATAATAAATAAATAAATAAATAAAATAAATGCAATAATTTTTTTAGGAAATTCGATGAAAAACAATGATAATTTAATAGAGTGAGAAAGAAAACCCTGGACCGTGTACTATAACTAGCGTTTATCTGTAATGAAACGTATGACCTAAATCACGGAGCGCACGCGCCATCAAGCAAGGACAGTTTCGAGGGTGTGCTTTCATCCCCTGTTTCTCGTGTCTCGCGAATTTCTCATTGCCTGTGCCTGTCCGTGTGATTTTGTGAGAAAAACAGAGTGCCGTGAAAGACGAGGACCGGTGGCCGTGCCACCTGCTGGAGCTTAACGTACATTGTCTGAAATCGATATCGCCATCCTTGTCTTTCGTCTTAAGAACGTCATTCTAGTAGTTTGCAGAGAAGAAATATGACCGCGATGGAAACTGTACACGGGGGATTGTGTTAAGAGTGGCAAAACCTTCGGTGTTTGTAGTGGGAAAAAATAATGAATGTTGATCTGACATTTTTATTAATTAGCCACGTAAAAGCTCTGTAGCAACTGCAAACCGTTCGGACACTGTTAACAAGATAATTTAATAATCGAATGCTAAAGTATCGAGTGTGTACAAGACAAAAGTTTGTATATACGCAAAACGATTGTCGAAATTGCGATATTCATTGACCAGAAAATTGATGAAGGTTGATACACTGATAAAAATTATTATGTCACGTTGCCTATTCGCTATTAGCCAAAAAGTGACTGGACACTAATCAGTTTCGGCTCGTGACATGTATCGGAGATACATTTATATCTATATTCATCGATTTCATTGTTTACATTTACAAAGTGTGAGAACGAGTATTAAATAAAATCTGCAAACGCATATGTTTATCGATATCAATGTGCACGTCTTTAACTCCTGACATCGTACAATTCTTTTGAAACTAAAAAGGATATATAAATGTTTTATTATGTCTCGGCACCTTCTATTCGTGATAAAAAATCAGACACTAAACATTTGAATATAGCTTGCTAGGAAATGCTGTTGTAAACAGTCGTACGATATTGAAGATCCTGCCGTACTTGAATCGCTATATCATGGTGCTTTATTAGTGTGCATATCACGCCTGTGTAAGATCCTTAGGACGCCATAAATAATATATCGCGCCAATACATTGCTTGTATAAAAATAACTTATCTGAGTTTATCAAAGGAAGCTTCATGAGCTGCTGTCCATTCATGTAAGTATGTGACGAACTTTCTTAAGAGACGCGTAAACATCTACAATATAAAATTTTATAGAATTTATGTGTATCTATTATAGTATGTCACTCGCATTTTAGGGGTTGATAAAAATGGTAAAATAAAAATATGGTCCTTTTTGAAACGCTACATGATATATATTAATTTTTGGTTTTAAACAAGTTGACAATCTTTGTAAGATGTAAAATGAGAAAATTTTCAAGAAACAAACTTACATAAATATCTTCTCTTCGTATTTTATTTTTCTTAGCCTCTTCGTAAAAATTAATAGAACCTTTTTACCGTTTTAGTTTCTGACTCTCATTTAATAAATTTTATTTTTCAATAAAAGAAGTTTTTAATCAGATGAAGTTATCATATGACTGAAATCGTGAAAATTTAAGAAACAGGTTCTAAATATATTATAAGGTGAATGTAATGCTGCATATAGATGAGAGTTTCTGAAAACATGAAATTCGTGACTATAGGAAACACACAGCTGTCCGAGAGGCCGGCTGTAGCAAGTGCATGTAAGTAAGCAAAGCATACACACATCAGACGCTACACCTTTTAATGGGCGACTGCGCAGTAGACAATTCAGCCATCTATGTGGCCGTGTACCTCGCACAAGCATACCAGGCATTTCTCCGTCTTTGTATCGCCGTTGGTGTTGTGCGTCTCTTTACCCTTCAGCAGACGCGTGTATCTCTCTTTCTTTATCATCGCTTTCTCCTATATATTTCTTCTCGCTCTCGTGGCAAACGCTTGATGGTACGCCAATACTCAGGGACGTATGACGCGTATAACAAACTCTTCGAATTGAATATTATTTCAGAACAAAACAACTTCTATTTTGTGCATCATAAACGCTACGCTTAATCGTTCCAAGTAGATTATAATGTATTAAAAAATTCACCCACGAAAAATGAAGCATTTGTCAGTGTTATCTATTCACTAGTATTCGCGACAAAAATTCTTCGTAAAAATCCATTTATCTATTCAATTCAGCTATAAACAGAAAATCGTTGAAAATCGTGATACGATTCGTTTCGTCGAATCGTTTGAAATTATAGTTTTTAAACGTCTCACGAAGATGGTGGTATATCGGCCGAAGGAATTCTCGCAGAAACATAAACGACGAAAGAAAGAAACGACATGTTGGTAGGCCGCAGCCGCGGGCACCCGCATAGTATACGTATTATTTCGTCCCTGGTAGTGCTGCCGGCTGTGGATGCAGGCGAGAACGTGCGCAGCTGTAAAACGTGAGTCGCTGCGCTCCGCAGCTGATGCGGTTCGTTGTTGTCCGTGTTTGTATTTGTTTGGAAAAATGCGACAGAACACCAACGAATTTCGACAGTATTATTACTGCCATTTGAACGGACTAGGCACGTATGTGATTCGGCAAATATATTGCGAGTGATAGTGACGCACAATAGGGCAAACATTCGAAATGACATCAAATATTTGCAAAAATAAACAATTTCAAAAGTGAAGTAAAAATAAGTTTAAACTTCAACATTGTTGAGTTCAAGATTGTTCTTTGCAGTTGGTTTTTAATATCATTCACAAATTACATTTGTAACAAGTTGTTCAGAATACAAAGATTCATCTTAGTAACAATTCCCATCTTGAGGACAATAGGTATTTCGAAAGAAAGATAGACAAAGAGTTCCCATCGGCATATGCTTTGTACCCTGTGGCTCCTTTGCGATGAAGAAATTGTGAAAGAAGTGTCATGTTTATTGATAACATTTTGCGCGAACGTGCGTTTTATTCGAAGCAATAGATACTAATTAAAAAAGCAAAGAACAATGCATCGTGTCATTTTGCCTGAGAATATTGTAGACATAAAAAAAAATTACACGTAGAAAGTTCCTTACTTTGATACCACTTGAAAACACGATATTTTGTTGTTGATATGTGCACATATTTTGATATTTAAAGTCGCTAGCATGGTGGAATTAAAAGATGCGATTTACACGAAAGTTATTTGACGAACCTGTTTGTGTTGTTCTGTTCATCTGGTAATAAAAATTTATATAAGAAAAAAGAAGTATATTCTAAGCGTGCACCAACACCCCGCTAAAATGTGTGTAATGTAACGGATGTATATATTTCTTAAAGCAACGACAGGGCTAACTCCATTATGGAGGCACTGCGTTTAGCTATACAGTGAGTTTATTATTAAACAAATGTTTTTACGAATAATTTGTTTTAATACTCTCGATATTACGGAATTTCTTTTATACTTAATCACTTGCTATGGTCAAAAGACCAAAGCGGACTGCGAATGTCAAAATGCACTACTTGATCACGATTGATAAATCGGTAAACTTTTCCGACACCCTATATAATTTTTATTTTTAAGGAATTATAAACAGATAGAAAGTGATACTGTCATAACATTTAAATATGTATCATGTATTGAAATCAATTGTTATATATATATAAAAAGTTGCTTTATATATATGAATTTATTATATTATTTAAATAACTTTTTATAATTAAATACATTGTAGCGATAATATCCCATATTTCTTATTATTTGTAATGCCTGATATATTAATGAATGAATAAATCAGTATTCTTCAATAATATTATTAATCTTCTTTATATTTTTCAAGATCACATATGTATATAAAGAATAATGTTTTATTCAAATATATTTTAAATATTAAAATTGCATCTGAAATTTCTTTATAAGGACAAGCTTTTTTATTTACTATAAAGTAAATAAAAATATTTAATTTTTTGCAGGACACGGCTAGGGGAGAGGATGGTTAGTATGAGCTCTATGCTCGTGGAAACAGTTAGTATAAACTATGAAGATTTTAATGAAAGTTTTTTAACATGCGGCACATGTCTTTGTGTTTATGATGGTGGAGAACATACTCCCAAATTATTACCATGTTCACACACGGTAAATGTTGTATTAATATCATTTATATTTATTAAATAGTAAGCTTTTAATGTAATGAGATAGTATATTAGTTTGTTCATACTTACAGGTATGTTTACATTGCTTAACAAGAATTGCTGCGTCTCAGACTCGCGAGACCGGTGCCTTTCGATGTCCTATTTGCAGAGAATTAATAACAATTCCTCGTGGTGGAGTAGCTGCTTTACCACCTAGTTTCCTAGTGAATCAATTACTTGATCTCATGTCCAGACAAAGACGGGAGGTTTGAAACAATATTTTTTATATAACTTCGCTTTATATGTTACTGAGCATATTATGTAAAATTTTCATTGATATTGCAGGTTATTCCAAAATGTTCAGTCCACATAAATCAAGAATTGTTATTTTGTGAAACATGTGATACAGTGTTCTGTACAGTATGTACAGGTGGTAATCATGCAGGAACATCTCCAGGATGTACTGAACATACTATCATACCATTTAGTATTGCAATAAAGAGGATGTCTGAGATCTTGCTCTATAAAGCTAATGAATGTATATCCAAGGTAATAATATATCTTTCTCACGAATTGAGATTTATTAACCATAGAATATTATTGTATTTATAAATAGTATTTTGCTTGTTCTAGTTAACACAAGCTCAAGATTCTGTGAATACAGAATTACAACGTTTGGAAGCTTCAACAGAGAGGTGTTTGAGTGCCGTAGATACTGAATTTGCTGAAATTATATCAAAAATTGAAAGGAGACGTTCAGAATTACAAGCAGCTGTTACTGCTGCTGCAAGAGATAAGAAACATGTGTTAGAGGAACAACATGCTCTGATAGAAGCTGAAAAAAATAAAGTGCAACGAGAATGTGAAGGCTTACAATATCAGGTATAGTATCATTATTAAGTCCATGTTGCATACATAATAAAGATGTGTATAATTCTTAAAGGTTGAAGTTCGAAATATTACACAAAGAATTGGTAGTTTATCTGACCAACTCGATGCGGCATCAGCACTTAGTGAACCTAAAGAAAATGCTTTTATAACTTTTGAATTTAATCACAATAATGCTCTTTCTCAATTAGAGGAAGCTCTTAATAACTTGGGAAGAGTACGTTCTAGTACAACATTGCCAGGTACCCTGAGGATTGATAATACAGTAAAGTACCTGCTTCAAACTTGTTATTAATTATTATGCAAGCGTTATTGCTTTATATTTTTAACTTACAGTTCATGAGAAAGAATTATTACTTATAGTAGTAACTTATATTTTATAATAGGCTTATGCAGAGCCCGGTTAAAAGACCCCGCCATAGCGAAATTACAAGCAGCTGTAATAGTAGAAACTATTGACTATCATGGACATCCTAGAAATGTTGGAGGAGATCTTATTGCTGCAGAATTAACCTTAGCAGATAGTATCCATTCAGAAAACCAAAGTTCCAATATTGATACTGAAATTATAGATTTAGAAAATGGTACATACGAAGTATTGTTCCGACCCCCATCTGCAAGCCGCTATATCTTAAAGTTGTCAGTTTTCGAGCGACCTATTAAAGATTATCCTTTATTTTTTGATGCAACTGAACATAATGAACCTATTAAAATATATGGAAGACGAGGAATTGGGAAAGACGAATTTCATCAACCAGTTGCAGTTGCTGTTGATGATGATGGCATGATATATATTTTAGACACTGGGAATTCACGTATAAAGGTATATTTAAAGTTATAATGTATTTAGAATGATAAATATCCTAGTTGTATTATAGATAATGTTACATTTTTTAGGTACTCAATTGTGATTTGGAGTTTCAAAGGCATATAACTAACGAAGGTCTTGAAGGACGTAGTTGTACAGGAATTGGTATTTCTCAACAAGGTATTGTTGTTGTCAATTGGAGAACGAGAAAAGTAACTGAAATGAGTTCTCTAGGAGACACTATTAAATCTTTTTCCCATAATGCATTTCAAGTTAGTATTGTCTATTTTTAAAGTATTTTATGAAGTCTGCTGCTTGTTTAATTATTCATCATATTATTAATTTTGTTCTGTAGGAACCCATTGATGTTGCAGTAGATAGAAGTTATGGTCATATACTTGTTGCAGATAATGGTCAAAGTTGTGTTTTTGTATTTGATTCTGATGGCAAAATTCTCTTTCAGGTTAGATAGTATTTAGTTCTTTAAATTCGTTATTACTTTTAATGTTTCTCTGTGTTTATTATACTCAATACTATATATATATATATATTTTTTTAAATATTATTTAATAGGTTGGAAAAAGAAGTACATTCAAATTGATTACTTCTGTAACTGTTGGACCTAACGGTGAAATTGTAGTTGCTGATAGTCGTATACAAGTATTTTCCGCTAAAGGAGACTTTTCTGAGGAAATTTATTCAGAAGGCAAAGGTAAATTATAATTCTATGTCATTCTTATGAATTAACTGTCATATTTGACACCTATCGCATGTTACAGGAAGAGGTACTTATGGAGGCCTTGCTGTTGATGCAGAAGGCAGAATACTTGGAACTCGCACCGATAAAGGTCGCAGTATAATTCAAGTTTTAAAGTTAGGAGGAGGTAATATTTTAACTGAAATTGATTCGCATAGTTCAAAACTACGACGTCCTTCAGGTATTGCGGTACTACCTGACAATCACTTAGTAGTTGTAGACTTGGGAAATGATTGTATAAAGAAATATAGATACTGGTAAAAACAGTTGAGTTTCAAGTATCAAATTTGTTGTATGTCCAACAAAACTAATTCATCCATCGCAGACATATACCAAATATATATTTAATATAGCTTAAATTATTTGCTTCTCTAAGAGACTTTTTTTTTTAATAATTTTATGTATCAGTTTAATGTTTACATTTCTTAAGTTTTTCATCTACTGTTTTTTAAAGTTACAGAGTTGGATCAATCAAAATAATTTCTTTGATATAAAATATATATATATATATATATAAATATATTTATATATATATATGTATATATAGGTGATATTTAACAATATAAGTGTTACATATCAATTTATGTGTGTAATACTCGTATAAAATAATATTAATTTATTTCTATTTTAGATTTTACAACGGAAGTTGTTTTCCTAGAATAAAACAGACTTGATTAGCATAATGCAATTTATAGTGTTTTGTGTCATGTTTACTAATTTAATTTTTTAAACTAAAAAGTAATAGATGTGATTCTTTTCTTTTTTAGTTTTTGATGTTTACCTTAATTGATGTTGAGATATATTGTAATACATATTTTACACTGCCATAGTCTAAATTCATAACAGTTATCATTAGAGTCCATTTATTTCATAGAAATGTATGTGTATAAATGTAATAGTAGGTTATTGAAATTAATATTTAAAGAATTTTATTTACGGCAAAGTAATTTAAACATTAAACGAAAGAATTCTGCTTATTCACAAGACTTGAGATATTATAGAAAATTTTGAATAGACATCTTTTATCTCCTATATTTGATTCTGTTTAAAAAAGCAGATCATTTATATTTATTAATGCCATTAGTGTTGAATGAAAAATAACAAAAACTAATAATTTCACAACTAGTGAAAAATGACTTTGTAATTATTTTTAGCAAGTAACAAAGACGACGCTTATCATAAGATCAAAGTGTGTAATAAAATTAATATCCAATATTTTCTTCGATGAAAATTCGAAAAATATTTTTATATAATTTACCAAAGGAACTTTCCCGTTAATTTCTTTTTTTTTTTTTTTTATTTATAAGTGATATTTCTTTCATTTCCACTGAATCCGTCTTACATTCTATATGTCTTTTTTATGGCATTCTAGTTTGTTGTAATAAGAGTAAAATCTTATTTTGTGAATATTAAATTAATGAAAAGTATTTACATGTTATTCTTTTATACTTAAAAATATGTAAGTGCTTTGTATGAAAATGTCTTAAAGGCAATATCATTATGAAAAATTATTTTGAACCAGTTACATTTAGTATGTTTAACACAGTATTTAACTCATTTATTTTATACAGATTTATTAATTATTCTCAATGAACATTACAATCCATTTAGTTTTTATTATCATTCAAAGCATTTCCTACTCTGATTTACATACTCATTAAAACTTTTAATTTAGAAATACATGGTTTTTTTATGAATCCATATAAGAAATAATTAGTGTATTATAAGTAGATAAGAAAATAAAAAGAAATTAAGATGCATGCCAATATTTTTCCAGTATTATTAAAAATTGAAACAATATATTTTATTTGTATAAACTTATCTTAAATTTTGTATAAAATATAAAATTATGAATATATATAATTTATTTATATATATGTAAATTATTGCTATTGCTATTATTACTAGCAATAATTTACACATTTATAAATGATATCACTTTCATGATATTATACTTGTTACAAATAATTGGCGTATCTATTTTTTTTTATATCACAACACAATTTTTTATTCACAAAAATATTTGAACAGTACTTAAAATTTTGAACTTTGAATAAATTTGTAATAAAAGTGATTAAAGTGATAGAAAAATGCTAAAGAAAAGATTTAGCTAAAAGTTCATGAAGTCTTATTTGCTTAAAATCTTTAAAGCTTAAAATTTAACCTTATTTTAGCTCATATCGTATTTATTATGTTTAATATTTTGCAGTCCTTTTCGTCACTATTAATAAGTAAAGAAAGACGTAATAACATGTATAGACTAAGATGGACTGATGTATGAATTAAAACACGTCAGCGTTGTGTTCAGTTACTAAGAAACAAACTAGTATAATTAATATAATAATAATATTGTTATAACAGATAAATATTTGTATTATGTATAACATTTCACTATTTCATGTTTGTCAATTTGATCATTATACTTGTATTTTTCACATCATTTTGTAATTCTGTTTTCCTTAATAATGCTTTAAGATTCTGTTAATCAAAGTACATAATTTCCAACAATTGGTGCATACATAAAATGTACAAAATATTTACTCTTTTATTATTATTTAAATATATTTTTTGTTTTGCAATTAGCATTAGCATACTATCATAATACAAGATTTCTTTGTGAATTATAAGATATTATAATTTGACATAATTATTTTTGGAATTGATGTACAGCATTCCTAAAACTATTTTGCAGAGTGATTCAGCATTATTTACAAAAATTGTATACATATGCATACATATTTTATATGTATGAATATTTATACATATAGAAGGGTCTAATTAATTATAAGTACATTATGTCATTAGCCTTTAGCGAAAAGCATGGCAGTGCCTTTATTAAACAAATTTCCATGCAAATACATGTTACAACATAAAATTTTAATTTTAATACTTTTATGCTGACAACATATGACAAGTGACTTAAAGCTTAATAGTTTAAGTTGGATCATAGATTCAATATGCTTATACATATATTTAAATCATAATTTTATTGTCTTTCTAAGTTAAATATCAAAATAATAATTTTATAGTTCTTATTGTGTTTTAAGTGCAAGACATAAATAATATATACAAGTTAATGCCTGCACATACATATACACATTTGCTTTACCTTTATTTTCACATTTACAGATGCAACACATGAAAGAAGCCTTATGCCAGGTCAAAATATGTTTAAAATATTTACTTTTTATTTTCGCATTTAATAATATACTAAAAGTTTTGACTGATGTTTAATAGTTTTGGAATCTTGGATATTATTTAATCTAGTCATATGTTATCAATAGTAACACTTAAAAAAACAATGTAATGAAACTGCATAGTATAATGTATAATATATTGTAAATAAATATACGAACTTAATTCATAAGAAATATAATTTTTTAAATTCAACTGTTAAAAATGAAGAATAATTTTAACGCACCAATATCTCATTAATTTTTATAAAAAATTGTATAGAAGATACGGAATCATTCAACAGGAAAAATATCTCGTTTGCCCTCGAAAATTTTGTACAAAAGACATTATAAAAGTAACTTAAATAAGATTTCTATAGCCAGAGAGATCATAAAAATTTGGTATTATCAATAACATTGAAATCAAGCTCGCGCGTAAATATCGGTTCGATAGTAACGAATTGAAACGATTATATCTCGAGATTTCTCCTAGCGAGAGTATCGAATGAATGTAGCGTGCACGCGCCGTAGCTGAAAAACGTAAGCTTGGATACTACGCCTGTGCTAGTACGTGCTCCGTACACGAAAGTTATTCACACACGCTATTCATCGGCTTGTGCTCCTCCATTACGTACATAACGTGAAACGTAAAACGCTACATACTAGTCTGTACGTGTGTCGTGCAGGTGTATATAAGCAGAGTTGCGCACGTCGTACATGAACACCAAAACATCATTTTGATTCAGAGGTGATTTCTTGGTAAAATAGACGAATATAAAACGATTAGTGTCTATTTCTTGGTGGATTGGTAGGGTAATCGACGTTAGTTAAAAGACAAGTGATTGGTGGATATCAAGAACAACCGGTAAATAAGATTTTGGACGAGAGATCAAAGCAATCGAGGAAAGGGCGAATTTGAGTGCCACTGCACAAGCGCGAATAAGACAGAGAGACTCAAAGAAGGTTAGAGTGAGATAACGATAGGACGCTAGGTACGGTGCTACGGTGGTAGTGAATGGAACGCGGCCCCCACGGGTGAGCGTAGTACGACGCTCCACGGGCTAGCGTTGCACCAATGACCAGCCGGGACGGGCGATCACGTGACGTGCGTGCCGAGGCAGCAGCAGAACATTGCAAATGACAAGACGCGTAGGGCATTGTCGTCGCGCCGCCGCTACCACCGCTCCTGTCGTAGTTGCTAGTGAATTCGTCGCGCCATTGTCGTCGTTACTGCTACTATCGTTGATGAGATCTCGCCCGCCACCGATTAGCCGAAGATTGTAAAACGATTCTGAAAATCTGTCTTCGGTACTGTCGGCACTACCGCTGCTGTCGCCGCGTGTGCGCGACAAAGTCGCGGGTGCTCGGAGGCCTCGTGCCCTGAACGGTGCCCGCGGCGCCCCGTCCTTAGCAGAACATATTCGAAATACAGTGTACCATCAGATACACCAGCATCGACGGCCTGAGTGCCAGCTGCCTATATGACAAAATGTCGGGATCACAGCGAATGCGAAAGTCCTCGCCATGCTCGACATCGAAGCAAGGCCCAATGCGCGCGACTCTACCCGTAAGCTCGCTGCTACGACAAGGCCGGCAAGGCAGCAGTCTCAGGAAGAGCAACAGCAACAGTCCCACTGTATCGCCAACAAACGCGAGTGCGTGGCGGGCCCGCATCTCGCCGGAGACTTCTTCCTCGGGACAACGAAGCCCCGGTTCCCTCTCTTACAAAGGTATTTACGCTCACTGCTCCACATCCTCACGTACTTACTATACACTGTTATCTCTCGCTACACTTTGTTGTGTCTGTCATTTTATGTTTTTTATATCCTCTCAACTATATATTCCCCCTCAATTAAACCAATACTTTTTATTTCTTGTTTCCTTTTATTTCAATGTTACAACACATAAATGTTTATTGTGTCATTGTACCATGCATCAATTTTTCATCGATCGTCTATTTGCAAGTGTATTGTTCTGTTTTTCTTAATTGCAACAATTTTTAATGTTATTTTTACGAGATTCGGTACAATTTGTTCGTGTCAGGTACGTGTCATACGTACAATCGGTTGTAAATATTGTAATTGTGACGAAGAAATTTATATTATCTTGATTCTGATATATGTTTCTTAAATCTGTAATCATTTTTTATGATAATCCTAGAATATTCAATGATTTTTAAACGTTTTCTAAATTACACATTCGTTAATTATAAATTAGCACGTTGAATTTTATATTGATTTACAGTTATAAAACAATGTAATATATTTGTAAATGTAAATTGTGCATTATGATTTTAATTGTGTCTAATGAGTAATGATATGTATTGATGAACTGAGCAATGATGAATGTTTTGTTATATATATACAAATATGGTATAGTAAGTTATATGTACAATACAGTCATTAACATGTGATAACGATTCAAAAGCAAATTAATCTCCTTTTTTTCTTTTTATCATAAATTTATAGTTCTTCAAATTGATCGATTCGGTAACCGAATACATAGTTTTAGATCGGTTCCACAATAAACAGTTAAAAGACTCATTCCTCCTGTACCCTATTATTGCATTATTTAAATTTTGCTTTTATTTTTGTTTATTTTATCCAGTAACCGAATACACTGTTGATAGTCCGGTTCTGGTTTATGTTTACACAACAGTGATATACCTTTGATTTCTTCTAACTGTAAAAGTTATGTTTATCTAACATCTTTTCTATAAACAGCAAAATCAAAAACATTAAGTGGAAGATGCAGCGAAAGTTTAAGTGGAAACCAAAATATTCGAAGGACAGCATCACTAGATACAATCTATTTGAAAGGACAATGGCCTCGTGATTCGTATTACATTCATTCTAGTCTTCTATTGGTTGATAAATCTACACAGGTAAATTTTATTGTATTTTAAATATGTGTATTTGTATGTTTGATTGTTCTAGTTTTATAAATATTTTACTCTATTGTACAATGTAATAACATTCTGTGTGTTTCATGCCAGCATAATTTACAAACTATTAAAATTATGTTTTTATAGACAGAAGAATGGTCCAATGAACCAAGAAAATTACACACCCGTCATCCTACAGAACAAACTACTACAGATGAAAAACTAGAAAAGTATTTTAGGCATCGGTATGTATAGATCATTGGAATTATTCTATTTTTATCTTCTAAATAATAATGACAAATTTTACAATAATGATGAGTTTTAAATGTCATATTGTAATTTGCATACAACATACTACTACGACATTTACCTATGTGTTCTAACAAAAGATGTATAACATAGGTTGCAACGTTCAGGTAAAGAAGGTACCAGCAGTAGAGAACGAACAGCAGCATTTGGACTTATAATGCCAGGTGGACCACCACCAGCTTTTCCTGCAGATCACACAGTTTTACCCAGTATTGCTTCACAAACGTCTATACGTAAGTTCATTTAAGAATAAATTTCTACATAACAAATCTCTTTGTTTCTAGAATTGATTGACATTTTATTATTATATCTAGACAATCAATTTGGTTTGAGTACAAAGGCAAGTCCTATGAATATCCCTGTGAAACCAATGAGGCCTCCAATGCGTTCTTCTATTGAAGGATTAAATCAAGAAATTGAAGGATTGGTTCTCAAATCTGCAGCTAACCCTAGTGACCCTGATCATCCAGTGGAAGATAAAGCACGTGTTTATTTATATTTATGATGATGTATAAACATAATTCCTTATGACAATATATAACTTATTTACAATAATTTAATTATTCTTGTAGTATGCACGGTATCGTGAACAAATTACACCGGAAGGTCATCGTGCGCCATTAGCAGACCTATTAAGGGCTACTCGTAGTGTGAACACACAAACGCCAGCTACTGACCTTCCCTCCAGTTCTTATTCTTCAGGTAAGTTTATGTTTTGTTTCATATTATTTAATAGTGTTTAGATATATGAAGTAGTTGTCAATGTTTTTAGAAAATATATATGAACTTTATAAGTTTTATGTTGAAAATTATAGGAACCTAATCCGAACGTTAACTTTAACACCACCAGATTAATAATTATATGCGATGTTTGTTATTAGTATTCATAATACTAGTAGTGTGTTTTCGTAATTTAAAAGATATAAAAAGAGTTACATGTTTTTGTTTTTTAAATGAGATGACATATATGTATGTGTGAAGTATTCTGGTTAGTGGTAACACTATAAATAACAGACTAACTATGGTGTGTGCCTGTTGAGACAGGCCCTCCATCTAGGAATTCTGAGTCTCCGCTGATTCCTGGTCTTATGGATGCGTCCCGTCCGCCTAGCGATCTCTTACAAGGTTGGCGCATATTTGCGGAAACATTCTCTTTATTTTTCATGAAATCCCTTTTAATCAAATATGTTTGTTTTTTCTTTTTTCTTTTCTCTTTTTTTTTTTTTTTTTTTTTTTTTTGAATGCCCTTGTTCAAATAGTTACTGACATTTCATACGTCTATCTATAAATTTTTTACTATTTCGTAAATATGTATATGTCGGAGATGAAAGAACATCGAAGCCTCCCCTTTGGAACTTCGGGATAATCCCCTAACACCGTAATCTAGATTCTATCATAGGCGTAATTAAACAATTGTCGTCTTTCGACCCGATTGTATTTGTTCGAGATTTGTGATAGTGAGCTTGGGCTCGAGGCGACAGCCAGGTGCCGAACGTAACCACGGTCACGGGATGAACGCTTTGTCTAACAAAGGTACGGAGTAATTCTCTAGCTCTCCTTAAAAGAAATATTTGTAGCGGCACGCGACAGTAAACATTCCAACGGCTTCTGTCCCGTGGCTCGCCACACGCAGATCCTATTCTTCGGGTATGATGGTTACCAGATGCCGACGCGTCTCTATAGTACGTGATCAGCTAGCCCGAGGGCCGTTATAAACACTAAGATCTAGTTACCTAAAGTCCTTCAAACAGACAAACAGTCTTTGTCCCAACTACGGGAAGATAGGAGAGACCTATTTTTCAACTAACGGCGTCTCCCACCAGCAACTTTCCCTCGAGGGCGGCTAGCATCTTTTTCTAACCACCGATATGGAGATTGACCAATTAGCAGCAATGCCAATTTCCCTCGCCTTCTGAACGAAGGCTATCCTCGACGAATCCGATGATCTCGTGTCCTTAGACATCATAGCTTTCCTCCGCAGCATCATCGTGACAGAAAGTCATTCTCTCGTGAGGTCGTATTAGCGAGTTACTTTGTGTCTGTACGCTGGGTGGATATTCCACGTTTTAACAAAGAGTCCGACTTAGATATTGTGAGCATGTTCATCCATCATCCCGTTGACCGCGGATCCGTTATTGAACCTAGGATCATTGTCATTAGTTTCTCGAGTATCCAATTACCACGGTTACTTGTCTAATTCTATAATAATCGTATTTGCACTAGTCAATGTCTTCTCTATTGCATAACGACAACGTGTAATCCGAACGAAGATTCGTTTCACACCCCTAACTCTAATTCTAATATAAACCCGACATATACATATACATATATATGTACACAATATTTTAAGTCTGAAGTATATGCATGAGTTATATATATTTTATAGAATGCCAAAATCAGTTACCATTAATATTACACCTGGAATTATTTTCTGATTTTACACAATTAATTAATGTTTTGTACTGATCAAAAATTTGATGTGTTTTCATAGAATAATAATGCCAAATTAAATGTTCACAATACATTATGACATTATATGGTAAACGAATCTATCTTTAATAAAATGTATTTCTTATTATTGCATTGATGCTTGCATGTAGTATTCTGTTTTATATAGGATTATATATATATATTTTTTTTTAATCAATATTTTTCTTAACTGTTCTTGTTTAAAAATAATTATTAAAGCACTATGATATTTGAAGTATGTTATTGCATGATAATTGGTCATATATGTAATTTTTAGATTTATTAAGTTATGTATTAATTTTGTAGCGATTATGTTTAATACATAATTTCCACACAGAGACTATTGTATCTTAAATCTTAACATTATATATACACAAGTATCATATAAAATATCTATACAACTTTCGCAAATCTATCCAGATATGTTACTGTTAATAAAGTGGAATGAAGTGTAGTTTTAGTGTACAAAGCTATTACACATTTATATTATTTTTTATTTTTTATATGAATGAGTTTATAAATACATGAATTATATAATTTAGTTATTAAGAGCATGGATTAAAGATATTTACTTTTCAATTGATATATACAATGTTGTTTGCTTACTGTTTTTATATGGTTATTAATTCTGATGTTCTAATTTATCTTTAAGGTGGAAGTCGTGGCTCAACCCCCGAACAAGATAGAGAAGGGCGCCTTGGCACCTCTCCTCACATTAATAGGTTCCTTGCAAGAGAACCACCTGATGGCTGTGAGAAAGTCAATCTCAAATTTGTAGAGGATGCCAGGTAATTGTCATGCACGTTTTTTTTTTTTTTTTTTTTTTTTTTTTTTTTTTTTTTTTTTTTTTTTTTTTAAATTAGGATAATTTATAGAAAATCTATTATGATAATTAATTTGTAACTCCTATCAGATTTTATGTCTTACATCAAATTAAATATGTATATATTCGTATTGTCCGTAAAAATAACTTAAGTTCACTAAGGTTGAAGTTTAGTTAGTTGAAATTTACATCCCTTCTTTATTTAAGGATATTAACATATTAGCATTATTGAAACAATTATATTTGTATGTATAGGCGACCCATGATAGACTTGAGCAAACTAGACTATTGCCCAAAGCCGTGTGTAGCATTCCAGTTAAAACCTAGCTTGGGATCAGCGTTCCTGCCATTACAACAGCCAGCCAGTCCAACAATGGTTGCCAGTGCATCACCCTCTTCGCATACAACACCAACTACACCTCCTCCAAACCCATAGTCCTGCTCTTTACCTTACAGAATAATGTTCACAAACCCAATTGGTATATATATATTTTTTTTGAATGACCTCATGGGTAGAAAGTGGTTTACTTTGATATGAAAGCATATACCAACAAAGAAAAGTTACCGAAAACGCAGCCTGTTTTCAGTGCGACCCAACGTTCGGGCATCGTGAATGTGTAATTAAAAAGTTATAATTGCATTGATACAAAATATTGAAAGCATCTGAGCTCCGTTAATGTTTCAAACCATAATAAATACGAGGAACAATAATTTGTGATAACTAAAAAAACGACATTTAGGAATGAACATTGTGTTCTACAGGGAGAAAGACTAATAAAAATTGTGTATTCTAAATTTAGTGCTAAAATGTGCTAAACAACTTTAGTTTTGTATACAGGGATAAATATTCAAATGTCAGAGTATTAAATTTGATTGTTGGAAAAAGCAAAATTATACAGATACAAAATGGGTACATGTGCCTGGATATGTACATCGGTACCCCTTTATAAATTTTTCATTAGATCTTTCACTTAAATTATTCGATTGCATACTGGAACGAAACACTTGTTACAATTTTGTATTGTTTTGTATTATTACTTATATGCTGAAAATATTGAAATTATTATTATCTGAGGAGCTCGAAAATAGTGTGTCCCTATGGTACATTATTTTTTAGAATTATATTCTCTTAGAATTATTCACGTACATTCTTTACTCCTTTTTTTTAAGGTCGCGTATGTAAGATAAAGGCGTAAGTCAATTGTCATGATAGTTTATTTTGTATTACGTGTACAAATGTGCACTTTTGCATAGCTTCTTTTTATAGTAATGTCTCTTAGATGATAAGTTTTTATTTTGAAAGTAAAACAAGCACTTTGTTCAAGTATAGTGTTCAGTGTCATAAAGCAACTTATGGAAGTTAAGTTAATTGCAAGAGTATATTCTGTTGTTTAATAACTAAATTACCATAGGGCTGCAAAATTTTTGGTTTAATTTGTGTTATGTTAGTTTACTATCTGAATATGTACAACCAATACAGCATGCAATGACAGGTTGACGGATGTATGATAGAATGAACCTAATGATATATAATGAGGAAAATATGGAAATATAATGAGTAAAAATATGGCGAATGATAAAATTAAACATTGATTAAAGTAACAAATAACGACATGTGCTTTAGCCAGTGTGGTATCAGATGTGCATACACCTGGCTCCCTAACTTGGCACAGTATGGGTGTGCGTGTAGGGTTTTGTATAAACGTGGATCATAGTAAAGAAATTTATAATCTGCGTTCTATACAAATAACAGTATGCATGTGTTGTAATATCAGAATCCTTATTAAGCCATCCACGAATAACGCTAAGGCTTATGGTATTATCGAAGTACGTATTGTATGAATATTATAAGTATTTGGAGTACTCTGAAATTTAATTATTTAAATTTGTAGTAGTATTTGTGTGTGTGTGTATACTTTAAATATATTTTTAATAATTAGCAGTTATTCGTTTCTCTATTAAATGTTTTTACAATAAGAATAATCAAAGGAATATTAAATATTGTTAAAAATATCTTTGTATAACAAACTATTCACTCTATATAAAGAAAAAATTTTGTAAGAGTTATTCGTGTGATGGCTTAACTTATTATTTAGTATATGCAGACATAGCCACTCAAGAAGTTCAATTTATTTTTTGCTTTCTAATACAGAACGTTTTGCAAACGATTTTATAGTTATGGTCTGAGGAATAAGGATCTTAATAAAATGTAAGATCAAGAGCAGGGAAGAACAGTTTTTTAAATACAATAGTAATATACTTTCTAATATTATATTGTATCTAGCTACAACAGTGAAAAATGTTAACACATAAAGTACCTGGCACACTGGTCTATGCTCTCTTTTATCCAGCTCACTAGAAAGTTCATGCCTTAGAATGCGTGGCAAAGTGTGCTAAATAGACAGGAAGGTTAATGAGAGAGTCAGGATATATACAAGATGCACTGGCTAGTTAACAAGTATACAATACAAAACTAATCTGCTATCTACTAGCTTAAGAAGATTTTCTTTTATTTATTTTCGCTATGGACCTAAATGACATCTATCCCATTGCTGTAAGAATACATGAATGTGAACGTTAAGTTTGCAGGCGCTCTAAAGAAAAGAGACAAAATTTATCAACCGCGTATTTCATCTGTTGGTATTTTCACTTAAACGGAGGAGAAGAAAAAATGTTTTAATATAAACACATTGTATTAATCATAGTGAATAAAAAGTTTCATACTTTTACTAATAAGCAGAAAAAGAAATTACTTTAGAGAGAAGCTAGCCTTATTATTTTTGACTACACTCATGAGGCTCCACTTTTTAACCTTCATGTACTTGCATAATGTGTTATCATTATTGTTAGCTTTTGTTGTCAATTTCATAAACAAAAGAATGTGTGTAAAGACTGCTAAACTAAAGATTACTTGTTATTTGGATATACCTAAATTTAAAGTTAAATAAAATTAGGCTCAAATTTCTCCGGTTACCTATGAAACAATATAGGTACTCTTTAATTCGTAAACTAAACGATCCTTATGTGACTACTGTTCGGTACATTCTCTTTACATATCTAAATCTGAGCAGGCTTCAGAATGGCAAAATGATTATGTCAATTACGAATTTATTTATCCCTAGGACTGCCCAGGACGTATCGTTGTAGTATTTCGTACAATAAAAAAGAACACAGAGATTGTTAAACATGATTGTAATTTGTAAGATGCTCAGAATTGTGTAAATTTTTTAACGCGTAAAACTTGTAAAAAGATATGTACTTCGAGAATTTTATATATTTGGTAAAGTTAAATGCAGCTTTTATTCATTGTTTTTTAAATAAATACGTAGAATATTATTTATCGTTTTTTATTGAAAGCAAAGAAATATGAAACCTTCTTTATGTAATGTTTTCTTGTAAGAGTATATTTTCGTACGTACAATTTTATAAATGTTTACGAGATTATTTAGAAAATTGTTATAAATTTTATATTTTAAAAGATTAAATTATTTTACGTTTTAAAATGTATAATTTTTTTTTATAAAGATTCGTTATAAACATAGCTTCTTTTTTAAGCTCAGTTACACAATGTTTCTTAGCGAATGGAGTTATAAAATAAAGTTATATATTGTGTAAAGAGTATCTTACAGTGCAAGGCTATAAACATCTTATTAGTAGTTCACAACGGTACATTGAAAATTAATAATTTATACATAAGGATTTATCCACCTTCTAGTCTGTCCTAGGGCTAAATCAAAATTAGTCAGCGAAGAGAGCTAGTGAATGTAAATAATAATTTAAAGCCGTTTACGATGAAATCTTTGTACGGAACGTAGTGACTAAGGCCAACGAATTCTATACTTTTCGTGCGTCTCGCGAAAGTTCGTTGAACGAAAAAAACTTGTGGAACAATGCGAACTTTAAAAAAAATATGTGTATAAAAGAAATTACCATAATACGAGCTGTCCATAGTCAACAGAGATTAGACTCCTTTTCCGAACGGCACAATGCAATTGTCAAAATCATAGTAAATATTAATTTTATATATTATATATATATATTTTTTTTAATTTTACATTTTTTTTATTATATTTCGAAAATTTCGAATTTATTAATTTTATTTGAAATTTTATGCGTTTCAACATCTTGTTTTCTATTAAACACACATGCAACACACATATTATACATTTTATTATCTTTCTGTTCTTTATTTGCTTGAAATGTCATTTATCTCGGCAATATATTCTCTAATTTAAACGATAGATAGTCACACGCATCTCTATGAATCGTAAATTTAATGAGTATTGTTAATCATTTTTCAAATAAGTACCACGTATCAGTATTGTAAAGTATGTTAATTTCTCGTGATCGAGATTTATTTTTTCTTTAATCTTGATAAACCTTCATGAAACGTTATATGTATAAATAAACTTATATTTTCTACGGAATAAAATACTCTTTAAGAGATAAGTTATTATACACTGTATTTTTCGTGCAGTATCAAATTTCAAAATATAAAAGCAAATTAAAGTATAAGATTTAGTACATAAAAAATATATATTACCTTATTTTTGAGTATTTTATCATAATAATGCATTATTTATATTTGATATTAAAAGTTTTAATGTTATAATATGTTTACGAATACTTTAATTGCTTTCAACAGTAATCTTTGTTTTTCCTTTCTTTTTTTATATTTCTGTTAAAGAATTGTATTTGTCCATTAAATTTAAGTATCGAATTTATATTCTTATCGAAACGTTAAGAACTTATTTAACGAATATATTCGATTATTTTTTCTCTCCCTATTGCAAGTCAGAATATTATTATATTATATGATATCGACTTGAAATGAATGTGTCTGTTTTGTAATCGATTTTATAAGTAATGTAATCATGTACCATTATGTTACGAAACTTACTATGATTATGATGCTATGATTGCGATGCGCTATAAATATAGATTCCATAGATTCGTTTGAAGCGTATGTAATTGCAATTAATACATTGACTGCCATACAACAATGTCTTACTTTTCGATACATTTCGTATCGAATTAAATGTAAGTGGCTTCGATCTGTAAAGTAGCAAATGTCGATTTATCGAGATTTGTCATTTATATTGTTGCTTGCTCGAGCTACAATATAAAGCTCTTGTCGCAATGTCATCGAATGTATTATAATATATAACAATAATATACAGGTGTATCGTTGGTTCCTTTGTAACGAAAAAATACATTATGGTTCCACAATCGGCAGTCAAGGTATTAATGATGATTATATTAATGACTCGATAAACTTTGCTATTACAAGAAACTTTTATATCTCAATATGGAAAGGTAAAAAATAATTGACTGTCTGTGTCGCTCAGTATAAATACTAATTCACATTACGATTCAAATTTCATTGTTATAACGTGTATTTATTATTTGATAAGAATCACGTTCGAGAGACAAAAATTTACGCCCGAATAGGTTCTTCGATGATTGGTTCGTTGTAAAAATTCTCTTATCTTACCTCTCCATAGTGAGACTCCTATGCAACTTGTTAAACCTGTGAATCTTATATGCGATTAGTTGTATTATTTACCAGCATAATACTGTATGTACTTGTTCCAATAACAATATGCACTTTTATTTTTATCATAAAATATAAATGGAAAAAGTGTACCTTTTTATATTACTGTTAAGGCGCCTTACATGAATAAAATTTTTAGAAAACGAGATTAAACACGCTATTATATAATTTAATTATAAGAACAACGTATAATACTTTATTTTCCGTATTCTGTGCATTGTCCTAGCTCTTTGATCTAAATTTATTTGTTAATTCATTAAATACTATCTTTTATATACATTTTAATGATCATATTTCTTTTTATCGTATAACATGTTTCAAATATTTTTTAATACGTTTATTAATTTTTAATTTTTAAAATTTTATTTATTCTAAAATATAAGATATATAACAAATTTTGTATAATATATAAGAAATATATTTTTTTATATGATTCAAAGATTAAAAGTAGGATTAGAATTTCTCTTGAAATATGAATTAGAGTTTCAAACAATATTGCATATAAATTAGTGTAAAAAAATAATACATACTTTTGTGTAGAAAAAAATTAGTTTTTAATTAATTTTACTACATATTACTTTTATACATACATTGTCTATAAACAGCATATGTGTGAATGTATATTAATTATAATTGTATACATACAGACATATGCTCATATCTTCAATTGTCAACAATATATATATATATATATATATATATATATATATATATATATATATATATATATATATATATATTGTATATATATATATACACATACATATATATATATACATATATAGAACAACATAAGTATTTTATATATTAAATTAAAAAGGCTTCATGTATGTACAAATTGTCTATAAAAACGTTAATAATTATAAACCCATGTATTGAGGGGAAGAAGAAAACGTGTTTCTTGTAGAGTTATTTTTCCTCGAATCCTCAGTATTAGGGTTATCACTAAAAAAGGTAATATTTAATAAGATCAGGATATTGAAAATACTTTTTTATAGATTTTTGAAATTTTAGAATCGCTTGTCTCTCATATTATATTAATATTAAATTAGTATTGTGAGATAAATTACCCAAAGAAAGGCATTAGGGATATAAGCGTTTGTCTACTTGGTCTAGAAGCAAATGCTGGAGAGCATTGCGCCAATCTTCCAACAATTCGTCTTAACCATTGTTGCAATTTTTGTCGTCGTTCTTCTACAAATTTAGCATCCTAGATAAAAATGAATAAAAATGAACTTCGGATATTTCCTGTAATATTGTATACTATTCTTTCGTAAGATATTTTCTATAGTATATTCTTTAGTATACTTCTGTAATGTACCTTATTTCCTATTGTCTTCTTTGGCGGGAATTCAAAAGTAGTAACAATTGCATCATGTTTTTTTAATTCTCTATAAAGTGCATGAAATTGCGCATATCGTCTATATATATTCCATTCGGTATCCCTAATACGTACGTATATCTGTAATAATTAATAAACTTAGATATATTTAACAATAATTTTATTGTAATTTATATCTATTTTACATACCTGATAAACATGATGTATATCAGAAGACTGTCCAGTAAGGAACGCAGATGGAATCCATATATGTATGAGACATGGTGGTTCTAATGGTAAGTCGTCTTCATTTATAGGGCCACGAAGGCACTCTAATTCAGCTTGTAACAACTTAACTAATCTCTCCCTGGAAATTTCCCGAACATTAATATAAAATATAGGTATTGTTACTGTTAAATATAGATATGTAATAATTTTACCTGTCATTTAATTGTAAAGTTAATCTAGCATTAAATTCCATTAATTCCGCATGCATATCTGCAACTTGAATTAATTTTTCTTCATATTGTTGAGCTTCATAATGATAATCTAATGATGGATCTTCTTCGGAAACTGTAGTAGAATCCGAATCTCTTCTCAACATTTGTACTGCCGTTACATATTTACGTAATTGTTGTCTTAATAATTCATTTTCTCTATTAAATCATAATTATATTAAAGTATAAGTTATTTCTATGCCTTATAAGATAAGGTGTATTATATTGCGAATTTTACCTATTTAATGCTTGTATTTGTAATTCGTGTCTTTCAAGATAATTTTGATGTTGTCTTTGTAAACGAGCAAGCTGTAATCTACTAGTCATAGCGTCTTCTTTAGCTTGCTCTAACATTTCAGTCATAGCTAATAGTCTTACTCGTAACACTTCAATATCTGCACTATCAGCATCTGTATGAATATCTAAATCTGCAAATGGTTCCGTAGCTTCTACTGCAGGTTCTGCTACTTCAGATGAATCCTAAATAACAAGAAAATATAAAATGGATGAAAAACATTAAATTAAAAGATATAAAAATATGGAAGAGATGCATTTTATACATACGTCTAAGTAGCTTGGTAATGCTATCAACATGTCATCTAACGTTTGATCTAAAGGAGATACAGGAACTAGCCCACCCATACTTCCGGAATTTGTAACTGGCGTTAATACTTTTTCTTCTTCAAAGGTTTCACTAAAAATATTCAAAAATTTTATTATTTAATATGTCAATATTAAAATGTGAAATAGCAGATGCATTTACCTGTTTTCCCAGTCAGAAATTTCTTTATTGACTATTGTAGTAACATTATGTGTTTCTGGTTGAGATTGTGAAATTGTCGAACTAGGTGATGTAGAAGCTTTTGTTGATGTTACTGTAGGAGAATTGAGACAAGTTGGAGGTGCACTAACTGAAATGGAAGCTTCTGTATTTTCTTGTTCATCATTTTCGTTATCGAAAGAAATTATATGGGTTGGCACTTTTTTCCTTTGTCTCTGTTTTGAAGTAGGTCCTAATCGCGATATTAATTATATTCGTATAAAATTATATGTAATCTTATGCACTTGAAATGAAAAGCAATTACCTGGTATAGTAGATGATATAATGGGTTCAGATAATGAAATCTTTTGTTTTTCCATTTCTTTGCTTTTTGAATTATTATCTAATTCTTCATTATCTATCCTAATTGCAAATAAGATACTACCAAGTCCTAATAGTTAAAATGATATTTAATTATCTTATATAAATAAGTTGATATGATACAAAATTGAATGAATGTTATTATACCTGCTGCTACATCTGGTAATATAGCACTTCGTTCCTGGTCAAGTAAAAATGCCCAGTCTTCATAAAACGAAGATAGTATCGTGGGGTCAAGTATAGCATGTAAATGACGCTCTAAAGAACGTTCATTTAAAACAGCTCTGAGCCATGCTCTACCCCTACCATAATCAGTGTGAACTTTTTTTAATACACTAAAACGTTCTTGTTCATGCCATGTTAATTGTTCCTTTATACATGGCCAAAAAGCCATATCTGATGTACTACATGATTTTGTATTACCACCAGATACTATGTCTGAGACATGCCTATAAAGATATAAATAACATAAATTAATGTAATAGAATATATCTTTAGTTATTACTCATCACATAGCATTATCTTATAAACATACATCCGTGTAGTCATATTTGAGATGATAAGAAGTACAAAAAAGGGAAAGTAGATGACTATATGCATAATATCAATATATATCAATCTTATCTTAAACAGACAAGGTAAACAAATGTCATTGTTTTTGTAGAAGTTTCCATAATATATATCTTATAAGAAATACTGATGAAATAAATGGCATTTTAATTTATATATGCAAGTATTATTTAGTTTATTACCTTAAAGCTGAATTAATTTTTTCAATGCATTTTGTACGTAATCCATGACTAAAAATTGATTCAAATATGTGACATAGCTGTGTAACACATATATCAGATTCAGTTGCTAATTCAGTACGCCCACCAAATCTAACATGACACTTTTTTGCAGCAGCTAATAAATTTTCCAATAGTTTCTGTCTCTCTGTTGCATGGTCATAACTTTGATTAGAATCAATTACATTATGTGTGCTTGGCACTATCGCTGACATTATACGTAAAGCCTAGAACATATAAGCCCAAGATATATGAAACACAGATATAAAACATAATCACATGCATTATTCTTTATTTAAAACCTAATGCTACACGAAATTATGTAAGAAATTTATATACTATCGTAAAAAAACATTAAAGAAAAACATAGAAATTTTTGTTCATTAATACATTTCCTAAATTTTTAAAGTTTTTGCAAAGTTAAAATACAATGACTAAAGTATTTTTTGATATTTTTGTCCTTGTATCAGATACATGATGATAATATGAATTACGTATTATATAAATTAAAGGAATACATTGTTAGGACAATTACACTTTTTATATGTATAACTCATTTTTCATTTAAATACACGCATTCATTTAAATATACTGTTTAAGAGAATATGCCACAGATATAAGCGCAATTTCTATTGTTCATTCCAGTACACAAAAGAAAGTTTACAGGTGTTTTCAACAAGTAGTACAATGTTTAATCGTTAATTATGTTAATTGGAAGCATGTGTCGTATCACGAGATGCTTATTAATTTGTGAAAACAATGTTGACAGTATATAATTCAACGATAATTCGATGATGTATAAAAAATAAATACATACCATGAGTATCAATCACTGAAGATCACGTTAATTTCCTTTCAAATTGTAATTCGTTATTAAAAAGAGTTGTACAAAAAGTGTACATAAATATACAATCACTTCTAGGAATTATTATATACAGGACTTGTCAAAGAGTACTACGACGTAACTATCTCATGACGATAAGCAGAAGATTTAATTTTTCTAGTGAGTAATATATAAATTTTTGTGGCAGGAAAACTGTAGGGGCGGAAACAGTCCCCTCATCTTTGCTCTTTTTCCTTGAACACAGATGTGTCATGTGAATTAGGTGGTATATATAAAATAGGCATAGAAAAAGTGACTCCGTTTGTCGAGCATTTTAGTATAGTACGTTGATCTCCTATACCCTGAGTATAGTAGTTCTATAGTATTCTTATCAGTTATGATTTTGACATATTTAAGAATCTATCTTATCTATTTAAGAATCTGCTTCTATTATTTACACAATGATTGGTATAGTAACTACAATTTCGTAGTTGTAATGTTTAAAAGTATATAAAATGTCACTAATTTGTTCGACATAAAACTATAGTAGCAAATATAACGATTATTTAGTGTCCTGTATCTTGGCAATAATGAATATTATTTTAAATTGATGAGTATAGAGATTGTCTTTTTTTTAACTTGGTAGCACTGATTTCTTTATGTATGCCATAGTATATATTTTAGATACGTACGAGCATTACTATTTTAGATATAAGTCATGGTCAAAGTAAGTCCGATACGTAATTGATAGGATTCTCGTCTCGATGTAAATATAATCTATGGATGATTGTAAATATAACTTGGTCAACTCTTTACAGAGTTTGCGCGATTTATAAGATGTTAGTTATGCGGTCATAGTAAGAGGTACTAAACAAGTGTATAAATAATAGTGAAACAATTACAGCGCAGTAGAATGTATAATAATACATATCATATATTGTCAAAACAATTTAGATAAGAACGTTTATAGATAATTCCAAAATTCATAATCTTTGAAATTGAATTCGCGGCTATTTTAGCGCGCTTAGATTCTGCGCAGTGTGAATTAAGGAAGGCGCTAAATTTAACATTAATTAAAAAGAATTTTAAATACATGTTGCACATATAAGTAAAAAATTCATAATTATGTACTTTATTAATTGTTAACATTTAAGAAGAAAGAGATCAGTATAAAATCAACCAAATATTTAAATAATTACGTTTGACATTTTATATTTTAAGGAAAAGAGAAGGATTTTAAGAGGGAAATAAATCTCTGATTTATAAAATCTCTTTTTTATTGATGCTTCGACAACATGGGCTGAGACACACACATTTGCTCATATGAATTTATACCACTGCGTGTTCCAACATATACATACACAATTCGTTAAATTATTGCATCGCGCTGCACTAGATGTAATAAGTAAATTAACTTAGAATCGTGTGTTTCATATTGTTTGATTATTATTTAAGAAAATGTTAATTGTATAGAAGACGGTCCGATAATTTAAGTTGACAAGTTAAGCGATAATTTGCAAATTTTTGATAAAACTATCGCATTTTTATTTATATCTTATCTTGATAAAAAAATATTATTTTTATACCAAAGAAAAAGAAATGTTTTCATAATAAAGGCAATAACTTAGCTTTTTATGACAAAATCTATTTTAGAGGAAATTCGTCTGTTTTTTAGTAGACAAATTTAAACAATATGAATCATTATAAGTTAACCATAAAAGATATGTTTTGGCGATAATTTGTACGATTCAGTAATAAGATAAAGCAACAATTTTTTCTTGAGAAAATACAACGATGGAAAAAGGTCGTAATAAACTTAAGTATACAAGAGTTACGATAGCACGATTCTAATGAAGTGTTCCTCTGTGCATAATTGCGTGATACCTTCAGATTCGATAAGCTCCTTCGCACCATTTATCATCATTGAACTTGATCTACACGAATAGTAATTTTATCCAAAGTGAGAGAGCGAGAGAATTGTTTCGTTTTTTTTTTAATTTTCGATATCAAACTTCTCGTTTGTGATGTGTGCTCGTTTTTTTCTTCTTTTTCTTTTTTGTCTTTCTTTTATATCGTTTTGTTTCTTTTTTTTTTTTTGCAGCATCGAAATATGAAAAATTCATTTTCGACCATTCTATATGCATACATACATGCATACACACACTTACATATATGTATATACATATATATTTGAGGAGATCCACATGGGTCGCAAGAATAGGTTGACAGGATAGACTCTTCTAATAGACTTTGCAGACGGACATAATAGAAATATTTAATATATAGCATCATATATTAATATAATATTTAGTAATAATATAATATCTATTATATATTAATATGTATGATATTTTTTTGTTTGTTTTTAATAATAGCGTCCTTTCTCTTCTCGCTTTGTCTGAGGTGTGATATCCAGCGATTTTCTAATTTTCCTTACATTCAAATTCAGTACACGATGTAAGTACGATTTCGCTTCAGCCTTATTCGGATACTAATCCTCATTGAATTTATCAGGCATTTTGTACGACCTGTTGACTTATACAACCATCGTCTGGTCGTTTCACAACGTATGCGTATTCTACCATAGAAACAAATATACACGATTTCTTCCGAAATGCTTCTAATCGAAGATAAAAATGAACGATTTTCATGTCCGATCTTAAATAAAAAGTACCTAAAGTTTACGTAATAAATTCTTACGATCAGTTTATGCATTTCTTCGATAAATTAAACGTGGGGTAGATGTTGTATGAAGGAGAAGCAGTGAATATCATAAGAAAGCATGTTTACTTCTTCTTTGATTCTTCAGAAGGATTAACGAGAATCGAAGAATTCATAGGATCGAAAGACAATGATTCATAATTTCGGTGAAGTCATTTAAGAAATTTACTAACGTTGAATATATAAATATTTCGGAGAAAACACCATTCACATAAACTTTTCTGTTTCTAGTCATCAGATTGTTTCACAAAAATCGGAACAATTTAATTTAAGATTAAACAGATTCTATTTTAAAGGTAAGTGGTAAATGCGATATATTCACTGAAAGTTTCGTTCGTTAGACACGAGTTTGGGATATCAAACGTCATGAAACAATTTGATATATCCACCCAACGTACAAGAAATAGAAACGTTTAATGTGCCACAATTTATTTAATCGATATAAGTAAAATGTTCCGAGAGATTTATTCGACGAACTAAGCGATTCCCTTAATCGTTTAATTATACTAACAAAAATCAATGTTTGACGCGCACGATGCTCGCGAATGAGGAGATCTAAAATGATGATGATGATCGTCGATAAATAAAAGATATGCACGGCTACACGCTAATAGCGAAAAATTGTCCAGGAACCTTGTTTCAAGCGCGAATACAGGAGAAAATTGAAACGCACGATATACAAATGAAACGCGTGGAACAAGTGAAATTTTTCTACGCGCGATGAAAAAGAAGCTTATTCAGTGTCGCGAGATTTTTGTACAAAAATGCTTCGCTGTTCCAGCGAAACTATCTCCACGAACAAAGTTTATACAAGCATGTTACGAAGCTTGGAGAATCGTTCAGAGATTGATACACACACACACATTGACCTTGTTAAAAATTGTGCTGAGAAATGATAGGATGGAAGGGAATAAAGGAGGAGGGAGGGAAGGAAGGAAGGAAGGAAGGAGGCAAGAAAGGGCGTAGAAAGGAAATGAAGTAAAAGTATGTCTCCGAAAGATCGGAGTTTTAAAATATTTTCATCTCGTGCGTGACTTCACATCGCTAGACTTCACTCGCGAATAATCGTTTATTATTATAGTATTATACTTGCCTACGTAACTACCATTCATCTTTGATATTCTTTTTTCCCTATTCCACTTCTTCATTTATATAATTTCAAGAAAATAACATTCGTACAAAATTGACTACAGCCGATTGCTTTTACATGATGTGTACGAGTTCGATCGTTCGAAGTTTTCAAATCATTCCCGTGCAAAACGGAGAAATCAAAGTGTATATATCCATCTATCCCCCTAACCGTTGTTCATTATTATTCTTCTTCCGTACCCGCGTTCTCGTTAAGATATGACATGTATACGTATTGACCTGACCGATAGATTCCGACCGGTTCCTTTCTTTTAACCCATTCGACATTTTTACTCATTTATCGATATTTTCAAAGTATAGCTAGAAATCATTTTGTCGATATACGTACAGGTAGACCTCTAAGTGAAACGTTATTACGTGTTCACGAAGATAAAGTATAGTTTTGCGAACTGTTACACAGTCTGTCAAATCGATTTGCACGAATTCGCGTAAAACGAAGTTGCAATAAAGTTTTACTGCCTTTTTGGAACTACTATGTAGTATAACGGAACATTGAATCGGTTGATAGGAATGCCAAACCAGGCTTTAGAACTTTGTTTCGTATAATCTGTAAAGTTACGTAACTATCGATGAAACAACTTTTTTTCCTGAGGTTTAGTGCCGGAAAGTGCTCGTCTCTTTCGATACGCATTTATTCCAATTTCTATTCCATTCGTGAAGTTATTCTTTTTTGAATTGTTTATGGTTCTACCCATATCGTAGTCCTCGGAATACTTTCGGCTTATTTCTTTTATCATTTTAACTCTATTGTTTCCTTTCAATTTACCACGTCGAAGGGGTTAACATGTATATCAGATCCGTTCGTTCAGGGTCGCTTGGAAAAGTCTTATTGAATTAAGAAAATATGCGGGGACATCTTCGTAATTAAGTCGCTACTTTTTTTATACAGATATTTAACCGGTAGAACGTGCAGCTCGGTGCTTCTTAAGTGGAAACGTCGAGGAGCGTACACTGCCAGCTACGGAAGTACCTTACGAAGCATTAGTGGTTCTTGTAAAACACGGACGCGCAGATCCTCTGCACGCACGATGCCGATCCTCTTCATCTCGCGTGCATGTCGAGCGGACGCAAAAGCAACGAGAACTTTGAAAAATTGCCGGTTATACATAGGGAAAATATTTGTACGTTTCAAAATTGCGATTACGCTGTCATATTTATTTTTCAAAGAAATATTTCGAATGGATTAATATTCCATCCATCGATAGAATTTCAAATTTAAAATATTCATCTTAAATATGTAAGATCTTATTAATTTCGAGTAAATTAACGAAGCCTGAACAATGGAAGTATCATATTTTCATTTTTAAGAGGAAAAATAATTTCTCCATGTACAACGTTCGATTTTCCCCAGAAATTCTATTTGCTTTTGCATCGTTGTTAAAGGTGTTAATTGCTTTTGGTCCTTCTTGTACCTTTCGTAATTGATTTAACGTTCTGTTCTGAATCTAATCCTCCCTATCGAGTGTTCGAGGCGTGCTCGCTCGAACGAGAAACAAAATGATCGCTATATATCGGTTGTCGCGTGTCGTGCGGTCACCAAAGAAAAGATATCGTGAGAAATCTTAGACGATGATCTAAGAGGTGTGGCGTGAACTGATTGGACGTATTTAAGGTGCCTCGAGGTGTTCGATTACTTGATTGATTGAAACTGACAATGCCTCGCAATTAACAGATTTCACGTGACATCCGGTCGGAGAGCTTAATAAAAATTGACGCGAAGGGGTTATGCTTCTTGTTTTTCTCTTTCTCATCTTTTTCTACGTACTTTAATCTTATTAGGCCATAAAGCCGTCTTCGTGACGCGCTCTATCAAGTTCTTAATCCGGCCGGAGACAATCGTAGTTGTGACTAGACGCACATTCCTTACGTAACAACTTCCGTCCAAACGCGCGATAGGAACGACGATTCGCAGGAACTCATATCGGGGAGATTCGACAATGTTCTTTAACATCGTTCGACTCGCGTTTTGGATCCGTGTAGTTCGCGCGTGCAACGCAACGCATTCAAACGCAACACTATACTAAAGGTAGGACAAGTTAGAGTTTTTTTATTTATTTTTTTCCTTATCATCGAATATCGGAGGTTTCGATACCGTCTTGAGATCGAGTAACCCACGAGACACGAAGATGTGTGCAGACAGGAAGTTGTCACCGAACGGAAATATATCTTGAGGCGACTGACAGATTTCCAAATATCTTTCATTAATATTTACAGTAAGCTGTCTACTTTTTCGACGGTCTCACACGACGTAGTCTTTTTCTTTCTTTCTCTATTTTATTTTCTTCCTCTTTTCATGTGTATTTTATTTTTAGTTAGCCTTCTCTTTTTTTTCTTTTTCTTTTTCTTTTTCTTTTCTGTTACCTTATTATTCTCTTCGGGAGAATTTCGTCGTTGATGAGTCTGTACAAAAATGATGAACCGTGTGATCGGTGTGTATAAATCGTTTTCCACGTCGAAACGTGGTTCAGCGTTCAAGGCGTCTCAAGGCGGCCGCGATTCACCTTAAACGCTGTTGCAACGACGTCGATCTCTGGCTTGGCCAGCGTTATTCATCGCATTTTCATATTCTAAGCGTTGGTCCACGCGGACCTAACCATCTAACGTCGGACGGCATGGATATCTTTCAGGGGATACACGAGTGTGTGTTGGTGGCTTGTCCTGGCGACGATAGCGCTACGGAGAAGTCTGAGTCGAGGACCAGGTCGCTGATGCAACCAACAATACCCTTCGTGTATTTTCCTCCCGTTGTCCTCACGATATCCGGTGCGCCACCTATCAAACATTCGCAGTTTTTATATTTTTATCATATTGTATTTTCAGTAACATTAGCGCATAAGAAAGTCAAGTAACTTTATTACCAATGACAAATTAACTGGAAGAAGTAGTCCACAAAAAATTATATTACTTTATTTCATTACATTTACGTTATATACTAATTAATTTTAAATTAATCGAAATAAATGGTTTATTTTATGTAATAAATTTCTCGAATCGAAAGAAAGACATGATTTTGTCATCCTCTCTTCGAATTCTCTTTTCTTTTGTAATTAATTAAAATAAGTTTTACAACTAATAAAAAGTAAAAGTAAATATAAAAGTAAATATAAGTAAAAAGTAAAGCGCCAATAAAATAGTGCAATAATTGGATGTTAAAGGTTTGTGAAAGTCAAGTTTTATGATACACACGAGCTATGAATTTTTCAAGTTTTGACACGAAGTTTCCATGCTTCGTTGTTAATGCGATGAAACATGGTAAACACGGTACATTCGACGAATTAAGATGCGCTCCCATAAATTTTCAGAGAGTGGAGCAATGTATCAAGCTGTTTCTTTACGAGTTCAACAGCTTAGCGGAAGTTACCGAGAATACATAACGCGCTCCCCAGGATGACCCACTTGGTAATTTCTGTAATAACTCAAAGACAGCTAAACTCGAATGTATAAGTCGCTTCTACTGGAACTTTTGAGTAGTTAATCTTCGATGCTTATGATTTTCACACGGAAATATGAGTCCGAACCACAAAATGCTTCTCCTCTAACTTTCCTCTACGATATTCCGCTGTTTTGCAATCGCAAAGCGTTTCACAACACGAGAAACCTCTTAACCTTTTAAATGAGATCGTTACATACTTTGAATCGAGACAACTGCAATAAAAGTGGATTTAGTTTTTAAGAATTATTTAAAAAGGAATAAAAGCCTGAAAAGAATCTTCGTCACTTTAATTGTTTACAAAAATACGATATATCTTTTGCAAAATTTGTCGTTTATTCAAATTTTCAAAACGTAGAAATTTCAAATTCAAAAAAGTTATCGGTTCTAAATTAATCGAAAGAATTGTTTCATTGTTCAAATTTGTTAAGTCATCTTATCGAACTAACACGTTTAAAACATACACAACATCCAAAATATACATGTAATATTCTTTGTAACATTTAATGGATAAAATAAATCTCTGTCTAAACTGTATCCCTTTAGTCAACATATTCATGAGAATATAATTTTAAACTTATGTAGTAGAGGCACTAAGTCACAATTTATTTCCATCGAAATACTTGACTTACCGACGTAAAGACCCGTGTCAGTGTTCAGCTGTCTGAGCTGTCCAGGCGATGACGCGGATACTCCGGTTCCGCTATCGACGACCAGCGACGCCCACTGTTCGTTCCTGAAGAAACATCAGTCAATTTCAGAACATTGAAACTCGATTAGGAAGTTTCCGTCGTATTAAAAACTCCGTTGATACATGGTTAACGACCAGGGAAAAGGAACTTTCTAACAGCGTTACCTGACTGCCCGGACCCGGTGCCATAGATCATCGTCCAGTCTCGTTAAGTTGTATCGTAGAACAGCCTCACCGGAGCCAAGATTATAGGCTAAAGACAGATAACCATGATCCAAGCCGAGAGCAAGAAAATCGTCGTTCTCGTCCCTTTGTTCTTGCGGATCTGCTTGGCGCCCGCTCCATAGCAACAACCCACTACTGCTACTCGCTCTGAATCTCATATTAATGTCCACCCTGTAGCTTATTATCCTGCGACAAACGGATTTCTTCGATTAAGAAGGATAGAGGTGTGTTTTTTTTCTTTAAACGGTAAAAGCGATCGTCTATCATGAGATTGCACGGCAGCTGCTTTGAGGATTGAGCAAGAGAGATCAAAATGGAGGTCACATTGAGTTAGGAAGCTTCTTAACACGTTAAACGCGACTGGTGGTTATTGGTGACCTACGTTACTAAATATCTTAGAACCATTTAAAATGAGATCAATTTTGTGGACTAAAAATTTTTCAATGGTTTAGATGATATAGATAACATCATGAAAAAATCATCATGGTATTATTTTAATATTATATACGTAATTTTATAAAATATTACGTAATATTTTACGAGAATGAAACATTATGGTGTAGTATTATGTGTATATTTCGATATATCGTGGCGCAATACAGATATAAATGACAGCGAGAAAGATCGCAAGGGAAATGGTTAAGGTTTAGTTTCGTAACTTTTAAATTTCCATACCTTTTCATCGTGTCAGCGTCATTGTAATGAAGGTAGCTCTCGCTACCGGAGAAACTAGGCACGGATCTCTCGTATCGCGTCCCACTATTCGGTTTCACCAGAGAGCTGTCCAGAATCGTGTTGTCGTCCGGTGCTGGACAGGGATGCGGCATGCCAGGTCGACAACGACACGTGAATCGGTCCCGGAGCGGACGACACTCTGCATCTCCGCAGGGCCTCGCCTCGCACGCGTGTCCACAATTCCCGACGTTCACTCCGCCCAGTGCCTCGGCGAGAATTCCAATCTGTGCAACGTAATCGCTTTGTTAATAACGATTAACACATCCGCGGCACCTTGTTGCGATAAATGATCGTCTGAACGCGAATAAACCGTTGTCAGGCCACATTGTTTGCGGAATTATTGACTTATACTATTCGAAGGAAAGACGAGACTGTCTTAGATCGATCTGACAAGTTCCGTAATATAATGTTGCATGTTTACAGATTTATTTGTGGCTGATTGAAATTTAATGTTAACTTATCGTTCGTTTTCTACATGGAGAGAGGAAGACGAATGAAAATTGTAAATTCACATTGATTGTAATTCTAGAAGTATTTTGTCTTATTTGAAGTATAATCGGTATATCTTTAGAAAATTAGGGAGATTTAAAAGTTTGCTATAAAATTGCTTAAAGGTGTATTGATATATTTAAACCAAATATTTAACTTCTTATATTATACACCAGTGTATTTTGTCTCATTTTATTCTATCCGTTTGAATAAAAAATATTTCGATTTAAAGATTACCATTGACAAATAACCGACAGGTATTAGCTAAAATATTTTTTACAAACGAGTTAAATCAGTCTAGATCGGGTAATGAAATTACAACGATCTATTTAGAACTGCTCTTAGTTTTTCAGGTTAAGCTAATTTTACCTTAGAATATTTTTATTATTCAATGCAAAAATCACTTTGAAAGGTACAAATATTTTATAGCGTCCTGCTTATTAACTTTTTAGTTTCAAGGAATTAACAAATTCTATCTATAAATAAGAATCGCGTTGGTTGTATAGACAGACCTATACTCCATTTATTCTACTTTCCCGACAATTTCTGGCTTGCACTATGAGAATTTCTAGCTTTTGCTACTTATCTAATCAGTTAGACCATGCTACTTCGTCGCTGAATCAGCATTGTCCTGGATCTCTGGCAGGTCTGGCCAAATCCCAGTTTCTCTACTTGTCCGATACAACTGACCGTACTACTTGTTCAACAATAAGCAGCTTTGACAGTATTCAATTATATTTCTTAGTTATGCCGATTGTATAACCACTTAAGGATACTTCAACCGAATAATAATATACTCTAGTGGTTCCATTTAACAGACCGCTAATTATCGATAATTATCCGTACAAAAACGATGATCGTGATTTCATTTCATTTAGACATAAAGTTCTGAAGGAAGTAGTTGCAGTTTCGTGTTTGATTCAACGTTGTGGCAGCTATATCCGTGAATTTATAAGTAGACGATAATCCTTTCGTGATAAAGGTAAACGCGAGTAGACGAATGTAATAAAAGAGCAAGCTGCACCAGGCTGGATTTAATTCTCCTAAAGTCGCCGAGGGAAAGAACGAAAACATACAATGCGTGCATTCATACAGTTTAACGCCGTACTAATATCTATACCTGGTCGTTAATAATAATTCTCTATGAATGAAATCGTTAGGGACTTTAATAAATATCTGCATCCTCGTTAACTGTATTTTCTTTCATATTCTCGTTTCTCTTTGCTTTCTTTTCTATTTCTTGTATATTTTTTTTTTATCTAAAATTGTCATTTTTAGAATTAATGTTCTATTATATTCCGCGTACCATAAAATTCTTTCCTTCTTTCTTTTCCCCTTCCTTTTTATTTCTACCATATTTTATATTTTGGAGTATTTTACATGAGGTGTTTTACGAGCTGTTGTAAAAACGAGAATGTCATTAAAAAGGTGTGTCATTAAAAATAGAGACATGAAATGTGAAGGGAAGCGATAGTGAATTTATTACCAGATAGGAAACAGGAATGAATGAACGACGTTTGCGTATCATATTGATTTCCTGAATTAGATATAATGTATTAAGTATATCAATTAAAAAATTGGTTTATTGATCAGGTTCAATAGTACATCAATGTTATTCTATACCTATGTAGTATCGTGGACAAAAAACCTAAAAGATATCGGGTAAACCATAAACAATGTCGCGAGAGCCGAGGCGTCGTCGGGTCCATCAATCGGTCCTTCAATTGAATAGTTTCGTAGAAAAGGCCTACGTGACCCTGGCCATGAGTGTTTGCGGAACACGTGCGTGGTGGGCCTAAGAAATGACAAAGGGATGCTAGAACAGTCAGTGTCAGTGGAGAAGCCAGAGAGTGTGAATCGAGAAGTCAGAGAGTGCGAGTTGCGTTGTCGAGATAGTGTTGCCAGCGTTGTCGTGAGAGTGTGGTCCGCGTGAGAGAGAGAGAGCGTTGAATCCGTTGTAACGAGAGTTGCGAATTAACTATTGAGTTGTCTAGATTATAGCACGTTATTGTGATTAGTTCACGTTAAACAACCATCGTTCTTCTATTTAATCAACATCTGTACAATCCATTTATTGTAAATAAATCATTATCATCAATAATAATCGAGAATAATTATATATATTCCCGATACTACACCTATATACTATTTTATTACTAACTTTTATTCACTTTTATGAATATAATATATATTTTGCATACTCTCGACTGAATTCAATAAATTGAATATTTATTCGCTCAGTTTAGTTTTTGTAGTAAAATATCTTTCAAAAGTCTGCAAAAACCCATAAAACCTATGTGTAAACGCGCCATACACCTGTATATTAACGTTTCATCATGTACAAACACGCTATATACTTGTATATTAACGTTTCATCGTGTACGTACAAGCAATACGCTTATATATTATAACGATATCATGAAATATCATGAAATTGATATTCTATATTTTCTAATATTCTAGGTTTAATAACAATCACTGTTCAATGAATTTTAACTTGTTTCCCCGATTTTGCAGCCTTTGATAGGTGACTCTTGTAGACTTTCGAGAGCTAAACAAAAATCCGCAAACCGTTTGTTTTTCTAGAATTCATAGTCTTTGGAAAAATCAATTTTGAAAAAATCGAAAGCGGCAATTCTACTCAATGTCAAGGCAATCGCCAAATTGACTATCACTGCCGCTGCCTCGTGTTTTGTTAAAATATTTCGCTTTTATATCAGAAACAGAACACGATTCTCTAGTTTCTCTTGATACTTCCCTTAGCAGGAATTTCTGCTCTACCTGTGTATTATGTCATTTTCTCTTAAACCTTTAGTTTTTCAAATAAATTGAAAAATGTAAACAAAAAATGTTACGTTTTGCGTGTTCTTTTCACCGTGATCATTATTTAAACACATTTAAACATTTCTAATTCAACAACGATGAATATCATTTTACTCGGGAGAGTCAGTAGAATTTTTTCGTTCCAACAGCAATTCGATAGTTGTTACTATAAAGGCGCAAAACATCTCCAAGATATTCTCAACGCGAGAATTGATTGTAATTTTAATAAATATTAAAATAAAAAAAAAAATCTCCAAGATTGAAAAGTTACAGCTTTTCCCAAAGTTGATTCCTTCGAAATTTATTTTTCACAGCGCTACCGTAGAAGCATAAAGCATAGCCAAAGTTGAAAACTTGCAATTTCTTTTCCAAATTTGATTTTTCGAAAATGTGGCTTCTAGGGGGAGAAACGGTTTGCAGATTCGTGTCTAACTCACGAAAGTCTGCAAAAATTGCCTATCGAAGGTTCGAAAATTGGACATGAGTCGAACAGTGAATATGTCGCTAATCACATTTATAGAGTTCGAGTTAAATCTTTAAACAGTTCGATAAATTTTCCGTGAAAATGAAATTTTCCAAATCACAGTTAATCTCCTCTTTTTGCATACGAGCAAAGTTTCTTACCTCGCGACGATTCAAGATGACCGTTTGAATGCATCCCACGAAGCTGGCAGTCGTTTTCATCTTCGGTGAGTACATGTCAGTGGATGGCGCGCCGCCCAAGTAAAGATTTAGTGGCAACGACAGTTGCGTGAAAGCTCCTGGCGCCAGGATTTCCTGCGGAGGGTCGTCCTCGACTTCGAGCGAAGCCAAACGTCCGGTTCTTGACACTCGCACCTCCACCCATTCACCCAGACGAACTGGATTCTCGCTCCTGCAATTGCGAGTCGTTAAATCTCCATTTTCTACGATTTATGATCTTACGAGTAAGATTATTACTCAGTTTAGAATTGTTGTTTATCGCTTACTGATGCTTAAGAACGTGACATGATAATTGAGGTTCTTGTCAAATAATTGGCAATATGAATAAGAATTGGAGTATCATCGGTATCTTCGAAAAATTGTATTAACTTTAGGTAATTTTCTCAACGTCTTCGAAAATTCCCGTTAAATTTTTTCTTACAACACATTCTCTCTGCTCATGATTAAGAGAACATGATTAAGAGAAGATTAAACTCTCAATAGAGCAAGAGGGAGGATTTTCGGTTTTGTTACTGGGGATCGAAAGAAAAATCCGACGTTTCCCACGTCACTGTAATAAAACGTCGACGCAGACTATAGGAGAATCTCTGACGAGGGAAAAACTAGTCAGAATGGAGAGTTCCGCCGCCGTAATTCCGGTCAAACGTCGTGAATGCGAATGAAGTTTGCTCACGGATAATATTTCGCTGCTCGAAGTGAGTATACTGAGAATTAGTCAGAGTGGAAAAATCTCACGTATTGAACGGCCCCATTGAGCCAAATGATGGGTAACTTTCCTCTCGAGGAGAAAGAGTCAAATGTTGCGTGGCCACTTAACAGCCAAAAGAATCGTGTACTCGTAGATATCGAGAATTCCAAAGGGCGTGGTCGATGAATAATGTGAAAGATCAACATTAGAGTGGAATTAGATTCTTGGGTAAAACTATACTTGGTATTTATATTATTTTATATTATTATTATACTTATTTTATATTATTATTATTATATTATTATTAAATATCTATAACATTTGTAATATTTGTAATATTTTTGTAATTATAATATGAAATATATTTCTTATTTAATTTGAGTGCGACTGGGGTGTAATATAAAACGTTTGTACTGTATAGGATTTTTGAGTAAAATCATTAAGATTTATCCATTATCGATGCATCATATAATAATTTAGTCATATAAGTTTGCCAATGAATGCTATATTTTTTAATTAATTCGCATGTACTTTGTAAATAATACAAAAAACTTCAAAAGCAACAGCAGAAACAATTTTATTACTATTTTTTGAATAAATTGTAGTAGAACGATTTCCATTGTTATTGTATTATCGTTATTTCAAAAGACATCTTTAATACTGTAATATGTATTGAATATTCGTATTTGTTAATTAATTCAGACATAGCCGGCTAATAATGCGAAAAGCTCGTCATTATGTACAAATTTCCAATAAAGGTAAACTTGAGAATGGTGCTACAACGATATGGTTTATTATTGTATTATTGGCATTTTGAATGATTCTTTTAATTCGTAATATTCTTATTAAATATATGTATTCGTTAATTAGTTCGGGCATAACCGACGAATAATACGAAAAGACATTCATTAGACGTGATTTCGGATAGATCCGAGTTTGACAATAATATTACAATGATCTCCATTATCACTGCGTTTCACTGGTGCATATTACACGATATTCTGATTGTACTGGCTTCTATGAATTAACTTGTTAAATCAATTCAGGCGTGGCCGACGAATAAAGCGAAGGTCTACAATAATGTACAAAGTTCTTGGATCAATTTCGAGAATAATATTACAATGCTTTGCATATTATTGCATTACTGCCGCTTTATACGATGCATTTAATAATATTTATATTTGCTATCGAATATTTACGCTTGCTAATTAATTCGATCTACATAAACAAGTTTGTGTATATCATTAAAAGAGAAAAATTTCGCGATATATTCATAAATATCGTCGATCGCCTGCATCTCGTATAAATATTAATAAACGATATGTCTGAACTACTTTGTACAACAGCCTTTGAGGGTGCCCGAACACTTGTAGAAACCTTTCATGAATATATCACGTGTGTCATGTAATATTTTGGAATTTCATTAGCTATAACGAGACCTGACGGTTACGATTATATTGATAAAGTGGAAACATCTGAAAACGTATATGGAGGCTGTAAGATATTTAGCGTGAGATCTATCCCTCAGAGATCACAAAAGTTTCTTAATAGTCCAATACATTGTATTCAGCATATAATCCATTACTCATTACATTAAGCATATAATAATGTAATGGTCCCATCGGAAATATTAACGTTTATTAATACAATCGATATTAGAAATACTATAAGTATACTAATTATAAAACGCGATATACTAAATAATTTTTTACTTTCTTTTCTTCCTTTTATTTTTCTTGACTTTTGTCAATCACTGTACATCCACGAAGGAGAAATTCACGCGTCTGTGGGAATTTTCCCTCAACTCTTACGCTATTACGAGATCTTTCGTCGTCATATGCGGGTTACCGTCATATCGGTTAATATCGAGAGCGTGGATGGATTTCGATTACAGCACACGCAAGGGTGGAAATAATGGCGGCTCGGTGGTTGGTTGACTATCTAACACGACGAATACGAATGAAGTTTACCTACGGATATTATTTCGTCCAGACGAACTGCCACCAGAAGATCGACACGAAATAAAAAGGCTATTTATCGAAGAGTTTCATAAAGCGGGCAAATACGGTTTCGTTTGCCTCCGTATGTAAAATAGAGCCATGTTTGATTTTCGCGAAATCAATGTAAAAACACGCTCGAGCCATGACGAGTTTAAATGGATCGGGATTAATTAACGGGAAATATTTTTGCGTCGTGCAGAATCGTGTTTCCCGTAGATTTGCCACCGCCATTGCGACAAGGAACTTAATCAATGTCCTGTCGTTATAAATTGTAACTTAATTGTCGAAATGTTTGTGCCAATACGGTCTACCGTGTTTGTTAACGTATTATATTATCGATTCGAGTGCTCGTTCGATTGGCTATTATGCGGGAAGTGATTTTTATTAGGGTAATTCTGTTGCTGAGGAGTAATTTTTAGCTTTCCCCCGTTCGTCGTTTATTGTATACGAAAATTAAAATTTTTATTTCTTTCATTTATTGTGTCAGTCCAATAATCACCAATATCGGAGTTTCTTTTCGTATGAAGTATGGGGTCATTTATATCAACTGTAATTTAAGGAAATTTACTTGATACACGTGTAGAAATCTTAGGAAAATATTTTAGAAAAACAACTGCAAGCTATGACAACGCGTATATCATGAAAAAAGATAGTATCATAAAAATACAAAGTTTTTCTACATTTAAATTCTCTAGAACCCGTTTCGATATTTTAAAAAAAATATACATATATCTTTTGAAAAAAATGAAAGAATTTCTAAGCCGTTTCTGTATCGAAGAAATTGTTGAAAAATGAAAAGGAATATAAAAATGGTTACTCAGGTTGGATTAAAAATTACATCTACCTACCCATAGAAATTCGTATCATCGTCTCGTATGGATTGCAGATTTCGAATTCCCTTAAATTTCTTACCATTTGTTATCGAACAAATTCCGTACGCTCAAAGACGCTTCATACGTATATGTACATTATCTATTGACGCGACGAAGAAACAACAGCAAGTCGAATCAGAGAGCGGAATATTCTAAACAATTTCCCATTCAATCCCCTGATCTCGCACGGGGATTTTCCATGAGGTAAGGGTTAATCCTCGTAACGAAAGCAGCAAAAATGGTAAGCTAACTCGGACCTGATTAGAATATCTGATCCGCGAGAGGATGCGCTCGCGCGCACTGATTTTCCATCATGAATATTCAGAGGTTTAATTCGTGATGAGGCCGATCGACATCGATACATTGTTAGCCGGCGATAGGACGGATTAAACGATCGGTTCGGTTCTTTCGACACTGACGTCGAGCTTGGTTAATCGATCGCATGGCGCATAAACTCGTTATACAGCGTTACAAGCGACGTAATCGAAGCGTCTCGTTTCTATTCGAAACAATGCGCGAATATGGAGAAAACTATCGCGAAAAAGACGCGAGATTCCTATTCTCTTTTACGCTTTGCAGATAAAATTGTTCTTTTGCTTTTAACCCCGCTATATTCTTTCAGCGATTCTCGACCAAATTATAACTGTTCAACGTTGGAAAATATCTTCGCATATTAGTTCGAACAAAATATGAAAAAGGTCTCATTGTTACGCATGAGTTTTCTTTTTAACTGTATGTAAAATATTTTCTGAGGACATTACGAATCCTTTTTATGCTCTAAGATGAAAGCAAGATGGAAATATATAAAAATTCGAGGATCGTGTCAGGGTTAATAGTGACTCTTCGATCCACTTTGATTAGTTGATCTCACGGAAGATTTGAAGAAGGATAAGCGGAACCTGGGAATCGAACGTCGGAGATTTTAATTGCGTTACGGTATTTGGATTGAAATGCTTGGAGAACTAGATAGAAGATTTGTTTCAGTAAGAAATAGTGAGAACGATAATGAGATCTGTGAAAAATGGTTTCAAGAGAATTTATCTGTATTTTATGTTACTGGAGATAGGATAAATAGAGAAAGGAACGTCGAATAGCGTAATATCTGCTTTTTTAAATAATGGAACTGTCTTTTTCGTAGGAATACATATTTCTCTTGAATAATATTACAGTATCTTTGTTCGATTTCTGTAATTAATCAATCTCTCGATACTCGTTAACTATACCTTTAAATCACAACGAAAGAAGAGAAGTGCCATTGAATGTATGTTAACAATAGAAACGAAGATAACATAAGAATTCGAATATGTAAACATATATTTTTATTAAACAATATCGCAATATTTTGTTCGATTTCTTTAATCATTTTATTTGATATCTACTAAGAAACTTTTATTTCTGCAAATAAAGAAAAATATTATCGAACGTACGTTATCAATTGAAAAGGTAGATCGTGCCTACAAAAACCTGAGTGTCTTTCATAGAAAAGTACATATATTCTTCTTAAATAATGCTACGTGTACCTCGTTAAATTTTCTTAAATTAATTAATCTTCTCGATATCTTTCAACTAATTTTAACATTTGCAGGAAAAGAAAAATATCGAACATATGTAAATGGCAGGAAAAAAGAAAATAAGACAAAGGCCTGAATTCACCAGCTCGAAAGCCTATCAAGCTGCCACTACGTCAACCACAAATCAAGTCACTGCCTTCAACAAATTAAAACACGTTTCCCCATCCAATCAAGCAGGAACGAGGCATCCATAACTGGCCGACCCACTTCCCTTTTTTTCACCCCGTACGCTAGTTCCCGATAAAATTACAATATCCGTTCATCCGTTGATCGTTCGTTCGATGGGGAGTCAGCATGCAAACGACTCAATTAGACATGGTTCGAATTGAAAGGAGTTACGGAGGAAATTGAAAGGAACAGGATGGTCCGAGGTAGTTTTACGCGCGTACATTTATGCTCGTCCACGTGCGCAAGTCCTTGCTAATAGATTTTCTCGTAGTAACAACAAGCTTGGCAATAATCTGTTAATCCATTAATCCGTTTAAATAACGATTTCCTTACCTGGAGATTCTGTTCTGTTTTTACATCTAATTTCATTTTTGTTACAAATAAATCGACCCAAGTAAATCCGATTTGTCTTTACTATTAGTTCTTTTTCGTAATTGTAAAATCGTAAAATTGTAAAATCATAGTTTGTTATCTATAATCCGTAACTTGACAATTTATTAATATCATCGGTGGGTAATGTCAATTTGATGATAATAATTCAATAATAAATTTGTCAATTCAATAATATTATCGATTAATAATATATTGTCAATAATATTGTCAATTATAATAACTAACATTATTATTGACTAATGTAAATTTGTTAATTAGTTAAACTAATATTGTTAGTTAGTAAATTATTATGCAAGTTGGTCCAAATAATAGAATCACGAATCAGACAGTGTATTAGGATTATGAAATCCTAAATCAGCGCGAACAAGAAATTTTGGTAAAAACCTACGAGGACCGTATCGAATAATAGGAGTTCGCGTTCACGTAAATAGATTTAATCGACACAGGAGTTCAATTAATTTACTAAAATTTCATACTGACTAAATTTTCGTACATTTCCATCTTATACTGCTGCATCTAAAATGCCATTCGATTAAAGGAACTCCACGTAAACGAAGTTCCATTATAACGTACACTTGTGTCGGATGACGATTTCGTCGTTCGTGAATGGAAGAATCGACTCACCTCAAACTGGCTGGTCCTGTTCCCAGGTCAAAGGTAAACTGAACATGCCCCGACGACAAGTACAGCGCGATGAAGTCGCCAGTGGCGTCGCTGTGGTGGCCATTGTAAAGTATAACTCCGTCTGCGGCAGTCGGTTTCAACGTGACAGCCAATTCCAGCCAGGATAGAGACGTGTCGGCCAATCCCGGGTAACGCAGATAAGAGGAGCCGTTGAATGACGGTACCTGCGCCCAGACAATTCATTCGAAACGGTTATTCCACGGACTCTCGGCCCTCTTTTTACTCGGACATCCTTCCCCAGGAATCTGATCCTTTCTTGTAACAGACAGAATCGTTGATCTTGTGGTAAATGAACGAGAAAGGGGGGTGAATGGTCAGGAACATGACCTCGTGACGCTTTCGTTCCACGTTTATTAGATTTAAACCGCGTTTCAGTGTTCTAATTTGTTAATGTGCGATGTAGGCATGAAGATAATGGATAGCGAGAACGTTGAGAAAACAGGCGAGATAAGAAACATGGCAGATGTAGCGGTTCGTGAAAGTATTTGAGCAGTTGTAGAAACCTTTTACGGATATATTATGTGTGTTATATGAAATATTTCAAAATTTTATTATAACCGCAATCAGAAGTTATTATAATTATGTCGATAATGTTTGAGACAAGTGTGAAAATGTATATAGAAGTTGCAATATATTTGATACAAATATGTATATATTTCAGAGATCATCAAAGTATTTAAAGGCTTAGTCGATTGTCTGTTACATTTAATAAGTCTCGATATTCGGTGGAACCATCTTTTGACGCTTATTATATATTTGTGATCAGCTATTCACGCCATATATATTAATTTTTACTAAATACATGTTTGCGATAAATATTCCGTGAACTCTCTAAACTTCCTCGAGTCATTACGATCTCCGCAAGAAGCCCCAAAAGACCTATCAAACACCTTCCTGAAAAAGTCACTTCCGTGTTGAAGTGACTTTCAGGAACATCGCTCAGCCACGCGAGATATTAAGCGCTATCGCTTTCTCACGCAGGACCGACAGGCAAGAGAAAAGCAACGTGTAAATCGTGGCGATGTTTCATCGGCGAACGCGAAAAATAGAGGGTGCTAGGTCACCGGTTTTCTAACGTCTTCTACCGTGTTTCGAAGTCTTCTGACAACGACGTTATTTCCCGGCGGTCCGGGCCCCGTTACTTCTCCCGTTATCTTCACCCGCGTCAATTTTCGAAATGACGTAGTTACCGAACAGGAAGATGCTCTGACCGTGTACAGCCAGTAAATTAAACGCAGTTGCCCGCCCGTTATATCTCCGCGTAAATCCCATCGGCGCTGCTGCTCGCGTTTTGTTACACGAGCTCGAAGAAATGTACAGTGTACAGTGGCCTCAGTGAACGCTGCTATAACGAGACCAGGGAACACGAGAGCGGCGATGTAACGTGCTTCATGAAATTTACGTTCCTCGGGGAAGGAGGAGCTGGCGAAAAGAAAAATTCGCCCTGTATATAAAGTGGCTGGAAAAAAATTTGCTCATACACTTATTTTTCAATGAGGCGTCTTATCGGATTTTACAGTTTTTCATTATCATTTACAATTCATTTTCATTAGTATCATCAGTTTCGCTTGATATGAAAGCACTACTATTACGAAATGGAAGATAATACGAGATTCGATATACTTGGACCTAGTTAGTATGTAATTTACATATTAACTATAAATTATATATATGATATAGCTATAATAAATACATTAATGTGCAAGTAGGTATTTTTTGTAGCTACTGTATGATTGGCATCGAGATGATGAATTCTTTTCGAGCTTAGTTTTGCTTGTTTTGTTGATCGATAAACGAGCTTCTCAGAAAGCTGATTAAATCTACTTTTTGTCAATAGCTTAATTTCATTACGCAAGTAATACGATCACACTGTTCAATTGTCAAGAAATGAATAATTGAATGACAAAATAAGAAAATGAATAACCTTCATAAGTTTATTCGTTGCAAGAAGATATTGTAGAGAATAGTGAATTCTAAGATAAATTTAAAAAATAATATTTGCAACATCATTACTTTTTTCTGCTTTTTAACTTATGGTGTTGATCAATATGGTTTCTGAACAGTTCGAATGACTCTTTATTTCCGGTTTTCTCCTGCCGAAATTTTTAACTGCTTTGAAAAGTAACATATCTACATCATCTGGTCTTTTCTGCGTTTCTACGATCCAAGTAACAACATTGTCAGAGCCGGAAGCTTCCTTATCTTTCTTAACTGAAGAAGCTACGCTTGTTAAAAATGAGCATAAAGGTGACGATAAGCGTAAGCGGAATTTTTATGATTTATGATGGTTACTACGAGTGAAACAGTGGAAAACTGCGGAATAAAATAAGCGGAATAAAAAATCGAGGCTTTTAAGAGAATACTTCCGAAATAAGATGCCAGATAAAGCGAAGCAGAATGAAAAGCGTATTCTCTTATATTCTCGAGAAAAGTTAGAATTGAACAACGAAGAAGAGAAGAGATGAAAAAACAAACAACGAACGATTTTACAGATCCAAATCAGCACCAACTTAATCTTTTAAAAATGGTATAATCCAATGAGTCAAATAAACCAAGCGTCTGCTCTCATAATCAGTTCATTTCCATCGCTTTTCTTCCTGTTTCCACATTTCTTTTACAACTTTCAATATTACAGATCACTTTTGCTTCCATTATAAATTAACCGTTTGCTATCCACTTAACTATCTTGAATTTCGAATGAACCAGAGTTGAAGTGAAATTAGTCGTGCATCACTAGACTGTGGATGTTTGTGCAGTGAGCGTGGCTAAAAATTATAAATCGTGCAGTTAATCATCGATTAAATTGATTCAAGCGCTTTCTTGTTCAATTTAAACGAGTTCTGTTTAAACATCGAGATAGACAAGATAAATTCTATATTTCCCACTACGCACTTATACTATCTTACATACATTGGAACAATCATAAAAATAAACTGCTGTCATGAAAAATAAAAAACAAGCAGCTGAAAATATTTCTCCGAGATAATTGAAGAGCGTTCAATCCCTATGGAATACGTTTTCCAGCACAAGCAATGAGAAACTCGTCCAGCCAGTGGAATCATGTAAAATACGAGGAATGATTATGTAAAACGAAAGAATGTTTAAAGAGACCGTGGAAATTGCGTTGATATCGCCGACGATGTTAAATCGCGTGCAAAGCAACACGCTTAATTACATCCTGCGCGGAATGCTGTGCATCGAAGCATTTTTCGAGCGGATTAAAACGCGACTGAACTCGGGATATTTTGTATCGAATTAACCAGTGACGTGTTTTTTGAGGACCTTTTTCGTGTTTCGTGAGATCGAAATTTTCCATAGCAAATTTTTCTTCTCCTTCCTGTTGTCTCTTTTTCATTTTCTTCCTATTCTACACGGTCATCGATTTGATGGTGTAAAGTTGAAACGAGCGTCGAGTACAATTAGCGATGGGACCTGAAACATTTCAATCCTCTTCGAATTTGTGTCGTGGTACGTGGCGATAAATTCGTGGCGATTAGTTAAGACTCTTGAAAGTCTTGGAAAACCTTGAGTCTCGTATTTATGATAATTCAAACTTTCCATATTTTGTTTAATATTTTACGCGCAGACTACGGATTTTTATGCGTTTTTGCGAAATTGAAAGATACAAAGTTGACGTATAAAAATGTCGAAAACAGAGTATTTATTACAATATTTGGCAGATGAAACAAATTTCTATTTAAATTCCATTTCATAACAATATAAAAATGCATAAAAGCCCACAATCAATTTATGTCAATCGTATCGTTTGGACAAAGTAGATCAAAATGCTTGGAAAATATCGAATACTCGTCATCGTAGACGCTAGATATTTACGCAAATTCATGTTTCTACGAATAAGATTACGAAATAGGAATTTCAATAAAAATAATGTTTCCCTATTGAATATTAAAAAAGAGTATCGTTCTTTGGATATTTTTAATATATTATTGTATATCACGTGCATTCTGTGTATTTTCACATCTTCAAATTTTCCTTAAACACAGAAAAATCCCCAGTCTACTCGTCCAGTTTTTAAAACCTATCTAAATTCTCAAGACTTTCAAAACTGTCTTGATAGATATTTGACAGTTTTTACTTTTAAATCATGCGTTCAAAGCGATTCGAATTTTTTGTCAGATACATATACACAGATTCGAAGAGTTCCAGATCTCATCACCAAGTATTATATTATATATTTGTTCTTTCGTCCGCAGATGCCACTTCGTCTGCACGCACAAAACATACAAAGGATTATACGCGAGCCTATTATATATATATACACACCATGTATCGATTATAACAGTGGCGGAAGCATTAAAGCGAGCCTCGTGAACGCGTGGAGCTGCATCTGATAAAATTACTATCGGCTTGTCAGTCGATATTACTTCCGGGGTACTCGAGCAGTTTCACTGACACTAGGTATGCACGGGGAAAATTGATCCTCCTTCTCCGATGTTTTGTCGCGTCTGCTTTATTGAATATCTTTTTGTCTTCTTTTTTTGATCTTCTTTTCTATTGTTCGTATGCGATCTGGTTGATGCAATCTGTATATAATAACGTTGCACCAATTACCGAATGATCTCGCGAGAGTAATGAATTGAGACGAGGAGGTGAGTATCGAGTGATTAATTCGCTTTTTGTTCGAGATATTGCGTTTTCGAAGCGCGTGATGCGTGGATTATGGACATTTATGTAAATTTATATTTCTATGAATACGGATTAAAAAGATGGCATTAAGGCAAACTATAACGGAGGCAGTCTATATTTGTACAAGAAGAAATTCAATTTTTGAACTTTAATCTCGATTCTAATTTGTAAAAGGCTAGATTGTCGAGTATAAGTCATGTATAATATACAGTTTCAGTGCAAGTAGAGTAATAAGGTAATAAACAATGTCCACCCACGTTTATGAAAAATATCATGAGAAAAGCAAAGTGTTAATATCAAATACAAACTATCAAACCGAATGATTAAAAATACAGAGTATTTCTGCCAGAGAACGAGTTTCTTTAATAAATATTTTTAATACGAAACCTAAAGAAGAACATAATTTCTGCTCTCGCAATTTTATCTCATTTCCCCTCTATAAATCTACCGCCACAACTACCAATACCATTCAGATTCCCCGCTAAACAACCAGGATGAATCGGCATCAGCAAACACTCGAAATTCAAACTCACCCTCTCGATCGTTTCCTCTTTAACTCCGCGCAGGTTCAATAGAATTTTTTCGCGAAAATGTTATCGGCGGCAACTTCAAAAGCACGCGCAATCTGCGACCACAGGTTCGCACTACGATAAAGGATTAAACGTAAAGTTTACGGGGAAATGGGAGCTTGGTCAAGATTTAATTAATCGTTCGAGCGTTTCGGGCGTATTTCAAATCATGGCAGTCATAATAGTTAATCGTTCGTGGCTTCGACATTCGAGATCGATTCGCGAAAACAAGTTTCCATTGAAATTTACGACATTGTAATTTCAGCCAATGGTACTATTACACCTTCCGCGTTTGATAACTCCCGACACCATATTAGACGCTCTTGAAGGTTGGAAGTTAATACGATCAAATAATTTCTGAATTCCGCTTTGGATCTGAATTCATTGATTTTGGAAATTTTGAAATTAAACGAAGCTAAATTTATTATTACGGTCTCGGAAGAAAATTGTGTGAAATAAAAATAAGTAAGATTTTTAGAACCAGAGAGAGAATTGGGGATAAAGATAAACTCTGGTAGAAACGTTTCCTGTAGATTCTCCGAAATTGAAATTTCAACCTCGAAAACTATCTTCAGAACTGTCTTGGAAATTACCTTTGAGAATTATCATCTTCCTTTTCAGTAAGTATTTATCTCTTGTTTTTATTATTTTTTTTTTTCAAGGAAAAATTCACTTGCTATTTTTTTACTAAGCTCTTTATTTATGAAGCGAAATTTATGTCATGATACACTTGTATATTTCCGCGGATTTTCACTTAAAATTTACTGGTATGCTCTAAAATAATAGCTAAAAATAACACTGAGGTATCATGTAACAAAAAGACCATAAATATTTTATTAAAAAAATATAACAAAAATATGAAACGTGAAGAATAAACAGTTTACGATATATATATATACAGGGTGATTGGTAACTGGTGGTACAAGCGGAAAGGAGGTGATACTACGCGAAAAAAGAAGTCGAAAATATAGAATAAAAATTTTTTTTTTAATTTTTTGTTTTTAATTTTTTCATCGAGACAATGATCTACAGTGAGATCCGTTATAACGTACCGCACGCGTACCGAGCGAAAATTCAAAGTCGATTTTCTCGAAAACAAAGTCTCAAACGAAAAATTTTTATTCTATATTTTCGACTTCTTTTTTCGCGTAGAATCACCCTCTTTCCGCTTATACCACCAGTTACCAACCACCCTGTATATGTACATGCACAGATATGTACTTGAAGCGAGCAATGAAAATGATTCTATTCATTTTGAATAATAATCTGTAGGATAAGGTACAAAATAAACTTTCCTATATTCTACGTAAAAATCTTATATAACAACATTCTTTTCCTCAAATCCGTGTTATGTTAAGTCGGATTTAATCATCTTTCTGTGTCCTGATGTATCTCTAAGAATACACTTTAACGTTTTTTTAGGAATATACTTTCGACAAATTTGAGTTTTGTTATCGGTTTCCGAGACGTTCTGACATTAAAAATGATAGTCCACAATAATCGAATGTGTACGAACGTTTTAGATTGAGAATTTTCGTGTCATTGTACGTGACTATTGATCTAAGTCCTTTCTATAAGTAGAATTTTAATGTGTTTATTTGTTGTAAATCAATTTTGAGTTTTATCTCAATACTGATTACTTTGTATGAAGTTTGCTAAAGTCGCATATCTTTATGCAGCAATCTCAACAATACTTAATATAACATAAAATCAATGGATATATTTCAAATACTTGACATTTTTTCATAACTTACATTTCTACGAATGATCATTCCTATATATATACCAATTCGCTTGATTAGTATAACAGAGCGATTTATAATAGTAGCCGTCTTCTAATTATTTTTTACTTAGATAGCTAGAGAACTCTTCCATCGAATACATTTTTACCTATGTAATTCAAAATCAGAAAATCAATATACATATACGAAGACCGCAGTTGAAAAACGTGACAAGTATTATTATCGGTTTTCTGATTTCAATATCGTTTTACTATTAAACGAACAAAGAAGAATATTAATATAATATAACTGATAATGGAAACAACCTGTTAAATTAAAAAATGCCAAGCTTTTAAAAATACTTGAGAAATGAATTATGTTTCCTAGAAGTTACAGTTGTAATTACTAAGACAAACGATATTTTAATATCTTAGAATAGGATGAAAGAGACACATGTGTAATTTCAAAATCAAATAAAAAGACAATTGTGATAACGTGATATCGATCGACGACATACCGAGTTTTGAAATTGATTGCCTGTAGAAAATAAGAAATATGACATATCATGTTCTTTTCCTATAGTTCTCGTACAGTATGTACTCCGAGGAAATTTACCTGAAGATCCACCCTGGTCTCGCAAAGATCGCCGGTGTATCCGAGGGGGCAGAGACATACAGCCGTGTCGCCTCCAGTAGTCAGGCACTTACCGCCATGGGAACAGGGCACCTTGCTGCATCTGTCCGCCGTGCACTCCTCTGCAACGACAATAAATCAAACGGATCAATGGATCGAGTACGTCAACGACGATGAATACGACTGCGGAATCGCGTATGCAGCGCAAGAAATCTTCGATAAAATCGACGTGAATAGCGAGGCTCTGTCTGTATATTACGTGGTCGGAAAATATCGGCCAGTTCAATCTTTTGGCTTTTCGCGTGTACGCGTCGATAGTATCGCCGGTGTAAATATTTGACGAAAATACTCCTTTGCTACTATCCTTTTCTGCCGATCGTTCGATCTCGTTCTATCTCGTTTTCTATCTATTCTGACGACGGTAGGAAACGGAAACTGGTGAGATGTCTGCGAAATTATCTTCCGCCGCGCTCGTTCGTCGACTCTATCGGAAATTTCAGACGAATGAAAGAGGGGCTTTCTTTCCCGTCTTTTTTCCCTTCTTTTTTCTTTTTCTTTTTTTTTTTTTTGTTTTATCTGGGAGCTGGGTTGCGGCCGGGACTAAACTCGAGGACTCTTGAAAAATCGATGCTACGCTTGTCGATTTTTCGATCGACGAAACGAGGAAATATTGATGATGTTCTGCGCGCTCGTGGCAGGATTTCAATCGCGTTGGGTTTGTTGCATTTCGGTTTCCTAAATTCGCATGACGTAATTTAGCAATGAATAAGTAGACAGCGAATAAGTTGTGGGAAGTTCTAAGAGTATTTCACACTGAGGTAAAAATAATTTGGCGAATCTTATAAATGATGATCGTATAAAATTCTCTAAAATTCTTTGAAGATTAAAAAATACAATCAGTAGCAGACTTCTCTTTAATCGATCCATATGGAGCCTAACTTCTAACTGTACCATAATTATAACATACCAAATATCATTTATTGTTTGTAAAAGCTGTATACATATATACAATGTATATTGATTACGTACAAAATTGCAAATATATATTACGAATATTACAATACAATTACGATACAATTAACGCATAATACAATTATATACATACAAAATAATAATAGTAATATAGTTTATTTCGTTTTGCCTTCGTGGCCAAGAAATTCGACTTCGTTGCAATTTTTCTAATCACGTACTTTCTCATCCGATCTTCTCACTCGTCCTTCCATGTTTTATTTTTATGCTATCCTTAACCTAGATACCACATACTAAGAGTCTACGCTGGACGTTCTTCCTATCCTGAAACTATTACTTTCGCCAGTCGTACTAACTGTCTGCTTATTGCACATTTTAATCTTTGGTATTTCTTCCGCCATTTCGTCCCTTATCTTTTTCCTCTCTTATTCTTTTTATCATTTCTTAACCATTCCACCACCTGCTCTAATCTTTTATCCCTTGGAATCTTTTCCAGACTTGTGTTTATTCCTTCTGCTTCTATGCAGTCTTCTACCAAACGTTCTAACGTCTTAATATTTCTTTCACAGATTTAACGTATTCTTTCCTGTTCCGTCCACCTGTTCCTCTTTTCCACGGTTCCACACCTCGCTCTAGTTACAATGGTTTGACTCCTCGCTGCTCTTTTCTCCTCTAAATAGCGCGACATCCTGATATCTTATACGTATTTTATATAATCCGTATATTTTGAATCTCTGATCCTATTCTACATATCATATTTATATATTAAATTTTCCTGAAATTATTCTTCAAACGTTTACATCCAATACAGCGGAATAAAGTTCCGTCTAAAAACAGATTTGACTACGTGGAGATCAAAGAAATAAATACACAAGATAACAAAAGAGTGGAACCGTGGAAGGTATAAGCGTTCCAAAGGGCCAGCGTAATCGATATCGAAATTACGATATCCAACAGGAACGATCGTTTTCAAAGCTAAAAATTTCGAAGTCGCCGTGTAATCTGCAAGTTAAAAGGTCGAAGCTTTCTGAGAAAAGTCGGTACATATTCGATTCGTTTCCGGGTATTCGAGAAGTTGAAGCGGACGCAACGACGTGGAAACGATTACTTTCGAAATAACTTGATTTCCTAGAAATTAAAGTTAAGTTTCTGGTCTTAAAGTAACGTTCCCTGTGTTGAATAGCTATTTCTTCGATTCGTTCCTCCTTAAGACGGCGATCAATATGAACGAATGCAAGGCTTGCCGTGTTGGAGACGCCATTGGAAAGACACTTTCGGTTCGGTTGTTCACCTGATTCAGTTACACACGTAGCAGCATCCACGTGAACCTGGTTAAATTGGGATCGATCGAAAATTCTCCAACAGCTTCTCCGGATTACTTTTTCCTCGTCCCTTGAAAACTCCTTTTGTCTCCGCGATTCCGCTTAATAACGGGAACTAGCAACTTCCGCGACGAGTTTCCTCTCTCAAGTTCGCTGGTTCGAAGTTGCTGGTTTCAAGTTCGAATGCACGGTTATTCGTGACTATCGATAACGGTAGTGGATTTCATTCTAGTGCTATGTTCTTTTTTCTTCCGATATATATACACTTACTGACAAAACAAAAGTCAAGAAACATAATCGCTTGAAAATTACTGTATATTTTCTATCTTCTCAGATACATTGTTTGGAATTAAAAATACCACAAAGAGGTAATAGTCCATACATGAACATGCAATCAATTTTAATGTTAGATATCTAAAACGAACAGTGAAATTTGACGGTGATAACGTAATAGCGTGGGATTGTTTCTCACGTAATGATTCTGATACGCTAATACAAATGATAGAAACTATGGATGGATTCGATTAGTATTCTACTATCTCGCATGTTGCCAGAGAAACGAGAAAATGCCACAGTGGTCATTTTGACGCGATAGTGACCCGGAACGTCCCACTGAATTAATTAAGACGTTTCTTCTGGAACAAAATGTTAATATGATTAAGCGACCAAGTCAATCTTCTGATTTGAACCGAATTGAACATTTATGAGATCACGTTAAACGTCCATTGGGAGCTCAATCATTTACAAATAAAGGAGAGTTAATGCATAAAATTACAAAAATATAGAATAAAAATTTTTCGTTTAAGGCTTTGTTTTCGAGAAAATCGACTTTGAATTTATAACGTTATAACGGATCTCACTGTAGATCGTTGTCTCGATGGAAAAATTAAAAAAAAAAAAAATTAAAAAAAAATTTTTATTCTATATTTTCGACTTCTTTTTTCGCGTAGAATCACCCCCTTTCCGCTTGTACCACTAGTTACCAACCACCCTGTATATAGTAATTTCCAAGCGATCGTAATGTCTCTTAACTTCTGTCAGTAAGTATATATGTAGGTATATTATAATCTATGGTATTGATGTTTGGAGAGTTCGCGTATAATTTTGTATCAAATTAATGTTAGATATAACATAACTAGACTTCTAGTACTCTCGAGTTTTTTTAGAAGGGTAAAATATTCTAGGATTTAATGGTCTTTCTTTGTTTACTATAATATCTTTTAGAGTACTGTAAATTCTATATTGTATTTTCAGACACACTTCCTTTTTCGTGGTCTTATATGTTGTACATCGTTTCCGATATCTCTGTACCTGAAACCGTTCTCACGTCTTTTGTAGAGAATTCTTTCCTTGTTTTGGTAATCTTCTGTTTTTGGTGATCTTTATTTACTTCATTAGTGTACCTCTTTTTTAGCTATCCTATATTTGTTCCTTCCTATGATTCTATTTTTTCGAATCTTCATACTGTGTTTTCTGTTTGTTTCTCGCAGTCTCTTTTCGAAGATCTATTTTGTTGTATCAAACTCTTATAACTGCCCTTTTTTTAGTATCGCAATTTTTCCTTCTTCTATGTATACTCTTTTATTGTTGTAATCTTTATTCCTTTAAGTATTTTTCTTCCTTAGAAATGTTTCGGAGATTCGTACAGCTAACAGTACATTTCCTATCATTGTCTTCTGTGAAGAATATTATCGCCCACAGGAATAGTTGAAACGAATACGTTTCCAGAAAAAAAGCTCACGGTAGTCAAGTAATAGTCGTCAGAATCAATTTTGGGACAAGTAACCACTTTCGACAGATCATTTTGGATAACGTAGGGTGAAGGACGTCGTCCACGGCAGACACTATGTTGAGAGGCAGTTGATAACGTTACTTTGAAGTCGTTGAACCATCTTCGACTCTTTGATGTTCGGTAAAAATCGAAGACGTAGAAATGGATTCGAACCCTCGTGAAAAGTGCCAGTGTGACTACTCACTGCTTCCGTGAAGCTCTGGCAAGTGATTTTTAACATGGAATAACGACCGGTTATCCTCAAGTGCTCCGTGGTATCTTCACACTCAAGTCAATTCACTACTCTTTGATAAGGTACATAAGCTCCATGTACCATGTATCTGACTATATCGCACCAATTCCTTATGCGGTAGTATATCTTTGATTATTTATTTTTAATATGCGATTGTTAATAAACTGTGTGTATGAGTACATTCTTATGCAATTTATTTTTATAATTTTTGTTATAAAAATTTCTTATTGTACACTTATGGTTTAAATGTATTAAACAATTGATTGGAGATAAAATTTTGTTGTTTTAAATTATCTACTTCATTTTATTGTATTTTATTAACGAATAAACTGACTTAGAAGCATTAGCATTTAAATTGTAAATGTATTCTCAGTATATAAATAGCGACACGAAAAGAGTAAAGATTCATATCTAGGAAAAAAAGAGATCGAGACAGGTTGCAAGAAAGTTTCTGAGTTTTATTATGAAATACCTATTTTCTTCCTACATTCCAGTCATTTATCCCTTTTCTTATTATCTCTCATGCAAAGTAGATACCATATAGACACGGCAGTTCTTCCCATTCAGTCATCTAATCAGATATCTAGGAAGATTTGAGTTATTCTTCTTTCCCCGGCGAATCTTTTATCTTTCTGGTATAACTTTACTTAATAACGTCTCGGAACTTTCACAGTCGTGGAATTTCCCGAAGCATGCCAGAAGAAAAAGGGAAAAGAGAAATTGTTCGAAGAATCTTCTCAAACTTGGTGTTTCGAGATCAATGACGCGATATGGATGGAAATAATAAAAGGTATACATTCGAAAAATTGTAGGTGGAAGGAAAGTTCCTTTGTCGAGGGAACGGAGCCGAGTTGCTAGATGAATATCCAACGGTACGACGATTGGGGCGAAATTCTCCGAATAAGTATCTCGCCTATATTAATTTATCTTTTGCACAAATTTTTCAGATTCCATTTTATCAAAGTATCAACGATGAAAAATCTTTTGTTAAAGAATCACCTTCTTTGAATTTTATTTTCTCATTTATACTTATTAGATGCAGAAAATTCTTTCTGTATTAAAATCGGAAAAAATTACAACGAATTGCGATCTTCAAAGATGATTAGGTTTTCGTTAATCTAATTATAAATTAATGAATATTTATTAAATATTTATACGTTTATACTAAATTTAAATATACGCAAGATTAGATATGAATGAGTATAAATACAAAAATGTATCAAATATAAAAGATAAAATACACGTCACAGTATCTAAGAAATAAAACATACTTTTATTCAAGTTTCACTTTTTTACCAGTATCTATAAAAATTAGAATTGTTATACATTTACCCAGTTTACTAATTGTAAATTCCTAGATTTTTGTTACTAAAAATATCTACTGATGTTACTAAAAAATATCTGAAGTTCCTTCAAAAGATAAATTTTGTCTAGTACGTTTCACTAATTTTTATTTTTTTAATTGTAATTTTTATTTTCGCACGCACTCCACATCAACATATTACGTCGACTTAATTTTTTCCAAATTACGACCAATTAGCACTTCTCGAATTACAAACGACGCAAAACAACATAGTGTACACAACAGACAAAGCGTGTTTTCTCGCGCTGATCCGTTTCTCAAGTGTTTTATTCGAGCGAATAAATCGAAGCCGGTTGCAGAGCAGGGGAGCAAAACTTCTGCCGCTTCCATCTGTTTAAAATTTCACGCGTGTTTCAGCCACTCCCATCGATAACGTATCGCGTCTACGCTCCGAACTCCTCAAGTCCACTTCATTCGTCTATACTTACTAATGCAAAGGAAATTTCGTTTCCTCGAGGATAAACGCGAGAAAAAGGAACACGTCGAGAAAGAAAAGAAAAAAATAGTATGGCGAATAGCGTCTGGTAAATTGAGAAACTTCGATTTGCGCGATTTCTATTGCCCTGGTTCGAACAATCACGATTCTTCGCCTTCGAACAGGTTCCTGCTAAAAATCGTCTAACTCATCCATTATAGCATAATTCGCACCAGTCACGTTTCCTCTGCTTTTCTTTTACTACCGCCATTTCTCTGTTCGAATTATATTTCGCTCATACATATATCGGACGAAAAGGGTAATTCGACTAACTGCTCTCGAAACGAGTTTATTCCACGAAAACTTTTGCTTTATCGAACGCTCCTTTCACGAGTCTGATTACGCTTCTTGTATTTTACAATTTTATCATTCCTTTGGCGACGAGTCTCTTTGAAATTTTTATAAACTTCCCTCCGAGAACTCGATTTTTCTAGTTTAATTGAAATGTCGTTTGTGAAGATCGTTTTATCTTCGTTTTTGTGAAATTTCTTGTTTGAGGAATTCTGTATCGTATTCATACTATGATCTTGGATTTAAATTTGCATAGAAAACAATGAATATTTTTAAATTCGTATCTGAATTTTGATATGTAATAGCTTTATTACGTTATAATGATTTTATTAATACTACGTTGTAATTCTTATTCAAGGTTTAATGTTGTATTGAAAGGTTGAGAAAGCGTAGCACGATGCAAGGGATTTTGAATCTCTGTGCGAATTTGAAGCAACGATAAACGCTATGAAAAATTGATTACGATTCAAATTGTCTTTTCATACAGTATATTTTAAGACATACTCAATAGGATATAACCCAACTATCTATAATCGTATTGAACTGTTGAAAGATTAAGCAACCCCGTTTCTCTAGAAATAGAGTCGAAATAAAGTTAACAGCTAAAAGAAGAAACTCCTGTCTTGATTAATCTTCTTTCATTATCCAATTTGATTCATTTTAAAATATACATTCCCTAAATGTTATAAGTGTATATATATTTGGTCTATTTGTAGTAACGTTATTTTCGTCACGTTCTTATTACATACTGATTAACAGACGATTCGTAGCAATTTTTCGACCAATGATAAATTTGACCCTTCCGTAAAAATCTGTAACTTAGGGATGATAATAATAAAGGATAGAATCGTTTCAAATGACTCGTTTATCAATAACGTTATAATTAAATTCTACAAAATATTATATACCACATCGATAGATATTATACCAAATTTATTTATTTACTAATTCACTAGAAAATTACTTTTGCTGCAAAATTTGTTTACTGAATATACTAAATATTCTAACTAAATTATATCAACTACGTACAAAGTGAAATAAACAAATTTTACAATGTAACGAAAATCAAGGAATCGCTATCTCTGACGAGCGTAATATAATTATCACTTAATTACTCTCCCGCGATGATGGACCCTCGTAGCGTAGGTTAATTTCACATGTAATAAAAACGGTGGCGTGATGACAAGCCATTCGTTGTCGAAGATATCTCGATACCACGCGAAACGATCACAGGGATAATTGATCAACACTTGATAATTAACGCTAGCCCTCGATTCACAACATGACGTCATCGTACGCTCTCTTGTCTTGGCTTTGATCATTAACTAATTAGCCGACACCGTAAATGCACACGGGAGATACCGTGCAGAATTTCGTTTAACGAATTCTCAGCCGACGTAACGGTCGCTGGTGTTGCGTTATCTAATGGCTATAAAAGGACGAAAGAATTTGGTCGTTCGTACGTTCGGTGATTCTAGCGTTTCCGGGCAACCTTGTATTTTTTAGCCGCCTCGAAATCGAAAGTACGATGTTCGTTTTACGTTAATCTATAATCCGTGAGAAGAGAAAAATGTGTAAAGTACGATAATGGAGGATTATAGTGATTTTGGATATTCGCATGGAAAATAACAAAATCATTTCGGCAACGTATAGTTATGTACAATATATGTATATAGGATTAGAGATATCGAATATTGATACAGTTAATTCCAGAATGGAAGAACTCGATACCAAGTATTGGATTTTTATCTACAAATTCAATATACAATTCAATATAGAATTCAATACTATAATTTAATATCTTAGGGGATTTAGTTAATTTCGAGACTGTGAAATTTGATTACTTCAGAATTCGTCATTTGTCACATTCATCCGTTAACGTTAAGTCAGTTAGGCTCGAGATTACACTGAGTTTCGCTATTCCAGATTACTCGTATCGGATTAGAATTAATTAAGCGTGGTTAATCAATAGATTGCTGGAACTCGAATATCGTCATATTTCCTTTTCGAGAATAAATTATGATTTATCAAAATATATTTCGTAGTTTTTGAAATTCAATTAGTACCGATATTTCATTAAGTACAGAGGAAAAACTGGAACAACGGGAAGAAGATATTTCCTGGCAAATCGGGAGATCGTATACAGGGAACGTTGGAGGATTTTCTAACTAAATTCATGTGACACCTGTTGTATGTTCGCCGACATAGGAGCTAATTCGAGCAGCCGATATCGTGCGGCTTCCTACAGCCAAACAAAACGTAGCTTCAGTACGCCTAATTATGGGCCGCATTGTTTTATCGTCGCGATTATTGTTCGCTTGGAATTACGAATCACCACAAGTTAATCCGTTAAAGTAGTTTCACATTGTAGCATTTATATCGTTATTTCGCTTGGATTTATCGATACCAGATCGTATATTTTATTCTATGTATTAAATTGATCGAACAATTTTCCTGATCTATTTCTCAAGAAGAAAGCAATCAATAGATAATATTAACCATGTAAGATTTTATAAAAAACATCGAACTATAGATATGAATTTTCTTCTGAGAAACGGAAAACATATATGGAATATTGTTTGGAAATGTAAAAAGAAATTTTTGTTCTTTTATATCAACAGAATTGATCCTAAAATTTATGTTGAGCATTTTGATGAATCGTTTCAATTAAACTAGTTATCCTTTGATTTTTAAAGTATAAATTAATCTAAAAGAAACCATAACAATTCTTCAACGATTTCGGTAATTCTTCCTTTAGCTGATACAAATTTTACAAAATTTAATTTCAAGTTTTACTTTTGAAAAAAAGCTACATTTCATACGTACCAACCAAAACGTAAATTCTTCTAAAAGGAAAGCAAGGAGAAAGGTCGTTATGATAGAAATTTCCAGTATAAAACCACCTACGAGGCAGCAATTCCCAACTGATGCTCTCAAAATGTACGAAAACAAAAGGTCGAAATGGCTCCCTTTCCCGAAGGTACAAGGAAATATTTTACCAGCAAGTACTCGCGAAACGTCCAAACGATTTGCTTTGATATCATCCAAGGAAACCTCTCTTTGATCCGTTTTCCGGTGAAGCCGCATGTTTTAGAATTCACGAAGGACCTCAACTAGTGGACAGTCGAGCACCAAAAAATGTACCGATTCTCAGGGAATTTGATCCTTTGATGCTTTCTGTATTCTGTCCGAGAATAGAGACGTGCACGACGAAGCGATAGTACGTACATCGTTCGTACAGAAATCCAGAATCGCTGTTAAAAGCTATCTTTCGAGAGATACGCTTCAAGAGATTACACGTATTTCCTTCGAACAGGTCCAATGGAGATTTGACAGTCGATAGAATGGTCTCGACCTCCGTGGTTTCAGATAAGAAAACGCAGCAACTTTAATCGACACTTCGTTCTGATCGACTGCTTTGCGTGTTAGAAGTCGTATACGCGCGCGTGGAAGGATTGGACTGTGAAAAATTGATCCTTCAGGGAGCAGATACTCGGAGAAGTTTAGTATTACGTTTTAGTAACGATTTTATGTTCTTTTTTACAGTGAAAGAGACTTTAGAGATAAACAGACTTTAAACAAATGTAAGAACTTACTACAATTAGTTTATTTAAAATGGGTTAAACAGGTGTTGGTTAAACAGGAAACGATGGTTGTTTAACGCGAACTAAATACAATAACGCACTATAATTAAGACAACTAAATAGTTAATTTGCAACTCTCGTTACCACGGTTCCAACGCTCTCTCTCACGCGGATTGCGGACAACGCAATTCCCACTCTCTGACTTCGTGATTCACACTGACTGTTAATTCGTCTTTCTCCCTTAGCATCCCTTTGTCTTTTCTCTTAGCCCCACCACGCACGTGTTCCGCAACCGCTCGTGGCCAGGATCACGCAGCATTTTCCGCGTAACTATCTGATTGAAAGGCCGACGATACACCGACGATGCGCCTGTCAGCACTTAGGTTTTCTCGCGAAATTGTTTGTAGTTTGCCCGATATCTCTTAGAGCTTTCGTCCATGATACTACACAAATTTGGTCCAAAGCTAATTTGTTAATTTTCTTATACTTTCAAAAAAGCTGAAGAAATTCTGGGATACTAATAGATGTTTCTATTGTATCATATTAATAATATTTAAATAAAATCACCAAAATTAAAGTTAACTAACTAATATTAGCTAATATTAAGTTAAATATTGGAAACTTGTACAGTGAATGGAATAAATTAGATTAAATTGTAAATCTGCTGTAGACAAATTTGGCTAAAATCCATATTTTTTAATCGTTTCAGCTTTTTAAAAGCCCTGAGAAAATTCTAGAGCATCTCTGCTACATTATACAATCGTTCATTAGCTAAAACAATTGAAACTTTTGCAGTTAATATTCGCTTCAACGAAAACCTTGATTTTAAAATTTGTCTTTCACATTTAATTACTACAGGCATCGAGCGATATTCAATTTAAAAATTCAAACTTACTACAATATCAAACATATTATACGATAGCGACATAATAAAATAAATTTTGTTTCTCTTCTTAAAATCGAGCGCGAAACATTTCTAGCTGGCTGCTCGAAAACATCCGAAAAATATTCGCCGCGAAGCTAATCTCGGACACGAATATTTGCAGATTCGAAAAGCAGGTACGTATGAAAGAACAGGTTGTTACTCGAAGAAAGTATAATAGAAGGTCCGTTTAATTAGTAAGTTGTACTCACCAACGTCGAAACCATTCGCCGCGTCTCCCTGCGGCGCGAGGGGGAAACGATAGCGGTGTTCATTGGCTTCCAGATGCCGGACGCAACCCTTAAATCCGGTCCTCACCGGAAGTCGCTCGAGGCCGGTTGTATTTCCGGGGCCGCCGACGAACAACGGCTCGCGGAACGTAATCCTCGCAAACAAGCCCTGCAATCAAATACAGAACAGCCTGGTTCACGCAGCTGTAGAAAGCCGTTGTATAATTCGCGTTCTTCCACCAGACGATTTATCCGCCACTGCCTGGTTTGTGTGTTCGTACGAGTTTCGAGTGCCGGCCCTCCCCCTTTCTCTTTTACCCCTCGTGCAATTCTACTGTCCCTTTTGGCCGATTTTCGCTGACGAAACCTTTTTTCCTGTTTGAGATTGGATAGGCGAAAGATTAAAGATTGACGAAGACTATTTTATCGGAAATTTTATTTATTGAAAAGGATTCTGGTTTAATGGTTCGAGGAGTTGTAAATGGGGGAATGCAGATATTTTTGTTAGACTACGCTGGGAGAAAGGTATCGTGTTTGGCCTTAATGTACGTATGTATGTATGTTTGTTTGTGCCCCTAACTTAATCGATTTTGACTTAATAGCTCTCAATCGATTCGCGTCCGTCAGAGTAGTCTTGTACGCTATATAGAATACTGAAAAAAAAAAAAACGAAATGGCGGCAGATACAAATTGGAAAAAGGAGTTCATGTATCTAGATCGCTAAATTCAAGAAGGGGATGTGCCCAATTTTTTTATTATAGAGTCGAAAAGGATTGAACAAATATTTTAGAAATGTTTACCCCATTTTAGAAATGTTACCCCATTACATAAAACTGAAAAAATAGAAAAGCAGGATGTATGTGTTTCACTAAAAAATATGAGATGAAAACAGATATTTTTAAGTAAAAGTTGCCGAATTTACAGATAAATAGGTTTAAAAATGTCATAATCGGACAATCGCACTGATTAAATGTTGGTAATAACTAACACTCCTGCTTGAAGTTTCGATATTGTTGCACTCGACATAATATTAATTGGTATACTTTAAAGCATCGCCAAAATGTACGAAACACCTATTGTAAATTGTATATGGTTACAATGACGATTAAACTCCGTAAATATTGTGGCTCCCGACTTTTTTAAACGTTACTTATCTGCAAATTCGGTAATTACACCGGTTATTTAAAAATATTTAAATGTGTACCTCACATTCTTCAGCAACGTACATCTAGCTTTTTCTTTTTTTTTAGTTTTCCCACTCTATTGTTCCTTTTGGGTTTACATGATCCGAAGTAGATGTTACGTTCCAATATATAATATTAAAACATAAGTTGTTTCTAAATATTTGATTTTAGTATTTAATATAATCCTATTACCTTTTGTGTATTGTGTAAAATAAGTACGACCGGATTTAATATTACCAAGAAATAACAATGTTATTTAACATTTGGTATCAACAGAATTTTGTTTAATTTTTCGTACACATATTTGACGATTTTGTCAACGAAAATGTATATTACATTCCCAGAGGTTTTAGTTTCTAGGGATCGTATATTTGTTCTGTGGCAAGGAAATTATTTCCAGGACATGTAATTACGGAGGAATTTGGTTCGTGCTCCGTGAGACACGTGTTAATATCGATGGGGAGAAGCATTCGACTTTGTGATAATTCGGCGAGTTTCGCAGTTACACTTCACACGATTAAATTCATCTTCGGTGCAGACTACATATTTCTGGTAAATCGAGCGTGTCTGATGTGGCGAACGAAATTGATTTGACACGGTTCTCGCGCACCCCAGCGTATGAAACTATTGCTCCTCATACTCGATTCTTTTAAACCTTCTGCATTTTTCTAAATGAAATATAGTTTCGCGAAGATTAAGAAATTATGTATGGAATATAAGATTTATATTTTCGCCTTTTGATAGTATATAAAATTCACTCAGTTCGTGAATATAAACAAATTAGAATCGATTTTAATTTTAAAAAACGATCGAAATTTTTCAAAAAAATTTACCTAGAACTATTAGCGCTATTTTTTGAAAAATAATTTCTTTTCCATAAAACATTCACTCTTTCGTTTCTCTTATTATAAATTTTGCTTCCTTTAATAAACAGATCTGAAAATATCATAAAAGATTAAAGATATCATAAAAATAGTATAAAAGATTTGACAAAGTATACGGATTGGACGAACAAGTCTCTTAAAACATTCTGCATAGAAAAACACTAATTTCTGAAAATATTTTCTCCAAATAGAGAATATCTTTTTTCAAACTCCTGGAATTTTCTAGCTTTAACATCTCCTCAACGTCTTCAAACCTCAAACTCTGAATACACAAACTCCCCTTATTCGGGCGTCTTAACTTACCCTTGGCACTTGAAAGTCACACAATCGACCAATTCGTATTCACAAATTTCCACATTGCGAGCTCGATTTTCGTTCAAAATGACACTCTATCACGGCGTCGCAGAAATAAGCACGTGGTTGTAACGTAGCCGTCGGAAATGACGAAAAGCTTCGGCACGGCGGTAAAACGCGACGTGAGATGCTAGGTAACAATTTACGTTGGATTATACATCCAAGATGGCCCATATTTGCCTACTCGGTGCCTGAGTATAGCTGCTGGGAATTTATTGTATTCCTAGTTCGCCTAGAACCTCTTTGTGCATCCTTATACGGGTATACTCGTGTCTCTGTGCATTAATACTCAAAAATATATGGGTACATATGTTTATATTTATACTCATTTATACTATATATACTTATTTTTAACAGGATATAAATAATTACAAAAATTACAAATAGAAGAACTTAATATCGTAGAATTAGTTGTTACTTTACAATGCAAAAATTTAAAATTCTAGAATTTTATCCTTTATCAAAATTATCATATTAAGTTGTCCGAAAAGTGTCTTTCTTTTACAGACCCGTCTTTTACAACGATGCATCTTTACATAAAATCTAATCTGTCGAATGTTGTGATCTTTATTTTGATAGAACAAAATTAATCATACGTAATTCGACAAAATAATATAAAACGAAAAATGTTGTGGATTCATTATTTCCTTATAAAACGAAAGACACTTTTTGGACGATTTAATAGAATATCAGGATGCGATAAAATTTGATTTTAATTGAAAGTTAATATGCAATAAAAAGATTGGCATCTATAAGTGTCAAGTATTGTGGAGCGGTTTTTTAAAATTTAGATTTATAGAGTTTGTTACATTCAGTTCATCTGCTTGTCAAGCTATAAATAAGACAGAAAATAGTTCTCTCAAGTTGATTCAGACTATCATGATTAATCTTGACGACAATATTTATAACTGTTTCGTACGTTGACAGATGATGTATTTAATTTTAATATACGATCTATAGCACAAGAAGACATTAAATATTGCTTTTAAATCATTAGTCTGTCGTTTATTTATATATTCTTAGTAATTATTAGACGCTGTTAATAAAAATCGACCAAAATGTCCACATATTTATGAGCGACAGTGTACTGTACATACGTGTCAAACACGGTGTATGAAAAGGGCTGAGGGTTGACTTGTACGTACGCGTGAATCCTGGCTCGCAGCCTTCGAGTTAATGCACTTACAAAAGTCTCGAAAGTTTCAGCGTGAGTTGTACGGACCAGTTTGCTCGGGAATCATCTAGTTCCAGCTCCGTCTAAAAGGTTTCTCTGTTAGTTTGAAACTCGCGACGAAGAAACTATCGACCTGCGTCGATTGGAACGAAAAATAATTTTGATCGGATTTCTTTTCGAATGAGGAAAGTTTTCTAGTTATCTTGAGGAAATCTACAAATTAGGGCGCTTGGATTTTTGCTTAATTATACTGAGGAATTAGTCTAGATGCATTCTCATTTAAATATAATGTTGAATTAATTTAAAGTGTTTTAGTGTTTTCTTTTCTTTATTTTGTTTTTTAAATATTCCTTCATCCCTATGTTTGGCTACGTTGCAGAGCTTGCAGGAAAACTATTATTTATTTTTATTTATTTATTTATACTTAGTCCATACCTTTCGGCTTTGGACGACTTTCGGTTTACATCTCTTATATAATTCCATTACATCACTTATATATCTCTTACACCAGCTCTTCTATAACTATATACAACTGCTTATACTTAACTATTGCACTTTACTTGATCTATCTCTATGTACTAACTTATAACTAACACTTATAACTAAGTGCTCTTTCAGTCTTTGGCCTTTATTTCCTTGCTGTGCTCCCTTCCTGTTACTCTTCTGCTACTCTTCTCTTCTCTTCTCTATTATCGCTTTCAATTCTGCCAGTCTTTCTCCAGTCTCATTTAGTGTTTCTACCCTGTTCCTTGCTCCTCCTGCTATCTCACATTCCTCTAATATGTGTTTCAAGTCCTCCTCTCCTTTTTTGCATAATCTGCATCCTCTTTCTCTCTCCTCTTTCCAGTGTTCCCTTGTTCTGGTTTCGTTACATCTAAATCTTGCTACCATAGTTCTGTCCTTCCATTTCATCTTCTGCAGGAAAACTATTAACTGTTCTATTATTAATTCGTAAATTAGAAATTACCAACATGTATACAGATTTTACTAGAAACTCGCCGCTTATGTATTAAAACGATACCAACAATGAATTGACCAAACTTCTGTTTTAAACAAGTTTCCATTAGTTACTGCAATTAATTCACAGGCCAAAGTATTTTACTTGTGAGCTTAAAAAGCTCGTTAATGCAAAATCAATAAGGATCAAACGATTAATTAAAAACTTTTATCTAATTAATCCATCTCCGTAATTTGCTAAAATTCACGTGGCCTGAATTTCTGTTTTCCTCTGTTTTCTGCAACGTGTCGAATTCAATTAATTATCAAATTATAAAACAAGCAGGGATAAATTTCTTAGCGTGTTAAATCTGCGCTGATTATAGTGTCATATCTCGCTGTAAAGGGTATCGTTTAGGTTAATCCTTCTTTTTACTCGGATTTTGTATCGTGTTCTGTTAGCTTCTCGTTAAACAAAAGAGACAGATCGCATTCAACGTTACGCGAGGAATATTTCGTGTAGATGAGAAGGAAAAAGAGAATCGTTTCGTAAATAATTCCGTTTCCAATTAAAATACGCGCTCAGATCGTGCTCGACGAGTGGTGGGATTGTTTCGACGTCAAACTAAACGAATCCTTGGACTTTTCTTGGAGATTGCTCGCCGTGCAATGATAACTTGTAATTGACTTTCGAGTTTTAATTTCGTCCAATTCCTGTTTTACCATGAAAACTTTTTGTTAATCAATTCCGGAACTGAACGCAACGGATCGTTTTTTCCCCATCGAAAACCAGGACTATCGTCGTTAAAAGGATAAAAGCTTCCACGACTGAATTATATTTATTTAGATATCTTGGAAATTAGTACGTCGACCTCTTAATTAACTGAAATCTTGTATTTCGACTTAGGAAAAGTGGATCGAGTAAATTGCGAGATGCGTGATGATGCGAGATGAGACTGAAGAGAAAGACTTTTGCGCGGAAAATATAAAATGATTCACGAAGCTCATTATTCGTTGAATTAAATTAAATATACAAGATTAATAACAACATAAAAGACACAGATACTTTAAAAAATGTCAAAATATGGTAAAAGGATCTAATGAAAGCGTTAAATAATACAAAAAGGATATAAAGTACATGCAATTTTCGTAGGAAGTAAAATATAAAAACCCAAAGACCAAAGTCAAAATTTCCTCCAGTTTGCCCTCCAGTTTGGATCAATCCTTTACTCCAATTTCTATAACAAGCTTTCTCCATTAAATGCGACAAAACGTAAACTAAGATCGTGACTTTCGAATTTTCTGTATTTTCAAATTTTCCGTAAAAAGATTAAAGGGCAGAATTTATGAAACAGTTTCTATTTTTTAACAATTTCCATTCGAACGCATTTTCTATATAACATATTCTAGCATCTGCACAGTTTCTCTCACATGTTCTTGTAAAACCAAAGTGTAAATCGTATCGGAAGTTTTAGTCCTAATTTTTTTTTTTTTTTAACTATTACCTACACTTGCATTAGAAACTACAGTGACTCTTAAATGACTTCATTCGTTTCATGTTTGTAAAATGAACAAAAATTTCGTAAAATAATCCAACTATTTCACTGAAAAACACACGCTTACACATATATATGTGTAATATATTTACTCTAAACGTAGAGGCCTTTTTTTCAGAAAGCTATTTAATCACATCGACTGACCAAAACTAATTGTCGATAAATGCCAAAAAAGGAAATAAATTTTTCCTGGGGTATTTAGGTACTCGCGAAGAAGGAGAAAAGAATCTTTTGATATGGTATATTTATGATATATTTTTCGATTGCTCGCGGAGGTTGCACTCCGCCATTATGAAAATACTAGGTTTCGTATCGACGTGCAACGAAAGTGAAGCGGGCCACGATTAACATCGAGTCGTGAGAAATGATATATGTATCAGCCTAAATGAGATTTTACGGCAAAGATGAAAGGATACGCTCTTTTAGAAATGCAGGTTAGCCCAATTTCCCTTTGATGTTGCCTCACCGAAAGTCCGGTCAGTCGCGCGCGGCAAGATTCATTTTCGAAACGCGTGATTCCTCTTTGCGCAGCGGTGGCCTGTTAAAAAAGGCGCACCATGCGGTAAATTCGAAATACGCTTCCCTCGTCGCTTTTATTAACTCTGACTGTTCATTGTCGGATCAAGGATTCCGTTTTTGAAATCCGACGAATATTCTGTAGGTTCTTTTCTCCTTTATACGATATGAAGCGTTTGAAATTTGAAATTTTTCAATAAGCGATTTATCTAGCCAAATATAGATCCATATTACAGTTCTATACAGTCTATACAGTGTCCATGATGCTAGTTTTAATTAGATAATATTAGAAATAACCTGTCCAGCGTAATAATCTGATATTTTGGAAACATTCAAAGCATAGTACTTGTTACGATATTTGTACGTAAAACAAATTTCTGTCTAGGTTTTGTTATTTAAATTATTTTGCGTACTGTAATTATAACCAACGTATAATTTCGTTTACTCTCAACTCCCTCACTACCTTTGATTTCTATTTTTATCACGTGCCGTACAAAATTCTTTTCATCTTGTCTACCGGCGAATCACCATCTTAGACCGATCTCCTCCTCATCCTCATCGCGCGGAATTCTTTCATTCGAGATTTCAAGCAAGGTTTCCCACGAGGGACAGCGTACAATTTATTTCTCTTTGCTCGATCCCTGTCGCTCGACCCATTTTTCACGCGAAAACTGCGAGTGTGTTCGCGAGTTGGAACCTCGCGGGGGACAGTCACGGAGTCGTTTGAAGATGGAGAATGTGGATAATCCGTCGTTTTCAAGCAAATTCGCGAGACGACGCGATACAATCCGGTTTCTCGTCGTTCGTTTCAGTTTCTTTCTGGCGAAACCGACAGGGAACTGTCGGCTATAGTTACGATGAGTCGTCAGATGTGTTTAATCTGACGCTACTTCCCAACGAAAGACTGATTTTCTACGACTCAGAAGATCTTATTGAAGGGATGTGAAAGATGGGGACAAGAAACATACTTTTTAACTAATCCCATTAATTCCACGGTGGAATACCAGATATACCAAGCCCTGTGCATTTTTCTTGTTTTTTCATGCTTTCTTTCTTTAGAGTTGCTTTCCTCGTCATTGAGGATCAAAGACGTCTCTTCTAGTTGGAATGAAGCGAAGGAATGACGTGTGTTCCGTACCGCGACTCAGTCGTTACACATTCGTCCATTTCTTCATCCACAACAATCTTTCGAGAATAGCAGTTTCTAACTTTCTAAAGATGCCATATACCTTCTCCCAGTTCTTTTCTCTGCCTACACTTTTCTTAACATATTCTCCGAGCCAGTAATAATCCCCAAGTAGCCGTTACTGCCGCGTCGAAAATTAATCTTTATTATCACTGATTCCATCTGCCCGCCATAAGGTTTAATGTTTGCCGTCGAGTTCTTTGTTTTTACGATGCATTGTTTAAGTCGAGGCACTCCTTAATTTTATTAACGGCAACAGTTAAACTTTGAGACACGCGAGATTTCAGTTTGAGGGTGATCAGTTCTCATTTTTCCTATCAGTTTTTCCAACTAATTAGCAGCAATGACCGTTGCCCTTACTTCCTCACCGAAAATTGTAATTGGTGAATCAGCTTGTTCCATGTTCTAGGTACGTCCATCTCAAGTTTTCATCTTTTCCACATGTATCACCGATACTTCACTTGCACTCAGCTTTCCGCACAAGACACGCAGTAAAACCATACTATTCCGCGTACACTTAACGTTCATCCGCACATTCAGTCTTTGAAGGTGTTCTTTGTGAAATATACAGTTATATTTAAACTTTAAAGCCCTGTGCCAGATTCTGTCTAAATATCTCTATCATCGTAATTGAGATAGGGAATTGGCTGATTCGTGGTATCTACTAATCGAGACGAGAATTTATGACTGTTGACGAGTCATATCGCAGACGCGTCTCCCCGCGAGCATAGTCGAACAGCGTGGAACGTAACAGTGAAATGGCGTTGCTTTTTCGAATTCGTCTTGCAAAAAATGTTTTTGATATCTTCAATTTGATGTCTGTATTTTGAGGGAATTCTCTTTGATACTGTTTGAGGACGATATCTTTCTTTGAGATTAGATATCGATCTCTGAAAATTAGATAGTGCCGGCAATGTGTATTTGGCTGTTTCAAAAATCATGTGAATCGTAGTTGATTTAGTGACCTTTGAAATATTTTCGACAAATGCCAAATTACGAGAACGAATAACGTGAAACATGAAAATAAAGTGCACTTTATTGAATTTCAACTGTGCTACTTTTATTCGTTGCTATATGTTTCAAGTATAAAACGGATTTATCACCGAATAAATCGAAATGGATAAAATAGACATAGCGCAACGAACGAGACCAACGAAAGAGGTAGCAATTGAATAAACGTTTATGAATTGATAAAAAAATAACAAAGATCAACGTCACAATTGAACGAAAGGAAATATATTTTTCCGGCACGTGACAAATGAAATATTAAATTACTGTTGTGATATCAAATATTTAATCGCGATCACGTGGAAACCACTCATCTAACGGACTTTTTTACAAGCTTGTCCCGTTTTGCTTCCTTTCGTGCCACGTCGTCATTGTCTAGTCAGGAAAAAGAAAGAAAAAAGGAAGAGGGAGGACAAATTAAAGTAGCTGCGACGAGTACTAGTTATTCCGCGACCTGTTACAAAGTAGAGAAAATTAGATACCCAAGAAACGTGTTTTGTGTTTCAAGCAGATTACGCTTATATTATTCAGTCAACGGCGAAAAATGAAGGTATCATTCGAGTCTCGAGCTTCGCCAGTGGAATGCTGGACAATATAATTATCGGGAGAGCTACTTCCATCGTTTTGTCAATTACTTTATTATAAAATAGCTTAATACGTATTAAAATGAACAACGGATCAATGTTGAATTTCAGTGAATTTTAAGCATAGATAATAATTTAATCTTCGATTTAATCGTTTTAATTAATAAAAATCGTTAAATCGTTAAAACTGAGGTGAATAGGTCGTGATAGGTACTGAAGGTACACTCGAATATGTTCAACAACCAATAACGTTTATTAGACTCTATCAATTAACAACAATTAACGATTAACAACGGTTGACGCTTAACGACGATTAATAACAGTAACGATTAACCGAACTCTCAAGAGTAGACGACTCGTTTCTCTTCACCATTCGCACTTCGCGGCTCGGGGCAGAATGAATCTTTTTGATTCAAACCCGAACAGATTCTTTCCTTTGTTGCCTCTCGATATCCCCACCACGCGCGTGTTTATTAGAAGATTGCGACAGTTGCCGCGTATGCATTCTACCGAATATTCGACGAAAAAATCGTAGCGATATCGATGGTACGGCCTGTCGGCCTTACGCTTTGAAGGTATAGCGCTTTGTGCCGCGAAGCTGTTGGAAATTTCCGTGGTCGAGTGCCGCCACAAAACATTAGTAGAATTTTCGAAAAAGTTACAGCGGCTATAAGTAATTGCAATACGTAATTCTGAAAAAAGTTACATTAATTAACTATAAGCAATTACAATATACGATTCTCAAAAAAATTATAGTATTTGTAAAAGAACAGATAACTTGTCGTTGGTATGAAAAATAATAATTAAAAAGTTTGAGCGTTATAAAAGTAGACCAGAAAATTACCAGCAATAATCAGCAAACGACTTTAATTCCAACAATTCCAACATTCTTTTGCAATGATCAAAATGTATTAAATCCGTAAAGCCGTATTTTAATTAATCCTGGAAGAGGCAAACTGGGTGGTTGATTCATGAATTTCACAAAGACCCAACTATTTATCAAAAATTCTCTTGCGATGTGAATTCCCGGCATTTTCATGAATGAACCGCAAACCAGTGCCAAAGGATACGTGCTAAACTACTCGAAGCAAAAGGCGAAAAGGTAAAAGGAGAGACTCGTCAATCTCGTGTGGCAATGTCTGTGTTGTTGCTCCTTTGTTTTGAGACACGCGACGATTTTGTTGCGACTCGTCGAAAAAGAATAGGACGAAACAGTAAGTCAAGAAGGGCCATGCGGAAGGTGAGAAAAAAAGCAAATGTAGAGACGAAAAAAGAACATGCGGAATGGTCAGAGGTTGGCTCCTCTAATTACGATGCTGTCGTTAGGATACCGGTGCTTAATGGCACTTCGGAATAAAGTGAGCTCGGTTCGCGGACCCATTTGCCAGCGATGTCCGCTGATTTTAAAGGTAATTAAATTCACCTCCAGGGAAAATAGACGGTCCGTCTTCGTATCGCGGGGCCAATCCTTGAGACCGCGCATCGATTACCGTTTTTCTCGACCCCAAATAAAATTTTTGCGAAAACATTGGGTTGGAACGTTCGTAAATTTCATACCTTTGTTTCCTTATTTTTATTTTGGATTAAAGGTTGATAATGATTAATCGCCTTTTTAAGTTAAGAATAGTTTTTAAGGTTGATGGAATAGAAACGTAAAAGAATTCTGATTCTTTATCGTTTTAGTCTCGTGGAAAATAATTAACGTTCATAAAATTTAAAGTTTTAAAATTATTTGCCTTGACATACCCTTTTTGTTAATTTTTTTTTATCGTGAAAACATTTTAATATCGCGCATGTGTAAATACAGAGTTGCTTAAAATAATTCATTTTTACTACTGTGCATCGCTACTGCGATACGAATTTTTGTTGTTCTGTCTGACTATTCAGTGGCCTATTCTACTTCATCGATAACAGTTCAATACTTCATTTTTCTTTCGTTTATACCACATATGTACACGACGAATATACTTAATTTGTTTATTATAAACACATATTAACGAATTTGTTTAGGAGGTTAGTTTTACATACATATTATCCCATCTAATGAATCGATAATATACATAATCTTTCCTACCCGGTTGATTACACACGTAACTTGTTCTACTATTCTAATCTTGCGTGGGATATGTTCAAGCAATCTAATCATATGCTCAACCTGTCCTTCACGTCTGTTATATAAAGCTCTGTTCTACTCGCTTGATCGTATCCGCACCTATTTTACTAGTTCGATCGCGTGCGAATTCTTATTCTACTTATTCGACCATGTATCTACTACGCTTGACTTATCAAGAGTTTTAACAGTTTACATAACAATCGCGAATTAATGCAAATTTCATATAAGGAATCAGATAATTTATAAAACGATAAACGTAGAAAATATAATATTGGTAATTTTTTGAAGTAATATTACTTTGTACTTTGGATTTCTGGGACAAAATAGAAAGATTCCGAATAAAAGCAGCATCGATACAAAAATAAAAATCACACGATCTCCAACTGCACAGCGTACATAACGTTATGTAGATAAAATATATAAATAGTATAATTAGAAATTATTGCGTCATTCGCTTTATTCCTTATTCACATTTTCATTTCTTTCGATCACTATAAGATACTATAAAAGGTAAGAAATTTAATACAATGAAGGACTTCAAAGCAGTAAGAGAATACTTTGCGTCAAGATCTTAACAATATTTCAAGAGAGAAGTTAAAAAATTGCCGAAAAGTTGAAATATAGAAGAAAAGATAGTTAATATACCATTCATTTATAAATAAAATATTCGTATTTCAAAATCATTTAACATTATAAAGTTACATACGTATATGTATAGTGACTACCATACCTGTCACAACAACCTTTGTAAGTGGATAATTTTTTTAAAATTGGGTCAAACGAATTGCGTTTCTTTTAGAACTTAAAAGGATTAGTTTACTAGATGACGTATAAAAAAGTGGCAAAGAACAAAGTAAAGATATTTTTCAACCCTTTTACCTGGCCTTGCAATGGAGATTTAAATGATACATTTTGAACATTTATATGAGTTTTGTACACGCTAAAAATTTCATCGAAATCAGTTAACGTTGCTACGAGCTGTAAACGGTTAAAAACGGCGAAAATCACGGCTTTCGCGACTTTCGGTATAAAATCTACACCTTTCGATGGCTGTCGCTTGTTTCCGCATCGACTGATTTCGATAAAATTTTCAGCATATATATAACTAACATAAATGTTTACAACGCGTCGTTTACATTTTCGTTACAAGCTCAGATAAGGAAGTTGAAAAATAGCTTTACGACATTTGCTCTTCTCCTCCCGAATTTTTTTACTACGTCATCTAGTAAACTAATCCTCCAAACTTCTAAAAAAAAAACACCCATCATTTGGTCCGATTTTAAACTACTTATTCAGTACCAAAGGCCATTGCAATAGATTTGGAAAGCACTGTATGAACACAATACTATTGGAATTAATAATAATAGCGCGGCGAGAAAGGTAAAAAAATAGACAATGATATTTTTTGACTTGCAATGAACTTCTTTAAAAAACGACAGTGTTCTTCGCGGGGATAAAGCACAATTATCAGTTGATAAGAGGCCCTCCATCGTCGCGCGGGGAGAGCCGTGATTTCTTGCTCGTTGATTTAAGATTTCTTTTCGCCCCGGTGAGCCGCGATGGTCGACAATATTCTTCGATTGTTTCGCGGAACTTGGCCGTAGACGAACTTGGCTGTGTTTTTAAAGGAGCACTCGAAACCACTCTTCCCCTGGCCGAGAAAAGTAGCGGGTCTTTCTCTTCCCGCGAACGCGGCGTACTAACTTATTACGAAACAATTTGCAAGTCTTATGAGAATGGTTGAGAGGGAAAGCTAGAACGAGGGGGAAAAAGAAGAACGACCGAGACCAGAGAGGAAAGAAAAAGAGACACCGAGGGACGGAGGCTTAGAAAGTAGGTAGCTTTTAAAGACTTTTAATTCGAGAGCGAAATGCCGGCTAGCTCCATCGTGTAATTTAAAGAAAATGCTGCTGCGAGATGTAGTAAAACGCTGTTTTCTAGTTATTTAAATGTTTTGAAAGAAAAATAAGTATATAATAATAATAATTATAGAGAAAATATAAATAATAATAATAAATTTGATAGATAGTCTAACGATTAGAAATAATAAGCATTAAAATGCATCTCGCAGGATGTTTGAAAAAGTTGAAGTCAAACTTCAAAAATATATAACAATTGAAAGAAAAAAAAATGTCTTAATAAATGTCAAATATCATTAGACGTTTCCAACCATGAGCTTAAAACGAAGTGAATTTACATATATTGTTAAGAATTATTTTCTTGCCTTGATGGATACTTTATGCTCCAGCTCTGATTTTTTTTTAACACTCTTAAAGAAGAGGAAATCCATAATTTTAAGAAATTATTAGCTTTTCACATCGTTTAAACGAAAATTCTAAACATCAGAGGATGATCAAAGTTTCATTTTCACTAACTATTGTTAACCCTGTATTCCAATCCCCAATTAAATGTTACTGGATCATAAATGAGCACAATAGTCGAGTTTGGTCTACGTTAGCGCGCTAAATTAACAACGTCCTTTAATATGTAAATTATAGAGTATTAAATAAAGTTAATTGTAATTTATTAAATTTATTAAATAAAATTCACGAGTCTAGTCCAAAATGACCAACTATTATACACGTACATAATAAAATTTAATTCATCTGTAGCGAGAAACTATGGTATTTATAACGCCGAAATACCGAACTACCGAAATCTTAGATTTTATTGACGAAAACGCAGCTTCCGTTGCTGCTATACTACAAAAGGATTATAACAATTTTCATAAAAACCATGCACACACGAGAAACATCGTACACCGTCCCAGTTTCATTATACCGGCGTACGCGAATTAGGGTAAAATTAGCCTTCTCTTAGAGCAGGGTGAACGAGGAAATCGATAAACGCCGATGATACGCGACATCGCGGTTGAATTTCCTTAATCGAGCAAACTATGGGCAAGTTTCACAGGTAACGCTGCATTTTACTGATTACACAGTGTGGCGTAGTCCGTTTCATAGGCGTGGTTCGATTATTCATCGTTCACAAGACCGGCCATTTGTCTTTATATGTCCGATCGTGGGCCATAAACACGAAGGGGAGTTGAAAATACATCAAACCTTTTCACGTGAACGTATTATGTTGCACGATACGCGATCTGCAGAGATTTCGTGCCGTGTAAGATGATAATTTCGCGTTATAGTACATGGATGAAAAATAGAGAAAAATAACAGACATTAGTCTGGTTTCGTTACTGACCAACGGAATTATTTTTCAGGAGTTGAATGTTATAATGTTACCTTAATTTGCGTAAGTCTTTTCTTCTCTGTTATTTTTCTAGATTGTATATCCGTTTCCACGTGCTGTATAATTATCACGAATTTGCAATGTTAATTCGCATCAACCATCATCAGATTCTCTAATTACATCGTATCCATGTTGTTTCTACGACTTAATTGCACACGTGCGTATATACACGTTATCTACTATGCCAGACTGCAATCAAATTCAGATAGAATATTTCTGCTCTAAGACGGGTGGATATCGCTCTGAGAAGAGAAACTTGAAGAGAAACATTCTAACGTTTTGACAGAGAGACTCATTATTAACCTATGAGAGTGATATATTTCAACCTGATGTGTTGTAATGTCCACGTGATACGTATAATTCATCAAACAATAAAATTGCTTAAGTACCTTATACTTGTTAATATTTATGTACCCTTGCTATAATATTAAAATATCAAATTATATTATCAATTATTTATTATCTATATTATCAAAACTTTGACAGATGTGACTTTGTATAATTTATATGCATGATAATAATTCTTATATCCTAATTTATCTCAAGAGAAATGCCAAGTTTCACAGAACTTATAAAACGGTCCATTAATTAAAAACCATCGACTAATTACTCTGTCTATACTGTATAGTTTTACTCTTTGCTCTGACGCATCGTGTGATATTAAAACAGCTCGAAAATCCGGGGACAGAGGGACTGGTTTCTTCATAATTCCTGGAATTGTCGAAGCGTTAAACGCGGTCATTAATTGGCAGCCGATCAAACAGCTCGGGACACTCGCGAAAGAGATGAATTCTCATACGAGTATCAGGCGAAAGTCTGTGGGCTCGACTCGTTTTCACGCTCCATTTGGCCGCGTAATTTGCGGGCTGTCGTTTTCAAACGAGTCGAAAGTAATATTCCAACTCTGTGTCGACCCTGTTCCGACGCAAACACCGGAAAATCTTTGACGTGCCGTCCCTGTGAATGTCTTTCGCACGCCGTAGCACAGTCTTTTCTCTTTTTTTCCGCCTCTCTAACAAACGCATACACGGCACCGTCCATTATTCGGCTACAGTGCCCCGTTTTAATCATGCTCCGGCACTTACTCGTCTCGGTTTTATTTTACGAGTTCTCCTGACTGCACCGGGGTCAACGTATACTTTTGTCCCTCTCTACCCTCTTTTCATTCGGTTTTTTCTTTCGCTTTTCTTTTACTATGTCCTGTTTCTTCGTCTGTCTGCTTCTATCCGTCCTTTTCGTTTCTTCTTTCAAGGTTCTTTTTGTTTCTTCTCTTCTTGTATTCTACAAATGAGACACAACGACGATGCTGGTCTTTTATCCACGGAGAAAAGTCTAACGTAAGTCAATTTCACTGCCGACGCGATCAACTATTTTTGTCTACTCCATTCCGTTGATTCTTTGATCTCATCTCGATGGCTTTTGCATCGCTGCAAAGAATACTTTGTTTCGGTGATCGCACGTGTCGAGATATATGCGGTTTTCTTGTCAGTATTAGGGGGGTTGTAATTAGCTTACTTTTTCTGGATCGATCTGCAGTTATTTGAGCCCTTTTGGAGGATTACCGAGAACTGTTGTGTCTCCTTTGTAGATCACTGCTGACCTAGTTCTTTTCTTCGTCAGTCGCCTGCCTTTTGAGATACCTTCGCCACCAATCGAACGTTTGTAGTCTTATTTGAATATCGTATATTTTATTTCCAATATGTATTTGTCCCCCTGGCCATTCTGTATGTGAATATCGTTGAATAATTTGAAATTGTTTTCGTACTTTTTTTTTAAATCAGAATTATATATAGAGATATCATGAAGAAACATTACGAAATATTAATTTCACGGAAACTGAGGTTTCGAAATCGAGAAGCAATTTATCAATTCGTCGAACAAATTGTCGTAGCAATTACTAGTCGATCAGCTATCGAAACGAGACAAGGATATACAGAGTCATCGAAAAAAATCTCCCTTCGCTCGGCAATTTTTATATTCTCCTTATAATTCTAAACTAATCAATACCTGTTCCCTCAAAATACGGCACAGGCTTTCCAATTGAATAAAAAATGCACGAACGAAAATAAGTCTAAAATAAGGTGCTAATTAAGATAATAAAATTTTCCTCCAATTCATCCGCATACTATTCTCAGTTTTTCTATTATTTTTATACTTTCCAAGCAAACAAAGCAGTCCCCTCAAAACATGGAGCATATATCTGCCCATTAAGTTAAAGAAAAGAAGAAATAAAAATAAATATACCGCGATAAACCATAAAACAAGAAAGTAAAGTATTATGTAAAGCGGAAAGAAAAATTAACACGGTTATAACATTCTTCGAATTTGTTTCCATGATTTTATCAAATTCGATATTATTCTCATATTTTCGCCAATCGATAATAACCTTCAAAACACAGACCATCGTAATACAGAATTAAATTAGGAAACGAAGAAACGAGTATAAGGCAAACGATCAAGAAAATACAGAATTGAAGTATTTTAAGAGTTAAGGTACTGAGGTGTAAGTGTTGTCCGTAATGATTGTGTAGATCTGGCTGTAGATGTCGCTGATTGGGTACAGCTATTTTTCTTCTAATTTAGATGCGTGGAAGAAAAATCGGACTCCGGTCGCCGGGATTCGAGAACCCGGGTCCCGAACGATCGTAGCCTAAGGCGCTAACCACTGCGCTGCCGTCGTCCAACACTAGTTAGTGTCGAGTGGTGGGATATCTGCTGTTGAGTGCCGCCGCAGTACAATAATATAAAATTCTCGTTGAGTCAAACTGGAGGAATAATCGAAAATTGCATGGTGGTCGTTAGACGGACAATTTCCTTGGAAAATAACATTTTCGTCGGGAAACCTGTACCGTGGATGGAATTGCATGCAGGTGAATAACGATGACGTCGGCGTGCACTGAGGCAAGAATACATGGTGAGTCGTGAAAAGATTTGCTCGCCTCTCTACCAAAGACGTCAGCCAGTCCGGGATTTTAAAGGGAAACGTCTAAGCGAGTGCCGCCTTTTAACTGGCGGAAAATTACGCCGAGGAAAACGGATTTATATACGAGATGTCGTTGTGCAACAATCCGGCACATCTCGGTTATATCTGTCAATGGAAATTTGTCGCGAGATCCTTGCTCTACGATCGATCGTGAATTTTTATTGAAACGGGAAATGCCGATCTACATTACGCTTCCTTTTAGTCTGTAATTGTAATCTCATTAGGGATAGCTTGTTAAAGTTTACTTATCTTATAACTTTTATCTTCTGAGATTTCGAAGTTTAGTTTTCGAGATTTAATCAATAAACTATAATAGATTTCGTCAGTAAATAAATCTTTAATTAGTGATCTTTGAAATTTGAAATGTTACATAAAGTTGCTTCATGTGATAATATACTATAATTTAAAATATATCGTTTGCAGAATTTTACTTATAGATTTCTTGAGATTTTGAAGTGTAATTAAAATATAAAGATATATAAAGATATACAATAGATTCATGAAATCTGTTCAATGAATAAATTTGCAACGAGTAATCTTTAGAACTTGAATTATATTCGTAATGTTATATTCGTAAAATAAGTATAGTCCAAATGTTACTTATGAAGCTGCTTTCTGCGATGTTACAATTTATCAAATTTAGCATTATATCATTTTCAAAATAACATTTGATAATTTTTCGGATAATTAAAAAAATTGTCTTAAAAAATTATTTTTCGGAAAGTAATTTTCACTCTATATAATCACATGAAACGATTCATACTGTTTTCATCAATTCTTTTTCGTTTCAGCGCTACTTCAGCTAATCCTCTAACAATTATCCTTCTTCTGAAATCATCCTCGAAACGTCGAGTTTCCAAGAGTCATTGGCGCATTTGCATACTCGTGAGGCTATTCATCGTGTCTTTTGGAAGTGATCATCAATTTCAATTCTGGTTTCTATAAATGCTGACAATCCTAATTCCAATACGAGATCGCGATTAAGTATTTGCGTGTCACGTCGACAAATTTCTCCCCGTATAATCGACAATCGATCGTTCCATTTTTAACCAACACGTAACGCCTCGTTGAAGACCATTGAACTTATTCTTACCTTCGATCTTCCCTCGACACGTTTCTCTTGATTCAACTGAATCCAGGCGTCCCATCGATGTCTGTAGACGGTCAGGGTGTTCCATTCGTTCAGCCTCACTGTTTGCGTGCTTCTAACTGTGCCGACTCCGCTCCCACAATCGAACCTTCGAATAAATATCAATATCTCGTTACTTTTGCTTATTGCAATGAAATAATAAATTTCCGTGAAATTTATGCGTAAACCTTATTTGAGTAAGAATATTTGATTCAATAAATGTCTCGTAAAATATCAGCTTATTTTTCTGATATTTATGTAATAGATTTTTCCCTGATTCATGCATAATATGTACTTTGTTTTAATGTTAAAAGTCTCGTAGAATTGCATCTTATTTTTTTTTTGGTATCTGTGTCGTAAATTTTTCTGCAATATTTGCATAATAATTTGATTTCAGCATATTTTCCCGGCATTTGTATCATAATTTCTTGTATGATTTATATATAATTATATAATGTAGATTGGGAGAAAAGTTAAAACTCGAGATCGTGAGATTATGTATGACATTTTAGCACATTTTATACATTTTACACATTTGTGTAATCTTTAGTACAGAATATTAAATTTTGTGACAGAATATTAAGCTTTCCGATCGTAAGTGTTTTATAGGTTTGGAATTAAAGACGAACAAAGCATTTATTCCCTTTTGAACATGGATAGGACGATATATTTTTAATATACAGTCATGAAATAGTAAGAATTTTATTCGATTGTCAAAAAGATTGCAATTCTTATCCGATTATTGCCTTCGATTTTTCTTCTGTTTCAACGTTTCACTTCAATTTTTCCAATTACGTATCCCTCATTGTTCGAGTAATGCCATTTATCTACCAGCAGGAAGTGTGGTTTCCCGCGAAACAGAGAAACGTATGAAGTCGGTCCAGTATCTCAAACACGGATCTGTAAGGTTTCATTGGCGCAAGAATCGTTCGTAGACTGTTAGAAAAACTTATTTCCGGTATAATGAATCGCGTGGTACGTGAATCTGAAACATGTTTCTCTATCGTGAAAAATAGTCTTTCGAGCGCTTTGAACTTTTTCAGTCGAAGCATCGGATAATTAAAGATGAAATTAAAGTGAATTTCATATAATTTATGAAAATATACAGTTTCGAACACTTTGATAGATTCTTAATACACATCTGGAGATCTTTTAAACATGCAAGGTATTGATTTCTATAATGCAAGTTTGTATCCTCACCTATAAGACGATTAAATACCACGAATGAATACAAAAAATAAAATATTTGTGGCTATGAATAGGAAGCTGAATTTTACAAAAGTTTATATTATACAAAATATTTCTGTACTTCCAACAGATTCGAACGTTAAAATACATTTCTATACATACTCATAATAAATCGAGACATTTAGAAATCCATTTATGCACTTGGAATCGCACCATCACGCAATTACTATTTTTATCGTTTGAAAAACTTTTCCCAATTCAAAACGGAACACGGAACAATATTTAAAAATTATTGAGCGATTTCCGATTGCCATAATCGATCGATCATTTTCAATTTGAACGTTTCAATGTATAAACTAGCTAATCCCACGTTTCAATGTATAAACTAGCTAATCCCACGTTTCAATCTCGCGATATTCTTAAACAACGATCTGCTGAGTCGATAATACAGAATTTACGCGCGCGTCGACGCGAGAATGAAAAAGCATTATATCTATTAACTATTCCATAACAGGGACGTCAATCAGAGGTTGGAAGCACGAGATTAATAGTCATGACGAGCAAGCCTTCGCGCGAGGCGAGTTCTCACCAATATCCTCGAAATTTTTGCCGATGAGAAGAGAGGAAGAATTTGTTGAAACGAAACGATGCGATCCGACGCTGCAATTACTCGTTTGCGGCGTACGGTGCAACGCATCGATTGTATATGGTAGATAGAATGCCGTATGTCCGTCATTGTCTTCACCGATTCTTTCGCTCCTTCCGGTACGACGATATTGTCCGATGTCATGGAAACGGTCCAAGAATATTAACGCCGCGACCAGAAATTGAATGTTAAACCGATTACGATGCTAACTATACCCGAAACGATTTCTTGAATTGTTAGGATTTTATTATACTTCTCTGGTTGAATGCGTATAGTGGGGTGGAACGAAATATTTGATATTATTTCTTTAATTAGAGATAGTTCTAACAGTCTTCTATTGTACTATACGAAAGAAATAAAAAGAAAGATACGTGAAAAATTTATGATGTAATGAAAACAAGACGTATACCGGATAAAAAATTATTTAAATTCTAAAAAGAATGCACCGTAATAAATCTATAAAATTTCTATGCAGAAATTACGAATTGGTCATTTTCATCAGTATAGTAATTTTGCTATTAATCCTGAAATGCTACAGTAAAATGTTATTCATTCTTCAATTATTTTATTTTAATTGTTTTGAAAAAGCAATCTGTGAGAGATTTCGTTATATTTTTGGTAACTTTCCAGTAGAAAGCAGGAATAGGTGTGTATTAGTTTGAAGTGGTTGTTATGTTCACAAAGTCGTGTTACGTTCAACCATCTAAACTGTATTTTCACAGTTGCGACATTCACATATTCGCGTGATTTAAATTTTCCCCGGTATAGCGTTAATGGAGTTCCGTAAAGCGTAGAATTAGAGGGGTCACCATTGTACTTGTTAGGGTATACTTCCAGGGTTTAGTTTTGCCTTCGAGGCAAAATGTTTACGAACTATTCGAATAATTGGTAATTTGGTCGTAAATGTCTCCTCGTGGTATGAATTTTAATTAAACGTTTTTCCATAGGAATGATATTGTAAAGAGAATGTATGCATATTCTAATAGATAAAAAACTTTGGATAGCATTTTAAGCACACGATCATGTTCGTTATTAATCTATTAGTTTTTTTATTTAACTTTAATTGTAATTCCTGACTATTAATACGATAACTTGGATTATTTCGAACATTATAAAAATCTTTAATAATCATGAATTAGGTTGAGCTTCATAATTATGACTCCGACAATTAACTTAAGTTTATAATGTCAGTAATTATCTTAAGTTCAGATCTAAATTTTGTAATAGAGTACTTTGTAATATACATTATTACTATATATATATATATTATTATTATTATTATTATTATAGTAGACGTATCTCCATATCATAGCAATTAAGATTAAAAGTGTCTCATACTTTTAACTTTTAACCTCATTTACATTCGAACGATCCGAGAATAATTAATAATCACGTCTGAAATAATTATGCATAACAAATTATCTGTCTCTATTAATCTATCGTTGCAATAATAATTATTTAATACTTCAGTTTATTTTTCGAAACGATTCTGCACGAGAACAACGAAGGACAGAAAGGAGCGTGCTTAGTCACGGTGGCAAGGGGTTGAGTTCTAAGTTGTGGTAATTATCACTGTCGGAGGGTAAACGACATGGTAATGAGAAATTTTAACGAGTTACGCTGACTGCACGTCGAAGCACGTAATTAATAACACGCTGCTTACCGCACGCGTCCGCTACTTGTAAGTTTTAAGGCTGACCACAAGTACCTCGTCAATTTTGATTCTAATCTAACGAGAATAAGGCCTATATCGTTTTATGGATATAACAATTCCCTATATTTCTGATAGTTATACCGATCAACTTCATAAATTGAAAAATAAACAGCATAATAGTGACACAGTCTTTAAAATGTATCTTGGAATTTATAATTAATTATATCATCTTTTCGAGATGAACATTAACTATTAATATCGTACATTCTCATTTGGTAGTCAATAAATTTTATCTTATTTATTGAATAGCATTTTCTAAATTTGCATTTCCACTTGTGAGAAACAGATAATAAGAATGGGAAAAGGAAAAAGACGAAGAGTCATTAGTAAAAAAAATATTAAACTCTCTATTATACTTAATTTCGTATTACGATAAAAATTAATCAAATAATGAAAATAATTTGTGATGCCTAACATTGTAAACATTTTGCACACACAATTTTTAAAATACGAATAGAAGCATCGCGTATAGAGTTTATTTTTATTATTTTTATTTACGAATTCTTACTCGTAACGACCTATACCGGAAGCTTAGCACAACAGAATTTCTTCCCTTGCAATAAACATATATCTCAAAGTTTTTTATTTTTTACGCACCATACAAAGTGGCATTTAAAAAATATATTCGTGACAACGGGTCGTTGTTGTTGCTATTACGAATACGTGGTCCGAAATGGTTTAAATTAAATAGCGACGCAAGCTACACTATGCATTCTGCATTCGTAGCGATCGTGAGAAAAGCCGATTAGCGAGCCAGAGGATACTCGAAGCCGAAACGAAAAGGCGGAAATTCAATTCCGGCCATTGTTGCGAGATAATATCCGGGAGAATCTAGTGTCCCTTAAAGTACGAAGATAAAAGCAGAAACAGTGGAGGAAATGGCGATTTTTATCGTTCGAAAAGTCGTGCACGTTGGCCTTGTTGGCAGTTTCCAAAAATGTGTGCGAAATAATTAAAAATTCCTCCGGTGGCGAAGATCGCAAGGGGTCGTGACCCTGACCTTGTTCGAGTGAATGCTTCCTCGCGATATGGTGACCCCGGTATGCAAGATGCACTTGACATTTTCGCGACGCTCGCGTCATTGCACAGAAGTCACGTACTTGTGGCTACATGCCTCGCATGAGCGGTGAATCACGATTGCTGACGTAGTAATTAATTTATGATCGATTAAGTATTTTTGGAATTTCGTAGATATTATTGTAATTTTGGTTAGGAGTTCGATAACTTTGACAAAGAGTAAGGAGTTAAGATAATTTTCTTACATTTCTCATTTTTCTATTTTTCATACTAGTGGTGATACTAGATAAATAAATGTGTTCTTTATTTCTGCATAACAGCCAAGAAATTTGGTACACGTATGGTATTATTTTATTTTTTTTATATTGTTATATTTATAGCTTTTTCTTATTTTTTTCTGTTTTATGGTATTATGCTGATTTGGTAATAATTTGCGCTATCTATATACATATGATAAAATAGAAATTTATCTGCACATTAAATAATAAAAAGAAACAGCAATGCACGAGTAGCTCAGAAGCTATGGAATCAAAAAAATTAATTTTTGGAATTTTCCTCTGCTGTTTGTTTGTCTGTTTGTACTCGCATCACGTAAGAACTACTGAACATATTTTAATGAGGTTTTATCTATCTATAGCCTAGTGTCTAGGAAAGAAAATAGGATATGTTTCATCTTGATCCGTTTTGTAGAAGCTGAGAAATAACCTGGCATCTGAGTTGTATGCGCTCCCAGGTCAAGAACCTTTTTACAATTTAATACTTTTTACTGCGGAAGATAACTGTTAGTATGAACGATACGTAGGTGTCTCATTCATAAAAATTTGCCTGCTTAAAAATTGTTTCGTACATTAGTAGACCACGCGAACGACGTCGTGGGCAAGAACTGCGATAGACGGAATTATTTTCACTATTGAATCTCTTTTCGACGTTCTTTCCATTGTTTGTTCTTCTTAGCTGGGATTATTTATCGATGGGTCGATCGGATATTTTTTATCGGTGAATTTTTTTTCTGACGTTATTCAGCTGACCTTTGTCACCTTTGAATTTCCTTTTTAATGCCCTCTAACTGCTGTTTCTCCTGTGTTTTCTACTTCCTCTCCTGTGTCTTTCTAATTCATTTTTAGTTGCATTATTGCTCTATTCTTTTTATTAAAAAAATTATCTTTTCCGTGCATTATTTTATGTTGCATTGTTTCCTTTCATTTAAACGATGATTTTCCCGTAGCGTCTGCTTTTTTGTATTTGAAATTTTCTTTTATGTGCCCTTATCTATTACTGGAAATTTTCTTTCGATAGGGCAGATTTTTTATAGCTATGGAAGCATTATTTTCATTAGGTATTATATTTCGTTCCCACAGTACGAAATTTCTGCAACCTTCTTACGAAGGTGCTACTGAATGATACAAAATTATATATCCAGTATGTAGATGCAATAATAAACGCTCTGATATACAAATAATACCTTTTGTAGCCACTGTATACCTTAGCAGGTCAAGTGTTAAATAGTTTCATCCGCTCCCAACACATATTTCACGCGACCGGGCGAGAAGAAAAGAGAACAGCAGCGAATCCACACGGTTTCTTTAACAGAATCTTTTGGACACTATCCAGGACCCAATTTCTATTTTCGTCCGATCCTCGGCTCACGCGATATTACTTCCGTTTCGAGCACGCTCGTCGTTCGACCGTGCATGTAACCGTAATGCGGACATCCGTGTACGTGAAAGTGATTCTTTGAGCTTTCGACGAGAGAGAATCCTCGTCTGACTAACCCCATCCTCCCTTCATCCTGGTCGAAAGACACAGCCTCGCAGCGACGGGATACGTGCACGCGGCTTAACCGAAGAAAAGACCACTCAGATTGGATAGGTAAGCCGGAAAACTCGGGCGGCGAGATTTTGTTCCAACGTTGAAAGCGAACGGTAACTACATGGCCGCATATAGGATCACGCGGATGCTTCTTTCAGGCTCGGCTGGCTTGCGAGAAGATTTCATTTCATCTGAAAGCGACGCCCGCTCAAATCATCGCCGTTTCTACTCAGGACGGTACTTTATATCGCTGATATGTTGTGACCGAACTGAACTGTGTGCGCAAGTGTGATTAATAACAGGTTGACTGACAATTTTTGTGGATGGAAATCTTTAGTGGTTGTGATTAATCGGTGAAGAATTTTTCGAATAGAAGATTTTTCGATATTTCGGAAAATGAAGTTCATGTAATTGGAATTTTTTAAACACATTTGCTTGGACGTGTGTCGCTAAAGGAGGAATATCGAATCTTGAAGATATCATAGAAATTGGCATATTTTGCTGTAAGTGACAGGTCGGCTTGTATATTGAGATTTTTAATGGTTCCAACTTATTGATTAAGAATTTTTGATGCAGGAAATGTAATTAATCGGTGAAGAATTTTTGGAATGGAAAATAACAGATATTCTATTGAACGAGATTTAAGAAATTGGAATTTTTAGAAATGCTTGATTTCTTATCAACGAGTTTCCAGTGATGAAATATTGAATCTTACAGATATCGCAGGGATTGGTATATTTCGCTGCCAATGATAAAACTGATCGTGATATGAAACTTTGATGGTTCTGATTAATTGATGATGAATTTTTTCGATAGAAGGTAATGGATGTTTTAGAAAATTATAAAATTGGAATTTTTAGAAACACTTGGTTCGTTGTTACCGCACAATAACGTTAGAAGTGCTTCTAATAACGAAATCTTAAATTTTGCGATTTTGAAGGAATTGATAATGGTCGATTATTAAACGTAAAGCTGGCGTTTTAGCGATCGAGATAGAGTAAGCTTGATTTAGCTTTTCATCTGCCATTCAGATGAGTTTTGTCAATTCTTCGATTGATTAATGCATTCGACGTTCTGCATTGATATATGTTCAGCAGAACGATAAATTCCACGATCAATCGTTTGATACACGGTTAATGAATTATGGAAACGAAATCGACGAACAATGAACGATTATCGCGGCAACGTTGAATAAGTTACGCTCTTTATTCAAACGAAATATCTATAGAGACTGTGTTTCGATTCTGTCGACGCGGTTATTTCGATAATTAACTAGAAACTTTTTTTAACTCTTGAGTTGGTGGATGCGCGCTTCAAGATATGAAATTTATTTAATATTTAACGAAACAATGTGTGTACGTCACACTAAAATATTTTTGCCAATTATACAGACATTTTTATATGTGTATGTTCAAAAGGGAAATTCTGGTAAGGGAGTTTCTCAAAACCCACAATTTCTAAATTCTGCAATCGTTTAAAATCTATAAGAATTGTTCTAAACTTCGGACAAAAATATACGTTAAATCGGGATAGAATATTTATAATTTGTATATTTATAATTTGTATATAAGATTCTAAATTAAAACGGTTTAACGAATTTTTAGTAAACTTTCAAATCTCTAAAGCAACAAATTTTTGAAGAAATAAAATGTCGTACAGCGCAAAGAAAAACTTTTGTAGTAGACTTTCCAACGTTCGAAGTCCCTAAAGCCTAAAATTGCAGGTTTCCGAATGATCGTGCTACTCTTTCAAAGAATATTTTTCCTAATTAATAATTTTAAATTAAAGGGACACGCGCTATTCTCGAGAGAGAAATTCTTACAACAGAATTTACAAAGCATGAAAGAACGTTACGTTACACTGGGAAGAAAATATTTTTCCTAACTCCGCGGGTATTTTCAAAGAGGTAGAGTTTAAATTAAGATGTAACACCTTGTATTGCAGTGAAAAACTCTCGCAACGGAGTTTGCAAAGCGCTTCGTAAGCCGTAGCTAATGAAAACTTCGACTGGAACGGTAAACGACAACGCTAGCGTTAGGAAATACGATCAGCACGTCGACGTGGCGAACTTCCGGGCGAGACTCGAATCTCCGAATTCATAAATCGGCCCCCGGCCACGGCTACTACTCACGAGTTATTAGCTGTGCACGAAAAATTAGCTTATGAGCGGAATTCTTAATTAACGACCGCGTCAAACGACGCATTCAAACGATGACACCGATGTTATAGTGGCCGGTGAACAGCGTATGCCGTGAAGAACAGCTCCGGAAAAGTTCTTCACTTTCTCACGTTTCCTTCCTCCACCGTTAGGGAAATATACTGCTGGCGAACGCGATGCTTTAACGAGGTCTTAAGGCTAGTTTTCACGTGACGAGAAGTGAAATTCATTCAGATACTGGCTATCGTGAGAAGGTAAGACTATTTTAATTTCTGTCAGCGGGATGCGAGAGCATGGATCGTTTTTCATGAGAATTTTCGTTCGGGAAATTGTTTTACCGATGGATGAGCTTATATGAACGATTTTTCAAGTTATTTAGCGCGACTGATCTATAATTGAAATTTGGAAGTTCAATCATTAATAACTGTCAGTTAATGTGCGTGTTTGAGTTTTTTAATTATTTCGTGTGTTTGTTTCTAGCTGGCACATTTAAATTGTTTCTGTTTGCGATATGAATTATTAAAGCGAGTTGAAATCAAACGATATATTGCAGTCGTTGCTCGTTTCTCGTAGGAATCTCCCTCGTTCGATTGAAATACAAGGATTTAATTATTAATAAGTTGCATTTATTTCATCTATTATTTAAGTCGTTTAATTTATCAATTTATTTTAGTATTTGTTCAATTTATATTATCATTTAATTCATTAAATGTAAATTGTTCCGCTGTTTGGGACATAAATTGTTCGAGTTGGAAATTGTAAAAATATAGTATCTTGCATATTACGAAATTTGTAATTTGTAATTTATATTCATGCGCTTTTTGTAGATTTTTATGCACGCATATGCTCATTGTTGGCATATTTTCTGTATATATTTATATGATTATAATATACTGATTTCTTTTTTTTATATTTTTTATATGTTCTCTGACTTGTTATCTTATTATATATTATATAATACACTACTAAATTAACATCATTTGAGAAAATCCAATCATTTTTTCCGATTGCACCTCTTCCAATCTCACTTTCTCTATCCTCAGCTCTCTTGTTCCGTACTTCAAAGCTCCGATCTTCACGAACCTCTTTGACTTCCTTGTGATCATTACGAATAATAAGTCTATTCTCGCCACTTCACTATTTCCAGTGCTTGTTGCAGGGCCACGAAACAAACGAGAACGAAAATTTCCCAAACGAAATCCACACGCGAACAACCCACGAATAATTAAAAATCCTTTTAAAAGCAGACTGCAAACGCAGCAAAGTACACGCTACGATAAATAGGAACTAAAGTTTCGCAGCAGACTCGGATATAAACTGAATTAAAAAGGAATAACTTCCAAAATTATTACTCCTAACATTTTTTATTGAAATGAAGAAAATTAATTATGAAGAGAGATTTTAGACAAATTATTCTTTGATCGTGCAGCTTTGATCGTTGACCTAAAGCGCCACTCGAATTAAAATTTTGTATGTTCATTTCTGATCTCATGTATTTTATATTTTATATATTTTCGAAATTTTAACTTAATTTCGTAGTAATTAATTTCATAATATTTTACAACATTTATTCAATAATTTTATAATAGTCGATCGATATATTATCTATCTTAAACATTCCTAAAATTTCAAATTCATTTCGTAATATTCAATTTTACAATAATTACAAAGTCGATATAGCTATTGAATACGTTCCTAATAATCTATTTTGCAACATTTCCAAATATCCGATTAATAATTTGAAAATATCTAATCAATACGTTAATTTTACATATTCTTAAAATTTCAAATCAGTATAATAAGACAAATGTAAAGAAAGGAAGTCCTTTGAGTCGCCTAAACGTAGATCAAGTAGCCGTATGCACGCGACAGTAACACGCGAGTATCCTGCCGACGTTCCAACGATGGAAAATTAATTCTTCGAGAGTAGACGAGCGCGTCTTCGCGACAAGTTTCATCGAACTTTATCGATCACACCCTGGCCCCGATAGAGCAAATGTGTCTCGCAGTAAATTGAAGCAAATCGTGGTTTCGCGCTATTCCTTTGATGTCCTACCGTTAATGGGGCAGTGAGGTTTCTAGGGAAACTTCCGTTATATTGGAGGAAGTTGCGGAAAGTTGGCATAATACAGTGATACATAGCATCAACGAGGTTGTGCAGTTTGCGGCAAACAAGCAACTCGTTATGCTGTTCCGATCGATCGAGTTCCATCGATGCGCTTGTTCATCGGCCACGGACTTCGATTTCCGTTTCCTCTTTTTCATTGGTTTTCGCGATCTTCATCGAATCAATTATTTAGCGGACTGCAGAAGTTAGCGCGGTTTATTGACGTTATCGATGGTACTAACGCCGACCGAATAATTTTAGGTATCTGGATTGTTGCGTATTTAGATGTTTGTCAGTTTGCGTGGAATACATTACTTTCGAATTTAAATTGGAATTTTGTAAGAACTGTGTGGAGAACTGATAACGATTAGATTGTGGATACGCGTGGAAATTTATACTTCTACAATTTAATTTATACGATATAACTTAATCGAAAGATATATAGGTTAACGTAAATTTAGATATGTCAGTTTCAGTAGAATTTAAGAGCAAGAATATATTCTCGAATTGAATTTGTAGTTTTACAATAATAGTATGCATGAAAACTTAAAGTCCTAAATTTCTGAACTAATAATTTTACCTGTAAAAACTACGAAGAAACTTTAAAATTTCCAAACTTTTAAACTGAAATTCTACCAAAAGACTCAGTCTATAAACTCGCAACGTTATAAAAAAAGACAGGAAGTTCGTAAATTTCCAATTATCATTCGACTTAAACAACTTGTTTCAGCCCCCTTTTCGTCTCAACCCCGATTACATTGGGAACCACACTGAAACTCTGATCGATCTCGGACTCTACGCTCCGCCTAAACTATTTACATTTACCGCAGCACTTTGCAACGCCGCTTCGACGATGGTGAACCCGCGATTAACGAAGTAATATCGTTACCTGAACTCGATGAAGCCGTGATGCAGAATCAAGGCCATGAAGTCACCCTGAAGATCGTCCCTCTCGCCGGCTAGCAGCAGTATACCGTCCCAAGCCTCGGGCCGGAATTCCAGTTCTAATTGGACGTGCTTGTAAGCAGCCTTTAAAGCGGGGAACGCCAGCCAACCAGAGCCGGTAAATCGTGGTGATCTCACTTCGGCCTCTGCAAAGCAAAAATTACCATCGTTAGCCAACTCTCGTTATTATTATTATTACGCATCAGTCGCGACACGCGTTGACGCGCTTAATGCGCTTGACAAATTGTATCATTCGTCCTGGATTATTCACGACTGTCCTGTTCTTCGTACAATGATCTTATCAACTTGTCCACGCTTCTATCGTCATTTGCAACGACTATTCGCATGATACTTCTAAGTCGTTGGCGTTAGCATAACGATTGGCGCTGCTATATGTTTTAGTTGCAACGAAGTTACAGTGGCTGATGAAAGTATTTGGATGCTTGTCATTAGATTGCAGATTTTGATACAAATTCATACTTTTCAGAAGATGATTAAAAAATGTAGAATCTCGCTAAAAAATTGTTCTATTTATCAGGCATTATAGAAAGTATTATACTTTGGATATTTGTGTGTTTTTTCATAATTTTATACTTCCAAATTTTCTATATATGCATAGAAATCCGCAGTCAACTTATCATGAAAAACTTCACGTACTTATACAATCGGTGTAAGAAGTATTCGTAGAGTACGTAACTTTAATAAAATTATTGTAGAGCATCATTTGGTAGGAAAATTTTAAGATATGAAACGTATATACATATTCTTACAAGTACCTAGAATAATTTTCAAACGAAGAAAAAAGCGATACTTACTTCCGTTATGAAGATATCAATAAATATGTAGAAAATAGTAATAATATATGCGTAACGAGCGTTACCTCTTCATAGAATAAAATGTATAAAAACATTTTAAGAAATAATCTAAGCGCAGAAGAAATGGGGTTGAAAGATAATTTCGTCCTGATGCAAGATAACGAACCGAAGCAAAATGCTACTAATACGAAAGCGTGGATTCTTACAATGTTCAAAAACACCTAAAAACACCTTCACAATCCCTAGATATAAACATTGTTGAAAACATATTGGATCACCTGAAACGAAAAATACTGAGTCACCATATTTCAATAAGAAATGATTTAAAGAGAATTCTGTTAGGAAAATAGAAAAATATTTCAAGTAAAGTATCCATCAATTTAATAAATTCAAGATCACGACGACTTCGAGTCGTAATAAGATAAAAAAGAAACCCTCCTAAGTACTAAAATAATTAAACTTACATGATAATATGATTTCTTCTCCTAAATATTAGGTAAGCTTTATTAATTTTTCTCATTAAACTATAACTGTACGAATACTTATCACGCACATATTTTTGTCACTTTTCTGATATTTGTTAATATTTTCGCAAAGTATGTAGATATCTCATATTATTTTTATGAACTTTTCTGCAGACTTGTAGAAACATGTACATATTTTTTATTTGTTAGAATTTCGTTAATTAAAGGTTGTTCTATAATATTTTTGCTGAAATTAATTACTGTACGAATACTTTTTATACTGACTGTATGTATATTACTAACACTGTAATGACTGCTCATCTATGTTCTGTGTTGCATTCTGAATGTATATATTTTTTTTATGACAGTAAAAATCTGTAATTTGGTGCGAAAAGTGCAAATATTTTTACAAAAATGAGTTAAACCCGGTATTGAGTTTGTAAGTAATTGAATATTCTATACAGAAAAACGGGGATTTCAAATTCTATCTAGAAATGACTATAATAGCATTTTTATATGGTAATATCAAAATCTTGCATTAAATAAAGCTTTTAGTGTTTTTAATAAAAAATACCAAAGTCAACTTAAAAAATACAAATAGCGTAAGAATTAATTCTCTCTTTTTTGTATCAGAAATGAAATTCGAATCAGGAGTAGCTTTCGTGTCAGAAATTATTTAGACGTGATTTCTTTTACATAACTTCAGATGCTAATATCGTAACTTTATAAATACTGGTAGTGATATACTCTCTGCACAAGTTAGAAAAATATTATATGCAATACATCTAATATACAAACATTAATACAAAATAGAAGCTACAAGAGAAGATCATTACCTTTCTAACCTGCTGCATTTCGAATGTTATATATTTGTCGGAGATGAAAGAACACCGGAGCCTTTGGAATTTTGGATAACCCCGCAACATTGTAACCTAGAGTCTACTATAGCTGTAATTGAACAATTGTAGTTATTCAACCCGATTGTAATTATTCGAGAATTGTGATAATGAGCTTGGGCTCGAGGCGACAGTCAGTCGCCGAACGTAGCCGCGGTCACGGGATGAACGCTTTGCCTAACAAAGGTATGAAGTAATTCTATAGCTCTCCTTAAAAGAAATATTTGTGGCGACACGCGACAGTAAACATTCCAACGGTTTCTGTCCCGTGGCTCGCCACGTGCAGACCCTATTCTTCGAGTAAGATGATTGCCAGATGTCGATGCGTCTCCGCAGTACATGTTCGGCTAGCCCGAGGGCCCGTTATAAATCTTAAGGTTTAGTTAACTAAAGTCCTTCAAACAGACAAACAGTCTTTGTCCCAACTACGGGAAGATAGGGGAGACATATTTTTCAACGAGCGGCGTCTCCCACTAGCAACTTTCCCTCGAGGGCGGCTAGCATCCTTTTCTAACCACCGATATGGAGATTAACCAATTAGCAGCAACACTTTCTGAACGAAGGCTTTTCTCGACGAATCCGATGATCTCGTATCCTTAGACACACCCCGTTATAGTTTTCCTGTGTGGCATCATCGGGACGGGAAAGGCATTCTCGCTCGCGATCTCATCGATCCAAGAGTAACGCCTTCGCGATCAGTGATTATTCTCAGACTTAGACTTTGTGAGTACGTTCTGTTGTCATCCCGTTGACCGCGGATTCGTTATTGAACCTAGGATCATTGTCATTAGTATCTCGAGCACCTAACTACCGCGGTTACCTGTCCGGTTCTATAATAATCGTATTTGCACTAGTCAATGTCTTCTCTATTGCATAACGACAACGTGTAACCCAAACGAAGATTCGTTTCACGCCCCTAACCCTAATTCTAATGTAAACCCGACATATTTTTCTTACAAACAACAATTTTCAGAATTTTCCAAATATTACAAGTTATAGATCAGTAAAAAAAAAAAAGATCAGTTCAGCACGTCGCAGACCCGTAAAACCCACCCCGGCATGGACAGAATATCGTAAAAAAATCGATCTGTCGAAAACATACGAAACAAGAGCGATATTTCATAATAAAACCAGGGATCCTATCCCGGATCAGGGTTTATATCAAACGAGGATACAACGTTTGAATAAAATAGACCTCGATACGTTGCAAACACAGTTGAAGGGTTGTTTCGCGCCGTAGCCCCATATTTCGTTATCCACTTATCTCGTTCAAATTAATTGCACCATATATCGATAAACCTTGGATTGCCAGACCAATGCTTCTCCGTCTTCGTTCCTTTTCCCTTCTAGTTATTCGGGGGAACGAAGAAATATGGTTGGAGTCGAGGCTGGCAGGAACGGGATAGACAGAAAGCTGGGAATCGGGAATTCCAGGGACGTGCGAGGCTTAAGGAACGTCCTTCACCCTGGCCAATCTGGATCCGACTATCAGGTTGCACTATCAGGTTGTACATGGAAGAAGCTGGGCCCGTGCCCATACTTATTGTATACAAGAAAGTATAGGGTAGCTATAAATCAAGCAGACACTAGGAATGGAAAAACTTGCGCCCGTAAGACCGGAAAATGGAATAACACCTCTTGATCTTCCGGTTGGCTGGCATAACAAACCGTTATTCGACAAACTGTATCGCAAGTCGCGAATAGGGGCGGAGTTTTCAAGTTGCTGACTGGAATTCTCCGTCTTTCTTTCGGATCTTCATTCGACTACTTTTATTTTGTTTCGTTCAGCTCCCATTTGTGCTTCGAGAGGTTTTTATTGCTACACTTCGTGCTTTCGGATGAACAAGGTTTAAAACAAGTGCAAAATTTGGAGGATGTTTAATAGTATTCTTTATAGATTTTTTAATAATAGCCTTATCTATTTTATGCTTATTAAACTGCGGATGTTTATGCATTTTTGGAGCAATTCGAAGATGCACAAATGTACAGAATGTATATAATGTATAATGTATAAAAATATAATATAATGTAATATTCAAAGTAGAGTATCTATTATCCAATTTCTTTAGTTATGATACAAGTATGAATTGGTACATAAGCGTTCCTAGTCTAATGATTATTAATAGTATAGATTGTTTGTTAAGATTATTAGTATATATTCATATTTTATTAGTGTATTGGTATATTTTAGGGAAAAATTGGCGCCAGTGATAAACTTGTTCGTTTGTTTTATTATCAAAGTTGGTTATATGCTTTATTATCAAACTTGTTAACATTCTGCAAGACTATTTATGATGCTGATAACTTACATTTGTCGCTTGTAAAATTTCGCTAATAATATTAGTTGAATTATGAAAGACGGCCCTGGAACTTCGTATAACGCGTTAAATTTCAATGAATGGAGCTAGAGAGAACATATTACGTCCTCTGCAGAGCAGCAACGATGTAAATGTACACGTAGTTTGATACACGAGTCCTCGAGAACGAGAGCGAGTTAAGTCAATTTAATCTTGCGGTTTTATCTCAGGTAAGTCAATATCCGCACAGAGAAATAAGAATACGAGGTTAACTCGATTTCCCGGTTTAATTGGCTGCTGCCGCAACCATCCTGGATTTAACAGTTGTTCATTCTAATTAGTTCGTTGCGACTGGGATATAAATTAAAGATCGAATCAAGCCGACTTACAATACAACTTACTATTGCAGTGATTTCATTAATCGCGCGCCTCTTTTCAATCGTTCTATCAATAAAAATCTCAAGTGCTTTCCTTCTTTCAATGGGATCGAAACGATAGATTCGAAAGAGAAATACATAGAGAGCGGGAATATTAAATTAATTTGATCACGGAAATAAAACTTCACCTGCATTTTGATTTCCAAAAATTGTATTTCTCTTCTACGTTATTAAAATGAAGGATAATTCGGCTAATTATTTTTTTTTCTCTTTTCCTCTGCGTATTTCTGTTGAAATAAATTAAAGTATTATTATACGGTTCCATACGAAGAGGCTGGAAGTTAAGTTACATTTTCCACTTTTTACTGGAGAGCAGTTTTAGAATTCTTTACGTCGTTATTATATCACTATTTATATGTCTAATATCATTTTACTAAAATTAGCTTTCCGTTTAGTTTTGAAAAATCGAAGAATTAGCTTAAAAATGAAATTACTGTAATTCTTTATACGTTTCAGTAGCCCTCTCTTCGAGTTTAAATCCGTCCTTGAAATAACATGGTACGTCTGATTTGGGATTATGACTGTATACGATTACAACAAATGCATTCGTTGTTAATACGATTTCCTCGTTTTATTTGAATTATATCATTATTCACCGCGCATAAGCCGCTTAGTTCGATCGTTTATAACCACCGATTAAATCGTTCACCTATTTGTTGCTATTTATCGCAGCTAGCCCGTTTGTTACTGGTATCGTTGAATGATTTTATTGGCTTCGTTCTGAGAAAACATCATGTTACTCTTTTAACATTGGGAAATTGAACGAAAATTCGATATTTTCTATGCTTCGTAAACTCGATATCAATATTTTAATAATAAATTATAATACAATATTTTTTCTGATCTTAATTCTCAATTTTTAATTTCAATATAAAATATTTATAAAAGAAAAACACGATGAAACAGACAGAAATATTTTTAATCATCACATAGGACAGTGTATTTTATGATATATTACACGAAAATATACAGGGTGGTTGGTAACTGATGGTACAAGCGGAAAGGGAGTGATTCTACGCGAAAAAAGAAGTCGAAAATATAGAATACAAATTTTTTTTTTTAATTTTTCCATCGAAACAACGATCTACAGTGAGATCCGTTATAACGTACCGCACGTGTACCGAGCGAAAATTCAAAGTCGATTTTCTCGAAAACAAAGCCTCAAACGAAGAATTTTCCGAAGAATCACCCCCTTTCCGCTTGTACCACCAGTTACCAACTACCCTGTATATTATATCTTATAAAGCACATAGCATCTACTCATCTTCGTTTTCACTTCTTTATTATAATGAAATTTAATTATTTTCATTAGCAAACAGAAAAAAACTTTATGCGTTAAGGAGGTAAATTATACTATTTTATACAGTAATTTAACTTCCTTGATGAAATTTGACAAATCATACGTTTATTTTTGCTCGTACAAAGTATAGATTGTGAAAATTAATAGTGAACACGATAAACTGCAACACCGGGGGTAATAAATGTAAACAAGGGTAAAGCCACGCTTCTAGTTGCTTGTATATCTGGTGATTTGTATTTCTGGACGGGAAAGTTCCGATGAATCTATTCTTGTTCGTTCCGGAAAGCTGCACTGATGAAATTTTCATGTCTTGATTGTCCGCTGCGTTGTTTGTCATGGACTAAGTGGCTTCAATATTCGTGTAAGCCTCAGAGGAACCACTTAGCGCGGTAAAAAGCTTTTACACGAAAGTTCTAGCTTTTTCAAATTATCAAGAATTTAACAACTCGTCGTAAAATTGTCCTGCGCGCATACTAAATTGTTTATACGCTCAAAAGGGCAATGGAATATTAAGATGATTAAATTGGGAGAAATTAAGTCGTACAATACTTATATGATGGTTGAAGGCAATTAGTATGGGCTAGGTTTGGGATTTGTAATTCGTCTCTTATTCACGAACGGTCTGAAACCAAAATGAACTAGACGAAATTTTAAGAAATTATAATTTAGCTCTATATTTGCAGAAGGTAATTGGAATGATATAGATTTACAATTTTATTAAAATTAATCTATTTTTTACTTGCGAATAATTGAATTTGGGTTACGGAGAAAGTTATAAATATGGAATCGTTGCAATATTAGATTTTACAAAATTGTCGATTCGAAGAAATTTATTCGGGTGTATAATAGTGTCGTGATTGTGAAACAAATTTGTGTAATTATAGCAGAGTTGGACGCTATTCCGGTGAATTCTGCAGGTTGTTTGCGTTTACTTTAAAGCTTTCCAAGTTATATGTAACTAGAATATTGTTGTTGGAATGAGCAATCTGCAGGAAGGCAGCTATGAATAAAATATCAGAGGTTTGTTAAGCATCTTAGAAAATTACAATTTAATTCAATTCGGAGCAAGAAATTATTCAAACATACCAAGATATCTCATGTTTCAAATAATAAATAAAATTACACGTATTATTAAATTACAGTAAAAGCTCTTAATTCAACTTAAACAATGCACTTTAAATACTTGTGTAATCTCTGTGAAACATAGGTATACTCGTACTTGTACCAAATACCATTTAATTTATGCAATAGTACATCTTCAAATTTGTTTTTAATTTATTAATAATTAGACTTTGGATTTTTATGCTATTTCATATTTTTATCAACGTAATTAACTTACACAAAGATTTATTCCCGCCATTAAATCTTATAACAACTATTTCGCCTTGAATATCTTTTGTATTTTTGCATCTTTGAGTTTTTCATTAATGCATAAAAATCCGTAGTCCACTTACAACGGTGCTAATGAAATTTCAAAATTTTTCATACATAATTATTTATATACATAACTATCACTATGTATTTCGCACGTAATATATTCGTAACAGGTGTCCAGAGGTGCTCAAATACTTTCGTGAGCTGTGTATTTTCACGAATTTTTATCGGCAATTCATCAAGCGTCGTATAATAACGCGCGGACGTGGCGTAGATCGCGTAATTCTTCGGAAAGCAATTTCCACATGAATCGTAACTAAAATTAAACGTCGCTAAAACGAAAACGGTCAGTCGATCGCTGATGGCAACAATTTCACTGGCAGAAATTATTCACAGCTTTCCGAAAATTCGATTTTAACGACACGACGCTGTTGTAGTAATTCATCGAATTTTCCACGAATAGATTTTTGTAAATAATTTCCTGAACTCGACCACGTTTCCAAATGGATTTAAGTGACGTTCAGGCTCATTTAAATGATTCGTACATATTATTTAGTAGTTTGTTCGGAATATTATACTTAAAAATTGGAATAATCGGTATGTATATATAGATCTTGGCGAAACGTTCGTGTAACAAATAAAAAGAAAGGAAAGGAGTGGAAGATGGTATGATCGGTGAAATTATCGAGTCGTCGGGATCAGTAACCTTCGCTTTTCTGTTCCACGTGTACGATCAGTCACTTTGGCCCGTTGCCAAAACCAGTTCCTCACCGGAGCCTCAATTAACCACTTCACTTGCTCCAGACCATGGGGCGCGATTTATCGCACGCGGAGATTTGCAAGCTATGCCAAACAGTAGAGCGTCGCGATCGAGCTTCCACGCGATTCTCTAATATTGTGGTCCGTCGAATCTGTTTCGAGAGTTCTATGGAACTCCTACGATCTCTACGATCCCTACGACCATTTCTTAGAGTTAATTTAGAATTTATTTCTCTAGCCCATCGTTTCTAAATCAGTTAAATTTCTCAAAATTTACAGGCGTGCAAAATTTTGTAAAATTCCGTAAGATGTGAAGGTATTCTTTTTATACACTCTTAGACGCATGTTCTGAAATTACTTTGCGCAATTTGTATTTAGTGAAGTCCTTAATTGAAGGCTTCTTGTAGGCAACACTGTAAATGGCAAACAGATTCTTTGGGAGCAAGAAAAAACTTCGGACAAAATTTCATTTGTTTTGATCGTTATAATATCTTAAGCGTACAATAATTCAGATGCATCCTAATATTTTCTATTTTTTGCACTAATACAGTCGAAATTCGACAGAAAAGCAATTTTATTTGTACAAAAGCCTGTACGCTTTTACCTCTTAGTTGTAGAGAAAACCGAATGTGCTGTTCAATTAAATTTACAAGTATTGTAAGTACCAATTCTGTTTATTCCTAGATAACTTGCATAATAAATAAAGAATATATATGTTTTCTAGATGTTCTTGTTATATTTATTACAAAAATATACTTTATGTTTCGAGTAAGAATCGTTACTGTTAAAAAAAAGTGTTATTGTTTATTTGTTCCAGTATGTCTATTGCCTAATGGCAATTAAATTGCCCTATACAGAGACAATATGGACGTACTGGTGGTGTACCTTTTAACGCTGTTAGTAATTATTTACAAACGGAAATTGCTCTTAAATTCTATACTACAGGTACCACTGGCATATAGGAAATTATACGGTGAAAAGTAATTTTTTAATTTTTGTACCTACAATATTGCCAAGGAAAAAGGATTTTGAACTATTTGATTTAGGTTATATAACATAGATAAGTGGTGAAAAATGACACGGTTATCAAGATAACTAAATCAGTACCACAATATATGATCTTTGTTTCAAGATCTAAGACATTACCTATATAGTTCGTAGCTTATACATAAACTTGATTTAGAATTCAAAAAGAAAAAGCGATTAAAAAAATTGTAGATTACTCCAGAAAGATCAAATCTAACTACATTGCCGTATATTTTATTTATACAAAATATTCGATAAACTAAATGCATTGTTAAAACACGTCAAAATCCACTCCAAGTCCTAATTTATTAAAAACTATCCTCGAGTACCATTCCTTTCCTCGCCATATTCCTGACAGCTTTTTAACAATTTCCTACAATCTCGTTAGAATATTCAACTCATAATACACTAATATCTAACTTCACTTTGAATTCTCAACCTTCGCGCGAAAAAGGAACAGAAGGAAAAGGAGAGGGATGAAAATAGGAATAAAAGGTCGAGAGAAAAAGAGAATTCTATTCAAAGTTAGCAAGTGTGCATGTGCAATATGTGCGTACGCGTATACAGCGAAATACACCGCGAGGCATATTTGCATGCAAACAGCTGGCTATTACGCGGCAAAGCGCGCAAAAGCGGAAGCTCTAACCGGCTAATATGATTCTCGACGCGAAAGTGCGGTCAATTTAAGATTCACCGAGGCGTGCAAAAGCTTCGCGCCGGTGTAGATTGCGGTCGATCAGAACGAACTAAGGAGATTCACGAGCTTCTAGACGGTGATCCCCATTCCTCTGCTATCGTCGTCGACGTCTAAGGTCGACGTCGAAAGGATGACAATGGTTGTTCCTCTCGTGCCGACTTGATTGATCGTTTCGCCGGCTCTGGGACGTGCCTTTATGCAAATTACCGGGATCAAGAGGCCTCCGCGAAGCAGACTAGACAGTCGCTACGTTACGCTCATGACAAGGTACGATAAGAATATTAATAAGGTCGCATGTTTTACTTTCTTTCTTTACTTTTCCATTTTCGTTGCCAGTGGACGCAGCTACTCTGTTAATTTTTTTTCTTAATTGCACAATTCCTTCCGGTTTCATCGCCGTTTCTTCGTTTTTTGTTTTTCAAGTTCTTTCTCTGCAAGCGTTTCGTTTTTGCCCCTTACGCTTCTCCATGACATTCCCTTCTTCTGGTTTGCGATATTTCCACTCATTTTTTTCCATCCTATCGATCGTTGCTTCGTCTTAGTCGTTTTTGGACGATTTTATACTAGTTTAAGGTCTTTGCACTTCTTTCATTCTGTGTATAAGATAGTGTTTAGTGCTACTGCTCCGTTTCCCTGTTTGAATTTATTTTTGTAATTTTGTTTTGGGTTACTAATTAGTAATTATTCGTGAGTGAAAAGCTACAATATGATTTTGTAGGAACGTTAAATTAGATCTAGACAGAGGTATTTTTAATTCGACAAATATAAAAACAAATTTTCCCTTTCAACATTCTACTAACTTCTATCGCTGATTCTCCGTAAGCTTTCAATTTTCTTTCTTAACTGAGACACGTATGAATTTTTCGCAATTATCTAGCGCCAAAAATTCTCGGTAGTCTTGATATCTCGTCGTATTTATCAAACAGAAAGGGAGTTGAACGATCCTTTTGCACGACAGCGTTCCACGCGAGAATTTTCAAAGTTTCCTGAACAATTGCTCGACAAGCTCGTTCCGAGAAAAATATCTACACGACGCTTAAGTAGCCCTGCGTCGCTTTCGGGACGCTTTCGAGTCGAGAACGTATAGCGTGTAATTTAGCCACCCTCTTATTTCGCCATAAGACATTGGTCAAACGCAACCGACCTGCCACCTGTCTCTGTTTTCCCAGGAAAACAACGACCATCGCAATAATCGTGGCCCATCTCACCGGAAGCATATCTTCCTCCATTCGTGCGTTGTATAAATCGAGAATAATTTTAGTCGAGATAAAGAGGATCGACGAAATAAACGTGAAATTCGATGTTACTGAAAGTTTTCGGAAGTTTTCGTCCTGGTAAGCTGACTGATCCCGATAAATTCGTCTATCTCACGCCAATCGATCTTTGTAAAATCGTCCGATGTACGAAGTCTCTGGTCGTTTTATCGAGAAAGATAATACTTCTATAAGTGGATATTTTCTTCGGGATGTTACGATATTTGTTTTAAGACCTCTGATTCTATTTCTCCTCCTTTTCTTTCTTTACCTTTCCACTATTTCCCTTTTCTACAATCCGAGAAACGTTCTTAGGTGATTATGTTGTCTTTGATAAGTTCAAAATCAAGGTAAGAGTAGCTTTGAAGATTATATGTATACGTAATATAGGTAATAAAATATAGTTTTCTTGATTATACTGTCTTTTATAAGTGAAAATTAACCCAGATATAAGGTCGTTTTTGTAGGATATTTTTAAAGATATTACTTTCTTTCAGTTTGGTATTTGAAGCGGATGTAATTAAATTCGTGTATCACTGTTTATTGTTCATTTATAAAACAGAAAAATAATATTAAATATCTAAACAAATTGCAAAAATTAAAAAAGATACAAAAATTATCTTGTAGTTATTGTTCCGAAAGAAGACTGAAATATTAGTGTTGAATAACAACGGTGAATGTGTGCGTCGGAAAAGAAATACCAAAACACATTTCTTGATTATTTTTCTTTAGACGAAAGTTAAGTAATTACGGTGTCTTTGATGCGTATAAATGAGATCAAAAGTAGCTGCAGGAGTTTTATATATATATATGTACGTTGAAAAGAAAACAGTAATTTAACGTGCCGTGTAATTATGCAAAAGTCTAGGCAAAGGGACAGAGTTTTCTCGTTTCGATCGGATCTACGCGCGTCAAATTGGCCGGTTTATCGAAAATTGCAGCGTGTACGCTGCGATTACCAGATGCTTACGTGGGCGTGCGTTAATGTGCCTTTGCTTCGAAACGAACCAGGAAGGAACGCTGAATTTAATACGACCAACGGTAGCAACATTTTAATAAAAAAAAAAAGAAGAGAAATACTTCGTTGGATTATGAATATCTAAGCAAATCTAAATTTTTTTGTACATTTTATTAACAATGGACTTTTTCATTCATAAAATGTTACAATCAGTTTTCGTACGAAGCTCTATTTCTGAATAAATTGTTGTTGAAAATTCGTGTAGCATGCATACACCTACGCGCGAGATCTCTTCGGTCTACATTTTTCACTGTTGTTCAAATTTATTACATTAGGTAGTACAGGGATGAACGATGAAATAAAAGCATCCTTTGCTTAAAAATTTTTAACATAAATGTAAAAGTTGTTAGAAATATACTCTCATTTCTGTATACGTGCGTAATCGTGTCCTTTATATTACTCTTGTATGAACGTTTTTCAAAATATTTTTTCGTCTCAAGAGCGTGGAAAAACGTTTACAATGTACCGTGAAATACCCACGTACTTGACGAAGTTTCAACATCGATCTATTCAGAAATGAAGTTTCATACAGAAAGAAAGTCATTCTAAATTGTTAATCTACTCTTTCACGTAAATTCATCCTCTTTCACATAATAGGTTTTTGATTTAAAAACACCGATTATTACATTATTTTCGCACATTATATACACCATTGAATTTGATATAAACGTGTAAACATCCGCAATCTATAGATCGGTGTTACGAATAACGATTATTTCCAAACGAAGAAGAAATTTGTTCGCCATTTAAACAAGTTTAATTGACAAAATGAGATACGAAATTTAAATTGAATTTAAGCTGCAATCGCAAGCTCGATTATTTTCGAAACAAAATCGCGTATAGCGGTATTTGCCGAGTCATTCTCGGTATGATATATATTAATATATATGACAAATACAAGCATTCGCAGTTTACCTATGAAAATTAATTTCCATGATTAAAATCAAACAGAGGTCGACTGTTTCCGATTGTGTCGTATGACGATATTAAAATGTTCGCGATTATTCGTATTATTCGACGTACTGTTCATCATTTTTCGTATACAAGCCTTGGAGAGAGAAAGATTCTTGAAACGCGATTAATGGAAAGCGTATTAATCGTGTCGTTTGTAAGGAGGGAAAGTAAAAGGGATGTACAAGCGGAAAATCCGGTGAAATTAATTATAAGAAGAGGATAGAGGGGTCGGGACGTGAAATGGTGAAATAAGAAGAGGACTCGGTATAGAGAAAAACTGTGTGCAACAAATGGCACTGGTTCCCAAAAGTATAGTTGTAAATAAAGTCAATTTCTTTCTCTTATTCGAGGATTCCGTATTCCCGACAGCCACGTTTTGCTCGATTTAATTTAAACAATGTGTCTGTCGTTTTTACGCGCACCACCCTACCTAATCCGGATTATGTCGTCTTCCTTTTAACCCTATCGTTTCCTTCTCAGGCAATACCGCTGTACACGCTAAAACTCTTCGAAGCGTGCAATTGCTGAATAATTGGCGTACCGTGGAAATTTAACGAGCTTCGAAAAAGTTTCGCACAAACCTCTTTCGGTAAGCTAAGTTTTTCAAGTATATTTTAGAATCGTAAATTAGAGAGAAATACTTATCCAGGAGGGAATATGTCATAAACTGCAGATGTTTATGCACATTTGGAGAATTTAAGATTCCAAAAATCTACAGAGTTGATATAATACGCAGAAATATCTACAATATTCAAAGCAGAGCGATTACTATGATATTTAGTACACGAAACAAATTTCTATTTAAATTCCATTTGCTTAATTACGTTCATAAAAATATAATTGCGCAAACAGCCAATTGCATAGTCATAACGTTAAATAGTTAAGCTAGTTAATGTAACTTTATAATTATTAGCAGATTGCCAATGTTTATGCATTTATACGTAAATGTGGAAAGATAGATCAGAACGAATAAATAAGAATAATCATACTCATTCAAAGTAAATTTAATTAAAATTAAATTACCTTTGAGATAAATTAAATAAAATGCATATCAAACATATTCTAAAATTCTACAGTTTTATGCCATAAGATTCCCTTAGAAACATTTTACATTCTATTAAAAAAATAACATAACATATAGACACCTATAGTTATATCTAAATACCTAAGACAAATCCTACAAAAAGATAATTTCATCAAAATTAAGTTACTTCTCAGGCAAATGAAACAAAATTGGATCAAGAATATCCTAAAATTCCCAATTTCGCCCCTTAAATTAAATTCCCTTCAGTCACTCTTAGAAACATTCTTTTTTCTACTAAAAAAAAATACAGGGTCCTGCATATAACAGGTAAGTAACAACGGGACAAAGGAGGGGCGTTTATCGGTCATTGGCGATGCATGGACGCTTGTCTCCAATCATGGTGACGTTGAGACAACGCCACGGAACGGTCGGTAACAAGAGGAAAAGCATGAAATTCGATGATAGAACACACACGGTAGACTCAGCAATTGATTCGACACGCCAAAAGGGGCGAGAAACAAAGAGGGAGAAACGCGAGTTTCCTGTTTGAAGCGCCCGAGGTCCGCAAGAGGGTAAGTGGCCGCGCGCTGCATGTGCATACGTGTGTCGCGAGAGTGTAGTGAAAAATGCAGGTGGCGGAAAAGGAGCGTCGGATATATTTTCAAGCGGCGAAGGGCCGTCGCGAGCCTCCATTAATGCCACCCCTAGCGTTATCTGGCTGGGGGATAATGGTTTTGAACACGTTCGCGCTCCGTTCGACCACCCCCGCGCGAAAGTGCACTTCTGCGCCACGAATGGGACGCCCTTTGCCGATTTAACCCCCTGTGGACCTTTGTTTCTGGGATCGATGCTGGGTCACGAAAAGAGAAACGGGGCGAGAATTGGCATTGTATCGAGTTGAATTTCGTTTTCAGTGAAGAGAAGATGTCGCGACGTAAAGGGAACGAGCGGCAGTGCTATGTGGATGTCGAACGATGTATACGCAATAAAGCACAGACAATTGCAGACAGAGAATTCTGAATCTCACGAATGGGAATCGTTTGAGATAAGGATACGAATGCAGGCGTTTAGAGCCATCCAAGAATTTTAGGAGGACGCGACAGTAAATCTCGTCGGAAAGTAGGCGCAAGGTTGGAATGATAATGAGTTAGGAAGGATAGAGACAGAGCGCGTTAGGTAGTAGATGATAAGTCGGAGAAAATGTAGTGTTGGCTGGAATATAGAATGAGTTTCGAGAGCCGAGGTCAGAGTTCGTGAGTGCTATGGCGAATTGCGAGTTAACTAGTTTATTATGGAGCGGATACCGCGTTCCTCGAAAAAAACGTTTTCCCTTTTTTATTCGAATAATTTTAATTTAGTCATACACGCATCTATTAATACAATATTCCCAATATTATGGCTTATACTAACCTTGTAGTTGTATCTACTGGTGAAAACTTGTACATAAACATTTTTCTATAATAAGAATTGTTAGCTTGGGAATTGTCGTAAAAATTCTAATCGATATTCCTAAAAATGGCAAATCAGCAGTAATATATCGTATAAGGATAATTCTATTTATTTTTCGATTTTTCAATTTCTAAGGATGATTGAGGTTATGCAAAGGCTTTATAACAATATTCTGCGGAATTATCTGTGGATCGTACGGTATGCACCAGGAATGAGGGGAAGCGTAAATAAGGAATGGTGTCCGATCGATGGATCGAAGACGGTTGCCTCATCCATGAAAATTGGAATTTCTATGGAAGATTCCTTGCGTTATTTTGGTGAACGAAAGAATCTCGATTAAAAATTTGCAACGATTTTTTACATTTGACAAATCTCATATCAGCATTGTACATCTGCTGACATTATTTTTATTCTTTAAATATGCCATTCGTGTGTCTCACTGATTTCATTAAATTACGTGCGGCATTATAGAAATTGAGAAGTTCTCTAAAAAGTAGAACCGATAGCTCTATGACAAATGTACACATAGAAGTCGAGTGTTTTCTAGTCAAAAAGTTGCATTATTTTATGAAAAAATCTTTCTGTTTTGTAAACATAAAAATCCTTATGAATTCAAATATAGGTAATATTAAAAAGCGACCTTTTTCTCGAACAGGTCTATAATTTTTCTGCTCCAAACGTCTGAAGCAATTTTAAATTGACCAAAAACAAATGGAGTTTCTTCTGGCTGCTCGCCAAACGTCTTCCGCGTCGAATTATTGATCGTCTTCGATTTATAAATCGTTCTTCCATTCACCGATTCGTTCGAGAAAACGCGCTATACCACCATTCTGCCCTATTCATTAGACGGTTTTAATCATTTTTAATGCTGACATTGCGGAGTAGACAGGTGGACTCTAATACGTGTCAAGTTTTACGACGTGAATTAGGTTTATAGTAAGGGGCAGGATTCCGTCGCGCCATTTTCGAAAATTAAACTCGGTCCCCTACATAGTTTCGACTTTATCCGTAACCCTTCGGGGACATCTTGGTTACGATCTTAAAAGACACAAGTTTTCTTTACTATGGATCCTTTTTAGACTCTGGCTCGAAACTTTCTATAAGGTGAACTTTCGAGGGATTCAAATTTTATAACATAGTGAGACAGGGTTTTAGAATTTTACCGGAGTAATATTGGCTGACTTTTATATAAAGTTCGATGAATTTATTTTCCGTTACATTAAAAACCTGATATAAAATTGGTCTAAGAATCGTACGATAATTATCAATGGACAACATTTCAGTTGCTATATACTTGCCATAAAATTAAGGAACAAAAATTCATTGCATCATACATATAAATTATTATCGATAGGCACTGAATTCTCGCAAAAATTAAATCGTGTCTTTATCTCTGAAAAATTTCTAAACGTTGGAATCCCTCTGCAATATTTTCGGTACAGAAATAAAGTTCTAGCAACTCATTATTACGCTCGTAATAAATTTCTAATACATACTAATATATCGTTATAAAAATTCAATCCTGTATTTCAATTACTTTGCATTTTTCAATTACATATCTTTGAAATATATCTATCTGCCTTATAACAAATATCGATCCCTAGGTCAATATGTACCATCCCTTCCGATGCAAAATAAATTCCCACCGATAGAATATATATTCCTAATAATAAAAAATAAAATTTCCAATTTTGTGCCGAAGGAAAACGAACGACCAATCTAGATTTTAATCCGAAGATTTCACACACGGGACAAGCGTTACGAGCATTATGCACGCATACACGCGACCGTGAATGCTTCATAATTAGTTCCACCCGCGTCTGACTATTAACAGGTTGGTCGGAGGCGGTTCGTGACACGGACACCGCCAATAATCATACGGCAAATCGATGGTCCATTAGAAACACATGCCATCCCTTTTCTAGGGAAAATTAATGCTGGGAATTAGCGGACTTCCATTATATTGATTAATATTACCATCTCGCGTACGAATATTATTCCAACCTTGAGCATGGAAAAACGACATCGTTAATTGATTTCAATTTGAGATGATCACCATCGTTGTTGCGATCGAGTTTCTTATCTTGAATATTGGATACGAGGGTAGGATTGGCTTAAATTGGATCGTGCGGCGTTTGTAGGTTTGCTAGCATTACAATGCTTTGCTGCATTCGAGGAAAATTGGAGAGGATAGGACATCGTGAGAATCGTGCCAAATGCACAGATTGCGATCGGTTTGATTTGATTTTCAAGTCGATTATTGATGCCCGCATTAGGGCTCGATTTGACTTTTATGACGTAGCGGCAGATTTTATTGCGTGGAGTGCACTGATATTATTCGATTTGCAAGTTCAATTGGCGTGTCAAAGCAGAAGGGTAGAAATGGGAACAGTTACAACCAAAATGTGTCAATTGAATTAAACGCATCACGTTTATCCGGGTCATCTGTTTCATTTATTTCGTGTATTCTCTTTAGCTACGCAGAACGTTAGTTTAATCTCATTCGGTTAATTAATCTTGTTTAATTGCGTATTAACTTATCTTTTGACGAATGGTTTGTCAATAAATAAAGAATTAAATTCTGCACATGAAATTATAACAGTTCTGCATGAAATTAATTAGATGCTCAGTGTTTCAACAATTTAGGAGGCAAATTTACTCAGTTCATTTTCGAGAAGTATCTAACACTGGTTATCAAAAATGATATTATCACTATCGGGGAAGAAATATCAGAAGATTTTTATGTGAGAAATTTTATCAGCTAAATGTTTACCGTAGAAATTTATAGGCCACCTCGGTAACACTTATAGATCGATTTTCTGTAAGGAAAGCGCAAACGAATGAAAGGACAATTCAGAAAGCAAATTTAGCGCGGCGAAAGTAACGTGATTAAAAAGTTAAACAAAGTATCTAAATCAAACGCACATCAATCTTGCAACTTCCTAAACCGAATATCTCTCTTCGTTTCCCTCACCTCGAGTCTAATTAGCTTGCACACGTACCTATCTATTCCTTAATTACACCCACACCGCACCTGGAGCACAATAAATCACCCTCATTAGCAACGGAGCCTCTCAAATTGAAAAAGAAGACAAACACAACCGGGTGCACTCAACGAAATATAAATTCGTTGTATAAAATGTGACGGGCGAAAAAAAAAAAGAAGAAAAGAAAATACACCATAAAAGTACGAGATAGGAAAACATCGATGAAATTTTCTTCTCGAGCACAGCAAGGGGAAGAAATTTAATTAACAAAGAAAGAATTTAAGGGATGTCTGATAAATTACCATTAAAGTAGAATCAACGGCATATGGCTGATGCCTTAGAATCGTTCCGACGTGAATCATTGGAGAGGAAAACGACGAAACACTTTGGATCGTCGCGTGTTCGCGTGTTATCGATTTTACAATCAAGGGAAGAGGAAGCTGTGAGTTTTCTGCTAGCCGCGTTTTACCATCTCGTCCAGAACACGTTTTCGACTTTCCGTGGTGTACGTGTCATGGCACCCACGTGACTCGTTTCGTTTAATTCATCGGTTTAAAAGGAATCTTCAAATTGAACATATGGTTGCTTTGTAGGTAATACCTACAATTTTACATAGTATGTAAATACTAGTTAGTTAAAGTCATAAATTATAGGGACGCGTTCATCATCTACTAATTTACGTAATTTTCTACAGGAGTATCTGATTACTTAATTGTAAATATATTATATGTAATATGTAACTTTTTCGCTATGAGGTGGAAATTTAATATCGTGATATAGTATAACGAGAAAAGTGGCGTAATATCATATAACTATATTACATAGTACAATTAATATAATATGACGTAATATAATGCGAACGAGAAGATATTGATTAACGTTCGATTAAAATTATAATATAAAATTTACTTATTCCTATGAAGCGAGATATATTTGTAAAGTATTTCGTTACGAGTTTGATAAATATTTAAATGAATTCTTCTATTCTACATACCAATGTTACAATTATAATTTGACTTATATGGAGGTCAAATGAGAAAGTAACTACTCCATTATTAGACAGAATATTCAAATTTAAGTGGCAAATAATGCACATATAATTGGCAATATTTTTAATCGACTTATAAAACATTAGTATCGCTTTAAATTAGCAATGTTTATAAAAATCATCAGTAATCAACAAATCAAAATTAAATTTCCTTTTTCGTTTCTTATTGTTGATATAGCTTCTAGGGTGAAATTTTAGAGACAATTTGCTAAGAATTCGTAATAAAATTTTTAAATTCCAGGAATAGCAAGAAAATCTTTATGCAATATGTTTAAAGAATTAAATTTAAGAAGGAAAGCAGAAAATACTTCTCTTCTTTTTTGGAAACTTCTCTTTTTTTAACTTCTAACACTGAATTCCAATAATTTCAAGAAATTCTCCGCTGCAAATATTCGAAAATATAGTTTATGCATATGAGTGCATCTTATAATTGTATACGTATTCTCACATATACCAGATTTTTCAAGAGATTTTCCAATTCTAATTATGCCACCTCTCCTACTTGCACGACGTGCCTTTTCTTTTTCTCGCATCTTTTATTTCTCGTACTTCTCGTGTTTTACACGTTCTCTGACAACACATCGAGACACGATGCGAAACAGTGTTAATTAAAAAATGGAATTCCTTCCCGATATCTGTCGAGTGCACCGAGTTAGTAATTTGATGGATTACTCGTTCTTAGGAAGTGGCGAAGAGTCGTCCCAAGTGTTTTTCCTATAGACTGTTAAGGATGTAGCAACATTCTAGAAGTCAAGTCGTCTGTGTTTTAAGTTTCCACAAACTTCCGGAAATTGTAATCTTAAAATTCCATTAATAACTATTTTATTAATAACTATCACATTTGATAACACGAGTTACAATACGTTATATAGTAATATGATGATATAATATAAAAGTGGTAGCAGTTAATATATGGAAAAGACAAACAAAGCTATGATATTTTACGAACTTGTAAATTATCATAACATAACAGCACGAAAAAGGGTTAATCTAAATAAACAGTATTATGTAAGATTAACTTAAACAACTTAAAAGAAAGTGATACGATGATCATATGCCTTCTGACATCAAAAATTCGATTGAAGGGAAGATAGTACAGAACCAACAAATATTTCAATACTCTAGAAATACATAAACATTTGCGGTTCGGCTATAACAATCTCCATATCCAAAATTCTTTGCGATACTCATCATTGCCCTCTCAACGACGACAGTAAAATAACCAAAAAGAATATGAAAAATCCCAAGAGCCACGTGGCAGCGTGCCAAAGATCACCCAGGAGAATTAGCCTGCATTTCGTCACATCGTACGTATTCGAAAGATCCTAGAATGGAATGTTGCAACTGGCGCCAACTTTGTCCCATCCCAGATAGGGAATCAGAAATCTGGCCAACAACAATCGGGAGAAATTTGCGAATACCCGCCGATAAAACTTTCGTGACCAAAGCGAAAACGCTAATTTCACCCCTCGTGGTCGTGCGTACACTCTTTACATACTAGAATCGCTCGTTCCTAGTTTTTGTTCCGGCCAAGAAATTGCACCAGTTGCTTTTGAACGATGCACCACGCGGAAAGTTAGCGTGGCGGGCGAAAAATGCCGGTAGTTCGAAGTTTTCCTCGTATTTTCACCCCTTCTGGGGATTCGTTCCGCTTAACGAGAAAAAACAACGCGATCAACTCGCTGCCTCTCGGTTCAAGAGCGAAAATTGAGAGGGCGAGACCGGTTCGTCTGGGCGAACGAATTTTTTGCGCTCTGGACACGTTGTATTTTTTTTTTGTTTGCACGAGGAACGTGATAGGTTTGTTGTGTATGGCGCCGGGAATTTTATGAAGTTTCGGCCGGATCGAGATTTTGGCTTGCTTGGTAAAGAAGCCTCTATGAAACTGAGGCTTCCAAGCACGTAGCGAGACAAGAGGTTCCTAAAATTTTTAGAATTTTTCATCGAGGTTTTCATACATTTTCGTTCCTGAATTTTGTTTAATTGCAATTTGGAAGTGAGTTTACGACCACAGTATATTTTATATTGTTATTTGATTTCGTTTATACCTGTATACGTATTGTTATATTATACAATGTGACCCATACTTGTATGAAGCTATAAACCAGTTCGAATAAAAAATTTTTTAGTATCTGGCAAACGAAACTCTTTCGTTTATGTTTCCATCAGGGTTCTTTGTCTTTTTTCTGATTTTTTCTCATGCTCTTTAATTTCTTGTCAATTTCACGTTTCGTATTCACAAATTTCGTTAAATTTTGTTACTATCACCTACGCCGATTTTTGATTTCCTTTCTTCTGTTTCCCACAGCTGAAACACGAGTTTCAATAACATTAGTTTGTAACATGGAATTACATAGGTACATGTATCAATATGCCGCGTTATATTTGAAAATATCTAACGATATATGATGTATATAATAAATATACCATTTATGTTAAAATGTAGTAGCCTGGAACTGGAATTATGTTAGGTCAAGTATAATCACTCCATTTTAATCAATAAACAGCTCACCCGTTATTCATTTTTCGCAAGAGCTTTCAATAATTGACAAGATCGTTCAATATAGGAGAGGAGACGTCATGACCAATCATCGAGTACGCTATTTATTTCTGTCTTATTTTATAGAAATTTTATTTTGTATTGTAAATATATAAATTATATGTAATTACTGAAAATATTCAGCTACTAAGAACAGTCTTGTTAAAATAGGATTTTCTTCAAATTATGTGTCAAATTATGTGAGATATAAATAATAACGAAATATATAAACTGTAAAAGAAAATAGTTGTATACATAATATTAGATTGATCGATGTACATCTGTTTCGTAAAGGACCTATCGTGAACGCCTCCGCGACATCATCAATAACCTCTATCCACCACCTATCATCCAACCATCAACCCGCCTGCCCTGTCCCCTATCCGTTCGACCAATCAATTAAAAGAAATCGATCCTACGCGACAGCTTACACCTCGTATTTACCCCAATTGAAAGCCTACTTTATCCCAAAGTTGGGTGTCGCATGAAAAAAGGGGAGACGTCGTTGCAAATTGAAAACTTCCCTCGTTTGCCACACATTCACTGACCAAAAAACATTCTCGATCTGTGGAAAAGAAAATTCCCAATTGCTTATATGCTTTTTTATCTATACCGACTGTACTAATTAGTCGGACTGTAGTTAAGACAATGTGCGTTGCGTAGTTACAAAAATATATAATTATAATAAAAGTAGATACCAGAATTATTTTACAATTATCCTTCTAAAAGCACAATAGCCGCATCTGGTTTAATCTCATAAACTTCCAATGTTCTACTTTACAATTTCTTGAGTATTAGTAGCTGCGAATGCGTTAAAGTGATACGATTGTTACAACTCGATTAATTATAGCTAAAAAAAAGTACGGTTATAAAAAATTGTACACTTGTAAATATATAATTACGATAAAAATATATGCAAGAATTGAAATGGAATATAACAAAGATTTAATAATAAAGACAATAAAATGCAATAATTAAAGTAAAATAAAATAAATACAAGAATTGCTTCTCAATAGCCGCGTTTGTCCTAATCTCTCTGCCACTCCAGATTGTTCCGAAAATTAGCATCTGGGAACGCTTTAAAATGATACAATTATTACAATTTGATCTATTGGTTGAGCTGTAGTTAAGATGATATGATTATTACACCGATCGTATGGAATGTGATAACGTTTAATTGAGAACGAGAGATCAAGTCGTTAGGCATTGAAGTTACGGGGCATCGTAGACGATGTCGGGACGGGCGTAATCCTGGGTCGGATGTGCTGCACATGCACCTGTGGCGCACCCTGCATCATGTATCTAATCGATTGACTATCCGCTGTGACGCGACAAATTGTGTTTGCACGAGCCTGCTGCATTATACTCGGCCACAATAGCCTAGGACACGTTTGTGTCACGTGTGTCTCTGTTATCCTTTGCACTCCTCCGCTTCCCATCTAGGACGAACCCCTTTTTCTTTTTATTCTTTCGAAGCTTTTCGTCGAGAAAGAGCATGAATTCACGCGAGCCAACGAACCGGCTCGGCTCTTTTACCTGGAGGGTTCAGGGAAACACAACGTTGGTAATGTAAAAAAAGGGGCTGTGTGTCGTTTGTGATACGACGCGTGGAAGATTTTTTTTTTTTTTTACTCGCCAGCATGTGTGCATTTTGTCAGCGATGTTGGCTTGGTTGAGACGAATTACCCGGATGGATGTATGTAAATATCGCGTGAATGTTGCAAGCGGTGATCAGAGACGAGGGAATCGTGTGAAATAGTGGAGAGATATATTTTATATTTTCTACTTCGTTATCACAATAATTGTATATCATATAGTATACTGATCGTAGATGATGTGATGCATTGCGTTCATTTGTTTTTATTGTTTGCAGTATGAACAAATAATGTAAATACAGAATTTTTCCAGGAACGATATTTGGATAAATATTTGTAGAGAATTATGTTGTAAATTTATAAGTTTCTGTGAGCATCTATAGCAATGAATTTTTAAACTTAGTGTCACGTTGTCCAAATTTAAAAATGTCTGTTTATGTAATACAGTGAACATTTAAGGGATAAAAATTATTTTTAAATACGGCAGATTCGTAGTTTGTTCGATTCGTAAAAATTCCAGGACTTGCCGTTATTAGTAACAAAATACATATTGTGATGTTTCCATCTCGAGTGTCAGTTATTTATACTATTCCTTAATTTATTTAAGGACACATGGTTACTCATGAAGAAACAATAAATCATACGATTTGTATAATTCACAGTAGAAACATGTTTCTATCTGCAACTCAATATTCTTACGGTTCTTCGCACGAAAAAAATTCCATTCATCCTGGTAGTAGATATACTTGCAAATATGTTAATAAGCACACTAAATCCTCAGACAAATAGATTTCCACTCTGAAAGGTAGAATTCATTAAAAAATTCCACTCCACTCCCGATCCAATGTCAAAAGAATTTACAAAGACGTCTTAATAAAAAACAACTGCTATAATTAAAAAAAAGATTTTTTGTCACAAAAAATTGTTCGTTTTCATTTCCCTTTTAACATGTTGACTTCCACGTCACCCATATTCGGGTGACAGTAAAGTTTCTGGTCGGGCCGCGTCATCCATATTCGGGTGACGCTTATTTGACTACTTGTAAAGGATCGTCGTAGATATCTGAAAAGATATTCCATAGGAAGTAATAAAACTATTGAATTGTTATAAAAGTAAAATGGTTTATTAAGAAAATTATTTAGAATGTAAAACTTTGAAGCATTCTATACAAAGCTGAGTTTGGTCGGGACAATTTGGACAATAAGTTTTCTTTAAATTCGCCCGTGTCTTTGATCGGTCCGTTCGACGTCTTTTAGACAAAGATTTTTTGTTTGACTCACTAAGAAATAAGTTCTCCATTTTTCTTTTCGACATTGTAACGAATTAGGGCAGAGATTTTAAGTTATCTAAAATATTGGTGGGAGTACCTAGCAGAGTACGCTTGGTACAGCGGCACTCGTAGCCTGAAGGAGAGATTTCATTGAAAATACGCGCGGTAGGCGACGTGTTAATCAGAAGCTAATTTCGACAAACTCAAACAAACCCTTTAAAATCTGTTCGTTTCTTCCAATCGGCGAGGCGAACCGCGCAGCAAACTCTAGTCTCGATCCTCGATAGGCCCGCATGGAAGAAGACAGACGTGCAATTACGCACAGGTATAAATATTCAACGAGTCTCCGCGATTATTTCCCGCCTCATCGCGAACTTTCGTGCCGAGCTCGAATTAAGGACTCGAGCCTTGTGCCCGTAATTTATGGGCGAAACGGCTGTCCGAATAATTCGGGGCGTTCCACGTGGAACGAGCGGAACCAACCACGGAGCTCTGCATATCGGCGAAATTAAGTGCGTCGTCGTGATGCTTCGCCCGACGCTGGCCCATCCTGATATTTACAACTTCCATCGAGTGACCTGCTTCTAAGTCTATAGAGGCATACTGTAGCAGCGCTCTGTTCAAGAATGGTACAGGGAAGTTGTCGAATTGGGCAAGTTTACTGGACGATTTGATGAAATGTGGAATCTTAACTCTTATTATTATTCTCTTAGTATTATTGTGTAGGGTAGAAATTTGATTTATAAAGGTTCGTTTCAGTAGAATTTATTTAGTATTTATTTATTTATCTGGTAAGAGTTTGTTTATCCAATAAAAGAGGATCAAGAGAAAAGATCGAGTAGAAAATATGCATAGTATGTGAGCAATAATAAAGTCCTACTCATGGTTAATAGGGTTAAGTTGGGGAAAGATGAATGATTATTTTAGGTACAGAATTCACGATTGATCATTTTCATGTATCTGGTATGTTAATTTTATGATAACTCAGTAAAATAATTTTTTAGTAAAAGTAATATCATCATTTATGTAAAGTCATTCTGAGAATTTTCCAAATACGGTATACATATCGATCCTTTTGAAACGTGTGCACACACTAAAATACACACGCGTGTGCGCGTATGTTATGCGTGATAATCGTTTCGTCGATACCCTTTCCGAAGCGGTCGAGTCACGCGACTTCCGAGAACCCTCCATTTGCCTCGGCAATTTGCTGTGTTTTTCCCTCTTTTCTTTTCTCGTTAATGATAGACCCGGTAACATAGTATACTTCGCTTAATTTGTTTTTTAAGGTACATAAATAATGACTAAATATGTATTTATGCAAGGAGTAAAAAATTGTACAGGGGTGAAAGATCTTTTAATTACAGGGTGAATATCATATTCGATATTACTTCTATTATTAAAGCGATTGTTTCGACTAAAAATCGTTGGCAAGATCTAATGCGAAGTTGTGAGAAAATTTACGATAAGTATTTTTTTTTACTTTGTACAGATGTTGAATAAACAGCAAGCGATGGTTATTTAACGTGAACTAATCACGATAACGTACTATAATTAGGACAAATCAATAATTAATTTGCAACTCTCGTCACCACGGATCCAACGCTCTCTCTCACGCGGACAACACTCTCTCGACAACACAACTCGCACTCCCTGACTTCTCGATTCACACTCTCTGGCTTCTCCACTGACATTGCCTGTTAATTCGTCTTTCTTCCTTAGCATCCCTTTTGTCCCTTTGTCTTAGCCCCACCACGCACATTTTCCGCAACCGCTGGTGACCAGGGTCACGTAGGCTTTTTCTACGAAACTATTCAATTGAAGGACCAACGACACATTGATGGGCCCTCTCGTCCCCGATACTACAATATTTTTAATAAAAATGTATGATATATAAACTCTCACAAATAGCACCAACTTGCCTAAACAAGAAAACAGAAAGTGCAGACTTGGTATTTTATCGAATTATCCAGTGCACTTTCCAAACATATCTAGTTCGGTTCAACAATCAGCCTGCCTCGTAAAATAAAAGAAATTATTACAACACGAATTTTTTACACAAAAAATCTCTGTAAACGAAATATCTGGGAAACAAAGTTTCATGACAGATTTCTATAAACTGACTTTCTAGGTACAAAGCACTTTCATAAAAAAGATTTCAACAATTTTCTGTGAAATAAGCTGCTACAAAACAAATTTTTATGAAAGGAACTTCCCTTAAAAAGTAAATATCCCCGAATCGAATCTCCGGATAACAAATTTTTATTAAATGATTAAAAGCTGCAACCCTTCTGGGTTTTAAATGTGTAAATGCCTTTGACTCAAATCCCTGCGAAACAAATCTGTACTGGTTCCGAATGATTTTCCACATTTCGGAGAAACAAGAGGAGGATGGCTCGCAGGAACGCGCGGTGTTCACGTCAAGAGCAATTTCATCGTCAGCCTAGCGAGGGTCGAATGGCAACGAAAACGCCGCAGGGTGCGCTTTTCAACTGCATTAGGCCGAAAGTGGCGCGCGTCCCCCAATCTTCCTGCCATTATTCCCTTCCACGAGGCTCGTCCATGGTGGAAGGTTGGTACGACTAACGGCACTGGTGTTCGCGTTTCTTTAAATTGAGTTAACGCTGGTAACCGGGCCTGAAGCGCCACTTAATATCGTTTTTCTTAGCTTTAGTCACGTTTCCGGTAAATTGAGTTTCCCTGGGGCTCTCGTTCACTCACCATGGTGTGTATAAATAATAGAACTGACGCCTGTTTCTTGTCGAATTAACGGGTCGATGGCGTTCTCTTTTTTCTCTTTGTTTTATTTAGAAGTACAATTTTATCCCTTATCTAGCGTGGGCGCGCTAGAGCACTTATTTTTAAAGAGGTTTTTTTTCAGAATTTTATACGTGACACGATAAAAATCTTCAACGATACTTTTTAAGTTTACAATATTAAATGAAATGTATGTAAAGGTTAAATCCGCAGACAAACAATTGCGTACAGTAGCTTACAAAAGTAGGGGTGCCAGTCTATATGTACGTGATAAATTTTATTTAATACCACAGAGATTGCTTGCGATAATGTTGGAATGTTTCTTTAAATCTTAGTACTATTACAAATTTAATACCACGGAATACTTGTTCGTGTCATAATGTATGATATAAAAGATTTGATTTAACACATTTCATTAATTATCTTTTTCGCCTGGAACAAACTGTAATTTTCTCGTGCCCCAGTAACAAGTGCAACGAGTTGCTACCGGCTTCTAAAAATACTTTCCAAAGTTTTAACCGAACTTTGTGTCGCATAAGAAAGTACAACTGTATCTTTTAAAAATGTATACGCTTTATTTGATATAGCGTACGTAACTGTCTGTTATACCGGCAGTCAGTTACAGAATAACCGAAATTTTTAGTGCACAACACGATTCTCACGGTTTGAGTTGGGTTTGAGTTGGGTTTGAGTTAGATTTGGGTTTAATGTTACTTATAAATTTATACGGTCTATCAGATATAGCCTAAACCACTGAATATCTTATTAGAAGTAAGAGGTCAAGAGTGGTAAAATTTTCACCGCACGGCGCGATTCCACGATTCGAGTTACATTTGGATTAGATTTGGATTTGATATACTTCCGAGATCTATACACTGTATTCGATATAGTGTAAATGACTGAATATCCTATCAGAACTATTAAGAGTAAGAGTTTAATAATAACGCCGGAATTTTCAGCGTGCGACGTGATTTTCGCGGTAGTCTGTCGCGCTAATGACTGACCAATTCTACTTTGCGCGCTCCAACGTTTCCCCTGTCGTGTTAAAAATTTCCTGCGAACAATATTACTACATCGTGCCCTCTAGAGTCGTGGAAAAAAATTTCGCTGTTAGCCTTTGTGGTAGGAATACCGCGGAAAAAAAGAAAAAAAAAAAGAAGAAGAGAAGCCCGAGAACGAATAGAATGAAGAGAAAAATTTTAAATTATTCCCACGTTATTACGGTCACGTTGGGAAAGTTCGTTTCGTACCGGTTCTTTTCAGCATCATTCCGGGTGTCGAACCTGAAATAGTTAAGTGTCAGTGGTTGGACGTTGTACAACGTATACAACGGATAGGATTAACGAACGGCGGCCAGCTTGCACCGCGAAACGTCGATTTTAACTTTAACGAACCGAGTATTTCGTCTATGTCAAATTTCTCGCCACGGTCAGCTAACTTCTTTTCATCGAAAGATCGATGTGTCAATTCTCTCTCTCTCTCTCTCTCTCTCTCTCTCCCTCTCTCTCTCTCTTCAAAGTAATAGTCTAGATTGAAAATCATATTAAAGGAGAATTTATAAGAATAGGTGATGTGAAGCTACGTGTCGAGTAGTTTCGATAGATGAGTTGTAAGCGATAAAAATTGAACAGCGAATATAAAATTGTAATTTCGTGACTATAATTCAACAATTATTTTTTTTCTTTTTTTTGTTTTTATGTTTCTTTCATCTTGATGTCGAAGTGACCGCACGATTTATTTTAACGGGAAATTAGGTTTGGAGACTTTTACGTGACATTTTGGAGATTTTCGACGATTCTTAAATGTCCACTGATAAACAGACGACGATTCAACGATAATTTACAAGGAATGAGAATCTAAAAATTACTCCATCTATACACTAATATGCTTCATTTAACGAGAAATATAGTTTTGGTAAGAAACGAGGGACATTTAGAAGTCACATGAATAATGAACGAGATTTGTGAAATAACAGCGACACGGAAAGAAACAATATACACATTTCACGTGATGCCGGATCAAATTAATTCTGAACGAGATTACGGCATTGGCGGGTTTATCGGTAGCGCAGAAATATATGGGCTAAATTTCGTGGCTTCGTCGGTCGAAAGAGTTCTTATCTTACCGCACGTGTACTCATATATCACTTTCCGCTCACGGTAGTACTCGTAATTCGCGTTTTGCATTGCGAAACAAGCTTAACAAAATCCATACACGCTGTTCCAATATATCAACAAAACTGTTCGCGTGCGTTTTCTTTATTTCCCCCTCGAAAGAGTGGAATCTGTGCACGTTGAAAGATGTTAATAATGAATTACTGTTACATTTTTATGTTACGTTAACATCTTTGTAGCTTAGTACTTTATTGATTTTATTTCTAATTCTCATACGCGTAACTGTCTACGATTTAATTAAAAATATTTTTATGTGTCATCGGACGATATTCTTTATTTTCACTCTTCATGCAATGAATGCTTCTATTAGTAAATTATTTAACAACTTCAAATATTTGCCTGTAATTTGTATTTTCGTTATACGGTAAAAATAAGCGATTCCTGTATAAACACTTTGACGTTCACGAACGTTTAAGTATCGACCATTTGACAAGAAACGGTTCACAAAGAAAAATCAAGGATGATGATGAAATGACACTTGCATTAAAAAGAAATATTTCCTTTTTTATTGTATTTACTCAATTGAATTGAGTTGTAAACCATTATTACTTTTTCCAATCGTTAATCTTCCAACCTTTAATCATTTACAAGCAAACTGAATTCGAGATGAATCAAGCGATATTTCACTCTTGAGTTCCTTTAAGAAGAGCATTTATCTTTACCGAAGAAAGTTTTGGACATCTGATTTAACGAACAATAGTATAATGTAACAAACATTAATAAGCATTCGCGAATCTTTTCACACTTTTTAAGAGGATAGAAGAATAAAAAGATTAAGCTCGAATATAAAAGACTCAATTTATCTGTGAAGTGTGAAAAAATATATTTGCCAAGCACCGAACTACCACTAATTATTAAATGACTCAGTATACATTCAATCGACACGTTTTAGTTCAAGTGACATTTTTCGAGAACTTAGCCAGGTTATTATTCACTTTTTTCTTCTCTTTTTATTATTCCCCCATTAACCAGCTTACGTTCTCTGGTCTTTTTATGTCCCGAGGCCACATTCATTTCAGCGTGCCGTTCGTTTCATCGGTGACCAACTTTCATCGTGGAGTTGCGGGGAGAGTTATAATAACGCTTGGGCAATAAACCATGTTTATTACTGCCCTTATTATGACGCACGCAGAGAGGAAAGTGCGGCGGACAATAGGTTGCACAGCACGGAAATACGGTTTCCAGTGGCCAACACCGTGGTTCGCCTTCCAGAAGAAATGCTTCTGCTGGCTGAAACTTAGCATAAGAAGATATTGCACCCTTGTGCAGAATGCTTGGAAATGAAACAAAGAAATAAGCAAGATTTTAATAAAGAGTTACCACTTTGTGGTATGACACTTTTGCAAATAATAATAGAGAAGCTGTATAATTAAATTCACAGAATCGCCAAGGAAGTCGTTTGGAAAAGATTAAATGGAGAATTTTTTGAAATTTTATAGATTTTGAATATGTCAAAGCGAAGAGAGAATTTTTTCGATTACGACTCATTCTCTATTTATGAAATTTAAAAATGGATTGTTATTGTAGTTATACCGTAGTTATACTTAAACCTCTGGAATGCTCATTTAAAAAAGATACGTATAAAAATTGTTAGACGGAGAATTTATGGAAATTTTATAGACAGATCTTCGATACGTCAAAGTGGAGAGACACGGAAATTTTCTTCATTAAAAAAATCATTGTCTTATTCAATTTAAACTTAAACCGTCAGTTATGGTCGACTTTGCGAGATTATTATTTTGAAAAGATTTTAAGAGTTCTTCGACATATCCTAAACTGTCAGAGTAGAAGACAAATTTTCTCAGCTTACTTCTTATAAAATTTTAGCCTTTGTATCCTCAACTTCCACTTCACTCGCAATAATATAGTTTTTGCACTTTACACTACTACTTTACACTATTTCATGAAAACCATAAGGAACCTGGCAAACAAATGCTAAACACTCTTTTCCGCTAGAGAATAATTTAGCAAACCTATCTTCTTAAAGGAGGAAGAATTTTCTTAAATTTTTTACCCAAATACTTCACCTTCGAATAACTATGAAATATTCAACGACGGAGAATTCTTGGCGCAATTTTCTCCAAGACGGAGCGCGCCGAGACAATCCCGGCTCCGAACCAACGAAATTTTAAGCTCTGTCAAAGCGAGCATCTTCAAACGTCGCTTTTATTTCCTAACCTCTCGAACGTATCCACGCTTGATCGTTGGTTGTGTGTCAACCGTTTCCACCACAAAAAGAAACATCCTTGAAGTTGTCCAATCGAACGAAAACTAGATCGCGTCTATTCTGGAAAACAGGTATACCATGACCTTTTTCGACATGCTCGCAAACTTCACCGACTTCTAAAGGACTATCTGGACCAAGACTGACCGGCGTTGCTTGGCGATTGGCCAAAATACCGACCTTACATGCCAGATTAAGCGGATTAACCGCATTCTCTCTTTTGATATGGTGGTACAAAGCTATATATCATGGTACAATGGAACTCCATTTATCTGAACTTGTCGGAGGACAAACAGTTCATATAATTGAGTTCATACAAGTTCATATAATAGGAACTCACCAATTATCCTCACTACCTACTGCTTTCATATAATAAGGACTCAGTTGCAAATAAATAAATTCCACCAGTAAATGTTTAATTAATCGGGCATTAACTAAAGTTTTATTCAGATAAATGGTGTTTTTATAAATGTAGTTTTACTGTATTTTAATTCGTTCAGAATAAGCAAATTTGATCGACATTTTATTGACAGGATATTTTCGTCACGAATAGCGACTGTTGAAATTGTATCTTTTAGATCAATTTATTGGAATACTGATCTTTTCATATTATACGTTCTAGTGTATACTACCTTGTGTCAAGTAAAATTGCTATTTATTGGCATTAGTAGTCGGTAAATTTGTTTTTCGATATAATAAAAACATATTCAGTTCAGGATGCGTTAAATTTTGGAACCCTGAATAATTAATTAAGAATCGAATTAATAAGAATAATGAAGTAATTCATCTTTTCTGAATTATTGCGGTATTGTGAGAATCACTTTAAAAATTCAATAGAAACTTCGAACAAATGTAGATTTTAATTAATTTTAATAAGAGACAATAATCTTATCGCGATCTTAGGCGATCGATTAAAACTTTACATATATAATAGAAACATACAGGACATATTGGTTTCGTGTTGGTGGTACGTTTCCTGTTTCTGACATGATTCCAGTGTCAGAGGGAGAACACGTGCGAGTGAAGGCAATATGTTGGCGACAACCTCGCCTGTTTGCCGATCGTGTGGAAAGTGAAACATTGCTCAGAATATGTTTCCTTTAAGGTTCGAACAGATCATTCTGTCTCCTGATTGATTATTGAATGGTATTCTTATTAGCATACACATAAGAAAAGATACAGAAACTTTTAAAGTTTAACCTATATGATTTCAAACGATCGACATTTTCTTATTTATAGATCATTGATGATCTTGAAATTTTAAATATCCTGATTTCGACAAAAAAATTTTCCTTTCTCTTGGTAACAAACTTTGTTTATATTTTTGTATCATTAGGTCACGCGAAGAAACTTTTATACATTTAGTAATTCATATCCATTCTTTTCATTCCCATTTATCCAAGAAGCACATATACACAATGAGTAGGCTGCGGTGGTTCACATAAATTTATGTTCTTCTGAATACAAACTAAGAGGATGGAATCACAATGAAATCTGAATACGTTTATTTTTGTACATCTTCCATATATGCGTACGACATGCACAATCTAACGATCACTTTCCCTTTCTCAACCAGTCTATTTCAAACCCACCCCTCAACGAATCTATTTCAAACCTCTTTCTCAACCAGTCTGTTTTACATCCCTTTCTAAACCCCTTTCAAACCACATCTATACAAATGTATTTCTTCAGTCGCAATCAATTTCTAAAGCTCGAACATCCTCAAACATCGACCCGCAATTGTGTAAGTACGTCTATTCGGCGGATTATAATGGACTTTTCATTGGCGATCCAATATCACAAGACAACCTACAATCCGACAATATCCCAGCAATTATCCCCGACATCGTGCCAGACATCGAAGCCCGGAAACTGTTCTCTCCTCTTGTCCGAGGAAACCACAAATTGGTCGGCACGGCGAAATCTGATAAACGGCAGCGGCGCGATTAAAATCGAACAAGCTTCACCGTGTAGCCCGCCTTTTAACGAGAAACTCGCGTTGCGCTACGCTTCTCTGCTTCTCTCGTCAACTTTAAATGTTAGTAATTGCTGCTCGTTTGTCGATAAATCCAATCCTGTCGGCGACTTAATTGGTCATCGCGAGTCTGCCGCACGTCGTTCGCCGTTCACGACGTCTAGTAATGACCGAGTGGACGACAAACGACGTTTTTCCATTATTCCCTCGTTCTCCGCAACGCCCCTTTCGACGAGTCCCACCCTCCTCGTTCTTCGACTTTGTCCATCCGTTTCCTCGCTTGATCCTCCTTTCTCTTTACTTTTCTTCTTTCCTGACGTTTTCGTACGTTGACGTACTTTGAAAACGCTCAGCCAACGATTCCGCCCTGCGCGCCACGCCGAGCAGAAAACTACGAACGAACTACAACAGGCTACTTGTGATCTATAAACGCAATATCAAAGTCATTCATTTTCGCGTGTCAAACGCACTCGCGAAACTGTCGTTTCCGAGCCAAGAGCTCGAGGCGAGCTTTCAGCGAGTAACGAAGAAAAAGCGCGGTTTTTTTGTATTTTAAACTAGCTTCATAATAAGGATATGCGAGTTTATGATGAATAGAATGCGTGACGTGAACGTGGGATGCGTTTGTGTATGATAAATTCATATTTTTATGAACACGTTCTCATCGGAGAATGGTATCTATTGATATCGATTAGGAAGTTATATTGAACATGTTGTAGCAGCACTCGATAGCAAATACCACCACTCGGCACTAACTAGTGTCGAACGACGGCAGCGCAGTAGTTAGCGCCTTAGGTTACGAACGTTCGGGACCCGGGTTCGAATTCCGGCGACCGGAGTCCGATTTTTTTTCTACGCATCAAAAATGGAAGGAAAACAGCAGTACCCCATCAGTGATGCTACATTAATTAATTGTAGCTAGAGCCAGCAGCTACAATTAACACGGACAACAAGTGTACAATATACATTTAAAAATGTGTCGTAAGAATTTTGAAAGTTCTTCCGTTCTAAAGTACTGAAAGAGACATTCGATTACACGAAACAGATATAACGGAAAAAGTATCAAATCGTAATAAAATTTGTCTATCAGATAAAAGTCAATTGTAAAAATATCACGTTCAAACCGTGGAGTATTATGCAGGATTGAGAGCTTTTGCGAAGTTCTTTGCGCCGGCAATTGTTCTATCTTCCATTGCCACGCTGCGTTCATAAATGCTTATCTTACGTCGTACATGTAACGCTAGCTTCGCAACAATAGCTTTTTACGATATTTCCTGGAAAAATTACTAGGTTAGGTGAAAGAGGAAAGTTATCGCGAAATGTAAAATCATACTTCTTCTTCACGATGAAAAAAAAGAGCGCTAGTATATTAACGTCTGGTGCGAAGAAATTTGATTTCGCAAAGAAATAACGCGATTGTTCCTCCTATAGTTATTTTATCGTCAAACGGACAGATTTTTTCACAATTATCACGTTACCGTAGTTATCAGTTACTCGAACACGATCTTTCCGAGTGGCCCTCCATATTGAATTGTTTTAAAGTATTTAATCCGTGGCAAAAATTGAGTTGGAACAAAAAATGCAACAAAATACGCTGTCAAAGTGTCCCTGGTGAAGGACTTTACGACAGAGTCACGCTTTATTATAACAAACTTTGGAAAGTTTCTTATTTCTCTCCTGGCGTTGCGAACCTACTATACGAGAAAGTAAAAGAACAGGGAAAGAAAAGTAATTAGTTACATCAGTTTAGAATGTTTTAATAGTTAGAAAGTAAGAAGTTCGGGTTAAGTATAAGCCGTTTACGATTAAATGTTTGGATTGAGTTATGGCAAAACAGATTTATAGTCGGGTAAGGGAAGATACAAAAATTGCAAAAGGCATTATTCCCGTACTGCTCCTAATAGCATTCCTTCGTTTTTCTTTCCTTCTTCTACCCTTCTTTCTTCCTGTTGATTTATATTTTCTTACCTTACTTTTTCCCTCTCTCCTTCTTTTTCTCTCTTCTTACTTTTCTTCTCGATTTTTCCCTTCTGTTTTACCTTTATTCACATTCTTATTTTCTTCTTTGCATTCTTTTGTTTCATTTGATCCAACTTCGTTCTGTTTCTATCTGCTTGCTTGCCTTCTTCCTTCTTCCTTGCCTTTTACTTTTTGTTTTATTCTCCTTTTTCTTCTTCTTGCCTTTAATTTTCTCTTCTTTCTTTTAATTCACCATGATCTCGAATAACAATTAAATGTTTAAAAAAAGAGTTAAACTGTGTTGAAATTTTTTGCCTAAAAGTACTTACACGGATATAATAGCCTATAGTTTTGCACTGTCGCAAGTCAGACGCTGATGGAGAACGGAATGTAATAGCTGGAACGTGCAAGAAACTTTAACACGATGTCCTAGGCATTGCATGTATTCGTGTGCGTATGTATACACGTATATGGCTTGCATATTGAACATTGTTTCGCTCCTTAAGTGCATGCTCTAAGGGAAGATGTATATAGGCATTACTTGACTGTTGTATTATCGGCTCATAGAGTTATTATCATCAATTCGTATCATTTTAATACCTTTGAAATATACATTGATAGTTCCGCACAATAATTTCACGATATGCTTTATCGTTCTATCACCTAGGTATAGTCACAGGTCTGATGGATATTTCAGTTTATCGCTCTATTGAACTTACATTTCAATCAAAAAGTCAGTAGAAATTAATTTCGATAGAGAAACTGTGTATATCTATGAGAAGTTTCCAGTAACAGTTCTCTGTGCAATTGAGTATATTCCAATATGCAAGATATATAAAACAATGAATTTTACACACAAAATTAAGTTCTGAAGATTAGATGTTACATCGCATCCTTATTTCGCATCAAGGAATTAATAATAATAACGCGATCATTCTCATAATTTTCTAAGCCGAATCCTATTTAAAATCTTCAGATGAATTAAACGAGAAATTCCAAAGAAATTGAGAGAATTTAGAGAAGTCGTTCACCGCTTGCATCGAGTCAGTAATAACAAGATAATCGTATGAACGTAAAAATTAATCAATAAGGTGATAGAAAGATACCGAAGAAAATTAATTCCATTACTTCATTATATTACTGGTATTATATTAAATACATTCCTCGTAACAAAATTTTATACGAGATAAAAGTTTCAATAATTTTTAAAACTTGTAATAATTTCCTAATAATTTTTCAGACCACTTAAACCTTCCTACGTGTCGAAATACTCATAAAGAGCGGTGTACTTTTCTCCACTAAAACTCATATAAAATCATTATTAGCCCACTCGCATTTTCAATGCCAATTTACGAAGAGGGTTTGCTTTAAAGCGTCCCCTCGATCCGACTAAATTCGCAGGACGTTCGGAAGGAACCGTGTAGCCTAATCATCATAACTTCCCCTAATGGTCGCGTGTTCGTGTCGCGCGAACCGTGACCTGCCCTTCTTGCGCAGAGGAATTCGAGGGTGTCGTCATTGCTCCCGTGCTGTTGAACGGCTGCTGATATTCCGACGATGCGAGAAACGTGGTTCGTTAGGTCAGTGGATAATTAGTGCCGGCATTTTGCTTGCGGCGATGCGGTTTTCTTGCGCCACGACACGATCGCGACACGGTGCCAGCCGCATACAAAGAACCGCGTTGTTCCTGCAGCTTGGATTTGACAACTTTTTGCTCGCTACACCCGAAAGAAACGTCTCCTATCTTCTACGGAAACCTCTCTAATTTTCGGTTCGAGTTGGGCGGAAATGGCGCGTGGCGTAGCAAACGCGCAGCGAATTTCTTTTACACAAAGGCGAAAGGAACTCTCTGAATGTAATTTTAAATTAGACGACGAAACTTCGCAATTGCACAGCGTTATCTACAGTCTGTGATACGCTGCTTTTTTTTTTTTTTTAATTGGAAGCGGCAGATTGCAAGAATTACTTGTTGTGCCGTATGAAAATATTTGGTTTCTTCTTCTTCTTCTTAGTATTCTAATATTGTGTTTCTTTAACCTTATGAAAAATGTAATCTTATGAATACTGCGGAGAACAATTATTTCATATAGAGATCCATCTCATTGACTGGAAAATGCTACATCTTCTTTGGCTGTTATTAACATTTCAAAATGCGAACTGCATTTGAAATTTCGTGCCATCAATTCCAGACTAATAAATTGCCCTCAAAATCTGGCCATAATTCAACCAGTATTTTCCTACTGTAGTTTCCAATAACATATTTACATTTCAATACTTTCATTAAATGAAGTTATGGCACAAAAGAGTATTCATACGAGAAAACCAAGAAAGAATCAAATAAATTTTAATATTTACTTCATCTGCATGTGGAGGTAGCTAATAGAATCTGCTGGTCATCCAGCAAAATATTCCTCCAAATACAGAACAAAATATTTCCACACAATGGACAAAAAGGTTTCCACTTTTGAATTCTCACTGTTAAAAATACTATGTCATGCATACTAAATTACATAAAAAATACTTAGCTGCCCTGAAACAATTCTACGCATTTCGTCATACATTCCTTGACACAATGGATCGCGAACAATCACGAAACGAATAACGTTCGCGGCTTAACCAGCCTTCTACGTGCTCATTTGTCAGATAACACCCGGAACGAGATTCTGGAAAATGTGGCATACAGTACAATGCCACGAACTCCATTGTATCCAGCTCGAAATAATCCATGCAATCCGGAGGCTTGACCATAATATCGGGTCGTAGTGGTACCCAGCTCGTTCGATCTGTCGTATTGATGTTCGTAATTGTCCGGTTGGTGTTGCTGGGATTCCGTGAGAGACGAGTTCTCGCAACCGGAAGTGACGAGAGGTCGTTGATCTCGCTGCCCTCTCGGCCGTTCTTCCCTTGGAGAATCTTTTCTCTTCCCAGCGACGAAAGAATCGCCCCTGGCCCACCTCCGCTTCACTCTCGTCCCTAGAGCCGTCTAGACGCATCGAGAGTCGTGATGGAGCTCACCAAGAGGCTGGGAAATAGCTAGTGATGTGGATGAAACGTGTATGTATCTTTGTAATAATCATTGCATTATTTTCTAGGTTTTGAACTTCCACGACGATTAGATGGTATATTTATGATTCTTTATACAAACACGAAATAACCCGGGACAGGTCACTCTACGTTACACATTCGCATCTTATCAAAAAAGCAGAGTTCCGAACGTTGAGAATATTGCAATACCAACATCATCGAACGTCTGCTTTGCTATAGCATCAAATTCTAAAATACACAGGCCGCAATGAAAAAATACCGAACAATATGCGATCGTTTTTAACTAATAAAACACAATGCAAAGGAAGCTCCAAGTTTTTTAAAAGAATTAGATCTTTCGTACCGCCCATAGAAGTGAGGTGGATAGGTCGTGATAGGTACTGAAGGTACACTCGAATATGTTCAACAACCAATAACGTTTATTAGACTCTATCAATTAACAACAATTAACGATTAACAATGGTTGACGCTTAACGATGATTAATAACAGTAACGATTAACCGAACTCTCAAGAGTAGACGACTCGTTTCTCTTCACCATTCGCACTTCGCGGCTCGGGGCAGAATGAATCTTTTTGGTTCAAAGCCGAACAGATTCTTTCCTTTGTTGCCCCTCGATATTCCCACTACGCGCGCGTTTATTAGAAGATCGCGACGGTTACCGCGTATGCATTCTACCGAATATTCGGCAAAAGAACCGTAGGATATCGATGGTACATTAGGCCTGTCGGCTTTACGCTTTGAAGTTATAGCGCTTTGTGCCGCGAAGCCGTTGGAAATTTCCGTGGTCGAGTGCCGCCACAGAAGTATACAAAATTGTACTAATTCACCAAGTAACTAATAATCAATTAATTATTAATTACTTAATTGAAAACACTAACTAACGTAACTGCATTAACTGTAATCACTAATATTTTACCAAAGAATGTGACGAAAAACAATGAATAAAGAAGAAATGGTGTTATTAGTACGTTGCGCGTTGTTCCAGTTCGTGTTTCGTGAATGTTTCAGTTCAATTACAATTGACGCATAAAGATGTACGTCATTACACTATTGCGACTTAAGTGACATAAGTGAGGATTGTTAGAAGAAATTTTTTATATAGATTCGTGAGATGTAAAATTTAGAAAGCAACAAAGACGATAAGACGAATAAAGTAGATTCTAGATTATCCACGTTTCATCTATTGACCTCATATTTCCATCTCACGGTACGCTAATAATTTTGGAAAGAAGTTATCGGGGAAATTGTCAGGCTTCGAGCATTTTACATTCTCTTCACGACCAGCAATATGTTTGAGAAGTTTGAGAAGAATGGTCGGCAATTTTCAAAGATTTCACAGGGAGACGAGGACGTCGTCTGCACGATGACGAGGAAATATCGCGATAATTTCACCGGGTGGGACGAAAGTGCGAGGGAAATAAACAGTTTTCCGACGCAATCCGCTCTTCCTCGCCGTTTGCCAGCGAAAAATGAAATGGTCCTTTTACGGAGTGTCTTTTAAGTTCCTTCGCTCTCCCTTTTGAATTACTATCTACGCTCGAGGAGACGCACTAAAGCACTGGTTTGTTATCCAGACTGCTTGAACTTCGAGTTTTCGCGTAAAGCGATACGAACAAGAACAGGAGAGGAGGCTAAGACTGAAAATTCCACGGAGCAGACGGCGGACGTGACGCGGAACTGCGCGTTGTTTACGCGGATCTACATATTCAATCCGAGAACAGCTCGGAGAACGAATGAAAGTGGTGGCATAAATAGAGACATATTCCAGCGGAAGTTGCACCCCGATGAAAGCAATCGAAGTTCCTCGCCGTGAGGAATTGAAATCTCGCAAAATGAAATTTCACCGCTTCGCGGCGAATATCGTTGAAAATTACTAGCCGTGATCCTTATGGTTCTACCGATTTCCCGGATCGAGAATCGTGTTACGAATGAAATACCTGCTTGTTTCAGAAGTATCTCTTCCTATGTTTGCTTGAAAGTGTTCTTGTTCCGTGGAAATGAAATTCCGTACGAAGCTAATCCGTCTCCTTTAACGAAGCTAATATTTGCATTCATTGATTTGCTTCAAATGAGATTAGTTTGTTCTAATTTGCCTACAAAACTTAAACAGGTAAGGGATCTTAATACATATATTTAGCCATTTCGTATTTTTGGCCAGAAAATTGACCAGAAAAATACCAGAAAGCTAGTAATTGTCACTAATTTTAATCTATACAGTACAATCACCTTCGATATTGACTGTTTCGCTGCAGCTATATCTTTTATTAGAACGTGTTCTTCTCCACCAAATAATATAAAACTTTCTCGTGTGGTTTTCAAATAATACAACGTACAAGGTACATCGCTTTTCGTATTTGTCTCAACGTGTCCGATCGATACAAGCTTATGGACTTAGATAATATCGTGCTAGCAGGTGAATAAATTCGAAAATCCTACGTTCCAAAACTACGATCCACGGACGATCCACGGACGATCTACGGAATATCTTCCATTGCAGCTTCTATCCGTTTAACGAAGCAACGCGTTGCGAAATTATCTTTATGTCGTGACGGCAGGAAATCTAATAAATTTAGACGAAGGTTCGTCCGTGATGCTCTGCGAAGGGAAAGACGAAGCCGTTCACCTCTCGGTAACAACGTCGCCGTTCTTATTCCTTACGTCGAAACAACGTGCTCTTTTTGCGACCAGCGAGAGTGAGAAGCGGCGTACCAGCAATTTCCTTCGGTTTCGTACGCCCCGTACAAGCAGAACGAGCTTTCCGCGAACCTCGATATATTCTTGGAGCTTACACGCGTGAACGTGTGCGGCGAAACGTTCTTCTTGTCTGCAGTTCTACGTGGCCGTATTGTTTTCCTCGGCTAAAGGGCCAAACGTTGGGCCGACGTCGCGCGGCCATTGTTGCTCCTTGATCTCCCAGTCAGGACGTTTTCGTCGCCATTGTTGCGGGCAAGTAAATTTTCGTGTTCCCCATGGAATAATTTCTGTGGCTATTTTCGTTATATAGCTCGTGTAACGTGATGGTTGCATCGAGAAACTTCGAATCTTTGAATTCGAACTGAACTTGAAACTTCGAATTTTTGAGCATTTATCGATAGGAGAATAAAATTTCTCTTGCTTCTAATGTAAATATTCGTTCTCTTCCATGATAATGATTTGTTTGGCTTCTAGTAGCTCGCTGTTGTGACAATTTAACCATTTCAGCACCGTTTTGTGTTTTATGCACGATTATAGTTGCTCTATTTATTTTCTAAGATAGTTTGCAAATATGTTGCAGAGTAAACGAAATTTTACGTAGAATATTGCTTAAAATAGAACTGATTAAGTAATTTAACATAATGTATACGTAAGTAGTACATGTAGTATGTATATGTAAGTAGTACATTCAGTGGAATTACAAGTTACCACGATTATAAATGATTACATATAATGCACACTATTAAGGAACCACGCAAACATCCGTTCAAGAAAACGATAGATTTCCTCTTCTTAGTTTTTCAGTTCCTCAACCGTTACTTCATAACACGTTCCTACCCTTGTAAATCTGAATTTACCTGGCCTTTAGAGGCACCGTGTGCGACATCGAGTCCCGAGCGAGTCTCCGTTAGTCCCTGAAACACGGCAGGAAGAAGGGTGAAGGTTCAGAGTCATCAGAGCCATCGACTCTTCACAGCGGTTGATTCTTCGCCCCGTAACAATGCGAGGGTATTGTCTTTTCGTTGAAAAAACCAGACACGATAACCAGAGCGTTCGAGGGATGGCATTGTGACTACCTCCAGTATCTTTTTCGCGTCGCCTTATACCACTTACCTGTTATTCTCCGCGGAGCCCTCGATTATTTTCTATTCAAAGCCGCCGGTTCGTCGAGCGTCGCGTATCGTTCCACGGCGTTCGACTTCCTTTCTTTTCAAACGTCTTCCCGTCTCTTCATCTTTCTTCTTTTTCACTTTGCTATGCCTGTTTCTTTTGCACACGCGGATCCAATGATCTTACACGTTGCATCAGTCTCGTTTGAATATCTCTCGAACGTGTAACACGAATTTCCCTCCGCCTTTTCCCTGCTTTCTTTTATTTCCACCCTCCTTTTTTCTCCGTTCGCTTGTACCGCTGACCCACATAACACGGAATCCTGAATTGAAACCGAAAATTCTTGCCGAGGGTTTTCGCTTCCATTGTACCGTGAATTTCCTCGGGTATCGTTGCTATTCGCGTGTCTGTCGAAAGTGATACGGCCGATCTATCTTGCTGTTCAACGCTCTTGTTTTCCTTTTGCGGTAAAAGCTGTGGTTTGTACGTTGAGTGATTTTTTTCAGACTACGTATTTATGATTTATGAGATTGTTAGTTGTAGACTTTAACTGCGTCAGCCGTTGACGTCACGTTTTATAAATAAGTCATTTTCGAACAAAATAGTCTAATTTTAGGATATAATCGATGTTTCTAAAGATAAGAAGTTTGGTCAATTATTAACGTTCCACTCCACGCAATGATCTATTTATCGTTTTTTTAATAATTAACACAATGAGTGAGAGAGCACTACCGTCGTCCGTTGGGCAACGTACAATTCTTATGTTTTTAACTAAGTTAAAAAGGCAGAAACACGAGGGCACAAAACCCATTGAAATTTTACAGATATTGCGACTACAGTTTAGGAATGAAACATCATCAAGAACCCAAACGTTTGCGTGGCGTAAATTGTTTTTCAGTGAACGTCAAAACATTGAAAACACATCGCAACCGCAACGCCTCAAGACAAGCGTAAAGCCAGCAAACATTGTAAAGCTGTTGGGAAACTAATCGACGCGAAACAATAAACGAAATTTGTTCGAAAGTTAATATTAGCAATGGAAATGTGGTCCTCATCATTCGAAAGAGCGTAAAGTTCCTTAAAATCACGACTACTTAAATAGTCGTTAGGAGGACAACGCTTCAACAGCAACGAAAAAGTAGAGCAATTCGTGTGCAATTGGCTTCTGACCTAACGCCCTCTGGGTCTCTTAGCTTCACATAACTGAAATGAAAAAATTACCAATCCGGTGGCAAAAATGTATAGAGACAAACGGAACATACATAAACAAGTAATTCGATTGTTCTTTTCGAAACAGTTTATTGAAATGCATAGTTACAAAGTAGTTTGAAAAATTCTTGTTTCGTTCGTACGTTCGCTGATTTTTTCGAGCATGAATTTTTATTAAGGCAACAAAACAATTATTTCTTTCTTTTTCTCAGAGTGTACACTCGTGGAACGAATTTGTAATAATATCCATTCTGTTTTTGTCTTCCTGTTTGAATTGAAAAAGAACTACATCTTCGTGAATGTAGCACTAACATCTCTCGAGACATAATTCTGAATATTCTCCAACAAGTACATCCAAAACTCGAATGAAACAAACAGCTCCAAGAAATAATATACATCACACTAAAAACTCAAATTCCGTCTATGTATGCTGCTCCATAAATCACTCTCTAGAATAAAACAACGAACGCCTCTAAAACAACACTTTTCTTCAAAACTAACCTATACCACTATAAATCAATTTTCGATATTTCGTTATAAATCAATTTTAATCCAAATTATCTCTAAAGTGACGAAAAATCCGCAGAATTATAGGCGAATGAAAAAAAAATATATATATGAAGATGAACAAAGGTTAAGAATAATTAAAAAAACAAAGAATTTCTACATAATTCTCATAAGATTAACTCAATCCACTTCGTTGCCTCTTTTATTATATAAAAATTTTCGAATGAAAAGTAAATAAAAAAGACATTTCCATGGTCACCTAACGATAAACCTATGACCGCCAAAGTCCAGAGGAACAAGGCTTAAACTCTCCTCTTTAATCCCATACTCTCAACAAAAATTCAGCGACACTTAATTCCGCGACATTATACCACACGAAAGGATCAACAACTTCTGGCCGGTGTGTCCGCGTAGTTAACCACAGTTATTCCTGCGGCAGGATTATAAACTACCCAAAGGCTTGGCCAAAAACTTGTAAGCAAGCTGTTAGCCGGAGGACATTACATAACTTGGTAAAGAAGGGATGACGCCCGACGGGCCTCGTTCTCACTAGGTCGAAAACGAGACCTGCTCCGAGGGTTGGAAAAACGGTGTCGCGCAATTACAACGGTCCCCGTGCACGGCTGCCAACTTATTCGGTAAATTACCCTCGCATCGGCGGTCGTCCACGAGTTTGTCGAGCGAAACGAGCGCGAGGACTGCTCCTCTACCTACGAACTTGCCTGCTCGTTAGGCACGCGCGCGTTTCGCCACGAAGTTACGTCGTTCCAACGACATGGGATAAAAAGCACCGATACGCGGAGTCTGTCGAAAAGGGTTTCGAGAAACAAATTCTTTCGGTTTGATGAACTTTCGGAGCGTATGGAATTTCTGAATTTTGAGAATTTTCCTGAAAAGGGCTCGTGCGCGATTGGTAATATTGATAATAATATCGTCTATCCGTTTCAATGTTTTTGAGGCCGTACACGGTCAATAATATTGTCAATAACGTCAAGTATCGATAGTAATTATATTATTATTACTGTTATTATTTACTTTATTTAAAGCCGGATCGACTATTACTGTTATTAGCGATTATTTTTATATTCGTGTAGGATCTTATACTACAATTAATTTATTTACAATGTATGGATTAAACAGATGTTGATTAAACAGAAAACGATGGTTGTTTAACGTGAACTAAATACAATAACGTACTGTAATTTGGACAACTAAATTAGTTGGATCCACCACGGATCCAACGCTCTCTCTCACTCGGACCACTCTCTCTCGACAGCACTAGCAACACTATCTCCCTGACTTCTTAATCCACACTCTCTGCTTCTCAATTAACACTGACTGTTAATTTGTCTTTCTTCCTTAGCATCCCTTCGCCTTTTGTCTTAGCCCCACCACGCACGTGTTCCGCAACCGCTCATGGCCAGGGTCACGTAGGCCTTTTTCACGAAACTATTCCATTGAAGGACCAACGTCACATTGGTGGGCACGCCAGCACTTTGGCTTTCTCGCGACATTGTGTATGGTTCGCCCGATATCTCTTAGGCCTTTCATCCACGATACTACATTCGTCTTGTTAAATCTTACTAAATTTTGTTTCATATCTTAGTAATACTGTATTAATCGCGATCGATACTGAAATACTCAATATTGAAGAAAATTTTGGTATTTTGCGATCCAAATTATTAATACTGATAAATGATGGACATTAATGATAGTAAATCTCATGGATATTAATAGTATAAACGACATTAATATTAGAATATTAACAAACCAACAGAAACAATTGGTGACGGAAAGAGGTGCGTTTGTAAACAAAAAAGAACGGTAGGTGTAATATTACAATAAATACTACATACATTGCATAAATTTTATATACGTGGAACTTTTAAAATAATAATCTGCACGCTGTAAAACAAAGATTTTTACACTCTACTCGTCAGAAATTATCACGTTTTATTTAAAACAAGGTATAAATTTGGTATGTGCCGAAAAGAAGTTCTGGTTTTTCGTTTGAAAAACGTTCGCTGGCTGGAACGTAGGGGATTTAGTCGAGTGTGATTCTCGACGGAACGATCAGGTCTTGGAGGAACATTGATTCGATGGAATTGTATGTAAATTCGGGAGGGTGGATGTATCGGTTGCCGAGCCTTAGGAGAGTTTAGGATTGAGGTTATGCGTTGTTTGGTGGTTGGATTTCCAGTCTGAGTTTTCTTTAGGGGTTGTGATAAGAGAGAGTTGAATCGAGTAGGTATTCGTGGTTTTGCAGTAAATAGAAATAAGTGAACTTCTAGAGATAACTTTCATTTTATTGTGTCTATACTAAAATTATGTATATATACTTTTGTATATATTTTTTTGGTACAAATTTTATATACGGATAATTTGGGGGATAGTTATAACCGTTTGAGCTCCAAGCAGCACGATCGCGTTGTTTAGATTTCGTGTCGAAAAATCCCAGTACATTTGAACAATAATTTTTATTGCACAAAACTTGAAATATTTATGAACTAATAGTACGCATATATAATAATATAGATTTATTTCATAAAATAACAAATATGACGAGCGCTATTGCGTCGCTTGTTTCTCTTCGCAATCGATTAAGACAAGCGCTATTGCGCTGTTCGGGATTTTTCAACCCTGTTTTCTCAAAGACCCCTGGGACTTAAACGGTTAATATCGAGATTGGCGTTACTTGGTAATTGGTTTTCAAGTTTGATTCTTCTCGTAAAATTAATTGATATTGATTGGTTATTTGCTGTGTATGCGTAATGCCCATTATGTCCACTATCTTGTGTAAAACTTGGAATCGGGACTGTAAGCCTCATCGCTGTAGGAGCATTTCATACATTGCGGAAATCTCCAGAAGTTGAATTAGAAAATGTCAGGAAAGATTCACCGCCAGCTCGGAGAGCACATACAGACACCACCACTGCAGTCTTCGAAAATACGGTTTCCAATGCTGAATTTTAACCGATCCTTCATACACGGTAACCACTTCGACCATCATGCTCATTTTTAACAGCCCAGATTCAGCCAACTGCTAATAATACGTTTCCTTTCGTTTGAAACTTACACATATCAGTTTTCTCAGAATATTACTTTTTCAGAATTTATTTTATACTCTCATAATATAATAAATGATAAAATTATTGTATTTCTATATTATAATTTTTTAATACTACAAATGGTAGCACATACCTTTTCCTAATCTCTTCAGGGACATATTTGTTGAAACAAGGAAAAGACAAATACTTTCTACTGTTCTGTGAGAAATAATAAATCATCTTTCCACTAAAGAGAACGATACAGAAACTACCATAATGTTACGAAACGAAATAGTATTTCATAGTCTTGTGATACTTATTGATACATATGTGCATACGTGAGAATTAATAACTTCTCTACTGAATGTCTTATCACATTGATTAGTATCTATCAAAACCCATTTATTATATTAATATCCATTAATAGACATTTAATTAAATCTATATCTATCGACATCTATTCAGTAAGACTAATGAACAGATACGATCGGTAATATTAATTAAAGTGATAGTTTCGTATGATAGGTTGAATAGATAAGTTACAAATTCTCGGGTATCTACACAAGTATTAATTTTCTATTTTTCCTCTGCCACGATATACATTCTCGAAAATTTAATTTTACATTTCGTAAAAATCTCGATTCGTGGCCTACGAAAAAGCATGCCGATAGCGGCGTTGAAATTAATCGCACGGCTTGAAAGAGTGTCAAAAAGTGCAGGCGAGCGAAGAGAGAGCGGGGCTGGTCCTTTCAATTTTCCGCTCAGAAGGTCTAGATGTATCTGGTGCCCCTGGCAAGTCGAGCTATTTTCATCGCGCGAAACGTCGTGGAAAAAGCATGGTCCCACGGCGTGTTTTACAGCGCCGCATGCCAGAACGTACAGCCACGTTGTTTCCTCTCTCTCCACTCCCTCTTCGTCAGAAGACGTACAAAGTCTGGGCTAAGTATCGGATCCACGGAAGAAGGGTCGCCATCCCTCTTATTCCTCCCATGCTACCCTCGTCGTCTCGCGTGTAACTCACGCGTCCCTGTATTTTTTCACAGGGAGACGTTTACGAGCGGCTCGTGATAACGAACAACTTTCGTCGTTCCTTCTGCTGTTCATCGATCTCTCTTTCGGTCATTTTTATAAGTTACAAAGTTCCCCCCGTGAAATGGAGCCATAAAACATCGTTTTTCTGAGTTTGCCTTTTTTCTTTTCCCCTTTCCCCTTTCCCCTTTTTCATCTTTTTTTTTCTTCAGGAGAGAAGATTCTTTTTTGGTAAAATCGGTAGCGAAGCCGCGGCAGACGTTCGAAAGAACGTTCAAGTGGAATGAGAAGGTACATGGTCGGATCACGAGGCGGCTCCAGCGCGTTTACATTACATCGTGCTATAAATCGTTCCCGTTTTCATAATATCCGCCAGATGCAGGATAATTCAAGATACATCGATTACAATATAGTTCCTTATTTTACATCCCATTTTAATGTAAACAAAAAACGAAACGAATTGCAAGTAGCTAATATTGTTCTCATCGGGTTTGCGTTAACTACTTTTACTATGTCGAGTCACGATTCTGATACAAATTGCGGTTACGATTTAATATAGTCGCGTGTTTGTAGCAAATGTATTTTTCGATTTTAGCCTGGATTTTTCAGCGAGGATCGTTGAACACAAATTACGCATAGCAGGAAAACATCCTGTATCTGATAGAAAATAAGTATCTGATACAATTATGTGATTAATAGAAGTTTGTAAGGCGTTAATATCCATAGCAACTCTTTCACACTCGTTATCGGAATAATGCATATCGAAAATACAATTCTACGGCAACTCTACTATAAATACAATGTGTGGTTTGGGGTAGAAATTAAGTAATTCAGTAAGTATCATACAATAGCAATAATAATAATAAAGAAATACTTCATTAGAAAATAAAGTTACGCAAATATTTTTTAGAGCTACTCTACTCATTCACATCAGCCCTTTCTTCAGAAATTTTCTTAATTACAACGGCGCTATTGTCACTATCAAATTCTCTATATTTAACAAACCCCTAAAACAAAATTTACTACCCAATTTGTTTAACAGTATTACGAGGTCCACTCACTCTTCCATCCAGCCAGTCCTGCAGACCGATTTTAAACTTTTACGTTTATCGATTCCACATGGTGATTTTTCGCGTCCCTCAACCTTCTCTATACGCGAATACAAACACATGCACGCAAGAAAAAAGTGAGGGAGACGCAAGCAAAAAATTGCCAATGGCTTTCCGGGCTACGATGATCCCGCGAACGATGTACCTTAATGGTTCCGTGAACGTTTCACGAGGCTCTTTCGACTCGCGTCGTCTCTATAAAGGCGCCATTCCAAAGGTGGATGGAATTACGGAAGGCAGTGAGGGTAGAGGGTGCGGATCGAAGGGTCGCGGATTCCGTGACTAAAGGGATTTCACGAGTTTGCGTGTCCGACGCGGCGCTCTATTGCCCTGACGCCGGCAATGTCTGACTCGGGTCAGCTTATTACCATTTTCATTGAAAACCGCGATACGGCACGCACCGAGATCCAAACTTCTCTCTAACTGCGCTTGGCTTATCAATAATTTCGCTGTTATCGCGAAAACTCCCGAGAGAGAAAGTGAAAGAGAGAGAGAGGGGGGGGGTCCTTCCCAAATTGCAACTCTCTTTGATCTTTCTTCGTGTTTTATGCACGATCGGCACGCGTTTTAATTTTCATCGCGACTTCTTTTGTTTCGACCGAAGATCTTTCTTGGAAGATTTGTTCCTTTTTATGAAATACATTAATTAAGGAGAGTAGAAGAAGTAATAAGAAAATTAAGAAGAATGCAGTACTAATAGAAACGCGGTACAATACGAAATGCTGAGAAATATGAACGTGTAGTGGCAATAACAAAGAACTAGAAGAAATAGGAAAGGCAACAATAGATACTGATGATTCTATGAAATCTAATAAAATATATTATTGCGATCCTGGCGATCCTTAGGATTGGCGTCTTACTGCATTGGCTTCGTCAGCCGTTTTTGATTATTCATGTCAGCTAAACAGAAACCAAAAGCTTAAGTGCGGCCTCATCCATTAGCCAGACTCTGACTCTTCACCTTACACGATGACCAAGGGATGATGAAAGGCATTCCTCGCGTTGTACCATAATCTCTTTTGGCCTTTGACTCCTGTTCTACGAGCAATTTTGTTACCGAAGCACTTATAGTAAACACGAGTGGAGCGATATTTGTTGGAATCCTAGACTTACAGATAAATGCCGAATAAATTGATTTTTGAATAACAGAGTAAAATATAACAGAACGGTAAAAATGATAAAATGTTAAATACAATAAATTATAAAGAATCAGAAATTGTAAAAGTCCCGAAGATCTTATAAATTTAATTAATCAAGTAATCTAGATAATTTAGTAATTTTTGATCATTGGATTTTTCGACTAATTACATTCTGATACTTTAGTTCTTTATAATTTTTAAGAAATAAGTAGTTATTTCATTTGTAAATAAGGTTCGGTAGAATCGTGGTGCAATTAATCACATTTAAGAACGTTTAATACCAAGGTTATTTCCACATTTTACTTTGAGTTCTAGATATCTCCTGAAACGCATTTCCTGTGTTCTCCGCAACTGTTCCCCAAACTGGTTGGCTAAAGATTTACCGCGTTCCGCGGGAATAAATATATTGCACTTGATTGAAAGTACACGTTGCAGCGAACACACGTTCATGCATTACACGTGAGATTGAATTTTACCTCTCCCTTCCTTCAGATTTTCCGAAGTCAACCAATGATATCTGTAAGATTAAAGAATCGTAGGGGAATGTAGCTACTCGAGAATCCCATTATATGATATTTTCCCATCGTAAAATTGATCTCTGGTAGAACAAACACCAAACGAAAGAACGAACTGTGTAGATATGTGTACATAACATGCAACTAACTGTGTACATAACCTGTTATGTACGTATAATATCTAATATTTTGTTATATTCACATCTAAATTTTGTCTGTACGATTATTTTATTAATTTACCAAACCAATAATTAATTTGACCTCCGAGCTAATAATTACATTGATTTGCCAACTGATATGTAATTAAATCACAAAATTCCTTTCTTTCATCTGTAAGATGCGAACGCCTAAAAGATAATTCTGAAGATAACTCTTTCCAGGCGTTTATCTGCACCTTCAAGGATCATTTCTAGTTTCCAGAATTTCCAAGCATGAAATTGAAATTTTTCTATGTTGCCTCAATGGATTAATTATAACGTGTTGTACATAAAATAGGAAGAAAGATGCGCTAGCATATAGCTGATAAAAATCTCTGTTTATCAATCATTTTATATGTTTAATATACAGCATTTTATTTTGAATTAATATACATACTTCTCCAGATCCTATTTTGAACGATTGGATTGCCACTCAGTCGCCATCCTTATGAATAAACAGTGACGATAAAATTAATTGAAACATTTGAATTAAATAAACAGTCATATATCTGTAAAATTTTCAATACCTTCAACGTTTGCAATATCGATATTCTGCGAATAAAAGTATAAAAACAAAATGATCTCTATCTTACGAGTAGCAGATTTTCTCTCGAAGCAGAACATTTGCATCGTGCTTGCACGCGTGTATGCCACTTGCGCGCGATCGGTTATGGTAATCACGGGCCTAAGTTCGTCTCGGTCTAATTCTGCTAATTTATCACTGTGGCCAGGTTTACGATCCTGCACATCGCGTGCATCTTCGCAGGCTACACGTTTTGTCGCGGAAAATACGATAATAACTCAACTTCACCCAGCTGTTCTCCAAGCAACGGTAATGAAACTGTAACTTCAGCCACGTCATTTCTTCCCGCCGTCACATTCTCAACGTGAACAATTATTTACTCGTTGCGTGGCGGCTAATGGGACTCACGCTCGAACGTCGTTCTTTTGGGAGATTACAAATCGAGTTCGAGTCAGAAACACGCTACGCGCGATCTTCTTTCGACCAGTGATCATTTTTATGGACACCATGGGATGACGATGATCGCCTTCGTTAAGTCACATGTGACCTAAATCATCTGGAGTTAGGGTTTCTTATGCTGCCAGATTTATGCGCGAGTGTCATTCGTTGGTGAAAAAATAGGTTAGTTAACCAAATAACAGACTATAGCTCATTTATTACGCACTTTTATATTTTTACGAGCATAATTAAAGAAATAGAATCGAAGTAAAATATATTCTATGTATGAATACTGAGAGTCGATTTGCCGAATGAAACACGTGCAGTGATACATCGGTCATACAATAAGCAACTCACTTAACTATCGTAGTTTCGAACTCACGCAACAGGACATCGAAGTTTCCAAACGTTTCCCTTCCTCCCTCATTTCCATCTTTATTGAAAATTTCAACCGGCTCCCCGGGACATCGTCCATCTCCGGCCAATCTTCTACACAGCCGAAAGAATGCGAAAGAAGTCCCTTTTTAGGAGAAAACATAATTACAAGGATCTACAATGACGTCCACTATGATTCAACGATCAAGAGTATCAAACTGAGACTGTTTTCTATTGATTAGTTAGTCTCTTTCTTTTAAGTTTCCGATGTTTAAATATTACAATAGTCATAGCCTAAATCCCAAATTCGTAATCCATTATTAATTCTACAAACCTAAATTTTACTAAACAAATGGAATGGTCTATTATATTACTTGCATAGCCTAATCTGTTAATTCACCACCCAAAGATATTAATCTATCAATCTAAATATACATGTAAATCCATCAATCTAACTAAAGCGCCAAATCATCATTGTCGCATCAATCATACGGCTAACAAATACCTATATGAGGCTCCGCAACATAACCATAACCATAACCATAATAACCATAATGCTAAGTTAATTTAATGATTATGGATGCGCATGCAAACGTATATTCTCATAAAGACAATTAGCTAAAAGAGTCTAACTACGGATTTTTTTCATCATATAAGTGATATAACGAGTGTCTTTAAATATTTTATACATTGATGCGTGTTATGCAGATTCTATACAACTTCGAACATTTCGGAATTTCTCATAAATGAGAACATCTCTTCTGTCTATAATATCAAAATCATATAAACTATCAAATATCAGCGCTATCTAATATCAAAAGGGAAGGAATATCATTAATATTAATTACAGTAGCCTAAATCTTCGCCGCTACCACAGACATATATATTCTCGGGAAGTTCTATTTCTCAAATTACTATGTTATAAAAATATATAACCTTTTCGGTTAATCGCACATTCTAGTTGAAGTAAATTGAAAATATGTCAACGCTGGGGTCATTAAAATTCCCCATTAGTCCATGATACCAAAATAAAAATTCAAAATCCCCTCTAAACTGGACGATTCATAATCAATGGTTAACCCTTATCCGAGTTCCTGCTTCATTCTAGAGCCAGCATCATTCAAGGTGTCATAAAGTCACTTGAGCAAACGAGCCGTACTCCTCGGAGACAAGATCGAATTTCCTCGATCCGATTTCCGTCACATTAGTCGGATTTCTTCGACTCGTAGCAGGAGACGTTGGTTTTCCGCGTGCAACCGTGTATGAGCAAGACTTGCTAGGACTTCATGCATCCATTACCCTTTCACGAGTCCATTTACCTCGAGGGAAAACGTTACGGAAGCTTCGGGGATGGTACACCGTCGATTTTGACGACCGATGCATCGTCAACGAGCGTACGGTCGCTCGTTTAACCTCTCCATCTGCTGCGCCTTTGCGGTAGCACAATTTTCAAACCGACTTTTCCATAAATTAGAAGCCTGTAACCTCGTGTGTGCGCTTCGTGCTTACTTTTGTATACAGAACAGGGTACGAGGTTTCGTGTTCTTGAAACGAACGCACGGCTCGTTTGAAATTCGACGGGAGGGATGCAATCGATAACTGTGGCAACGTTATCTTGCTGGTAGTAATGTTGAACCTCGATGTTTGCTAATTTAGTGGGAACCCTGCAATCGCCTGCAACGTTTGTAATTGCGTGAATGTCGATCGAGCGATGTGATGGTCGCTTGAAAATGGCCGACGTCTGTCTAGCCAAGGATTACTTGCTCCCCTTTCTTCCCTTCTCTTATTTTTTTTTTTTTTCTTTGCTTTTTCTTTTACTTGAAAAACCTTATTTAGAAGTGGTTTTAGTTTTAAATTGGATTGATTAATAAGTTTGAAATTACCTTGTTCGAGGGAGATTTTCCGAAGTTTCGTTGAACGAGAAAAGGTGTAGGTAGAAGATTGAAAAAATGCAGGTATTTAAATTATATATATATGTCGGAGATGAAAGGACACCGGGGCCTTCTTTTGGAATTTTTCGAAAACCCACAATACTTTAGTCTCTATAACTTAACTCGATTATAATTGTTCGCGAGTTGTGATAATGACCTTGGTACGAAGCGACAGCCAGTCGCCGAACGTAGCCGCGGTCAACGGATGAACGTTTTGTCTAACAAAGGTATGGAGTAATAGTATAGCTCTCCTTAAAAAGAAATAGTTATAGCGGCACTCAACAGTAAACATTCCAACGGTTTCTGTCCCGTGGCTCGCCACACGCGGACCCTATTCTTCGGGTAAGATTTTTTTTTTATTTAGTTATTAATATTTACAATCAATTATCGCATTGAGAATTTTCAGTAATCTTCGGGTAAGATGATTACCAGATGTCGACGCATCTCCACAGTACATGTTCAGCTAACCTGAGGACCCGTTACAAATCTTACGATTTAATTAACTAAAGTCCTTCAAACAAATAAACAGTCTTTGTCCCAACTACGAGAAGATAGGGGAAATCTATTTTTCTCACGAACGACGCTTCCAACTAGCAACATTCCCCCAAGGGCGGCTAGCATCCTTCTCTAACTACCAACATGGAAATTGACCAATTAACAGCAACGTCAATTTCCCTCACTTTCCGAACGAAAGCTTTCCTCGACGAATCCGATGATCTCGTGTCCTTGGACACACCCCATCATAGTTTTCCTCTGCAGCATCATCGCGACGGAAAGTCATTCTCTCGTGAGGTCGTATTAGCGAGTTACTTAGCGTCTTTGCGCTCGGTGGATATTCCACGTTTTAACAGAGTTAGTTTAGTAATACTTGCACCGTAGACAAGTAAGTCGAGTACTACTTGGGCTTTGGAAGAAAGCGCATTCTGTTATCCCGTTGACCGCGGATTCATTATTGAACCCAGGATCATTGTCATTAGCTTCTCGAGTATCTAATTACCACGGTTACTTGTCAAATTCTGTAATAATCGTATTTGCACTAGTCAATGTCTTCTCTATTGCATAACAACAATGTATAATCCAAATGAAGATTCGTGTCACGCCCCTAACCCTAATCATAATGTGAACCCGACATATATGTCGAGTTTGTCGGATTGGCGTTAGTTTTAGGGACGCGTTGCGTATCTTCATTAGGACAAGCCATCGTAGTTGTTCAATGAGGTTTATATTTACAATTATATGTACAAGTGTCGATTTAACAGGGTTTAACAATTTAACGTGGTTACTAGATACTCTTAAAGTAAAGACAATGTTCTTAGGTTCAAACGAATCCACGGTCAACGAGAAAACTCTTTGTACAATTGAATATGTTTTGAAACTCAAAGTGACGTTAGCTGTGACGTACGGTATCTTTCTGACTGACAGACCAGACGTTGTGTGTAAACTCTCCAAGATGATCACAAGAATAAGAGACTAATACGATCACATTTGTCAATTGCATATTGATCGGGGTTATCAACAAAATTCCAGGCGCCGTAACTAGGCAGACCGCGTAGAGCTGTCATTGCTCCTGTTTGGAGCTTGTTTTGCTTGTTTGTTAATACAGCGTGTGTCCCTCAATATTGATACTTCTACTGTTAAGTAAAAACGTTCATCTCGTGACCGTTTTTTTTTTTTTTATTTAATATTTCACATTGACAATTTATCCAATTTGGACATTTGGTAGAATTTTTTGGCTGTTTGATTATCATGTGGGTGGCTACCCCCAGCGGGATACCATCTCCGTGTTTGTTAGGTTATATCCTCCCCGTGACCGTGGCTACGCTCGGCGACCAGTTGTGTCACCTCGAGCCCAAGCCCACTGTCACAAATCTCGGGCAAACATAATCAGATCGTATCACAACGACTACTTCTAAATTCTATTATTTAAGTGCAGCTATAATAAATAGTTTAGACCAAAGTATTGGGGACCTTTCCAAAATTCCAAAAGAAAGGCCCGATGTCCCTACATCTCCGACATATATATAACTGAAATACCTTAGAATAAGGTGTTTAATATAATAATACCTTAAATACCTAGAATAAGGAACTATAAATAAATATTTATTTTGTTTAAATACCTATGTATATATCAGTGTACATATGTGAACATGTGACCCTACATTTTAAATCGAATGATTTTAAAGGTTGATATTGCTTATTTGTGGTTTTTATTCTTTCTCTATTGGAGAGTACGAAATACATATGACGAGGAACGATGATCGCAACAGACTGTGTAAAAACTTCAACCTATTTCGCAGCGTCACACCGGACGTGGCGTAAATCACAGCAGAACCAGCGCAACATCAGTTTTATAAAAGTGAACAACTCAACTCTTCCTAAGTTATGAGTACGCTGCATTGTGTAGAATTAGAGCTAGCCGTATGTTGTATCATCGTTGCGACATAACGCGTTTAACGGATATTAAAACACGTTTGCGTCAATTTGCTGTGTACGTGTTGCCACCATATTAACGACAGTCTCTATCAGACAACGACGCATTTTCATGCAGTTACGAGAGCGACAAGCAACTTATGAATCCATGCGAATCCTATACCTTTAGAAACATTCACTTTGTGATTGTATTTTTAAGAAGATTTATATTTTAAAGTATTTGCTAGAGTTTGAGAATTTTTTTGGAAGTCATTAAAGAATGTTCAGTACAGTCATTTTCGGTTAATATTAATATAGCTTTCAGCTCTATTTCCTAATTCTTTGAAAGGAAAATTATACGATACGTTATATTCCAACTCTTTTCTACTGTAGTATAGCTGATCGCCATTCACAAGCGAAGACCGAAACGTTTAAAATAAATAATTCTTTTTGATTCATAAACTGCGATCTATAATCTTCAACGCAGCGTAGGATTTTAGGAAATTTTTAATAATTCTAAAAATGTAGTACTTCGAACAAGGGGAAAACCTTCCATCAAAAAATAAAAGTTTAAATTATAATTCAATCTTTTGTGTCCTTTACGAAGAATAGAATCAAATACCAGTGTTCCATAATTTATAAAATAATGTAAGAGTAAACAAATTTGCTTGGATAAAAAGTGAAGCTATATGCTGGTGCTAGAATATTGGTTACGTGTGAAGAGCTACTCGAAGAATGCAGGCAAAAATTTGGCATACACAGAGCTACGTGGAGATTTGACTACACGTGGCAAGAATATTTGTTGCACGCGTGAAATTTTAAAAAACGCATTCATGATTGAGGATCGTAATGGAAGCTTGCTCGTAAATTGTCACATAGCCGACCTGACTTAACTTTACAACAAGAAAAAAATTTTTGCTAAATTGCATCGTCGCTAAATTGCTTTCACGTCATTGTTACTTTAATAATTGAAACTTTTTATCGAAAAATGCTTGCGGCATTCTCCGATGTTAAAATTTCTCTCGAGACTAAAATAAAGAAAGTTTGCTCGATGTTATTTTAGAAGAGAAAGAAATTTGTCACTTGTACTATATTGTGTACAAAGAATAAAGTTTGCACAAGCTCATGAAGTGTATATCTTGACTATTTCGTTTCTAGTCGCTTCATCTTTCTCTTATCTAACTTATCGTGTAGCGACGTAGAAAAAGCGAGGGAGTAAATAACAAGAAACAAAGTGAAGAAGAAAGTCATAGGTCTAAAGTAGCATGATTCGAGATCAGATAACAAATAGTAACGAAACTTTTTGCTTCAACTACAGAAAAGAAATCTAACAAATCTCAGTTGTATAGGAAATGGGAATATCCTATAGATTTGTTTTCCTTGACACGGGACTCTATATCTCATGTGGATCATATGTCTTTCGCGTGACACAATGCACTTTAGTAATCACAGGCGAGATTCACAACTAGATGGAAGATCAAGAAAAATGACCCTTGCTCGTTTTACGAAAATTAAACTGCAGATACAAAATTTTATCGATGTTGCACAATTTCTCGAAGAAAAATTAAAAATGGTATGTACTATGGTAAATAGAATGTACCACAACACAATCTTTATAATTCCACATACATAATTCTATATAACGAGAAATATCTTCCATAGAAACTACCATACTTCCACCTAATCTCACAATATCCTATCAAAAGCTTTCCCACTGCATTCTCCTTATACTAACAAGGTTAGCACTACAAACCTGATTCATAAAAGTAATTTATTTCGTCTAACTACACCCCGTAACGTTAACGTTACGAACGTAACGAAGTCCACACACGAACACGTAAAAATAATTCGCTATTTTCGCATCTTCCTTAGATTTCAGAACAACTAAAAATCAACATCGAGGCGAGACAGTCACGGAGGTAGATGTGTTTTCGCGCTGCTTTATTCGCCGAGTTCCGCGATGGGATTATGCCTTGTAAAACTTGGTTCCTTCTCGGCGAAATGGGGAGTTAGGTCCGGGTGCCGTGGCCAACTTTCGTTCTTTCGACACCTCCGACTGTTTGCGCGACGCGCAGGGCTACTCTCATCGGGATCGCGTGAAGGAGACTCGGGAATTCAACGTGGATGAAACTCGTTACCAAAGTTTCACCACGATCCCACAGCATAGAGACTGTTACGACCGCGCTCTGTGTACGTGTGTCTCTATATTTTGGTCGAAGTTCTGGCTGCGGCACTTGAATGAGGGACCAAAATCAAAATTCCTGGCTCACGTTCGCACATTTACAGACCACGTTTCACAGTGCCACATCTGAACGAAAAGTCGCGACAGAGATAAAAAGATGCATGTTTTCCTGAAACTTGATATCAGGGGATCCGACGCGAGTAAAACTTTGTTTGTCAACTCTCTGACTCGGTTGAAATATCTTGAATATTTATTTCTTTGTCTAACCGCATACGCTGACGTTTAAATAAATAGCACCGACGCGAAGAACAATCTTCCCGTCTTTTCGCAAGTGTCACACAGAAATCATTTACCCTTCCTTGGATTTTGACATTTAGTGAAGAACGGAGTTTTTGTGCAACTTCTAAAATTTTTTTAGAAGAAGCGTAGTCAGAAATCCACTCTTCAATCAAGTCATGATTAAGAATGAATTTCACCAAAAAGGATAAAGAACATCCAGTGTAACAGTTTGTAGCGGAGAAATATTATACATAATTGTTGAAGTAATTACTTCTAGGAAAACTCTACATGTTTTTCTTTTGTATACCCGTGACCTAGACACTGCTGTTACGAAGAAAATAGAATTTAGTGAACCAAATAAATGAAAAAAGGGGAGAGGTCCATATTATTGTGTCCTTGAATATGAATATTGTTTTTGTGTTACAAGAAACAAAAGAGCTATAAGTAGATTTTTATTGCTGTTTCTTGCAACTTCCAACTAGAGTTACACACTAAGGTTAATTTTTTGGTAATGTCCTTTGCTATAAATGTATCAACGTGCTTCCTATCATGTTCCTATTGTAATGTAACACTGCTAGAGTGAGGATCTGGATCAGCATACACTATACCTGTACTTATATACTTACTTCAATATATATTTTTATTACAAATTCATCCACGCATTCCTCTATCAGATAACCTCAACAATAATATAATACGATATCTTTTTAACACAGAACAATTAGGATTACAGGATGGTTTGAACAGTCTTCTTCTTCTTTAACGAAAGAAAGAAATTTTTAAATTGGAAATTAAAATTACACAGATCTTCGTTCAAATTCTTTATATTTAAGCTGTAACAAACATTATTCGATAAGATTTGACAAAGAAGAATGTGTAATGAACGAGTTTCAAGTGATTACATTTTGATAGAAAAATAATTTTTGCTAATTCTCTATCGATTTTTTGGAGAATTATTGTTTACATTTATGCTACTTACAAACTGATGATATTATCGTATAATAAGATCGAAATCGAACCCCACTGTGACCAGTTGGAAAAAGAACAAACGCCGGAGACTTCCTATTTGAGAAACTTCTCTTTAATATTTGTCTTTGTTGAATTCTGTGTTTTTAGTTACTTTGGATTTTTGAGAAAGATTGTTATGAGCAGATTCTGTACATTTTTAGCAGTGTAGTAAGTTGTTACGATCATTCGATTTGGTCATATTTCACGTGAATATTTTATCTCTTATAATTATATACAATGTATTCATTTATATAATTATATACATATAAGCATTTATATTGCAGGTTTTGCACCTTTATGTATACACAATTTAATGTAAGATATTGTATATCCAGAAATTTGATCAACTTTATCGATTGTATCGAATGTAACAACACAGAAATAACATATTTAAAAACATTCTTAAATGATCAATTTTTTAAATAAATCTTTTCCACTGACGATAAAAACGGTAATAAGGAAAAGCAGATACTAAATGTTTACATTTGTTAAGAAAATCGTTGAAAAATGGTAGCTGTCGAACTACGATTAACAGATAGGAAACGGCCAACTCATTGATCCGTTCATATTTACTACTTTATTACGCAATGGATTCGCTTAGACGAGTAAAGAGATGCTCGGGTAAGAAGTTCCTGGGCGCATTATAGCCCGAAGAAACTTCCCGCCCCGATCTCGAAATCCTCTTAAGATCTTTTTCGGTTCTACACTTTGTTCTACTTTGCCGTTCCCAACCGGTCAGAGATCTTGGCACGACTGAAACTCGTACCTCGTCTAAAACCCTCTTCGACGTTACGATGATACGGAAAAAAAGAACGACAAATAAAAAGGATATTCATTCCCGTGGAAATAAAACGGGCTGTCTTTGCAAGTCATTGGATCTGATCAACAAAAATCACAGAACCTGTCGATTCGAACATTTCTTTCATTTGCATTTTTTTGCACTTTTTACATTTTTCATATATACGAGTATGTATATACGCATATCTGCATATAAAACATATTTGATATCAAAGAGTATGATATCTGAAGAGAAAATTTTTCATAAAGGATACGTAAATCTGAAGACACAGATTGTCATCGATTATATAATACGTACACGTAATAGCAGCCACGGTGACAATGAATACGTTGTGAATCTCTGTACATTACTGTAAATATAACTAAACACATGAAATCTAACTGACGATTTGTTCTAGTTTATAAACACTATACTTCATCGTGGGTATTATATATATTTTTGAAAATTAAGTGTAGTCTATACATTCCTATTTTTTTAACCTTCTCACAAATTAATTACAAGGAACAAATCCGTTGCACCTCGGTTTGGGTATGATTTAATAATTAAACTACATTTTGTCAAGGTCAAGTAAATATTTAGATAATTCTGAATAATGTGTAAATTATTCTGAACATATGAAGTGTACCTTCATAGAATACCCAAATCAAAATCTACCGCGTCTAGAAGTCTCTTCAACAGACTTCTACAACGACGCGGATAAGGACAATAAGCGAAAGAAAAAGGAAGAATCAAATAAGAGCGATACCAGTTGCCGTGAAAGTAAGACAGAATACCCTTGCTAGTCGTCGTGCCAAAAAAAAAAAAAGAAAAAATACGACAAAAGCTGTCGATTCGATCGCGGACAGTTCGCCACTCTTTATTCGTATTGTCCAAAACGTAGTAACATCGAGAAATGAACGTTCTAATTGTTATCGATATCCGACGAGATCCTTCGAGTTTCCCAATCTTCTGCCCAGCCCCCGATAGAACGAGAATAGAACGAGACGTGGAAACGATTTGTGAAGCGGTTAAAAGATCGTGCAGCGTCGTCATCTATCGAACCGCTAATCGAAAGTCGGTCGTTACACGCTCGTGGAACTTTGAATCGAGTTCGTCAGATTGTTTCGACCCTTAGGGGCACAAACCGCTCTGCATAGCCGCTCTCGTTCGTTGAATTAGACTTATTAGAGAGAAAGAGGAAGGTCGAGAATTGGTCACGGATCATTTATGGTCGGGGACATGCTTCAGAAGTTGTTCGCCCGATGAAAGGACAATTAAAGGAAGTTCTGGTCCCGCCAGTGGCTGGTCCAAGACGTGCCGGATTCGGAGAGCGACGAAGTTTTCACGGATTTAAGTTCGAAACGCTCCAGGGACCTCTGAAACTCTCCACAAACCGACCGGTGTATCTCCGAAAGTGGAACATCTTCAAAAGTTTAGATCAAGGGTGACACGGAATTTCGAGTGGCATTATGCTTTTTTGGTATTTTTCACGGAATTCTTATGTCTCGAGGAATTTTAACGAACATGCGACTTCCAGGAATATCGAAAAATTTAATCGTTACGAATTTCTTTTGCAAGCTTGGACCTGAAATTTCAGAGTCGAAGAATTAGCAATTAAGAATTTCAAGAAATATACATAATTTGTAGATGTTGAAGATTTCGAAGTTTCCGGTAATTATTTATTTCTCCTTTTCTTAAGTTCTGCAAATTCTAACGATTAAAAAAGAACTAAAAATTACCAATGCCATTAAAAGGAAGTTTCTCGAGGTATTTAAGGTATTTGAAAATTTATGTTTTGTCAACTTTTTAGAATTTTGAAAATATTAGAAGCGATAAAAAGTACGGAGAATTTCAATTAGACAATTGTCTGAACCGTAAGGACTTGAAAATCTTGAAATATTTATCTCGATAATTTTTTGAAATTCTGAAAACTCTAAGCATCGTAGGAATTCGGAGTATCTCAAAAATTCCAACGATTCTAAGAATCATAATGCTCTTGATACGGAGATTCTCTAGAGATTCTCAAAAGTTTGCTCTAGAATTTTACATAGACCTCGTAGTAGAGTTACTGACAGTGAATTTTTGGACTTTCGCGTCAGACAATGAAGGACGTCGCACGGACCATTTCACACGACGTAACAGACGGGATAAAAATATTTGAAACATAATAAATAATAATTCGTATATCAAAGAGAGTAATGGAAACTCATAAAAAGGTTTTAGGCTTTAAAATTAAATGGAGTTGGCGAAGGTCTGACATACGACCACAAATCGAGCAACCACGAGTGGTATCAGTGGCTGCCCTTTCGGCAGTTTGAACACTAATGGAACCGATTTTTCAGGAGTAGGTACGACAGCTGCTGGCACTACTTCGCCCCACTCATAGTCAAGGATTCTGCTGCTCACACACAGTATTATGACTCTGCCAATATTTTTGTCCATTCCAGCATTTCTTTTTCGCAGAAATCTAGATTTCATAAGGACATTCTAACCTCTTAACACGTTGACCGCCACGACACCCGCATTCGGGTGTCAGCAAAGTTTCTGGTCAGGCCACGTAACGCATATTCGGGTGTCGCTTATTTGACTACTTGCGAAGGATCGTGGTAGGTATTTGAAAAGATATTCCATAATAATAAATTGTTAATTAATAATTAATTGTAATAATAGTTGAATTGTTATAAAATAAAAATACGAAAATGGTTTATTAAAAAAATTATTTAGAATGTAAAACTTTAAAGCATTCTATACATAGCTGAGGTTGGTCGGGACAATTTGGACAATAAGTTGTTGTTTTCTTCAAATTCTTTTGTGCCTTTGTTCGGTCCATTCGACGTCTTTTATTTGCATAACATAGTTTGCATGCGCGTCTAATGCTGCTTCCGGAATCATTTTTCCGAACAGCGATATTATGCTGACTCCGTCGAAGATAAGGATTTTTTGTATTTTCAGACAACCCTAATAATTTTGCAACTAATAATTGTTTAAATATTCTAATATCTATATTTTTTTTGTTGCAATTTTGTAAACCGTCAAAGCGTTTACAACAGAAATTCCCAGAAAGAATTGAATGCCAAGTGTACATTGAAAGATAGAAAAATTTGCAGTACTGTAACATCGAAAATATATATATTATTATTGATGATGATTTATTTACAATAAATGGATTGTACAGATGTTGATTGTTTAATCAACGATCAGAAGAACGATGGTTGTTCAACGTGAACTAATCACAATAACGTGCTATAATCTAGACAACTCAATAGTTAATTCGCAACTCTCGTTACAACGGATTCAACGCTCTCTCTCTCTTTCTCTCTCTCACGCGGACCACACTCTCACAACAACGCTGGCAACACTATCTCGACAACGCAACTCGCACTCTCTGACTTCTCGATTCACACTCTCTGGCTTCTCCACTGACACTGACTGTTCTAGCATCCTTTTGTCATTTCTTAGGCCCACCACGCACGTGTTCCGCAAACACTCATGGCCAGGGTCACGTAGGCCTTTTCTACGAAACTATTTAATTGAAGGACCGATGACACATTGATGGACCCGACGACGCCTCGGCTCTCGCGACATTGTTTATGGTTTACCCGATAAACCTTAGACCTTTTTGTCCACGATACTATAGTATGAATATTAAAATATTATTAACTTCTATAAATAATTAGAACATCCGTGTGATTCTTTTGTACGAATATAAGGAAATATAATATAATGCATAAATATGAATTAATGAGGAAAAATGATATGAAAATTACTGAAAACGTAAATTAAATGTTTATATGATACCTATTTACATCTAATGTATAAATATAAAAACACGTTAGAAAAAACTGTGAATGATGCAGTCTTTAAATCAACCAACCTCTTATACGCAAGAGTCTTTGATATTATCCATTTTTCCGCATGTTTCAAGGAACGTAGGAATTATACATTTCACAGTAGAAAGAACGAGAAATATACGGCAGAAATTGCACGAAACCTTTCGTCACAGTTAAGTCTTCAAACGAAGCCAATTAGCATAGTTGATTTAAGAAACCACTACGAAATGAATCTAAAAGAACCCCGTTCGCGACTTTCGTGAGATCATTGGTAGCCAGACGACTGCGAGAAAAGTTTCCAGAGGAGACAATTAAAGCGACGAATTTCACCGTGGTTGATCATAATCGGAACAATGCGGTTGTTTGATAATTTCCAAAGATATAGCGAGAACACTGAGGAACTTTCGTCTGCTTGTGATTTCTATATTTTCTACCTTTGGCCTATTTTTGCGGGTGAGCAATTCTTTTTACGTAGTAAAAGGGAAGGGAAGAATGGAAGATGGTTATTGTTAGTAAGGTTCGTTTGCTCTGTTTCTTCGGTCGATACTTTTCTTCTTCGCTGAAAAAGGAAAAGTTTAATTTCTTCGAAGAACCGAGAAACGTCTAGTTCGAGGAAAAATAGAAACTCTACAAGATGGCGGCAAATGGTGAAAAATTGTATGTTACGTTAGTTCGTTGGATAGTTTCGCCTTTTGAGAATGAATTTTTTGAAGTGGGCATGAACTTTTAAGTGTAAATTTCTTCCTAAGCTACTCGTCGAAGGTACATATTACATGCTTTTTCGTTTCATGTTTTCATTTTCTGGACGGTCGGTTTTTGATAATATAGATTAATTCCTAAGAGCCAATTTTTTGCTGAAAATACATATTATGATATGATCTGATATGATGATATTATCATATGATACGACATGAGTGATACGATCTCTCGTTCGATAATTTCGTCTTTTATAATATGGATTAGTTCTTATATATAAGGTCATGTTTATTGAAAATACATGTTATGTATCTATTTGTTCCATGTTGCAAAGAAACTCGGAATTGTAAGAAACGTACGAGCAATTGCTTGTTCGAGTCTTTCGAAAGATTTTATAAGATATAATTCATAAAAGCAAAAAAAAGAAAAAACAGAAACGTTTCCGAACTTTCATTGCAATTATTAGTAACATTTCGCTGCACTTTCCTTCGTTCTATGTTATGTTTCAACGGTTGAAAAGAAGGTTTCCTTATTCCAATCAAACAATTCCCCGAACTTCGTTCAAACTAATATTACCTAGTTCATGAATCAACACATTCTTTTCCCGACAGCTAGTAATTTTACCTTTTCTTCTCAAAATTCGAGAATGAGTCGAAAATGAGTCGAGAATCTAAGGTGGAATCAGATTTGTGCGATTAAAACGAGGTCGAAAACATTTCCGAAGCTCGCGATGGCGTTCCAATATTTCGCCTTCGAATCTTCTACAAGCTTTGAAAACTTGCTTGCGACGTTGGGTAAAAAGTTGAACTGCGAGATTTCATTCAGTTTCCAAAAGCCATCGACTGCTCAGCTAAACTTTCTTCCTCTCTCGGTCATTCCGCTGGTTTCTGACCGTGTTTTTGTCACATCGGGACAAAACTCGACGGTATTGTCCTCGAAGCTGCATGACACGCGAGAAAGATTAATTACTGTCAGCCACGTCCTCGTGGAACCGTTCGTTTTTCAGGGACACGCGTGGAAAATCCAATTTTCCAGACACGTCCTGCGGTACCAATTAGAGGCTCCATGGGACGTTTGAAGTTGCGAATCATATAGTCGAGGAATTTTATTTGTCTATCGGCCGTTTTGATGAAAAGGTACGCAAATCTGCGAGACAATTTTTCATCGAAAATTAATGTAGATAAATTTTTTGAGATATAATTATCGAACGTGTATCGACACAAAACTACAATTTGATAATACGTGATTTGATAATGATAAACGTCAATGAGACGTAAATTTGTTATTCTTAACCGTACCTGAATTATGTTCCAGAATTTTTTAACATACTGTAGTTTTCATTTTCATTCGACGATTATCTGACCACATATCGTTTTCTCTACTTGCTTTACCTTTAATAATTGAAACTCACTATCAATTATTTGTCACAAGCATTTGTACCAAATTCTTTTTCACATAATAGACTGATAAAGACTTTGAATTTATGACATGAACGAAATATAAATGTTAAACTTTATAACGATGTGTTATAAATCCTCAATTAATTCGGCCAACATACATTCAACCAATAATTTCCTCGTTAAAAGAAAAACAGACTAAAAAAGAACCCCATCATCTCCATAAACGCTCATTACAGATTGTAAATCGATAAACGACAATCGGTCCGTGGTCAAACAATCGGTGAAAACTAAACAAACGGCTATCAGTAATCGAAAAGAATTATAAAAAGCAAGGGAATTTGTTTCCGCGTGTTTCTCCTAAGTGATCGAGTAGAAGTGACGGCCAACTACATAAGGGTTTGTCCGCCCAATTCGAGGAAGCGCAATTACGTGACCTCTCGAGGTAGTCAGCGAATTTCCACGAAGGGAAGTATCGATAAAACCTGAGAACAAGTACAAACCATCGAGAAGCCTGGCATTCGACGAAAAAAGCCGACGTGTATACCGAACAGCGATGAAAAGGGGTGGAAAGAGAGTGGTTTCCGGGACCGGGAAGGACGTCGAGATTGCGTAGCTCGACGATCGACTAACTTCTCGTTGAGAACGGAACAAAAGAGGAGGAAAGTTGCGCCGAGGTGATCTTTTTTAATCTCTGTCTCCAACTCCCCTCTGTTCGAAGGCCGAGCTAAGCTTCTCCCTTCCCTTCTCCCGAAATCACCTGCCACACGAACTGTGCGGCGTGTACATAGTGCAGATTAATTGCTACAGATAGTCCACGGTCCTCCCCTTAGCCGCTTCTCTGTTGTCTCCAAGATGAATACGTGCTTTGCTGGTATTTATGAAGAGACAAGAAAGTCGGATAGATTGCGGTTGATTTTTGAAACGAGAACCACTGCTAGATTCGGCTCAACACAGTTATGCTTGCTGGATTTCTAAGTTGATAAGGAGCGACGATAAGGAAGATTGAAAAGTTGGTCAGTTTTCTGATTAGAATCTTAGGAGACGATCTTTTCGAGGATTGTATTGCAGTAAGCATTAAGGTGTGTTTGATAGGATTTTATATTCGTTACGACGTGTGCTTTCGTAAGATTAGGGAGAATAATGTGAAGAGTTTGGCATTAGATGTAATTTATCTGTACTTTTTGAGGAATTTTGCGAAGATTTGAAGTGCGAAAGGTGAGGAATAATGGCAAGCATTTCGAACAGCGTTAATTACATTTATGTACAAATAACAAATGAAGGTCTCCAATATGGAGAGAGTATCTTTACTACTTAATTTGTTATTTGTGTCGTTCGTCAATCGGGAATTTTTATAACCAGGAAATTAAGAGATAATAAAGACAAGAATTTTAATTAGATCGGTTTTAATTTTTCGAGATATAGATAAAATCTATTTTTAACAATAGCAAAATGACATATGGAGAAAATTATTATGTCCAAGAGATTAACAATTCAAGTAACGAGTCAGCTTATGTTCCTCGGTTAACGGATTAAAATTACATCCGATACGATACAAGAAGTAGCATAAAGCAAAAAGCATATCCCTTGGAAAGTCTACAAATTCGACCGAAAGAACTAGTTCCTATGAACAATAGCAAACAATCGTTCAACAAACAAATTTCCCATCGTCAAGCTGCTCCGTTCCAAACAACATTTATCTCTCCCATCAATAAAACATTGTTCTTCCCATCCGCGGTCCACCCCCTTTCACGTTCAACAATTCTAAAATTGAAAAACTTAACCCAGTAGCAGAGGCTATCGACAGTTGGCGACGTAAATTACAGTTTCAAGCTGTCAGTTACGAAGTTTCAGAAACCAGAATCGATCTGTTCGACGTGGTTTGATTAATATCTAGCCGTGGAATCGGATGGTCGAGGCCGCGAATTCGTGAAACCGGATAGCGATAAAGGCCAAATCATGGAAGCTGCCGCTTTCACGTAATCCCCGAAGGAACGACGACCTGTCGTCGCTCGACTATTCGCGATCCAAACGTCTCATGCATCAAGCTTACGCCAGCTCGTGTACAGTGGAAAGCTGTTTCGTCAACCAAGACGCTGAGCCTCTGTTAATTTCGAGATATCGCGTTTTAAGGCGAACGATACAATTCGTTCTGGGATTATGCACGAGACGATATCTGCCTCGTGGTGATTCGACGATGTTTCGGTTATAATGCTGCGTGTCCCTTGATGTGTCTGTCAGGTGGTTATGACTTTGCTGTTGTTGGTAAGACGACGATATGCTGTGATTGATAGCGACTGCAGTATGTATGGAGAAATTAGATACATCGAAGAGGTTGGTTAAAAAGTTATTTGAAATAATGATTTCTAAATATATATTTCAAATAATGTCAGTTATTATATGATATATAATGTAATTCAGGTGATGTTATGTTCTTTATTTTATCCATCAGAGAAATTTAAAGCTAAGTGTGAGAATAATAAATGGAAAACAGATTACTGCAGGAAATAATAATGATTATTTGTTAAATGAAAATTAGTTTTTGAAATAGCATTTTAAAAAGGCATTGAACGTTAATTGAAAGAAACAAATAAACCAAAAAATAATAAATTTATTTGATAGAATGAAATAAATCGTTTAATTTCAAATGTCTGTAATTAATCGTAAATGAAAATCACGCAAGTGATAATAAAATGATAGATATCCTTTGGTACTTCGTATGATCAAGAAAGTAACTGATATATAAAATGCTAACTATATTCATAAAGTTCTATTAAAACCGTACATACAGTTTAAAAATTATATCAAATATTGCGATTTAATAAAAATAAAAGATGTCCCATGATTTTTGTGCAACAATCTATACATATATCGTAAATTTTGATACTCCAATAACGATATCTTTTTCACTAGAGCTCGACATTAAAATTGATCGTCTCAAAATTTAAATCGATTCGAATGAAATCAAACTGGAGTAAAGAAAAGCGAAACAATTCGAGCGCAGCAACTGGAGGCTTCTGTGACACTAGCTGTAGATAGATTTTCAGTAAATTCCATTTTATCCAGCTAGATTTTCGACAGCAATATCTACAACAAAGCTTTATAGATTTACGAGAAGATTTAAATTCCAATGAAAACTATATTTTTATTCCGATGTTGCATATGTTTCTGTCCTCGTATACTCATCGAACAGCGATAAAGTGGAAGAACCTATTAGAACAACTGGGTTTGATTCTCTAAACCAAAGTCAGGCTGTGGGAGTTCAACTAATGTTTGTCAAATATTTGCCTGACGGGTTGTATAGTCGTTGCAATAGTTTAGCGCAAATAAATTGTAGTTTCATTAAATCCTGTACTAACTCTATCAGCCTGGGGCTCCAACGAATTTCGCCACGAGCAATTCTAGGATCGCCAAGGGATCCGAATGGCCTTGTTCCGTGACTTCGAACCTCTAGGTAAACGTGAGCTAGCTCGATGCTCGAAATAAGCCAATAAAGGCCAATAAACTCAGTTCCACTCGTTAATATTAGCTGACGCTGATTGGAACCAAATGATTCATCGTATATGTACAAGTACTTCTTTGGGAAATTTATCAGTTACGTCAACTTTTCTTAATTAATAATAGGAAAATGTGATTTTATGTATTTAGTACTGTTATTAAAATATCGATTTTATATTTAGTAAGAGAATAAATTAGTTTGTTGAAAATAAATTAAGATTGTCGGCGCTCGGCCCGCCGCAAACACCGATGACTGAAACGGTCCCCCATAGAGGTTACACGTTTTATCGCCTACAATGGAATTATTGCAGTTTGGCGAAATTGTTTTTTAAACACTCGATGGTAGTTATTTTTTGTTCGAGCAACTGGAGTGTAAGGAAAAATTTTAGCAATAATTTTTACTAATTGGCTTTTGTTAATTATTCAGTTTTATTAATCTACCCATCATCAGAAAATCAAAACATAAAAATTCGCAATAAATCTTCCATGTATTTCAGCACGATCAACGACAAACTTTTCCTAATTACCGTTACCAGACTATCTTCAAATTTGCAATGTTACGAAAAATCCTAGCAAAGTAGAATACGCAATTGTCTTACGTACAAAATCAACAAACAAAAATCATCAACAAATCAACAAACGATCGTAGATCGCAAAAATCAGCAAAAGCATTGAATCGATATGAACGACACGAGAACACACAAATCTTCGTGTCTCCACGATAGCGGTTAGTTCGTCAGCTTATCGATCGTCATTGCTGAGAAATTCTTCTCCTGACGTTTCTACAAAATAGTTAAATAAATCTCGTTCGACGTGATTCACCGTGACCACCAAGACTATTCGTTTACGCCATGCATCCGAATATTCTTTTTTCCTCCTCTCTGTCTCTCCGTTCTATTTCCTTAATCGTTCAAAAAATATCAGGAAAACTAAGTACACCGATAGATACTGGATCGTGGTGTTTATTTATTTATTCGAGTAATAGAGGAAAACAGGAATTGGAGGATTCGAGGGATCGTCTGCTTATGTTCGCGGTGGGTTTTAGGTCAGAGGGAATGGCAAGAATTCGCTCTACCTTCTCGTCGATTATCGTGCTTTCAAGCTTCATCCGGCTTTTCGTTCGACTTCGCCGATACGTTCCCCGGCGGTTATCTCGCAGTTTCGCGATAAACGCCGCGGAAAATAAATAAATGATAAGCAAACTAGAATTCACCGGTTCGTGGGAAATTCAACCACCGATTCGTTTCACTTCTGTGCCCGATAAATTGTTCACCAGCTATTATGCCAGGCATCTCCGAATTCTGACGAATTAAGACTAGATCTGTTGAATTAAAGTTTATGATTTTCTTTTTTTATTTGTATTTGTAGCCCGGTAGTTTAACGAGATTTGGTTTGAACAGAATTGATAGAGGAAATTGGTGTACATATAACATTCGTATTTATCCAGGGAATTGCTCTAGAAAGATATTTATAGAATTGATGGAGCTTATTAGTGTCCTGTGAAATATTTTTAATTGTTTATATATTTAACATTTTTATCGAAATCTTAATCTTTCATTTCTTTCCTCTTCTTTCTTCTTTATTTTTTTTTATTTCCAGCGGAGGTCATTTGCCCGAAGCATTTGTCTCGAATTTGATCAACTTGAATAACTACGCTATATCTAGTATCTTTTTTCTCCATGCGCCTAAAAATTTTCCATGGAAATGTATAATTTATATGTTACGATCTACAATTTCATTCCCGAATCTACGTTTCCCTTTATTTGTATCATTCTGCTGTAAAATAAAAGTGTATATTGTAATATAGAATAACGATATTCGATGAAATAAAACTGTTTATCACCGCATCGATACGATGGTAGAACGCAACCGAAGGTATACTCACAGACCTTTCACCGGAACCGCGCTAACAAAAATGTCGCATCGTGGGAAACAAAAATGCTTGCTGTGGTATCAGCATTTCCCGTGAAACAAAGATCATCGATCATCGATGGTGCAGAAATGTCTCAACAATAAAGTGAAAACGGTTTTAACAAATTCATCTTGTGCATTTTATAAACTGAACCAATTAAATAATACTACATTCGACTATATTCGTAAATTTCACCGAATAATTATCATTAAAAAGCACTCTACTCAATTACACTATCTCATTATCCAGTATCATTACATTATCCAATTTTTACTAACCTCTAATAATTTTCACGAAACTCTCAACGATTTAATACACATCGTCACATTTTATTCTGTTATCTTCATCAAGGGGTTAAAGTTAAAATAAAAAATTCGATAAAAACACCCGCAAACCCTCATGATGTAACCTTCAATGAAACATCGCGCAATTCTAAAGCGAGTGAAATTTCAAATTTCCAGAGGATGTGGGACGCGCTCATTTGGAAAATCGTTTTTAACGATCATTTCACAGCACGGCAGGGCACGTTAGAACAAAGTTAAACGTCGAGCGCATATAATTGCGTTAGCATGGTGAAACTCTAATTGCACGATGGTCTCGCGTTGAATTGAATTGTGTCACCCGCTGCAGTTGAGCGATACTGTGGAGTAATGGTTCTAAGATCAAAGTGTTGTAACCCGGACGAACCCTAGTGGCCTGGTGAACGGAATTTGCAATTCGCAGACGCGTGTGTTGGTGCAAAATCACGCGGCACCATACCGCAAACTAGAGCGGCAACACGGGTTCCCTGTTCTGATGAGTTGTCTTCTAAATCTGCCTGTGTGCCGATCAACGGCTTCTTAACGCTTCGCTTATTCGCGAAATTGAAGCAATTTTGGTGAGCAATGGACAATTATGACGTTAACATAATTTTATCGAAGATTATCTTTAATTTTATATCTTTATTATAACAGTCCCTAGATATTAAACGAGGACCATATGCAGAAATTTCAATTTCCTAATTGCAACATGTCAGAACACATACTTATTGAGATATGTATAATTTTGTGTGCTAGACTAGATTGGCCACGTAGTAGTGACACACGTATGTGAATATGAGTGTGTGGAAGTATGTGTGTGCGCGGCGTCTCGAAAAACAGACAATGTAACTGTTCCGTTGGCAGTGTGGTATGAAAGATGGTGAGACAAAGAGAGTGCTGAGACGCGTGCAAATGTATATCAATGAGGATCCTGGGAATCGCTTATTAAATAAATCTAAAACTATTTTAATATGAATTCTAAGTGTAACCTTAGCGTTCTTTTACTTTTATTTCGGCAATTAAGATCCGCAATTCTCAACAATACTATATTAGACAAATGGCAAATTATCTTTTGTTATTACTGTATTATTATTTCTAGATATGTAGATATTTCTACAGATATAATTATGATTAGACACATAGACGACAGATTATGTAATAATTATACGTAGAAATTATTATTTAGTTAATTCATTACTTAATCATATAGAAGAATATCCTTTAAAATGCTATGAAAATCTTTTAGTCAAATATAAAGTACTGACCAAATGTGCCTTTCATATGGCAAATATAATCCTTTCTTATCTAAAAATCGTTATAGACTGCCACGATTTTGTTACAATAGATTGGTCTACTTGCAGAAGTAAGAATGATTGATTTTTTCCGTCGTTTAAATTCTGTATAGTAGAATAGCACCGCATGCTACAGTATCCGTTCCAGTATTCTGAACTTCGAGCCCCTTTTCAACCCTACCGAAAGGTCCAGTTGGATAATTAAATGTGCTCCCCTGTGAAATCCCCAGGCGATCGATTTCTCGAGTGTCACACGCTGATGAATTCTCGCTCAAGTCGAGCACTGGCTCTCGTCCAAGAGCCCTATGCACTCTCGATGTCAACGAACTTCTGCACGAGATACTTTCGACCCCGTATTCGATCATACGTATATAGTATCAAATAGTGAAAAGCACAAGGCAGAACGCGAACCATGCTTGTAAAAACAGTGGCGACGAAAGGTATCTGTACAAACCTTTATTTTTCAGTGAAACATTTTTTAATTAAGTTTTACATATTATTTCCATAATAACAAATTTTTGCAATTTTCGCAAAAATTGTAAAATTTTTGAAAGTACTACCAAATAATATGAAATTTATTACAGTTGGATTTAATTAACCAGTATGTACAGTAGCGGACAATGCAAAATTGAGATATAAATGGTAGGAAGAATAGCATAATTTTACAAAACAGAATAATATTTGACAAGAGCGGCGAATAAATGTAATATATATTTCGAAATAAATAAATCAGCAACATGATGAAAGATAGCTGATACAGCAGTTGCTAATACATGCATATACACAAACAAGTTCTTTCAAATAGCAACTGTGCAATTTTAAACTTTGCTAAACTTGAACTCCTTAAACTCGAGCAACTTTAGACTTTCTTTTTCCTATTGTACTATAAGTACAATACTAAATGCAATAATATACGTAGATGTATATAATATACGTAGAGATACAAATATTTTTTGTAGCCGCCATATATTAGACGTACGCTTGTATTCAAATTGAAAAATATCACTCACCGAGTTGACATCGATCTCCACCTCTGCCAAGGGGGCATTGACACCGTTGCCTGAACGATCCTTGCTTCCGTCTCGGTGCCACGTCGTTTCCTTCGAGATCCATGGCCATCGAGGCATCGTCGTCTACGTCGTCTGCGTCATCGTCGTCGATTAGGTCGACGTCGTCCCCGTGGTTCTGCTCGATATAGCAGTTTCCGGCTGGGCCACAATCTAGTGAACATGCTGGTTCCGTGCTCACTATACTCTCCATCGTGGATGGTAGCTTCTGTTCCAAATTCGGACCCTGAATAGACAATGAATTGTTCCTCGATAAATTAACATGCATCTATATTTGATTTAGATTTGTAAGAAATTATTTTATTCGTTTTCTTTTCTCGGGTGGAATAGCTTTGCGAGACATTGATGAAATATCGGTATTTTTATCGATTAACCTAAATGGAAGCGGAGAGAAAGATAATAGCTTTTGCTTTTAATGTAGATTTCCATTAGACTAAGTAAAAAAAAGAATTGTCTGGTATTATCCTATTTATATTTGAAAAAAAGTAAAGAAAGGAGTCGTTTTCTAAATGTTAACTTTACAGCAATGTAGGAAAGAAGGTGATTTTTCTATGATTTCCAATGTAACTTTGGAAATACATATGTAGAGAAGTGGCTTGTTTTCCTCGTTTCAGTAATAGATTTGAAGGAAAATGGAGAATTATTAAAACGAGTGAATAAATAGATAAATTTTCGAAGTAAGTAATATGGTGATTTTATATAAATAAATAAGGGCAGAGATATAACGAAGAAAATTATCCTTCGCGTATTAATGTACACTATAGGATTGGAAAGAAGTAAAGGCAAACATAATCTTTTGGTGTTAACATAGCTTTGAATATAAGTAAAGGTTCTTCTTTGCTCGTTCTTTTGATGCTAACGTAGATTTGAAAGGAAGTGGAGGAAGAGAGTTGTTTCTTTAGTGTTAGCGTAGATTTGGAGGGAAACAGAAATGATTCGAGATGGCACAAACGAAACGGAGATGGTGCACGGAGAACCTGTTGCACGCGTCGCGACATTTTTAGCCGGAAGACCTGGTGAACGAGGCCGGAGGAAGTCCGGGTTGTGTGGAAACGAGCGGGGCTTTTTAAAACAGCCGTGTTTCCACTCTTCTTTCTCTGTTTTTCATAGGGAAATGAGATTAGGCGCGGATAAGAAGTGTAGTTTTCAGAGACTTTGAAATTTTATTGAGGATTAATTGAAATGAGGGAAGGAAAGCCTCATGAAACGCGTTTTAGCTCTCTCTACCTTTCGAAAAGTCGTGTTATATTTTAACTTCCTATTTCTCTTTAAATTTCCCTATCCACAATTAATGTATTATGATTAACATTGCTATCGACTGTTTGCGATGCACAGAAAAGTAAAGCTTATGGAATGTCTTACTCTGCTTTAACGATGTATTATCTAGCTTAAAATAAATAAAACTTCCAAATGGCAATCGCGGACGATAAATAATTAATAAGTTCATAACTTCATTCAAATACACCTTATAGTTTTTGACGTTTCAGGTGCCGAAATTGAAAATAATTCATCGGGCGTTCCAATTTCGCGAGCGAGGAAACCAAATCTGTCGATTCGACTAACCATACGTAACTGATATGTTTGGCGTAATGTCAATATTCCAGTAGAGAAGTTTTCCTGGTATATAACTTTATATCTGTTTGGAACCCGAGTATATTCGTCTTATTAAGCTTCTATTAACTATACAAAATAATGGAATGTAAGAATACTGTCCTCAAATTCATCAAACATCTGATGTGAACAAGTCTGCATATATACAATGGTTATAGAAAGCATTCATACACGTCCTTATTTTCCAACGAAGCATTTTTCTATCTCGTTCTACGTTTGATTTTGAGAGTATTAGACTTTTGTAGTCATACGAAAGTATAGTACTACATAATACCGTAGGATCTTTACTACAATTAGTTTGTTAACAATTAATAGATTAAACAGATGTTGGTTAAACAGAAAACGATAGTTATTTAACATGAACTAATCACAATAACGTATTATAATTAAAACAACTAGATAGTTAATTTGCTACTTTCGTCACCACGGATCCAACGCTCTCTCGACTACGCTAGCAATACTCCCGCGACAACGCAATTCGCACTCTCTGACTTCTCAACTCACACTGACTGGTTAATTCGTCTTTGTCCCTTATCAACCCCTTGTCTTTTGTCTTAGCCCCACCACGCACATGTTCTTAGATATTTCTTAGACCTTTCGTCCACGATACTACAATACGAAATTCAATATATCTGAATGTAATTAATTATCATGCAAATGCTACAATAAATAATATAAATACTGTAATTAATATATATATAAATTATGTAAATATAATAATAAATGATGTATCAATGCTTGTTACGGCCAGTGTATATCGAATATTACAATTAAAATTTCCATGACGAGTAACAACCAGTGGATAGGGTTTTTAGTAACCCAAAGGTTCAAGTGGATCGCAGAAAAACCAACGAGAATGGATACATACGGATTCATTTCGCTATTATAGAGCTGAACTCCGGACTGCAGCTATATATGTACATCCAGCGAATAGCTGCACCAATTTTCCAATTACCCTGATTACTTTTGAACCGCGCGATATTCTACGTTTACGTTTTAGAGTTAATAATAAAATAATAAAGATAGAAAGAAAAAAATAAAAAATACGAAAAAAGAGGGAAACACGCGGAATGAATACGACGAACCGACGAGGAATGATAATAAACAACGAATCGCAAAATTGCGTTCGAACGCTTCCGGACAAATCCCGCTCGGATAACTGCGCATCGACGGTTGTTAGATCGATCATTCAGAGTTACAAGGAACGAGATCGCAGCAGAATAAAAAAAAAATAAAAACAAAAAAAGAGGATAAAACAGGATTTGTCATTTCGAGGCGGAAACAATTTTTTCTATCTCGAGACTTATGATTCGTAACGCAAAATTCAAAAAATAGAAATTTTATTCGCAAAACTCTATTTGTATAGGGATGTTTGAAAAGTTTGTAGTGAGGGGGAAATATTCGAAGATATTACATGTTTATAAAAAAGTCTTTCTTTCTTCCTGTAAAACGATACACTTTCTATTGATCAATGCCACAGATTTTTTCTTTAATCGCTACGTTTGATGTAAAACTTAAAGCAGCAATTCTTAGGAAGTTTTATGCAAAAATGCGTAATAAACGTACGGAATATAATAAAATACATCGACTGATCAAAAATACCACTTTAACATTTGGAATAACACAATATTTTTAAAAATATATAAAACATGGTTAAATACCATACTGAACTTTTGTGAATATTCTGTGATAGTTAACTGATGAAATCAGGTAGTAAAGCAGATTCTAATTCGATAATGTTAATCTGGCCACAGATAACGTTTTGAATCGGATAAGGGATGTTTTTATTAACTTAACAAATAATATAATATCAATATTATCACTTATTAATTAATCGATTTATATCAATCAGTTTGTTGCATAAGCTAATTTATGAATTTCCGAAACAATTTCAAGCTTCATTGTGTTGTATCGTATTATACGCCTCTGAGAAAAGTTTATCGCTAACCTGAGACGTGGCTCGTAGCTCGACTCGATCGAGAGCAGCGCCAGTTTCCTCGCTGATTTTCGTGGAATTTGTAGTTGAATTTTCTGGCGGCGGGTCCAGGTGTATCGTGAATGATGCGCCACGCATGTAAAGGATATCCTCGACAGCATCTTCATCGTCGTCTGTGTCCTTGGTTAATTCGTCGTTCTCGACGTCTTCGACTAATTCACCCAGTTCGCCTGTCGACGGAGACGTCGAATTCAACTCTGGAACGAAATAAATTTCTAAAGAAGACTGTTCTGTCAAACGTAATTTTCTATAAGAAACAATTAATACAATACGTTATACACTGAATGATTTAAGACTGAAAAATTGAAAGATCTCTTAAAATTTCCACCTCGCTATTGCTAACTTCAACTTACGAGGGCCAGATTGAAAAGTTTCCAGAATGACAATGACAATAACAAATATTCCTTTCAAATAGTTGAATTAAATGTCTATAACAATTTCTTTTATATACATCGTAAACAATTGTAAAATAATTCCTTACTCTGTCAATTTTTCTTTGGATCTGTGGCGCATTCAGCAGTCTATAAAGGTCAAGAATCTCAACGAACGAGAAACTAAATCGTTAGTAAGGCTGAAGAGAAAGAAGAAAAAACTCGCAAGATATTTTGAGACTTGGTCTTTCTCAGGCAAAGAAGCAAATATTTCATTACTTCAATGGTAAATTAACTGTTGTTGATATTAAAGGTTGATTTATACTCTTCTTGATTCGTAAACAACCCTCAACAAACCAATTCGTTCGTAACTTCGACGCTGCGTCGGTGCAAAATGCAAAGTGGCGAACTTCCGGCTTCGACAGCTCACAAGTTCGCGAGCCGACTTCGAATCGCTGTAAACGTTGAATCTTAGCATGTTTGGATGATCAAGTTTTCGTTAATTGCCACGAAACGAGATAGGAAAACTCGCGTAAAACAGGATCCGATTCTCATCGAGATACTCATTATAGAAATATAAAAATTTTAACGAATTGGCGACGAAATAAAGTTTCTTCGACGTGGGATGATTAACGTTAATATTCTGCCTTTAATATATACAAACTATTTATTAGCACAGATTATTATAATATTATTATATTATATTATATTATATATTATATTGTATTGTATTGTATTGTATTGTATTGTATTGTATTGTATTGTATTATATTGTATTGCATTATATTGTATTGTATTGTATTGTATTGTATTGTATTGTATTGTATTGTATTGTATTGTATTGTATTGTATTGTATTGTATTGTATTGTATTGTATTGTATTGTATTGTATTGTATTGTATTGTATTGTATTGTATTGTATTGTATTATATTGTATTGTATTGTATTGTATTGTATTATATTGTATTGTATTGTATTGTATTGTATTGTATTGTATTGTATTGTATTATATTGTATTGTATTATATTGTATTGTATTATATTGTATTGTATTATATTGTATTGTATTATATTGTATTGTATTATATTGTATTGTATTATATTGTATTGTATTATATTGTATTGTATTATATTGTATTGTATTATATTATATTGTATTATATTATATTATATTATATTATATTATATTATATTATATTATATTATATTATATTATATTATATTATATTATATTATATTATATTATATTATATTATATTATATTATATTATATTATATTATATTATATTATATTATATTATATTATATTATATTATATTATATTATATTGTATTGTATTGTATTGTATTGTATTGTATCATATTGTATTATTACCATTATCAGAATGATGTATTTTAAAATAAGAAAAATCATGGAATATTTAAAAAACATTGAATTTCTGCAAAAATAGCGGATCGATCATTTGTTGAATCTATTATCATCTCAGATGTACCTATTATTTTATCGAAGGAATGACTACTAGATAATTCGTGTATTCATCTTTCGAATTTTTACAACATTCATTCATTTGCACGCACAATTGGAACGATAAATGAATAACAAATGATACAAAATTAGTTGAAAGATTCAATTGAAATTCTAAATAGAGGGAAAATCATTTTCGGAAGCCAACGAAAGCTAATCTAATTAAAAATATCTGGAAAGTTCCTCGCCCTCGAAATTATCACGGGACATGTTAATTCGATATTCAATCAGCCCCTTGTCTCGAAGCAATGATTAAACCGTAGCTTAAATTCAGAATGTCCTCGGCCGGCCGTCCTCGAGAATAGGAATTAAAACGACGAGTCGCCATCTTCACCGCAAAATTATTTCACTGAAACCGAACGTTGCAACCGACGACACAGGGCTTATTAAATTTTCAGTGGTCGGATTAACGTCGTGTCTTCCCCTGTTCCGTTCCTTCGAACAAGATCGTATAGCCGTCTATATTGTGCATGATAAATCGAAGGAAAACCAGCTGCCTTGTTTGAAGAGCAAGGAAATGGTTCAAGGACTATCCTGGCCACCGTTTTCAGTGGCCTCGAAGCAGCGGCAATTAAGCACTAATTGCTACAATCGTCCTGCTTCAACATCTCGAAAAGAAGCAATCTAAGGGCCACTCTCGACTGCGTCGAAATCGCGGACTATCGTCGATTGGCTCGCGATCGAACCGAGTCGAGTGGTTTGATATAGTATAGTAGAATAGGATAGGAAAGGAATCTAGAGAATTGAAGAAACAGTACATTAATTTCAACTGTATCTTGAAACAATTGAAACTTTCTCTTGGTTGTACATACAAATTCACGATAGATTTTAAGAGGATCGTATTAGTGGCGCGAGTTATTAGAAAATAAGAAAATCTAATCTGATATTTGTCTTGACATTGCCTACAGTACTTGACAGAAAGAATCGTATCGAGCTATTTTAAAGAAGCAAAATGTAAAAGTGTGGTTTAAAACAAAAGAAAATGGTATGGACTATTTATTAAAAAGTAAGGAAAATTAATCCGATTTTGCTGATGAATTTCTCTCGACGTTATCTGCGATATCGTATAGGAAGAATTGTATGGTGCTATTTTAACAAAACAAGAATGGCTCTGATTTTTTATTAAATAAGAATTTGTTGACAATTTTTCGTCAGAACAGGTTTTTGTCGGGTTATTGAAAGTGTATGAACATCATGTAAATTGTTCTCAATTGCGGTGATATGTTAGTGTTTTTCTTTTTTGGACGGAGTTTAAATTTTCTTTCTTTCTGTTTCAAAAAGAAACTATTCAAGAATTTTCATTTTTCCGCATCAGTATTCAGTTAATAATTATAATTTCATTGAATATATATTCGTGAAAATATTAAAATACTCTCGACTATGATATTATGAATAATAAAAAGCAGATATCGATCCGAAACTAAATCTAGATTCGACCCACTTCTTTCAACACTTAAAAAAGATAGGTTGTGTATTGATTAACCTGAAACGATTTTTAGGTTTTGGATTTTTATATTAGATAGCAAGATACACCAGTATATTTGAAGTTCCAGATAAATAACCCAAATGAATAATGTAAAAGAAGTATTATAAAATAGAACCTATGAAAATACAAATGTCAATGTGTTTCTAAAAAAACTTCTCGTCGTTTCCATGTCTAAAGTCAATCCTATATTTTGTGACACCGTGTTTAGATTCCTCATACTTCAAAGTTCCAAACGAAATAATAATTTCAGAGTTTTCAATAAGTTCTGAATAAGTTCTTTCGTTTATTTTGGTTTTTGTAGGTGTTCCAATATTTATGAGAGCGATTATACGAAAGAGTCATAAAAGTAAAAATAAAAATTCCAAGTATATCTAGAAACCAATTTCCTCTGCCTGAGATCTCTCAAAACCATAAATCCAGACTTGTAACATTCCATCCGTATGCCGCAGGAATTTTTAAAACGTGCAGTACTTGATCTTTCAATCAGAGGCACTGACCTCTTTTCCTTTTCCTTTTCCTTTTCCGTGAGCCGTAGAATTTTAGTGATTAATATATGTGTGCGACGAGTCGAGAACAGTTGAAAATCACTGATCCAGTCCTTGGAAATTGCAACTTGAATTACATTCCCGTCCATACGTTATCTAACACTTGCCTTTGGACAAAATAATTGCTAAAACGTATACGCGTATCTTTCGCAATATGTAATTTCAACATTTAAAGTAAATGCTAATTGATACTTTATTAATCCACGTAGATAATACTTTATAACATAATATAGGTTATTTTATAGTATGAAGTCTTGCGTATTGCAATTCCACTCGATATAATAAAACCCCACAAATCCAAAACTTATATGAGCTTTTTGGGCAACAAATAATTCGTATGTATTCGAGTTCGTATAATAGGAGTGCACTGATTCGTGATTGATTTAGTAGTTCACGTTTAAAAGATCGGCTTCAACACGGAAGAATTCATTAATCGGATGCTTGAATAAATAGAATTTATATAAATGGAGTTTTACTTATAGACGAACGAAATCAATCTAGAAAGTCGTATTCACATTCTAAAAAACCATTTTGTTCAAAAAATAAATAAGTGTCGGTTGATTTATTAATCCCGGGCGGAAGCGTACCTACTAATGCAATTTGAAGATCCACGTCCACAAGTGCTTCACGATTAGTTTACCAATTCAAAACAGCCAAATACCAATGGCAAACCGTTCCCATCAAACGACTGAAACCATCTCGAATTCGATCTTGATTCGCTCCATAGCGTGGATGAAATGAATTCCAGGGTGCATTCGCAGCCAGCTAGAAAATGACGGACCGTGATTTCTCGATATTTAATGAAAGCCACGGTTTTAATTTCAATAAATAAAGCGAAAATCACGGGCGGAGCAGCGGCGTAGTGCCCGTTGAATTAATGAGAACGCATCGACACGTTAATTAAAACAAATTGTCATTTTTCAATTTGCAACGGCCGCGTTTATTCCGATAGGAACGAATTTATTTGTTCTATTATTGTCTCTCGGTTTGCTCGATGACCATTTGACGAATAAAAAGGAGAAAGAAGGATAAAAGAACTAAAAAGAGAAAATCATCAAAAAAGAAAATCAAAGATACGTCGACGAATCGAGTGTGAAACTTTTATCGTCACGTGCTTTTAATCTATTTGCTGGTGAACGAGAATCGTTTTCACCAGTGCGTTCGATGACTGCACGTGTACTACCCTTTATTGCTGTAATGAAGGGTTCTTCGTAATAATTTCGCGCTCGCAACTTTGCATTGTATAATTGGCAACAGTGAATTATTTTTTTACGATCATTAGACTATGGATGTTTGCGCAAGTACATGCTTTAATGAGTACAATTAAAGAAACAGAAGAATCTAAGCAGAGGTTTGTTTCATCCTATAAATATTATAACTTATACTATACTTTGGATATCTTATATAATTTTTAGTAGCGCGTGCATTCTGCGCATTTTTGTATCTCTAAATCTCTTATAAAAGCATAAACATTCAACGACAAAGATTCAAATTTTATATCTTAAATATCATCATATGGAAGAAAATTTAAACGCAACATAAAATTTGTGAATATTATATTCACTATTTGAACTTTAGAACATTCGCGGGGAGACGTGATCTCGAAGAAGCGCGCCGCCAACGGAAGCCGTAAATTTTTGTTACGATTTGACTAATCGACGCCACGAATCGTTCGATTCCTTATTTCTTTGGGATAATAAGGGTGGTTGATTGAATATAACGCTGCTATTAACAGGTTATTATATATTTGAATGATCCAACAACTTCAATGTAATACAAGATTGCGTATGTGCAGTGACAACTACGAACGAGTACGACCTGAGACTCCTTTCGTGTTGACGATGGTGATGATGTATCTTCTGTCGAATGACTGTCTTCGACTTATAGATTCTGACTGAGTTCTGACTCCTGCTGTTCCTCGCACTGTCCTCTGACTCGAGTTGATAGACTCACTGATGAGCTTTAACTGTTACTTGAATGTTACTGTGGAACAAGTCTTAGAGCGCAAGTAGAAGAAGTTGAATTGACCCTCCTGATGTCGTAGAAGAAGTGAAGTTCGTTCTTATGTGATTACAGAGGAAAGCTCGGTAAGGGTGTGCCCTTTGAACGAAGAAGGTGGATTCGTTGCTCACACTTTTCATCAGGAAAGTGAGGGTAACTATCCGCGATGCCGATTGGTTATGACCAACGTTAGGAATGAAGATAGAAGAAGAAGGCTCCTACCAACGTGGCTCATGGGCGACATTGTTTATGGGAAAAATCAGCTTTTCCGTTAGATAATTATTCGTTTTTCCCATTAGGTAACTACCTGTTTCTCCGTAATTTATAAGAACGTGCAATAGACCTAAGGACTGTTTTAAGTACCAGCTATAAACCGAAAATACTTGCAGGATTAAAGGTTCCTGCAAGCTAATAAGATTCGGTTTATGGTGGGGCCTTAGGTTTATTCAGGGTCTGTCTAATGGTGCTTGAGCCTTGACGGTCAGACAATGAAGGACGTCGCACGTAACACTATTCGCTTTTTCAACTTATTCAGTGCTGTAGATTATTGATATCATCAGGTCTGTATTCATAAATGTGCAAGCGCAATAATACACTTATACAATCGTGCATACTTGCAATGAATGTCAGAACGATGAGTATCTCTTTAAATATTCCCCTTTTGGATCAATTTTACGTCGTGGAACCGGCTGGAAAAATTTTAACGAAGCGCGCGATGAAATTAGTTGCTCGAAAGTTCGTCTCGTGTAAGGAGTAAGACTAACAAGCGTCTCATTTCAATCTGCTCGTCCTATTTACGCGAACGTTCGATTCTGAATTCGTTCGATTTTCTTACAAAGAAACGAACGAAGATTTCAGTGAATGACGCGAATGATCTGGACGGAATTAACACGTTCACTACAGATCCGATTTTCATCTCCTACGATGCTATATGTGTACACAAAAAAAACAAAAAGTCATTGCACAATACCTGTCGTTATATCGTAAAACTTTAAATACGCGTTTAGTATGTACCAATTATTATGAAATACTATTTCCGAATTTCGGGATTCTTAATTTACGCGCCACATTTATGATACTGTATATGAACTATAACTCGTAGATATGTATGTCGGGTTCACATTATGATTACGGTCAGGGGCGTGTAACGAATCTTCATTTGGTTTAGATATTGTTGTTATGCAATAGAGAAAATATTTACTAGTACAAATATGATTATTAGTACAAGTGTGGATACTGCAGAATTGACAAGTAACCGCGGTGATTAGACACTAATGACAATGGTCTTAGGGTCGAAAACGAATCCGCGGTCAACGGGATAACAAATGTACTTTCCTCCAAAGTCTAAGTTGAACTCGATTTACTTGTCTACGATGCAAGTATTACTAAACTAGGTCTTTGTTAAAACGTAAAATATTCACCGAGCGTAAAGACGCTATGTAACTCGCTAACGAGACCTCACGAGAGAATGACTTTCCGTCGCGATGATGCTGTAGAGGAAAACTATGATGGGGTGTGTCTAAGGACACGAGATCATCGGATTCGTAGAGAGATGCCTTCGTTCGGAAAGTGAGGGAAATTGACGTTGTTGTTAATTGGTCAACTTCCAAGTTGGTGGTTAGAGAAGGATGCTAGCCGCCCTTGAGGGAGAAAGTTGCTAGCTGGAAGCGTTGTTCGTGAGAAAAATAGATTTCCCCTATTTTTTCCCGTAGTTGGGACAAAGACTGTTTGTCTGTTTGAAGGACTTTAGTTAACTAAATCTTAAGATTTGTAACAGGTCCTCAGGTTAGCTGAACATGTACTGTGGAGATACGTCGACATCTAGTAATCATCTTACCCGAAGAATAGGGTCTGCGTGTGGCGAGCCACGGGGTAGAAACCGTTGGAATGCTTACTGTCGAGTGTCGCTACAACTATTTCTTTTTAAGGAGAGGTATACAATTACTCTGTATCTCTATTAGGTAAAAACGTTCATCCCGTGATCGCGGCTACGTTCGGCGACTGGTTATCTTCGACATGTATATGCGTCGACTCGAATGCGCGCCGTACGCGGTGAACGTGTTAATCCGTTTAGATGGAAAATTCGTGTAGATATTGTCGGTGGACAACAATGTCGCGTGGAGACAAAGGATAGAAACAGGTTGAGTGTAGAAAGGTGGGCAACTTGCACGGAACAAAGTTCGACAGGAGTTCGAGAACTTCTCGCAAAACGGTGTTATCGACTGCGCGGAATTAAGGATAATTCTCTTTGTCGCGAATTGCCGCCAACGTCGACTATAGTTCGGTTCTCCGGATGTTCACCGGTATAAGAGCAAGTTCAAGGAGGGTGAAGAGCCACGAATGTCCCACGGTACTTCTCGAGATCGTGAAACTATAGGAAGAGCTCCGTTCGAGTTAAAACTAACGCGATACAATGTATACAAGTTGTATGGGAATCGGTTTTATTGGAAACGGACTCGGAACTTTTGCTAAACGAGCTCGACAAAAATTGGATCCATTTTTATAGCCCTAATGATCGGAACAATAAAGGAAATAACCAAGGTAAGTGAAACTTCACTTCGGAATAAGTTGCTATAAGTTAGAAGTTGAAATTCGATCGTCGAAATGCTAGGTGGAAATTTAATTTTTGAACTTTCCTCGAAGTTCTAAGTGCGAACTTGAAGTTCGAAGTGTGCATAGCACCTTGACCCCGCAACCAATGATTTTTGCGTGTGACACTTTAATGATCCCCTTGACCTTCTTTCGTCACGCACACACACATCACTTCCATTCCAATTCAAGTGTTTTCTCAGACATTCATTTACGAACCAAACTAGAATACCAACCAATTGTGAGAGCATAAGACTGTTTCGGAACGTTTAGAGAAATGTTTCAGTTTTTATGAGCTAAGTGCAATTGAAGCGCGCTTATAGGAAACAATGTAAATGCCAAAATTGAAAAATTTCGATTTTCTATTGGAAAATGTCTACATATAAATAACAACATCGCGGTATAGAATTTAAGTGCAATTTCCCTTTCTGAATAGTTATTAATAATGCTAAAAGATGGCGACATAAGAAAAATGTAAGTGCTAATAAACATTAGTTAATCGTTTCTTGGTTTTTGCCTATGCCATCTATCTAAATCAGTGCAACATTGTCTTTACAGCTGAAAAGTGACACATACAGGGTTCTGTATAGATATACTTTTCTTTTTCATGGATTTGAACTACATTGGTACATAAGTTCTTTTTTCTTCCTGAAAAACTCATTTTCTGCTAATTACAGTGTTTGATACAAACACTCTTTAATTATCAATATCTTGACAAAATTCCGTGATAACAGTAAAAATTAGACTGAAAACCGGTGGGTAAAGATTGAAAAATTTAAAGGATCGTATTTTTTAAACAATTTCGAATCCAACAAAGTGATTTAACCCCCCCCCCCCCCGACCTTTAAATAAACTACATCATATTTCACTTTGAAGAGGCTACATCATCGATTTAGCATTTAATGACCTCGTGTATCAAGCTTATGTTATGTTACCTGTTATCTTTTATCATTTGTCTTCATTGTCTTCGTTACAACAATTAAAAAATTCCAAACATCATAATCACTATTTGAAGCACAAATAATCTCATAGAACTAACAGAACACCTACTATCGCGAATCCAATACTCTCGCAAGTGATTATTAGTTATCGTTATCGATTTTCCGAGGAATATTGCAAGCAGAAATTTTCGTCCATGGTCAGACGTACGTAAGGAAAAAGTCTGGTCGCGTTACTCATAGGCAAATCCTAATGTAGGAAGTTTAAAAGTTTCTGATCCCAAAGTGGCGGAGCGAGAGAGTTTCGACAATAATCTTCGAGGTACTGAAGAACGCCCAGTTCAGCATATAAGCTGACGCTTATTCGAGCGTACTGCTAATCTGGCGGGTGCATTTAGCCGGCTCGTGAAATTTGCATGAATTTTAACAGCTTTCCAGGAGAGGCGAAAGATGGAATTCTGCGACAGAATGTCTTCCGCGTCCACTTTCATCTCGTTCGTTTTCATTTCTTCGACCTTTCATTTCTGCGCGTTTCAACGAGAATCTCGTCTTTTTCCCCTCTGGAATCCGTTTCACTGTTTTTCCTTCCTTTTTCTCTTCGTCTCTCGATCTTCATTGTTCCACGCCACTTCGTAACTGTCTTTTCAACATTAATCGTAATCCATAGAAAGTAATCTTAAATTTCCTTTCGACCACCGTCAGCCACTGCCATTCTCTCCCCATTATACTCCGCTTTATTGTATGATTTTCAAGTGAACCTCGCGCGCTGCATTATCTTCCCCCGTGAATGAAACACGGGCGCTTTTTCGTCGCTTAAATCGCAGATACAGTACCCGCGAAAAGCATCGTCGTAACGTATCCTTATTTTTCAACGAAGTATTTTTCTATTAAGCTTTCATAGTATAGTACTTTAACCACGAAGTACATTGATATAAAATAGTTGAAAAGTTCGAATGATCTGAGAATATATACCTATTGAAAAAACTTATGATGTTCTGTAAAAAAATTAATAACGTAGTCTGTATAATTAGTCATTAATATTCTTTTAATATTAAAAGGACGACAAAGACATGTATCTACTTTGAATTTTAAAATTGCTCGTCTACGAGAGACTGAGAGGAGAGACTTACCATGGTTTTCACCTGTGCCTTCATATGAAAGTAATTAATACGAAATTTAATGGAGTTCTGCAGCCGTTGTATAAGAGTCTATTCAATAAATAAGACCAAATGATTATGTATATATGGTAAATATGCTTCGCGAATTATATTGCGCGAATATAAACCAAATCTGGTAATTTGACAGAAGTAGTGGCGTTAGCGCGTCGTGAATCAAATTTATTATTATACTAAGCCAACGACGTAATTCCACGATATAGTACTTCGAACAGGAGGCAATGAGCGCGTTGCGTTCGTTGCAAGTGTTCCACCCTCTCCTTCCATCTCTGACATCTTTCTTCAGCACGCCGGCAGGTTTAATCCTTCGAGGCTGATCCGCGCATAACACGCTCGCAAACTTTCGCGAAAGTGCGTCAACGTGCAAGTTGAGTGACGTTTTTCATCACACTTTTAGATTATGGGCGGATCATGCAAGCAGTAAAACTAGCGATAGCAATTTGCGAATTGAATTTCAGGAGGAACAACCGGAAGTTTCTTACGTTATAACAGTTATTCTGTGCTAAATTCTGTGTAGTAGTTCGGAAATATAATATTACCTCGTCGTATTATAAACGTATTGTCTCAAGATAAATCCTATCGATAATTATAATTTGTTTTAATAACAAAATTTCTGATTAAAATAAGAAGCAGTTGAAGTTTCCATATAACAACGTTTTATTTTCAAAATTGAGCTTCAAAACCATAAACGAACAACATCACGAAGAAAACACTTAGAAATTCGTCAAAGTATATTTATTTACCTCTAAAGGAATTGATTTAAAACTTCTGCACGATATATAATATGGACGATATCCTTACGACCGTGCACTTCACCTTGGTCTCGATTTCTCTATCTCTCCTGTTTAATCCAGGCAAACGTGGTAGACAATCTCAGGGAATATTGGGTCACGTTCACCCCTAACCTTAGGTGGCCATCCACTCCTTTTCGCCCCTAATCTCAAGCACTCAGTGCAAACACTCCTCTTTCGCGTCTCCAACGTTTGAAATTCTGTCACTCGTAATAAACATACACACGAAACTTCCATCGTTAGAATAATAAGCGAGATCCATACTGGATTAGTGAATTAGAATAAGCAAAACAGATTCGTAAAGGAATAGACAGAGATAAATACAATAGAACAGCTAATGAAGCTCCAGCTGTATCATTTACTTTGTCCTTCGATATAAATAAAAAAAGATTCTAGCTTCTAGGGATTATTTTATATTAGGAATTTAGCCTTGAATGCGTCAAAGATTAACTCATTAAATCTTGTATGTTTAATTTATAAACTTGCATGTATATCTTTCGAACGTTTGTTCGCTTTAATGATTCTATAAATATAATGTAGATATTCTACATCGGAATAGCCAAAAAAGAAGAAAAAAGGAAAAGGAAACAAAAGAAGAAACCAATTGTGCGATAACAGGCACGTTTCATTTGAAAATCCACAGTCACACACTCGCCGCGGACTTTCATCGTCGCATTAAATTATCGTGACCCGCATGCGCTGCCTCGATGCTTTACTTTTAATTGAAACGTTTATGAAACGGACGGTTGCGAAACGGGCGTTGAACTAAATTTTCCTCGAACAGTTGTATTTCAAAGGGGGTAAACGACGTGTCGCGGTAGATAGGCGCACTTATCTGCTAGATTTAGCGCGTCGCTCCAAAGGCAAATTTACAATTAAGCCCAGCGCACCGAGAAAATAGACGCACGCCATGCGTCAACCGTACACAAGATGTAATTTCGCGTTATCGCGCCTGCGGATGTTGTAAATCGTTGGTGTCTGAGCAGAAAAGAAGAGGATCTTCAACGAGCTCCTTAAATTACTGTCAGAAAGAACTTGCTAAAATGAATTCAAATTACCGATGTAATCGTAATTATTGTAAATAATGTAGAATCCTAACTAACCATTATGCAACCAGACTCTTAATTGGATAAACGACTTGCTGCTTAGCTAGAAAATATTGGGTTGACCGAAAAGTTTCTTTCGTTTCATAAAGTGATAATAGATGAACAACAATTTTTGTTTTATATTATTGTATTGAATTAGGTATGTTCGTGCATAATTCAATAAACTAATATAATACAAAAAACATCGTACGTCTATTATTTCCTTGTAAAACGAAAGAAACTTTTGGGACAACCTAATACATCCCCATTTGTAAGTATCTGAATACATCTAAAGAGTAAGATAAAATTATAAAAAGATCTCGTAATGTAAAGATCTCGTCAATAATAAATAATAAATAACGCAATTACATTTTTTTACATTAGCAATGAATTGTTTTTTTACACTTGTCTACTTACGAATAAGAATATGTATGTTAAAATAAAAAATATATTTAGTAGAATTTCATTTCTTTGAACTTTTTCGTGGAATTTATACAAACATCAAAAGTTCACCGGTTCTCTCTTCTGCCTATGATTTTTTGTTCATATAATACGAGCTTTTAGCTAAGAGGATCTGTTTAATCGGACCAATAAAAATTTCATCCCAATAAGTGGAGCTTATAAACAGAGTTCCTCTACATCTTTATACTTATCCACTTCACAATTAAATCTAAAGAAAGACTTTTTCATTATACCAAAGTTTTTCTACAATAAATACGAATAATAATAGATAAGCTATGTAACAGGGAATATATCAATTCTTTTGTCAAGAGTTGAAATAAAGATAATTTAGTTCTGTTTATATATAATTTAGTTTAGTTAGAATCTAGCATTTATTAAAGTAAAAACTTAAAGCGCATTAAATGTATATACTGTAACCTTTAAGGGATTCGTATAAAATTGTAGACATTTGAAATAAAATTGTAAAAAATATGAATATTGAATTACACGATTTTGCAAATATGTTCCTTGCTATTTACAATGCCACGGATAATCGACTTTACGTTCTTCTCCTCGCTATTATTAACACCAAAGAATCGTATTTCTACAACTTATAAAACATCACCGTCGTCATCAAGTTTCAAAATCCGTCCGTTAATCACTCTCGACAAGACGTTCCACTTCTTTATCCCATTAATACCCATCCTTCCTTTCAACGCGGAATTATCGTATTTCCTCGCAACGAAATCCTGCACCACATCATCCTTCTTTCACTGCAAATTTTCTTACCGACCTCTTCCTTTTTTTTTTCCTTTCCAATGTGAAACTACGTAGCTCTATTTTCGTCGAGAAGGTAATTTTCAAAGTAAATCCGGGCGTTAAATAAACCGCTCGCATGGAGGGACGATCAAAAACAGTCTGGAACAATCGCAGTTAATAGGAATACGAATGCGTTCGAATTCCTTCGGTGAATGGTTCACTTGACCCGTTTCGACTTGGAACAAAATCAGATCAGACGAGCGAGGAGATACGCTCGCTCTTTAGCTGGCATGCAAATGAATTACAAACGAAGCACGTCCACGATGGAATCCCCAATATATTTTGTGCACGAAAACGACTCGACGAACATTGTTTGAAATCCAGCTTGGTTTTAGTTAAGTAGAATAAATAAGTATACAAATAACATAAGTATTTTCGTTGACACCGGAATTGGAACGATCCAACGATTTTCATGCTTTTAGCAGGATAAAAACTACTAGGATGGTAGAAAAAGTAGTGCAACAATCTTTTTCAAACGATACTATACACTATCGGCTAATTGAACCACGTAATACATTCTCGGCGGAACTGCTGAATTGCAGCAGGAAGTTAGACGAAAGTTGGTAACCAAACGGTAACCCTCGTTCGCAGGAATTCCATCGGTAACGGTGTTTCAGATGAGGCCCGGCAAAGTGGAGGCGAAGTTTTATCGCGATCCAGTCGGCTCGTGATCCTACTCTACCCTTGATTTTCTGGGCAAACGGTGCGTGATTACCCACGGTTAGTTGTTCTGGCTTCAGTTTCTGGAAGTAGCGCATTCATTCGCCGTGAAGCAACTGTCGGAATGGTGGAGTGGACGAACGCAAGTATCGTTGCCTCACACCCGGCAAGTATCGATCACTAATAAATAATATCACGAGCTTTAACGAGGACTGCCACGATTTTCATGACTGCCGAGGTCGATCCCCATGAAATTACGAAAATATTCGAAACGTGCATCGTTCGGCTCGTTAAACCGAATCTGACCGTGTGATTAAAAAGCTGGACTGCCCTCTGTCCCTGAGAAAGGAATCAAGATCGGAAAAAAAGAAAAAAAAACGAAAAACAAACCGCCATTGCATGACGTTTAAGCCGTTATGATTGATATTTTATGAACGACATGCCGCTCTATCGAAATTCGCTTCTGTTAAATTAATAACGAGCCGATTTAATTAAAATTCACGCGGTTACTTGTTCGCTTTATAAGTAGCGGATAAATATAGCCAGGTCGTAGTTCACCGGCCAATTTATGGAAAAGGCAATCACTGCGAAAATGCGTTTGGGAAGATAGGACGATTGAGTATGTTTTTCTTAGATTTCTTTTTGATATTGAAATAGAAAGAAATTGCGGATGGTAGGATTTGATAAAAGCGAATATAGGATGGCTGTGAATATACGTGTACATGAATGTGTGTGTGCGTGCGTGCGCGCGCGCATACGTGTATGTGTGAGATAAATGACTTGAACAATACAATCGAACATCACAGGTGAAAGAGGCGAAGAGAAATTGTTTGATTTGGTATATTGCCAATTAGTTTCACGTCAAAGCTACCTTTTCGTTTGATTTTTGGATCAGATCAGTACTTTTGTCATTCTCTTAAACATTAAAAAATAGTAGCAGTAATTATTTAATTAAATTAAATTGACATAGGAAATTAAGCAAGAGCTGCATTTCATCATAGTTTGGCCGTAGAATTGGTTAAATGTGGCAGATTAGGCCTTTAAGTGTTTTAGCGAACGAGGAGAAATCTGAATGAATAAGAGCCTTAATTCACATGGAGTATAGTTATCCAAAGATGCAAAACGTAATCCCACCTGTTAATGCACTAATTAAGGTTGTTATTGAAGCAAGATATATGTCGTCTAGCAAGTATATCAGTTTATCCACGATATCTTCATAGCAAGGAGCATAGCTTCAGATTAAATGAGTAATTAATCATATATTACAATTTAATAATAAGTCTTTGCATTTTACAAATTTTACAAATCTTTGTGTTTTATCATAAATAATTTTAGTGTGGACAAAAAGAATTTCGAAGACAAATTTTCAACTCTAATATGTAACTACACCCTCTTGTTGGTCCTAAAAAGTTGATAAATAGCCATTACGATATTTCAGAATTCTCGCATAATACATATTACGATTGGGAGTAGGAAGTTTGAGCAGAAAATGGAAGAAGAATTAGGAAAAATTAAAAAAAATTTTAATGCCCGTATATAAATATTAATTAGTAAACGAAGCATAATAAATTCCCGTAAATCTTGGAGCTTCTATAGCGAATTCTTCTATCGATGGTTATATTCATAACTGTTAGAAGCTCCCTGACGTAAGCTCCTTACAAGGGTGTTCTGGCGTTTCATCAGCATTGCAAGTAATTTCATCAGGGGTTAAGTATCAGAGCGTTATCAGACACCTGATGAAGCTAACTACGGTGTTGGTGTAACATGGAAAGACAAAGAGTTAGATCTATAAACTATAAACGCTATTAGCACCATGTTACGAAAGAGTTAGAAATAAAATTAAACTGTGTAAAAATTCTAAATATTCGCAAATTAAATAAGCTGACTTCGCATTAAATATAATTGTATATAATCGAAATAAGATCTCATAGGAAGTACTTGGTCCACTACTGATTTCACATTCTCAGATAATATCTCAATATCAAATACTGTTTCACCTATATTATAATGAAAAAGTCATTGTTCTTAAAGTTATGAAAGTACGTCTCAATAGATAACAAACTTATAACCAAATTAACGTTGTGATACTAAAAGGAAGATATTTTTAGGAATCGAATAATACGATTAACTTAAATTCGTAAAATCTTGGCCATAATTCTTAACTTGTCATACGACGTAATATAAATTAAGGAAAGGAAGAATTAATAATAAAATATAATCCAACCCTACAGAATTAAAATTCGAGATTCAGAGACTGTCAACACCCTCGGGTAATCAAATGGAAAGCAAACACCCTCAAGCGTCTAACTCACCCCTTGTCTGCCCAGACACAAAACTAACATTCGTAAATACAACCCTCGTCCAAAAATAAGAGGAAGATCAAAGAGAAACTCTAATAAGCGACCGTACACTGTAGCCTATTAACAGGATTCACCGAAATACCGAAATTCACCCTCTCGTTTAATAATTCCCCTCTTCGAAATTCATCTCGTTTAATAATTCCCTACCTTCGATACCCAACTCCTGATCGTCTCACCCCATACACGTAGACATTACCAAAACATGAACACACGGGCGAATGAGACGAAATATCCAATATTGTACCATCTTTCAGATTCGATGCAAACGAGATTCGATACACACGTGGAAGTACGCACAAGTGGTTACACATATCAATTCAGATATATCTATTATTAGATCTCTGGTTAATTCTATTATCCAACCGAATTCGAAACGAATGCCACAGAAATTCGTATATTTCCGTAAACTCTTGATTAAAATGTATGCTGACCTAACATTTTACTAAATTGTTGAATTCCATAAAAATGGCTAATTCTGTTACTCATTCGAAATTAATACCGTGAAACTTCTTATATTTCTATCGATTTTTAACTTCTAAAATGTATCCTAAATTGACGGTTTTCTAAATTCTTAAATCCTATAAAACACACATTGGTTTTATTTATACCTGGACTAAATCTCTCTAAAATTCAATTATTTATTGACGATGGATGCCACGGAATTTCCTATACATCCAGACACTCGTGAATAAAAATGATTTCAAGCTAACATCCTAAATTCTTCGATTCACTAAACACATACTGAATTTAGCTATACCTGAAATAAATCTTCCCTTAAATCTATTATTTGTTCAAGACACAGAATTTCTTGTATTTCAAAATATTCTTGACCAAAAGATATTTCCAGTCGACATCCTAAATTCTTCGATTCACTAAACACATACTGAATTTAGTTATATCTGTACTAAATCTCTCCTTAAATCTACTACTTGTTCAAGATGAATCTCAAAGTATTTCCTATATCTAGACACTCTTGTACAAAAAGAAATTTTAAGGTGACATTCTAAATCCTTCGATTCTATAAAATATGTGGCGGCACGGGCCACGGAACTTTTCAACGGCTCTGGATACAAAGCGCTACGCCGTCAAAGCGCAACGTGCCCAATGTGCCATCGATATCTTCACGCTCTTTCCGCCAAATTCTCGGAAGAGCATACACGTGCCAGCCGCGGCGGCACATCTAATGAACGCACGCTAGTGGGGAATATCGATGGGCAACGAAGGGAAGAATCCGTTCGATCCGGAACAAAAGGACAGTCAGTCTGTCTTGCGCCGTGAAATAAAGAAGTCCTCAGTGACATTGCATAACAACGCGTCGATTGAACTCTTGGTGTCAATTGTTAGTTGTTAATCGTTATCAATTATTTCTTGATCATATCTGTTAATTGTTATTTGTTGACTCTGTCTGTTAAATCGTTTCTTAATAAACTATCGTTCGTTTAACATCTGAGTATTCCTTTCGCACCTATCACGAACAAGCACCTCAAACTGGTGACTACAGACGTGATTTAACGTGATATATAGTGAAAGAGTGATATAGTGACCGTGATAGTGCTATCGCCTTTTTTTAACCACCGATTTTGAGTGCGCCGCGACGATGGAAAATAAAACTCAGGGAACTTTAGCTAGCCAGGTGGTCAGCATGTCTCCACTGCTGCCCACGAACACGGCGACTTGGTTCGCCCTTTTGCAGAGACAATTCGAGGCAGCGTGGATTACGGAGGATAACATAAAGTACGTAAGGCTAGCAAAATGCTTCAATGATCAATAGCTTCAGAACGTCGAAGACCTGGTGACGAACCTCCCAGAGACCGGACGCTACGAAAAACTGAAACACGAGCTCACTCGCATATTATCCGATACGGACGCGACCCGGATAAAGAAGTTGGTGGAAAGCGAAGAGATGGGAGATAGAAAGCCATCTCAGTTTTACTAACATTTAAAAAAGCTCTCCAGCCCCTCCACTCCCGATGATTTTACCCTCACGCTGTGGAGGAACCGATTACCCGCCCGCATCAGGCGTATCCTTGCCGCAGTCGACTCGGACCCGGGAAGGTTATTGCGACAAGCGGATCTGATCGCTGAAGAATTCAACGAAGATTATCGGCGCACCGCCCGAATAACAGCAGTAATGGACCCACCAGCGCAAAACGCTGGAACATACGAACCGATGGCCGCCGCAATCAACGTGTTGAGCGACCGAATGTCACAGATGCAAGCACAGATAGACGCGTTGAGCATCACTAATCGTCGTCGACCACGACCACGATCACGCTCGCGTTCGCGATACCACCGACGTTCGCGCTCCCGAGATCTGCCGCGGCAAGACGGTCTTTGTTTCTACCATGCAACGTTCGAAGAACGCGCGAGGAGCTGTCGTTTCCCATGCACGTAGAAGTCGGGAAATAAGACCAGCCGTCCGTAGACGCGGCAGACGACGACGGCCTGAGATCCCGCCGCATCTTCGTTACGAACAAGGGAACGAAGATCTCTTCCCTTGTAGACACCGGCGCCGACATCAGCGTATACCCTCGCAGTAAAATACATAGCAACGTTAAGAAAAACGCGTACGAATTGTTCGCGGCCAACGGGACGCGCATCGCAACGTATGGTACCATTGCGATTTGCCTTAACCTGTCCCAAAGACGAGCCTTCAAATGGAACTTCGTGATTGCTGACGTTCAAACGCCTATCATAGGCGTAGATTTTTTGAGCCATTATGGGTTGCTCGTGGACCCGCGAAATAAACGACTTCTCGACACGACAACCCAATTATCATCAAGGGGATATGTTGCCACGACTGAAGAAATATCCATTTGAGGTGGAATGGTGTAATAGGTACTGAAATGCACTCGGTTATGTTTAACCAATAACGTTTATTAAACTCGATAACAACCAATAACAATTAACAGTTGACAACAGTTGATACTTAACGACGATCAACAATAGCGACGTTCGGTCGATTCCTCGATAATAGCGGACTCGTTTACTTTCGTCTTTTGCATTTCGCGGCTCGTGGTCGAATGTCCTTATTTTTCCGATCGAACTGATACTTCCCTTCGTTCGCCATCGATATCCCCACTAACGTGCGTTCATTAGAAGTGCCGCCGCGGCTGGCGCATGTATGCTCTTCCGAGAAATTCGGCGGAAGGAGCGTGAAGATATCGATGACGGATTGAGTGCGTCGTGTTGCGCTTTGATGGCGTAGCGCTTTGTATCACGGAGCCATTGGAAAGTTCCATAGTTTGTGTCGTCACACATTAAAACCGTAATCGGCGAATCGGTCTACCATCGACTTTTGACGGAGTTTCCGGATCTAACTCGTCCACCGGGCTTCGGACGAGAGAAAATCCGACACAGTGTGGTCACCACATTGAAACCACACCCGGGCCACCCGTCTACAGTAAACCTCGACGTCTCGCACCGGATCGTCTCAAGCAAGTCAAGGCGGATTTCGCAACAATGATCGAGCAAGGAGTGATGCGGCCATCGAAGAGTCCATGGGCATCACCCTTGCATGTCGTCCCAAAGAAGGACGGAAGTCTACGACCATGCGGCGACTATCGTGCGTTGAACGCTCGCGCCATACCCGACAGGTACTCCCCACCGCATATCGAAGATTTCGCGCAACATCTGTACGGTAAGCGAGTCTATTCAAAAATCGACCTTGTCCGCGCTTACCATCAAATTCCGATTGCGCCCGAAGACGTTAAGAAAACCGCGATCACGACACCTTTCGGACTTTTCGAAGCAGCCAACTAGATGTTTGGGCTTCGAAACATCGCGCAAACGTGTCAAAGATTCGTCGACGAAATTACCCGTGGTCTAGACTTTGTGTTCGCATACATAGACGATTTCTTAATTGCCTCCGAAACCGAAGAACAACATCGCGAACATCTACGGATTTTGTTTGAACATTTAAACGATTATGGCGTAGTCATCAACCCACTAAAGTGCGAATTCGGTGTGAACGAAATCACATTCTTGGGACACACCGTAAACGCCGACGAGATAAAGCCGCTAGCCGAACGCGTTGACGCCATTGTAGAAGTTCGATCCGGAACAAAAGGACAGTCAGTCTTGCCTTGCGCCGTGAAATAAATAAGTCCTCAATGACATTGCATAGCAACGCGTCGATTGAACTCTTGGTGTCAATTGTTAGTTGTTGATCGTTACCAGTTATTTGTTGATCATATCTGTTAATTGTTATTTGTTGACTGTGTCTGTTAAATCGTTTCTTAATAAACTATCGTTCATTTAACATCTGAGTATTCCTTTCGCACCTATCACGATAAATCACCTCAAATAGATAACGATTCCAAACTTACGTGCATTGCCTTCTGTTCGATAACGTCACGCTCTTATTATGAAAGTCTGTGAGAAAAATTCGCTAATCCACGTCGAACCTTTCGCAGTAGCTTCGTTCGTCACGTTTTTGTGCAATGGCCTAATCGGTTCAATGGATTCGCGGTCGTGTTACGTGGTGCACGTCGTTCACCGCGAAACGAGTACGCGCGTATCCGCAAATGAGTTTGACGGCCTCGCGCCTAGCTGCAGTGCGCGCGGCACGTCGCGTTACACGAATACGCGGACACTGACCGGTTGTTATATCGGCGGCGAACAACCATGGATGCGGTCGTCGTTCGACCGCTTCCTCCTGTCTCTCTTTCCTGTTCATTCAGACCCTCTGTTGGTCGATTAAATCTTCGCCGAGGAAAATTAAACGACGTCACACCGTTCACCATGAATATTAAACGTATGAGGTTACAAAGACCACCGTGTTTTGGTAAAATTAGTTTATTGTCGGTCAACGTCACGAACCCTGCTATTCTTGGATGGACACGTTGCATGATAGTCTTCGTAGCTATGGATAGAATTAGATATGAAATTTATCGGAAATTGTTTGGTGTTTGCGTGAAAATATGTTAGATAGATTTTCTGTTCGACGAAATAAGATATTGCGAGTGAAAAACTATAGACTAAGCCAAATTTTGTCTGAACAATAATTTATAGCATTGACTCGTTGCGATATGTATAAAGAAGATACGATTATTTGGCAGGATTCATGAAAAAGATTATTGTTTTGCAGAAGAATAAATTACTAGGATCACAATTATATTCAAATACTTGCTAAGTAATAGCAATTAAAACGTTAAATATATTTATAAGAACGAAGTATTTCCGCCTGGTAAACGATCTAAGTGGTGGATTTCCAGACACGATACTGTATATGAATTACGTTAAATGTTTGAGAAATTCGTTGAAATACGAAAGTGAAAAAATCGAAGAATGATGAAAAAGAAGTTAATACTGATATTAAACACCTATGACGAATGTTATAACAATTTACAGTAGTAGACGTAATAATTATATTATCAATATCTTTGAAAGTTTCGCTTTAAATCCAATGAAAAGCCCTCTTTCCTATATAACTGTCTAAAATACCTCTAATTTATTGCAAGAATATTGAACATTTTGGGAGAAAGATTGCCTCGTGTCTATAGCATCCTACGTTCTACGGTAACAAGGATCCACGAGGTAAATATCACTTCAGGTTGTTCCAGCCAGCGTGGTTGACTTTAGAACAACGAACACCGTTAATGCAGGAAGTTTGATTGTTCTTGACACTTTAGAGATTGACCCGGCTTGAGTGAGATTTAGTATCCTTTAAATGCAGAAGGTCGATTGGGATTTACACGTTTGTTCTGATTAATGTAGTTTCCAAATTGGATCCAAATCGAACACTTGCTTATCGACAGCATTGTATATTAAGAGAAATCGATCGTTCGCTAATTTTCATCTGCTTCTCGTTCGTTACAACTTTTTGTGCGTTCGATGTTGATTCGAGCCACGTAAAATTCTAATACATCGCATAGATTCGCCTATTTCTCGTAATAAGTTTTCCCCTAAGCAAACAGTTTAGCCACCGTACACGGTTTAATCAAATTCGGAATAAAGGCAAATAAATTTGACGCTAACGTTGAATTAAAAAATACCCGCGTGAAAGATATTAAAATACGCTTTCAACGAAGAATGAAAAGAGTGACTTTGTCCGCCAGCGGGCGCATGTAAAAAAAAAAAGGAAGCCAGCGTCAAAAATGTTACGTAGCGAGCGGTGAAAAAAATACGGCGGATTAAAATTGTGGGAATTCGAACGTGTGTTGCGTGTAGCCTTTAGATGCATTGGCAACGCGTAACATGTCGGATTTGAATACGAAAGGGGGATATGACCGTCCGCGGATCAGTGAATTCATTTGACACGGCCTGAGGGTGCAAAGATTAGAAGCGGTTCGTAAAACGCTTCGCGCGAACGAGTTTCGATAATCAGGTTTCTGGTCAGACCCGTCAACCAAATTTCAGCACCCGTAATTCAATGAAATGTCTGGAAACGATTAGGCAGCGTCGTTCTCATCGACGATTTGTTCGAACTGCCATATGTCATAAATCATACGACATTATGCAACAGATGGAATCGCTTAATTTATAATCGCCGATTTGAGGTCAGCTGCAATCAACGATTTACGAGAAACTAGATACGGATATTCGATATTGGAATTTTTGTTTTTTCTTTTTTATTTTTTCGAGATCCGTAGTTTACGATGTCCAGTTAGCGAGACTTTTTTTCATGAAAAAATTGGAAAGGATAAAAAGAATTGATATTTTTTATGGAAAAAGATGGGAAAGACAAAGGATTTTAATTGATATTGTTCTATAATTATTAGAATTGAAATTTAAGCTGGATACTGAATTATTTAATTTTATTCGGTGTGATTGAAATTGGTTGGATTTCATCGTATAACCCTTTTGGATTATTTAATTTCATTAGGTTTGATTAGATTTTGATTGAAATTCGATTGGATTAGAAACCAGATATGAATATTGGATATTGGAATTTTTTCAATAATCATGGTTTGAAATATCGATTTTTGTTATTTTTCAGTGAAGAAATTCTTCAGAAATTCTTCGTTTTATGATTTCAAACAATTAAATAAATATGTAATTATTGAATATTAGTAATCCTTTGTGTATCTTCAATAACGATTTGCTCGCGTTCCTCGGTGATTTACTATACGCGATATAATTTTCCAATTACTGAACCGTTTAAGTACATCAGATTCGATTAGAATTAGAATCGAATATTACTAAATATGATTGTCTGAATTAAGTAATTTTAAATAAATCAAAGCGTGCGATTCATAGCTTAATGCATAATACCACGTTTGCAGTGAGATATGTATATGCTCTATGCAACCGCTGCACGTGTTAGCAACATAAATAACATACGTCGTAGATAGCAAATGAGCATTATAGAACGATGCTTATGAATATCCGATAGATAGCAACCTGTATGAACGTACTGAAGGAACTACAAATTGAACGTACTGGTAACATGTTTGAAAATGGGAATTGACTAGTTCATTAACGTGATATCGTTATAACGGATGAAATTGTTTAACTGAAATAGATGGTAGCAATTCGATTCAGTTTAGCTTCGGAGATCGGTTTATTAGGGGAGTTTAGATTTCAATATTTAATTATACAGGCTAAACACACTAAATTTTCCACTTGTTGTTAAATTATATAATAATGTAGCAGCATTTCTAGTTTAAATTCAAATATGCCTCGTACAAGTTTTTATATGTTTGCAAATGGATGTTTCGTAAAATACCTACATTTACGTAACTTGGTGTGTTTACAATTAGTTAAATAATGAAGACTGTTTTAATGATTGGATTTACATTATATATGTACGTTATATAATCTTCTTTACAATGATATCGAATTAATTTACACACCGATATAATGAATACGTACGAAACTTTAATCAATTTACTTTATGGGCTTAAACTCGATAATTTTGTATTCGAAGCTGCACATAATGATAATCCTACTATATCCTTTGCATCGATTTGTACTCAACTCTGTCTTGTTCCTTTATCGTTAAAAAATCTTTTTAATGTGGAAAAAATATGATGCAATATCGTCATTCTTCTTAAAATAAAGATCGAGGCACAAATATTTGTAGATTACAACAGCGTTAATTTTGTTTAGAGGTGACGGTAACTCATCGTTCATTTCTTACAATTTCTGCCAGCTACACCAGCTGAAAATGAAAAGCGAAGTAAGCTTGCCAGAAAAATGGAAAAATTAAGATTCCTGAAGTGTTGTTAGTTGAAACCCACGTCAGTCATATACTTGCTGGATGACCTGTTTCGATTTCACCAGCACGTACCAACTCTGATAAAAACTGATAAAAACATCAAACGAAGTCCGTTCGTTTTGTTTCATACGTTACGACGCAATATTAAATTTCCCACCATCGGACAGTAACATTTTATTTATAGTCGAAGAGCTTCGTGCTGTGGCAATAAAATACGCGACTTAATCAAAAAGAGTATTTTAGTTTTCAAAATATTAAAACACACACGCAGGATCTATTAGGCTGATGCATACGAAATGTAGTTTCTTGAAAGCTTAAATATAACGTGTCAATTAGAGATTTATAAAAATTATCAGTTCCAGGATCCATAAATTCTTAGAACGGAAGCTGCTACAGTTTCTTCGTTTAGAGCTGGTTTTAAAATAACTGATCCATTGAAAGATGAAATTTTTATTAATATTCAAGAATAAATTTTTCAAATATAAGAGGAACGGAATAAGTTTCATAGATCTGATCGCGACGAGCTTCTATCTATCAGTGGAATAAAGGAACTAAAAACGGAAAGGAGCTAAATGCTAAATTTATGTTTTGAACCATATCCATGGTAATCTATCCAAGTTTGAACTCGTCAAAATATCGCCCAAATATTTTGATTATTTACGAATCCTAAATTTCGTTAGCTTCTGATATTCTTCGTATATCTTGTTCTTTGATACGATCGATTGTTAACAAACTAGATGGAATAAGCTTCAATCGGTAATGCTGACTCGCAAATTCGAACCTTGAAAAAACGACGTTTCGTACGCATCAATTTAAATCCTCTGCTTAGTTCGAATACGTAAAGTCTCAACTTGAATGTTACATGCATTTTTGAGGGTAGGAAACTAGCATGCAAATAGACGATTCAAGGCTGGAAGACTCGATTCGTCATCCGCGGGACGAGTTTTCGCGGGATTCAATCCGTCGAAACACGAAATTCTTTTACCGTTTCTTTATGCATACTAACACGTGCCTCCTCGTAACCTGTGTTAGCTCGACCGTACCACTCCGCGGAATCACTACAAGGGAAATTTCGCGTGCTTTTCAATGGGATAGAAGGAAACCTCCTTTGAATGGGCCAGGCAGAAAGCAAGGCGGGCGAGCCGCTTACTTTTCGATGCATTTCAAAAGATCCTCTTACGCGGCGAATTTACCGCGTGTAGCATCCTTCGAATCGTCGATTCCTATATCCTGTTGATTAATAGAAACACTCCGCGGAATCTCTCGTCGCGACCACTTTCATGAAATTTATTATGCAACATATATATTCTTTCCTCTTATGTTTCAAGAATGTATTTTTAAATATTAATAAAAACTCCTGCAAGTTATTTACGGTTCTCGTCGTAAAAAATGCGGACTGATAATGTTTCGATTGACTAAGGGATGCGATTCACCGTTTCCAAGATCCGAACTGTTATCTTCTGCAAGATATTGTCAGAGATTCTATCGAGATTTTCACTAAAAGATCTCTTCGTTACGACATTCTTTATTCAAAAAAAAAAAAAAAAAAAAAGCACAGAACAGTTACGCCTCGGTTAACCAAGAGATCGACCAGCTTCGAGATTCAATTTGTCATTCGTTACGACAAATTTCCAGAATTCCAAGTTTTATTTCATTCGTTTCGTTCAATCTATTCTTTCGCGGAGAAATTATTATATCGAAAGAATGTTTCATTACGATACCTCTCGTTTAAAAAGAGACGCAGAATCGCAATGTCTCAGCTGACCGAGCAACGCGACTGACCGGTACCAAACTTCAATCTGGCATTTCCCGCGAGAAATCTCTATAAATTCGCTTCGCCTCTCCGTAGAGGTTGCGAAGCTTCTGCAATTTCGTCGCCACGTCGCGACGTCGACGAGAATCAGCATATGGAAGGCGTAATGGCAGAAACTCGTGCCTGGACCGTCGAACACGTAGAAAAGAGACATATTTTTCAGAGCTCACGGTTCGAACGGACCAGGGTATCAAACGAGTTTTCAGTGTCTCTGCGAGCGAAAAACGAAGACGGAGAGAAATATACAGGCGGCTATATCGTTATTTTGAGAGGCAGACGACCTACGTGCGTGAAAACTTATCCCATAAATTCTATGTTGCGAAGCTACGAACGACGGATAGGGTGCAGAGCGAGCATCAGCAAGGAAGAAACAATTGAGATACGGGACAAGTTCCGCGAAAGTCGCTGCATAACATCGCGTCTCAAGCAGCTGCTACGTGTTCCGTGAAAGGACTTTTTCGAATAGTAAATATCGTGCGCGTGGTGTAGAATTTGGATATACAGCGTGTCTCAGTTTCCCGCGTCAAACGTTATCAATATATTCCGTAGGCCAAGGTAAGAGGAGAATGTCAGATAAATATGTGTCGTTCCAAGCATCATTAAGGAGTTCTAACAACAAAACAACGTACGATACGAGCGGTAACAAAGGTGTCTTATTACGGCACAAAGCGTTAATAGAGCAGGCATATTTACATCCAGTAGTTGTCAAAAAGTATATGATAATTCTACGAATCCAACTTGAACGAGATCTTCAACTTCAACTAACCGAGAACTTCAGAGTATAATAAATTCAACTGATAGGAATGATGAACAGTTTGAAGTGAGCTGTAGTTGGAGTTGTGGAAGTATTGTAAGTATCATATACATTCTGACTATTGCTGCATGTAAATATTTCTGGTCTATTTATAGTTTGTACCGTGATAATGTGGCGTTCGTTACCGCTCCTTCTGTATATCGTTTTGTTGTCAAAAATCTTTAACGATGCTTCCAATGATATATATACAGGGTGGTTGGTAACTGGTGGTACAAGCGGAAAGGGGGTGATTCTACGCGAAAATAGGTTGAAAATATAGAATAAAAATTTTTTTTTTAATTTTTCCATCGAAACAACGATGGAAATCAATTGGATCAGTGAGATCCGTTATAACGAGACGTGATAAAGTGCACGCGTACCGAGCGAAAATTCAAAGTCGATTTTCTCGAAAACAAAGCCTCAAACGAAAAATTATATATATATATATATATATATATATATATATATATATATATATATATATATATATATATATATATATATTAGCTTGATCTAGAATGTACTGACAACGCTTGGCTGGAAAAAGCTGAGACATTCTTTATTTCTAATTCGTGAAAATATAAAAAACTGCTAAGTTTGTCTTATCTGATGAAGAACATCGCGACCATCGAATAGATCTCGAAATATGTACATCTGGCCGTTCCTGCATAATAATGAACTAATATACTAACATTGATCGATTCTCGGAAGTATAAAAGAGTAAAAACATCAAATTTTTAAAATTCTCAATAGAGGGAAGTTAACCCATATGACTTTCTTTATAAATGTTTTTTCTTATCGAGTCTGATTATTTTGTAAAACGAATCGTGTTAAATGAAAATCAAGACGGGTAAATTTCAAGTGTATGAAGAAAGTAAATAGCTAATGAAATGTTGAAAAGTTGAAAAACAAGAAATTCCAACATCTTACAGTAAATATGGATTATAATTTACGAGAGGGGGAAAAATAGAATAAGTCAAACAGGCTTGGTACCGTAAAATAAAACTGAAAAAGATTGAAGCAGGAAGGGAAACAGCAGAATAAAATAGAGATTTCAAAGTAATTACGGAGCACACACCGAAAGGAAATACAAGGGGAAGAAAAAATCTTGGTAAGATCGTTAAAAACCAAGTTAAATACAATAGGAGCCAAAATGCAAAAAGAATATATGAGAAAGAGAAAACTGCTGAAGAAAAAATTTTCTGCGCAACGAAAGCGACAGATTAAGAATATAGAAAACGAAATGTATAGAGAGTGATATGAAAAATAAAAAAGAACTTCCGTCGAGGAAATGAAATGGAGAAAGAAATATCACCCAAGATAATTAAAAACTCAACAATATTTTATTACGATTTTGAATAAAAAAATGTATATTTCACCCGTTATTCAACTCGTTAATTAGTTGGAAAAGAAGATGCATAAATATATAGTGTACGAATACGCAGATCACTGAGCAGTTAACACGCGACGTACTTCAAATACGGCGATTGCGCGACGATTATATTCAAAAAATTTGTGAGACTTAGCGAGAACGATCCGAGTAATCGATTAGGCATGCAAGGTGCTCCGACAATTCCGATTGGAATGCAATTGCTCGGTCGATTTAGAAATGATGCCCATACTGCGCTGGATTCTCCGGCTGGTCGCAATTTCGTTATTAAAAAGGAACGCCGTCATTGGTATTTCTCATTTGGAGCTGTCTCATACATATCACACTAAATTTATTCCTTCGTAAAAAATCAAGTGAGATTTTAAAAGAATCGACGTTGTTATTGTTATTATTATTATCATCATCATCATCATCATCATCATCATCATCATCATCATCATCATCATCATCATCATCATTATTACTATTATTATTATTGTCCTTTACAGATCATATAACGGATTCTTGTTTACTAGTATTACGTGTTTCTTCACTCAGAGGATTTCTTCCTGGCTTTGATTAAATATTCATAGCTCATACTAATGTGATTATCGTAGACATTTTGCTATTATTGTAGTTTAGTATTACCTTTTTCAATCTATATGAATATCGATTACATCAAATATAAGACATTAGTCAATAATTACTCTACATACTGACAGAGTCACTAATTCGATTGCTGCCTTGTATTAATTATCCCTTTATTCGTAAAAGAAAGAAGCACCGAAGGAATTGGTTAAGTAGAAAGGAAGAAGAACGAATTAACGACTTAAATAAAATAGGTTATTTGTAGTAATACGAATACTCAATTTGCGATTGGAATAGTGTTTAAGGGAACGAAGATAATTTAATTTCGATTCTCGGTCGCCATCATTTGCTTTCGCATAATTTATCCTGTCGTTTCATTAAGGGATGAAACTAACAGAGAGAGGAACAGAAACAGACCCTTACCGTTGCAAAGCTATGCAAATATTGCTTGGTGATTAATGCCAGCTACTGGCCGAAACACTGCCGCTTGTGCAATGGCAAATATTTATCCTTCTACCCTTCGATCTAATTGTTTAATCGATGATTGCGAACTAGGTTATACCTCCGCTCGATGGAACGCTCGATTTGAAAGTCAGGAAGGACATGATCGAAAAATGAACGAAAACATTACGTCAATGAGACAATTTCTAAAATCATTCTTTAAATATTAGATTCTTCAGAAAGTTTACAATATTTCTGACAATTGATATAAACCCGTTCTGTATATTTTATATGTCCCATAAGTAACGCGGTTTTTCTAATATCGTTAGATCATAAGTAATTATAGTGATTCGAGCTCGATTACTCGATTCCAGTACTCAATTTGAATATTCATTGAAATAAAAATTTTGTTATTTTTGCGAAAATAGATTGCCTTTAATATTGTTCAAATTCCTCGACGAATTTCCCAAACAATGTAGTACTTCAAAGAAAGCAGTGAATCGGATTTATCAAAACTGAAAACTTTTTCACTCCGATAGAAATTAGCTCGTACTGAAATGACATAAACAACGAAGTTTAATAAGAAGGATATCTCTGGCAAAATCTTAATTGACGTACTAATATCCTTACCTATACTAACAGCACTCGAAGAAACTTTCCGAGAAAGTCATGGGTATATCTACTTGCAAGATAACGTCCTATTCAAAATCCCAAGAAACAGTAGGACCGTGAATCAGACGGTGAATGTAATACATTACTGTGCTTTAATCCGTACAATTCATTCTCAACGATTTTATAACTAGAAGTTTGGATTGAGTTATTTGGAGATGGATAGTGAGATTCTGGGATACAGAAATCTGAGACAGATATTAGATTATCTCTGCGTGAATTCTGACACGAATCCCTCTTTTATTTCTTTCTTTTCCTCTTTCTCCCCTATTTTCTCCCTATTCCTTTCTTTATTCCCATTTCATTTCTCCCTTGTTTCTACCTATTCTTTCCTTCCCGTTGTGCACTTCGAAACTCGAAATGCGTCAACGCACGCCAACAAATATCCCAAACAACTGCACATCGTAAGACATTTGCACCTCTATAGCGGAAGAAATAGCGAAAGGACATTTTAGCCGATTGTCTTATGGATATCGTCCGCCCTTTAGAAAAACCAACCGTAGTATTGCCGACGCGAACCGACGATACCAAAGAGAATAAAAAATTACGTAGCCGAAATTGGATGTCCATTCCATCCTTTTATTCCCGTCGCTTTTCTTCTATTACAATATCAACCAACTCCAACGACTTTCAACGCCATTGAACCTTGTCGAGCGAAATTTTCGTCTTTGCAAAACAAACCGTGAAAACGGTTATATGCCAATAGCGCTTCTAACAGGGCGATTTTTCTCCGACTGGACTTTCAATTAAAATTTCATTGGCTCAGCGAATGCGGCAAAAAACGGAGAGGGTGAAAAATTAATTACGGTGCGTGGCGTGGCCTTCGCGGACAAAGGTGCAAACAGGGATGGCGAGTGGGCGCAGAAGTCGCGATATGGAAGGATTAATGAACCGCTAATCGAGTCTCAGGGCCGAGGGTCAGGGTAAACGAACGGGCATCAGACAAAATAAGAGGAACGTCGGACGAAAACACGCTCGAGAGAACGAGGAACGAGAGTTCGAACATCAAAGTCGGTGGAGGATAATGGCATTCGTTTCGGACGCTGGTGTACGAGCAGGATGAAACTTATCGCCGTTGGCATCTAGACGTCGAATACTGATTAAAGTAACGGAAACGTGGATAGCAACTTTCTGTTAATTAAATAGACGATGTCGGTTTGACCTCCACCGGTGGGATTGGTTGCTTATTGCTCTCGAAATTGTTTCGAGAACGAAAAATTTAGACAAGCGCCGAACGGTTAATAGATTATGGCTATCCACGCGGATTCATATTTTTATAAATACGACTCGGCAGATGAAATCTAATGATCTATAAAAAGATAAAAATATTTGTTAAAAAGAAGAGGGTTTGGAAAATCGTTACGACGAAATCGAACATCCCGTACATTACTATTAATACGATATTTTACTAACTAAGTAACTGGAACTAATATTAAAGGTAAAATTATACGATTTACGAGCTACAGATTATTATCATAAATTCCCTTGCGCAATAATAATAAGCTTGGTAATAAATCATACGAAATTGTAGAAGTAGAGTTCGCAAATGACGAGTCGTCCGATTATTACATGAAATTTGACTTAGAATTGCAAGATAGTAAAGTAGATCACAACTTGCCAGTTCGTAAATTTTATTAAATAATAAATTATTGTGCAAGAACATTCTAGTATTAAAATTCTCCGTTAACAGTCATGTTTCTCATCAATATGATGTGTAATTGTTCAGAGGATACGTGAAACGCGTAACTGATGTACCAACCTCCAGAGATGGTAATTCAACCGTTAAGCCGAGAGCCATGTTCAGTTCGAGGCAGAGTCCGATCCGACCTCTTTATCACTAGCAACCCATGGGCATAATTTTGCAACAGTATCTCGGAAGCGGAAGCTACGACGCTAGAATCCAGTAATTTCGTTGGCTGCGGCTTAATTTGTATCGATTCACGTGTTCGGAACATCGTGAACCTTCCGAGCTGTTTCTACAAATGCAAGTTTCACTTAGTGATTGATCAATGCTCTTTGTCACGAATTATCGATAGAATTTATCTAACAGAATGTTGTTTGTTTCTCATAAATGATAGGTTTGTGAGAAAAATAAGATAGTTACCATCTTTTTTATATGATGAGCCGAGTTTTGTATTTCAGTAACCTTAATACTCTATCGTGTTTTAAATCGAATTCTATCTAAAAAAAGAAATTAACCTATTCCTATAATTTGTAATTGATAATATATTGCCATAATCTAAGGAAATAATTACATTATGAACTATATTAAATTGTTAAAAATCCATTCAGGCCATCCTGCTGCGTATGAAAAATTGCGAGACATCGCCTTCTCCTGCTTTTTTTTTCAAAAATGGGCTACTAACGAGAGATCAATACGGTAAGCAACCTGTATACTACTTAACGAGAACATAATGCTAATTAAAGATAATCAGAAACGTTGGATTTCGTATATTTAGTATAGAAACGCATCGTTCGTAGCTCCAGTTAAGAGGACTACCAGTAGGCAAAGGACAAAGTAAGTAGAAGGACCATTTGATGTCAGACGAGCTTCGAGGAAATCGAGAATACCATTTGTAGGTTAATTAGACTAATCGTCGACATACAGACGGTGCTTAACGAGTCTTGCCTTTCCGACGTTTCCATTAAGCCAGTCAATCAGGTCTGTTTCAACGGTGAAAGAGACTCCATTCTCGCGTTATTTTGAATTTCAATAGAGACCGATGTTATCGGAGCTCTGGAAAGAGGAAATTCTGCACCGGATTCGCCGAAATTGAATTTAGGCTGCTTCGAATTCGACGAAGGAAGATGCAACAAGAGCCTCCTCGACGATGCAACGTGAAATTCTATAACTTATGGAACTAACAGGGTGATAACGAATATAACTTCCAACGAGGATGAACGTTTCTTATGAAACTGGCCGTTGCGAGCTCGCGTAGCATTGAACGCAAATTAAAAGGAAATCGATACTTCGTGATTTCGGACTATCGTCTGAAGTTTCATAAATCTTTATGCAACTCCAAAATCATTATAGAGAAATTGAAGTTATTAAACTATTGCGTGAATATTTTAGAAGTATAATTTCTATGAAAGAAATAGTAATATTTACGTTTGCTTTTAATTAGTATATATAATCAATTAATATTATCTTTTTATATTATTATATTTAATATTATTTAATTAATATAAATGGATTATTGTCCTTGAACACCTTTTTCCATCTTCCAAACGAGTTTTTTCTTCTCGTTCTTTGAATTAGGACACACTTTCACTCCGATATCCAATGTATATTAACTTCGATTTTATCTCTTTATATCTCAGAAAATTGAATAACTAAAATTACCATAGATTAAAATAGTTCCATCTGAAAATTTCATCGATTTTCAACAACGCAATGGTCCATTACTCAAATTGCCTCGAGCTAGAATTCTTGATCATCCCAAGTGCACAGTGTTACGTAGCACAAAAAGGGAACCTTCAGCAAAGTTTGGGCCATCACAAATGCAGATAGCATCTGGGGAATAAGCTTTCTCGCCGTTTTCTACCCTGGCACTTTCTTTACTCGCGACTCAAGGCGTGGAAGGAAAAATGCCCGAAAACGAACGCTCGTCGAGCTTCCTTCAGGATTCGATCCGATATCCCTCACGGTAGCGGCTATATCCGGCGAGATTCTGTTGTTCGATTACAGTACAGATTTATTTATCACTGGAAGCTTCTTACGCAAACAACTTGCGATGCAAAAGAGACAGAAATAGCAGCTTGTTGAGAAAAGTAAGGACGAAGTAGTGGGTATCTTTGACGCGCCTTCATGTAGAAAATGTTATTTCAATAGAATAACGTTATTTATGCGACAACGAATAAGTAATGTAAGATTTATTTATTACGATCTTCTGCAATTAGAAGGAAGAAACATCATTCGTATTTGCAAAGGCTGATGTACAATATAGTAGAACAGATCATATCAGTTTCATCGATGTTCAATTAGAAGTCTCGAAAGTTTAGCTCAGAGTTAACTAAATCTCAAAATTGACGTTTGATGATTTACTTATTATTCTTAAAAAAGATTGGCTACGAAATTTGTGTTTCTTATGGCACATGAATTTGCAAAGATAGGTCATTCGGTTTTCTGAAATATTCGACATTATGTATGTGAATAATAAAATATGACATGTGAAATAAAAGAGAGAGGCTCGAAGCTGTGAAAATCGCAAAAATTAACTCTTCGCAATCTCGCTTCGAAAAAGACTCCATCTACTCCATCCACAAACCTAATTGAACTGCCCCTTTAAACAAACTCCCAGTTACTCGATAAATTTACCACGGCCATTCTTTCGCCCACTTAATTCAGTCCCATCTATGAGTTCTCTAACCTCATAGCTTCGTAGATCGAGCGTGTAATGTGTGCGTCGGTGTCGCTAAAAACACCATTGCGCCTCCCACGTATACATTAATAACATCGTAGAGGTCCAGCAGGGGCAGTAAAAAGACCAACAAAGTCACGTAGAAAGAGAAAAAGGGAGAAAAGAGGGAAATACGCGTGGACCAAACGATGCATCATGGTACATTGTACCTACGCGTTTCGACTGCTTCGCGTCGGCTATGGCGTCGAGTGGCCTCGCACGGCGCTACAACAACGTCGCTGTGTCGCGTCGGGACAACGTATTCTCATTAGCAGGTGTCGCGGTTTTATTTTTCCATTTTTCCCGCTTGCTTCTTCCGGGTCGAAGTTATAAAACGATCATTCTTCGCTTCCGAACTTTTGACATTTTTAAATGGTTCGATCTTACTAAATAAACAAGATTCTATAAGTAGGATTGTAACATCTCGCCTTTCTTTTATCTTTCTCAAGCATCGCGATGCACTATTTATTTATTTCACGCCTTCTATATTTATGATATCACAAACTAAACAAGAAAATTAAAGTATTTCTCAAGAGAAAAACGTTTAAAACTTTCATATTTCAACCTAATTTTTCCCAGCGCGCGTTTCACTCTCCTGTGATATTACTTAACGAATTTTTAATACCAATTTACTCTGAAATGAAACTTCACACGGGAAAAACTTTTACAAATTTAGCTCGCATTTTCATATGAAATGGTCCCTCGAGGATCGTATCGACGATTCATCAAACAGCCTGTAAATTCCCATCCAATCAGACAGACATGGCGGAATCACCATTGTCACTCATAAAACCGTATCTGGTTTCGCCCTCGCGTAGCTACGGAACAAACCGTTTTCCGATAATCTTTCTGTGCCGCGTAAGTTTCAATGGCATCCCATATCGGCGTGTAAGCAGGCTGATGCACGGTTATTTCAATAGGAGCCGGTACGTGGCGCGATGAACGTGCAAAATGCAGTCGACGAGGCAAAAGGACCGTTCGTTTGGTCGTGTGCACGCCTTGTCGTACATTTCCAACTGAAACGAATCCACCCCTGTCAAAGCTTGACGCGTGTTGCCCTGGCGAGCAAGACAGATTCGAATGCCTTTCCGCTGCCTTCTGCAAACGTGATCCATCTTTTCGTCTTTCCACCATCGGAGAAAATGTTCTTCGTCGCGGCACGTGCGACGAGTTTTTATATAACCGACATTCCGGATACTCGTATATTCAAACGAAGAGTCGAATGGATCGTACGAAGTAAAGTAAATTTCAGAAACATTCGTGCAAGCGGATGTAATATTCGTGAAAGTTGGAAACGTACCTAGTCGAGAGATACATATTTGAAATTTTCTTGGCGAGTAACATTGAGTACCGTGGTCTATTCCTCGATTGGTGTCGAACTTGCATTGGTGTTATGAAACAAGAAGAAATCGGCGATGATGAATAAAATATAACGTGTCTGTAAACGCATTAGAACTACAGAATATCAGATTAGAATATCGGTATTGAAGGGTATTAAACGATGACTAATTCAAAGAATTCATGTGGAAATTTGTCATGCATGATATGATACGTGACAATTTGCCTGCCTGTGACAAGAATGTGCTAGGAAAGTGCTACGTGTATATGAACAATTGAAAAACGAAATAGTTTCTTATGAAATTCATAGAAGAATAAAAAATAAGTGTCAGGGTTGGAAGCTTATAGGAATCAAGTCAAATTGTATAACATTTGAGTACAGTTGAGAGGGACGTAAAATCTCTATCTGATATTTAAATATAGTCTTTACTATCTTATGTACTATCTTATTCTTGGATAAAACCTGAGGTCCAAATATAAAGAAAGCATCATACAAGATCTTTCACGTGAGTTACATCTGTTAAATTAAACGAAAATTTTTGCATTTTCTATGAAATATATCGAATTATTCTATCTGCATGAATAAAAATTTCCAATAACATTGCCATGTCCTAAAGATCGTCACAAACGATAGCAATGCCAAGAATTCAACGTCCGACACAAACCTCAGAAAAAGACGAAGACTTCTCGTCTAGTATTCAAAGTACCCTATAATTTCAAATATTTTACTTCCACGCGAATATTCAGGCGAAGCATAGTTAACAGCCTCGCCAAGATAAGGCCACATTTTTAACAATGGGCCGCACCGCAAGCTCGACACAGGTTGAAAACGAAACATTTTCCAATCGCTCTGTTGGCTCTGCATGGAAACTCGGTTACTTATTTCCAAACTGTTGAACTCGTCCCGGACTTAGACGAACTTCCCTATGCGGTAGACGTTCGTTTTCGATTCGAACGAGCACGAGACCTTTCTATCAAGGATCTCGCGACGACGTTCGCTCCCAGACCAGGATATAACTACTTCCGACGAATTGCGGACGGAGGTCGAAAGCGCATCGAAGCGAACCGTTCGCCATCGCGCTCACCAACCAACCCGCTGATCTCTCAACCACGCGCAGAACGACCCCAATGCACAATTTACGAGCGAACAACCTTCCATCCAAGTTTGCTTCCTCCTTTGATTCGCGTTTTCTCTGGCGACCACCGCGGATATACTGTTCCGGTTCATAGAATAAAGACACGATGCTCTGTCTGTTCGTTGTTTCGAAACGGTTAATGGTTCTTGTATTGAAAAAAGGATTATGGGGCAAAGCGGTTTGATAGGTTGAACAAAAAATTTTAGAATAGATAGATAGCCTTTGGACGAAGTATTAAGTTAATAAATAGGATTTTGCGAATTTCGATGCGTCTTTGCGTAATTAAAAGGTACAAAAATGCGCATACGATATGCGAAGATGTATAAAATATCCAAAATAGAGCATTTATTATAACATTTGGTGAATGAAACATATTTCTATCTAAATTATATTTCTCTGGGTATGTCCATAAAAATGTAAAAATGCATAAAAGTTCGTAGTCCAGTAATTTTCATTTATGCAACCAAACTGACTGTAAACTTCACCGTCTATTTTTATCATAGATCTGATTCTTCTAGTTAACTGTTCGTATTATAAAATATTATCTATATAGCTACATCAGTTATCAATGCCTAACATCACTAAACTAACTAAAAGTTTGATAGACTATTAAAGTTCGTTCGCGATTTACTTTGACAAAACGAACTGTTTTTGTTTTCGTGGGCAACAGGATCGCGGAAAAGCCGCGTAACGAGCCGCAACGTTTTCAAAAACTACGCTAAGTTTTCGCCGGTTTATTATTAATAACAACCGAGTGACGTAACAGGCGTGATTTCAGCTAGTTTCGTACCGGATTTTCTTGTTGCACCGTGACCAAAAAGGACCGCGCGACGAAACGATGAATTATTAGAGCGTTTACGGAGTACGTGCTTTCGACTGGTTTTAGTAAGTAGATATTCCGTGCTTCGTCGCTACGTCGAGAGTTTTTCGTGCAACGACGGAACGTCCTGCTTTGTACAAGAGGAATTATGAGAGGAAGTTGTTTTCTTTTATCGGACCGACTGAACAATTTCACGCTTGTTTACGGCGAATTTTTTCTCTCTTGCGCGAAGAAATTTTGAAATCGGCGATCCCTGTTAGTCGAATGTCGTGTTACTTATATTCGCGCTAAAATTTTAATCATTGTTATTAGGAATCTGCGATAAATAATTTCAGAGAATCTTGTCATTCTATACTGAGAGAAAATTTCTCTGAAGTTCTCTGATTTTAATTTATTTTAATCATATGAGAATGTAAATAGAGAAAGTCTTTGTATCAATTACAACTTAAATTTGTTCATAATTATTATTCGTGATAAAAATTTCGAAGTGATTTTATATTTATAGTACTTAAAAAAAGAAGTATTTTTATTTTTCAAAAAAATGAAACTTCAAGGCGTTATTCCTTACTCGCTACATAATATATTAACAAATTACCATTAACAAATAATCTTTATGCAGATTTTCTTTCCAAAACATTGCACATGTACCTCAGAAAAAATTATATAGAAAGTCATATTTGTAGAACGTCGGTCGTATAAATGAAAGCTTCTACCTTTTCAAAAAGGAACAAAAATTAAAATTCATGATTTTCCTCGTTTAATCGATGCATGATCAATCAACACTTAAAGTTTCTAAATAATTTCCATTCGATCAAATTAATTCGCGACCTCTATGATGATTTACATTATCGAAAACGAGTTTATTTTTAAGCTGCAGAACATTACGATTAATGTAAGAAATTGTTTAAAGATCGAGTACACAAGTCGAAAAACATGGTGACTTTGACATGATCGTCGGGTGTACGAGAAAGAATTGAATTCCAGCCATCAAAGACTGGGATAAATGATAAAAAATGGAATACGAACAAAGTGTGTCGAGACGACTGCAGACTCACGTCGAAATTGAACGTCGAATCGTGCGTTTATTGCACTCTAATAGACCCAACCTTAACCTAGGATCCTTTTTATCTCTGATACGCTAGTTGTCCTATAGTTTAGAGTCAAGTGTATCTTGATACGAAAGAACTGTACGTAAAAAAGCCTGCCATCTTCGAATAAAATGTCACGACACGATTTTCGTAAGGCATTTCGCGCAATATGCTACGTCTGAAACGTGTCACATGAATACTGATTACGTGTCACTCGAAGAATTTTCCCCCTATGAATTTTCCTGATTAATGCTACTTGAAATGTTTGCATAAAAATTGATGTAGAAAGATGATGGTCTTAATATGAAATTTGAGACTGGGTTAAAATTTTACCTCTAAAATTTATTTACTGCGAATTTCATTTTACAATGGCACAAAATAATTTGTACTGTAAAACGTGTATATATACGTATAGTTAAAAAAAATTGAATTTTACTTATTGCACGTTAAAGGAACAAAGTTTAATCCTCTTAATTGTACATAACGTTATGATACAAAATGAAAGTGTCCGAAAAAGTCGATACAAAACTTCTGCTATGTGTTAATAAGGTCAAGTAAATAAAGAAAGTTTATATAAACTGATGTCCGAAATTGCTTTATCGAAGAGTTATAAGCTTTCGAAGATTCCCAGGAAAGTTGTTCTTAAGACTTGCTATACAAAATCGTAGGCAGACAAATGCATTTACTACTATTTCTACAGCGGCGGAAATATTGAAGAAAGTTTGACGAACATTTAGTTCGACGAGTATTCTTGCAGAAGGAAGGAATTTCGAACGTTCATTATAACTGCCAAAAATTTTTTAACGCTTACAACTCTTCGATAAAGCATTTTCGGGCGTTGATTTATATTGACTTCTTTTACCTACTTAACCTTCATGAACACGTAGTATAAGTTATATTGCGACTTTTTCGGACACCTGTATAATACCTTCAATAAGTCGAACTTACAATTCATACGTGTTGATCCAGATAGGAAATTTACTTTCCAAACGACGGTGGATATATTCATTTGAATACTTTTTACATAAAACAGAGAAAGAAATACGCGTGACGAAACGAACATTTTCTAAAATCAGTCTCCTATATTTCTTTCAAAATCGGAAAATCCAGGCAAGTTACGTGAAGCAATTTCCTAGAGAACTCACGAGGCAAAATTCACCGAAGTCAAGGAATCGAATAAACAGATTCGTCTACGGGGAAATCGGGGGAGACGCGTGAGGATCGCGAGGAAGGATATGCAGGGGGTAAGTTTCGGGATCAACTCACCGGCGCAGCTGTATCCATTTTTATGAAGAATGTAGCCGTCCTTGCAATCGCACTCGTACATCCCATCGTGAAGTTCGTAGCAGAGCTGCTCGCACGGAGACCCGTGACCGCATCTTCCTGAAATGCAAAAAGGATTGTCATGATGAGAGACTTATTTGTATCCAGAATGCGAAGAAGAAACAAACGAATGATCGTGTTCGAAGGATATTCGACGTCGCGAGTTTAAGATAGGTTCCATTTTCGACGACTTTAGAAGGAAGAACATTTTACCATAAAAATGGAATTTTCTTCTGTGATTCCGTCGTGATAACATACTTTTGTTTTGACACGTGCAGTATCAATAGAGGTTAGGCTAACAACGAAGCTGTTGATCGTGTCGTTTCTTAACACTTCGCGGTCTCAATATATTTAATATTTTATCACGACTGGTTTAAGTGATCACGATTAGACGACGGATATTTATGCACGCGTAGTTTTACGAATGTTATCAAAGAAATGGACGTTAGATAGAGATCTGTTCCACTTGCCAAATATTATAAAATATATAATGAATGCTTTACTTTAAATATTTTATATATTTTGAATATATGTGCGCTCTTTATGTTTCTGCATAGTTGAATTTTCTATAAATGTGCAAATATCTAATTATAACGAAGTATAGTTACAACATATATTATAACGCAATGAATCGATTAATTTCTCAACGAGCTTCGGCAATAAATATTCCCTTCCATAATAGATCAACGATTTAACCATGCAACGATAGATACATAGATTCGATAACAATATCGAAATAACATACACGTACTTGCACGTTTAACGTTCGACAAAGCATAAATTACCAAACAATAAATATCACAATCCCTAACTAATAATGTACGAAGAGACACCATGGAAGGTCCACGAAAAGTCCTCGAACAATCAACGAAAACGCCCACGAAGAAAGGTCGTAATAATTACATCGAGCGAGCCATCTCGAATTTATTAAGTCGCAGGCTAAACGGAGGATATTTCGCCGAGGGAAGATAAATCTCGGCGATTGCCAGCGTCGTATTTTCTCTAGCGGTGCGCGGGCCGACGAGAAAGCGCTTCATTTACCTTTGAATTATTCTGTCCCCTCATCGAAACGCTGGCTCAGCGTCGTTGCTCTCGCTCTGCGCTTTAAGGATTTTCCAACAGCTACGCGACGACTCGACGGTCGATCGACAGCGACGACCGCCAGAATAATTCACGTCTAACCGCGAACTTCCTGCAGGATTACAATTTCCTGGCCTTCTCTACGGTCGTAGACAGAAAAAAGTGAAAGGTAGGTACCAATGAAATTTACTCGAACTAGTAGCAGTGTTCTACACTTAAGCTTTATTTGCTATTGGATTGCGGGTTTTTATGCAACTTCGTATTGTTAAGAGCAGAACTAAGAAAATGGAACATACGTAATGGAATTTGTTTAGCATACGACAAATTATAACGAGCCCTCCAGTTTGGACGTTTTTTATACTATCGTATATACATCCTAGTATTATATACATCCTAGACACTTTTTCGTCTTTAAATTTATTATAAATACATAGAAATCTTCAGTCTATTTATTATATATCCTTATAGTACATAGGTTATTTAGCAAACTTATCGAAGTTCATATTTACGTTTAGGCGTATGCAAACAAGTGTGGTAATAACTGAAATTCATATTTACCTTTAGATGTACCTAAACAAGTTATTTTTAACGAAACTTCATTGCTATGTATTTCTACTAGCTGCCCACTTATTCCTATCCCCGACTATATATATCCTCTTACAGTACGACCTGTTCGAACCTTATTGCCCTCAGCCTTTTCCACTGGCGATACGATGACCACCTTTGGAAAGCCCTCGATTTTCCCTCGCGTGTACTTCGTGCACGTATGCTACGTACACCGACCGTGAATTGTAGACCCTCCCTAAATTCAATTCCAAGGAATCGTAGCTGAAGAATAGGATTAACGTGAACTGGATATAGCATGGATATACAAGGGACAGTTGTAGGAGTTAGGTTGTTTTCTAAGCCGGCGATTTTGCACACTTTAGTTTCTGAGAAGGTGATTTCTATTTTAAGAGATGGTGAAGAAATTGAGTAAACGGGTTGCGAGGATGGTTTCAATATTTTTAGAGTCTTCTTGTAGAGTTTAACCTATATTATTTAGGAGTTAAAAATATTTGTTCGTTGATTTTGTATAAGTTATTATACGACATATAAATAGTCCGTACAAATATTTTCATATATAAAATAGTTTTTCGATACATTGACAAAATTTGTTCATTTTACTGGAAAATCGAGCGAAACTTCGTGCGTTAAGGAATTAATTCTTTCGATGTAAAATCAACCTGACGCAAATTAAACCGAGAGAACTATAGACCAAAGAAAAGATAACGATATTTCTCAACTTGTTAATCCATAATCCCTCTACAATTCCCTTTGAACCTTGGCAAAACCGTACAGCGTCAAAATAAAATTACGCGCCTGAATTTCTGGTGATTTTCGTACGCATTCCGAACATCCGACACGATTCACAAAAATTCTGTTTACACGTCGAAAGCATTGTTTCCGCGGATCAGGAACGTTGCACATAGTTTCTATAAGCAACGTAGCCAGGTGGATTTATTCAAAAAGTCTCAGCCACGTAAATGCACCATAAATTCGCGAAGTGAAGAAAAATGGATGATTCGCTAACTCCGTGGCGAACAAACCCTCGCCAGCCCCCTTTCTCGCATCCCCTTTTGCGTTTTTATGGCTCGACGTTAGAATAACTTTTCGTGCCCCCTCCTGGGGAAAGCTGTGCCGCGCATCTTTCGCGTTGTTCGCATAATAAATAACGATAAACCCGAGCGAAACCTTCCATCGCGTCGTCTCAAACGAACGAACGCATCGTTCCATAGTGGTCGCATCGCCTACCATTATTTACGATATCCTGTGGCGTGATCGTGCAAATAATTTAACATTTACCTACCTGCTGTGATTAAAATTAATATACACGTGCGTAGAAATTGCATTGATTGTTGATTAATGCTGAAGGCCATTTCCGAACTTACCTGATCTTAATTAAAATTCAAGCTAAACAGCGTGCTTAGGATAATTTATGAAAATTTATGAGCGATATTATAGAAGGCAGGCAAGATCATGATATCTCGACGTGGTGCTATTTTCTGGTTTGTTTTCCAACACAACTTTGGAGATGAAAATTCACGGGAAAAATTGTGAATAATACAGGTATAATTAGACTGCGGGTGTTTACGTATTTATGAGAAAGTGTGTAGAACTGTCTGAAATTCGCAAAGCAAATATTTAAAAGTAACCAAAATGTAATGTAACTATAATATTCAAAAGGTGAAACGAATTTTTATTTCGGCTGTTTTTCATTACTCGTGTTTATAACAAAATGAGGTTGCATACATATGGACAACCCATCTGTGATATTCCGACAAAATGATTAACCTTCTCACAGAGAAGAAGGTTTTGATGAAATGATTTCTACAAATCTAAAAGAGAAATTGTGAGTGCGATAGAGCCTCGATTATCCACCATGATGTCTGCGTCCTATCTCGAATAATCGAAAACTCGTATAATACGGAAAGGTCTATTAGTGTTCGTCAGTAAATCGCATAATAAAATCGTGGAAAACATTTTTATAACGTAATATTACACATGTATTTAGATTTAATTCGGTCGAAATCGGTCGAAAGTTTGACTAACTGCTCTCACAATTCCTGACTATTTACACTTTCGTATTCTTTGTGTTAAAATTTCAAACAGGATGAAGTCGTGGTAAAGTTCAAAACCCCTTCGATTAGACAGGATTTGGATAAGCGAGAGCCTACTGTTACAAGACTATACAATAATATGTCGACGTTCCTCTGCCATTTAATTTATTTTACGTTACTTTCTACTATCTAATTACTATAAAACTATCGCAGTTTTCATACGAGACTCTCATTTGAAAAATTCACTACAATTTTTCACATGAGTAATATAAATATGTAATTCAGAAGGAAAGGAGTTTCGTAACCTCGGTATTGTTCCTTCGTGTACGAAAAAATCTCGTTAACCATAATAGAACCGTCTTAAAAGTATCAAAATGATATGCACGTTTCGCTGTTACTCATGCGTCGCTTCAAACATTTCGGCGCCGCTTTCTAATCCACCGTTCTATATTAAAATCCAGCTACGTGGATCGCATTTTCGTGTTAAGAAGCCGTTGGCAGATAGTATAAGAGACGAGTATATAAGCCGCATGATGGCAAAAACGATTTCGTAGCGGCGTCAGACGCTCAGGCGGTGCAGCCTCATTTTTCTAACAAAAAAAAAACCAAGAAAATATGTGATTACTTTTACGCTTTTACGCTTTCTGCCGGCTGCATTTTCAGAGATTACTCCCTTAAATTTCGGTCACCGTCGTGTCACGCTATTCTTCTCCACTGCATTGTCCCGCACATTCAAACATTTCCACCTCCGGTATCGTCGTTTCGCATCGCGTTACTCATTCCCTCGTCCCTGATCCGAATCTCTCGTTTTTCCTCTCCGCGAATACAGAAACACCCAGAATTACCGAAGACAGAACTGGGCCATGTCGCGAGCAGGAAACGAAACAATACAAAATGACCGGCTAGGACGAGACGACTTTAGAACGAACGCAACCAGAGAATCACCGTCTGGAAGAATCTAACAGAGAAGAAAACTAGACACTGATTCCGTTTCGCGAGCGACAATTTCGTGGCGCGCGATTGTGGGGCTTCTCATTCATTAGGATAATTAACGTCAGCGGCGGCGTCACTCGTGCCAAGTGCTTCTATTATTCCCACGTGCGAGAGATTCCGTGTACGCCGCGAAAGTTCCGCTCGCGTATGCATTCGTGACCCGCATTCCACCGCGGCCTCGATTACGCCAGCGAACACCACGCGTAGCAAATGTTTTTGTTCCGACGACGTAGGAAATGAGGAAACTAGGGAAATGCTTTAAGCAAAGACAAAAGTTGATGGTGGAATTGCAGGATGTTGTAGGATGTGACGTTAGAATGTGTACATGACAAGAAAAATAAACGAGGTAGTCGAAGAATTTGAATTTGGTAGATAGTGATAGGTTGCTAGGTTTAATGAAAACCTTGATAGAGGAAGGTTCGACCTTTTTGCTTGTAATAATGACTGTAACCGACATTTACAAAATTTATCTAAATAAAACGTTTGATTGTTGAAGTGATTCTCATTTCCAGGAAAACTCTACATCTTTTCTAGTGTTTAGTTTTCTTAGTCTTCGAAGACATTGAGTATTGTTTAGCTCTAAATCAATTTGAAGGGCCCCTCAGCCTCATATCCTTTTCTAGGAACATACCTTGCACAGATGGTGTAGCGGGGTATAGACGGGCCAGTTTTCGTAATTATATAAATACGCATATGCATATATAAAGACCCATGGCTTTGAAGCTCTATTGTAGAGTAATGCTGCTAGCGTGCGGATCTGGACTAACATATACTGTACTTATACTTATTTCAATATATTTCTATTATACATTCATCCATGCATTTCCTCTCTCTATTTCGAGATAAACTCAACAGTTTTGCGCGCTGAATTTCTGTTACGAATAATAGGTATACCTAATGCATGGCGTGTTTCATGCATTTTTGAGACGTAGAAAAGCGTATGTTTATACTATGACATTTAGTTATAACATTTTACTACAACATTTAAGTACAACGTTACGTTAGAACATTTTACAGCAACATTTAACTATAACGTTTTACAGTTCTCAAGAAACTTAATTAAAAGCTGATCTCCAGGGGTAGTACACGATCTTAAGTACGAAGAATTTAGACGTCCGAAAAAGGAATAGATGGAGACAACTCCCTGGTACACATGCATCAACTTGTTGGACACCGCATAGCGTCTCGAAGCACTCGGAAGGTTTCAGAAATTCTGAGGACGTCGGTGGGTTGCAGAGTATCCGGAAGCCTGAGCAAGTTTTAGGGTGCTGAAAGACATTAAGAGGTTCCTTATGAGAACATTTGAAAGTCTTAGAAGGTTCTGAGGAATCCAAGAGGCTTTAGGGGATTCTACAGGATTCAGGCTCCTTCAATAATCTTCCTAAGATCACATCGAACACCATCTGAATTGTTTCAGATTGACAAATACCCCTGATTTAATCTAAACTTGCGGATAACCTCAAAACATTCTAAGATATTTAGATAGTATGGAACCTATCGGAGTTTACAGATGTCGTAGTATTCTCAGAGATCTTTGGAAACCATGGAGTCCTTGGATGTCATGGTATCTAACGAAACCTTTGAAAACCACGAAACTTGCAAAGACGTCAAAGGCTTTTGATGGTATGCCAGTACAATGTCTGGGCACCGAACTTGATCAGATCTGCTTCTCGACCGTTGTATCAGCTATTGTTTTTCAATATTTTCAATCTGTTAGCTTCTATCACTTTTTTACGCGTTTAGGTTACATATAACAGATTTTACTTTTTTCGTATACCACTGGAAAATTCAAATTGTACTAAGAAAATATCTGTGTAAACTATTTAGTCAATGAACTAGGAACAGAAATATAAAAATAATATATCAGCATTGTCTCATACAGTCAAATTCGTATTGTAATATCGGAAATAAAATATTATTATTGATGATGATTTATTTACAATAAATGAATTGTACAGATGTTGATTAAACAGAAGAACGATGGTTGCTTAACGTGAACTAATTACAATAATCTAGACAACTCAATAGTTAATTTGCAACTCTCGTCAAAACAGATCCAGCGCTCCTCACATGTAAGCTTCACGCTCCGAAAACAAACCTGCTCTCCCGTCACCATCAACAATACAACAATTCCTAGCAAGGACACAGTCAGATACCTGGGCATGACCCTGGACAGGAGACTAACCTGGAAAAACCACATCACAGACAAAACGAGGTAACTAAAGGACAAACTAAAAAAATTCTATTGGCTCACGGGCCGACGCTCCAAACTAAACACACAGAATAAAATTACCCTCTATAAGACCGTAATAAAACCTGTCTGGACCTACGGAATCCAACTATGGGGAACAGCAAGTAATTCCAACATTGAAATACTTCAACACTTCCAATCGAAAACGCTAAGATCCATTATAAATGCACCCTGGTATATCACCAACGAACTAATAGATCGCGACCTCAAGATACCAACAGTCAAAGAGGAAATAGCAAAATATAGCGACAGATATAGCAAAAGAGTCAACAAACATCGAAACCCCCTAATTACTGGACTACTTGACACGTCGGACCAGATCCGCAGGCTGAAGAGACACTACCCGCTAGACCTAAACGCTAGATTCAATTAGTTATCTAAATTAATTATATCTACTTATTTATAATACATACCTATAAAATATACTTATCTATAATAGGTATTAACTTATTATAAGTAATTGCCATGTCACTGCGCCAGGCCAGAAAAAATTACTGAAAATTCTCAATGCGAGAATTGATTGTAAATTTTAATAAATAAAATAAAAAAAAAAAGATCCAACGCTCTCTTTTTCTCTCACGCGGACCGCACTTTCACGACAAGTGTGACTAGTGTAACGTCAATTCACATCAAAGACCAGGCCACACACCGCGGGCGGGATGGCGCCCAGATGTCTGCACATGCTTGGCGCGTACCCTCAATAGTCCTATGATAAGTACCCACCGGGGGTCTTGGAATTTTCATAATTAAGGTCCCCCAGACCAAGCGAGTATCTCTTGTCTTAGGTTTTCTTTTACGTTTATTGTCTACTACAGGTTAACACGGAAAGTTAGTTTTCCTCACGTTTGGTATGTTCCGTTCGCGTCTCACGAGGGCGGCTAAAACCCTTCCTGGTCCACCAACTTTTTTATTATCCAATCGGAAACTGTGTCTACTGCCCTCACTTCCCTAACACTAGTTAGAGTGACACTAGCAACACTTCTCAACGCGAGAATTGATTGTAATTTCAACAAATAAATAAAAAAAAAAAAAAAAAAAACTAGCAACACTCGCACTCTCGACAACGCAACTCGCACTCTCTGACTTCTCGATTCACACTCTCTGGCTTCTCCACTGACACTGGCTGTTCTAGCATCCCTTTGTCTTTTCTTAGGCCCACGTGTTCCGCAAACATTCGTGGCCATAGTCACATAGGCCTTTTCTACGAAACTATTCAATTGAAGGACCGACGACACATTGATGGACCCGACGACGCCTCGGCTCTCGCGACATTGTTTATGGTTTACCCGATATCTTTTAGGCCCTTTTGTCCACGATATTACAGTATCAATTCCAATTCTACGTAGTTATGAAAGTTATTTATAATATAGTTTCACTAAAAATTTATTTTCAATCAACTTCTACATATTCAAAATTCATCTACGTCAAATTGTTATAGGCTTAGAATGGTTTCCATGGCGTTTCCAATGTTCACTCGCAGTCGGCAGGATTGAACAACATTATGGTCGTTTACGTCGAACCCCACGGGATTGGAATTGGTCATTTCGGCTATCAACAATCCGAAATCGTATGTATCGAATCTCAAAGTTTCGCGTCCCACGAGTGGTGGGTCAGCTATATCTGATGCTAACCATCTAGAGCCATCGCTAGTACCGGTCTAAATTGTCCATGTCGCGCTTCACAAACCCATTCATTATTCGATCCAAGAGAGTTTGAAATCGTCAGCAATAATATACACGAGTTCCAACTCGTATATGGAACATGCAGGGATTTAACTGAATCAATTCCATTGAGATTATTCATATAATTTCTAAATAATTGACTCATCTATGCTTTCACAAACATGACTACATGTGACATTTAGCGCGCTTAATGCTAATAAGAATAGTTAGGGGTGCTCTTAGACAAACAATAATACTGTGAATATGTGAAGGTTCTCAACGAAAATGCAATTTGTCAATAAATATTGACAATATTGTGTTGGCGATATACAGGGTGGTTGGTAACTGGCGGTACAAGCGGAAAGGGTGTGATTCTACGCGAAAAAAGAAGTCGAAAATATAGAATGAAATTTGTTTAATTCCTTTTTTTTCTTTTTAAATTTTTCGGTCGAGACAACGATCTACAGTGAGATCCGTTATAACGAGACGTGATAAAGTGCACGCGTACCGAGCGAAAATTCAAAGTCGATTTTCTCGAAAACAAAGCCTCAAACGAAAAATTTTTATTCTATATTTTCGACTTCTTTTTTCGCGTAGAATCACGCCCTTTCCGCTTGTACCACCAGTTACCAACCACCTTGTATATCTTTTTTTTTATTTATTTATTTAAATTTTACAATTTGTCCAGTAGGACATTTGGTAAAATATTACAGCGGTATAATAATATAACATGTGGGTGGCTACCCCCAGTGGGGTACCATCATTATGTTTGTTAGGTTATGTCCTTTGTGAGATCTGTTGGGTGTTTCCTTTTTAATCTTCTTTTTATGCTTGATGTGCCGACCGTTCCCCCTGCCAGCCGGTTCGGGTGCGTTGCTATTCTTTCTCTGTACCTTCTTGCACATCTGCTAATCTCCTCCTTGACTATGACTAATTCTAAGAATTTTAGTTTGCACTGCCTCTATTTTGGTTATATGGCTCATTGCTGCTGTTCCCCATAGTGCTATTCCGTACGTCCAGATTGGTTTTATGACCATTTTATATATTTTTAGTTTGTTTTCTATGCTTAGTTTGGATTTTCGACTTGTTAGCCAGTACATTTGTCTCCTTGCCATCTGTATTTTGTCTATTGTTGCTTTAATATGCTGTTTCCATGTGAGTCGTGTATCTAAGTGGAGTCCTAGGTATTTGACTTGCCTTGTTTGTATTATGTGTGTGCCGTTTAGTACAATGTTTGGTGGTATCTGTTTTCGCAGTGTGAATGTAATGTGGTTGTATTTATCGGGGTTTGCTTTAATTTGTTTAACTTAAAGCCATTTTTCTATTTTTGTGATATATTCTTGTAGTAATGTGACTGCTGTTGCAGGGTCAGTGTGCCTGACTAGTACAGCTGTGTCATCCGCAAATGTCAGTATCTTGCTATTTGTAGTTGTTGGTATGTTGGCCGTGTATAGTGTGTATAGAATTGGTCCTAAGACGCTTCCTTGCGGAACCCCTGCCTTGATGTCTTTAACTTCAGAGTATGTGTCTTTAATTTTTACTACGAAGGTTCTGCTGCTTAAGTAAGATTTAATTAAATGGTATATCTGCTCCGGGAATTGTTTTCTGATTGATTGAAGTAGGCTTTCTTGGTTTATTTTGTCAAATGCTTTCTCGATGTCCATAATGAGAGCTGTGCAGTATTGTTTGTTTTCTAGTGCTAGTATTATTTCATTGACCAGTCTGTGCATTTGCTCTATAGTGGAGTGTTTGTTTCTGAATCCGAATTGGTGATCCGGTATTAATTTTTCCTTTTCTATTATTGGTTTTATGCGGTCGTAAATTACTTTCTCTAGTATTTTAGAGAACACAGGAAGTAATGAAATTGGTTTGTATGATGTAGTTTGATGTGAATCTTTGCCTGGTTTAGGTACCATTATGATCTGTGCCAGTTTCCAAATTTTAGGAAAGTATTGAATTCTTAGTATTGCGTTAAATATTATTGTGATTTGTCTTATCGCTTTTGGCGGAAGGTTTTTCAAGATTTTGCCATTGATTAGGTCGATTCCTGGTGCTTTATTATTTTTTGTTTTCTCGATTATGTTTCTAATTTCTTGTGCTGTTCTTTTGGGTATGGTGTAGTGTTTGTCAGTTGATGTACTAGTGGTTAGCGCATCCTCTACTGAACCACCCTGTATATGTCGGAGATGAAAGAACACCGGAGCCTTTGGAATTTTGGATAATCCCGCAACATTGTAATCTAGAGTCTACCATAGCTGTAATTAAACAATGGTAGTTATTCAATTCGATTGTAATTGTTCGAGACTTGTGATAGTGAGCTTGAGCTCTAGGCGACAGCCAGTCGCCGGTCGAGGCTGCGGTCACGGGATGAACGCTTTGTCTGGCAGAGGTATGGAGTAATTCTATAGGTCTCCTTAAAAGAAATATTTATGGCGGCACGCGACAGTAAACATTCCAACGGTCTCTGTCCCGTGGCCCGCCACACGCAGACCCTATTCTTCGAGTAAGATGATTGCCAGATGTCGATGCGTCTCCGCAGTACATGTTCAGCTAGCCCGAGGACCCGTCATAAATCTTAAGATTTAGCTAACTAAAGTCCTTCAAACAGACAAACAGTCTTTGTCCCAACTACGAGAAGATAGAGAAGACCTATTTCTCAACGAACGACGTCTCCCACCAGCAACTTTCCCTCGAGGGTGGCTATCATCTTTTTCTAACCACCGATATGGAGATTGACCAATTAGCAGCAACGCCAATTTCCCTTACTTTCCGAACGAAGGCTATCCCTGACGAATCCGATGATTCCGTGCCCTTAGACACACCCCAATATAGTTTTCCTCTGTGGCATCATCGGGACGGGAAATTCATTCTCTCTCGCGATCTCATCGACTAAAGAGTAACGACTTTACGATCAGTGATTTTTACGTTTTGCCAACAAGGAGTCAGACTTAGATTTTGCGAGAACGTTCATCTATCATCCCGTTAACCGCGGATTCGTTACCGAACCTGAGGCCATCGTCACTAGTGTCGCGAGTGCATAATTGCTGCGATCAATTGTCAAGGCTGTATCAACTCTATTATTGTAATAAACCACACCTGTGTGTACCGCATCAATGGCTCATCCCCGTGAAGATTCATTTGACGCCCACAACCCTGCTCCTACTCTAAACCCGACATTAGAAGTAGGATCAGGACAGCTTCAAAAGCTGCAAGGGCAGGTCGCCATCATGCGCGAGCTAATTCAGACGCTAATGCAAAGGTCGAGTACGGAATCTACGAAATTAGCATTACCACGTTTTAACCCAGACGTCGCAGGTGCCGATCCAGTTGCGTGGTGTTCGGCTGTTAGTCGGCTTGTGAATGAAAAACCTCTACGAGGCAGCGCGTTATACTCTGCCTTAAATGAAGCTTTAGAGGGTTCTGCAGCACATTGGCTTACGCAAACGATGGAAGACGAAGAGATTACCTGGCCAATCGTTAAGGAACGATTCCTTGCGCAGTTCGGCAGTGAAGAGACAACGGCCTCGGCGTTAATAGTGGTAGCCGGGGAACCACAGGGGAAGAACGAATCTCTAGGGACTTATTACTATCGTCTCTATTCCCTCCTGAAGACGAGGTGGCGACATTCTACGAAGGACGAAATACTTATCGCCATCATTCTCTTCCTGGCAAGCATGCGCAACCAACGTTTAAAACGAATGGCTCTAACGAGCGACATCAAGACGGAGGACCAATTTTGGAACGAAATGAGACCCTTCCGCTACGAGGAGGGGCCGACATCTTCGCCAGGAAATTCACCGGCGGAACCCGAAGCCAAACGACGCAAGCTATCGGCCCACCAGGTGAGGTGCCTTTACTGTGGTACCCACGGTCATAAAATAATGGAGTGCTGCAAGAGGATGCGTAGTGAACAGCAGAAGGATACACGACGCCAGAAAAGAAGCCGACCAGCCACATCGTCCAAGGTGGTTTGCTTCAAGTGTCATGCGGAGGACCATATCGCACCTGACTGTCCGCTACTGCAGGATAGAAAACCCGACCTCAAGAACGAACATCCAGTTGACTCCTGCGTGGTGGAGTCTCCAGTTGGTAGTTTAAGTCATTTGGGTGAGTCGTTCCCATTTTACTTCAATTCTGGAGCCGAATGCTCATTAATTAAAGAATCTACAGCCTCGAAATTTTCTGGCAAACGAACGACTGATGTGGTAGTAATGCGAGGCATAGGGAATACTTGTGTTAAAAGTACATGTCAGATCTTGTCCACTGTATGTATTAATGGTTTTACGTTGGAGATAACTTTTCATGTCCTTGCTGATAACTACCTAAAATACGATATCATGATTGGTCGTGAAATTTTAAGCCAAGGTTTTGACGTGAATATTACACGAAACAGCGTCGATATTTGTAAGACAAAAATGCTTAACGCCTGTAGTAAAACCGCGGAAGATGCGGTCAACATTAACGAGACACTGATGTAGTTGATAACGACAAAGATCGATTAATTTCTGTTCTCGAAAAATTCAAAGATTCGTTCATTACGGGTTTCCCGCGTACTCGCGTAAGTACGGGCCAGTTAGAAATACGTGACCCTAACGTCACCATACAAAGAAGCCCTTACAGACTTAGCGAGGAAGAGCGAAAAATAGTGCGCGAGAGGAAAAAGAAGTCGAAAATATAGAATAAAAATTTTTCGTTTGAGGCTTTGTTTTCGAGAAAATCGACTTTGAATTTTCGCTCGATACGCGTGCACTTTATCACGTCTCGTTATAACGGATCTCACTGTAGATCGTTGTCTCGATGGAAAAATTAAAAAAAAAAATAAAAAAATTTTTATTCTATTTTTTCGACTTCTTTTTTCGCGTAGAATCACACCCTTTCCGCTTGTACCAGTTACCAACTACCCTGTATATATGTACATGTAACTGAATAAAATTTCTAAGTTTATGTTATCATACATGTATTATAGCAATTCTAAGATTAATATACTATACACAACATATAATTCTTCTAATTCTCATAAAATCGATAACATTTTAAAAGAAATAAATCGATCGTTTTAAATGAAAGATATCTATATAGCTATAGAGTCAGTCAATCAGTCAATCAGTCAATTGAGAGGCGAGTTTAAATGACAGACGAGAAGCCGAACAGCCAATACCGAAGCATGGCAGGATGTGCAATGGATGTGCTGATTAACCCACATTAGCCTAGTGACACGCGTGTAAACGCGTACAAAGCTGCTCTAGCTATGTCGCCTAACTCGTAATGAGACGTCCTAGGCAGGAATCTGATTAATAGTCTTAGCAACAAAAACACGCATACATCTTTATTACTCAACATTTCATGCCACTGATAGCGATGGCGCATCGTCAAAGGCTTAATTACGTTCCATCAATTCTGTTTTGTCGACGTAAACTTGTAATTATATTTAAATGCAATTATGTAACATGTAACTTCTGAGGTTTAGTAGTTAGTTACTGTGTTGTTATGCAAATGCAAAATGTTAAATTACGATGCTACGTAAATGTTGAACACTAAGTTGTGTTCTTGTGTAAATGTAAAATAAATTTTTTCGTGCCTGAGATGTAAGAAATAACTACATGCAAAAAATCATTTTATTCCATTTGAAAAATTAATATCATAATTCGCCCCTTCCGCTGTTTTCTCACAGGTTACCTAACAAAGCGTAAATATTGTGAATCAAACGATATTGTGAATTCAACCATAAAAAGATCGTTAGTCGGTGGTAACGAAAAAAAGGCTAAAAACGAAGAAAGACGTTCCGATTGAAAATAATTGAAGTTGAACTTTAAGTAGCGAGATTGGTGATTCAAAAAGGTGGCAGCAGGAAAGAACTTTCAATCTTTTAGATGGGTTAACTTCGTGACGAATCAAACCCGTGTACAACTGTATCGACGTGAATCGAGTCGGCGACAAATTCTCTTGTCTATTTTCTGAAACGACCACAGAATTTATATTCCCCATAATTTTCCGCGTTCAAGTTAAATCATTGTCGCATCGTGCATTCTGGCCCATTTCGAATGTAAAAAATCAAAAACATTAAAATACGGACCAACGATAAATTTTACGACTCTTTGGAATCATTAATCTCACAAGCGGAATACTTCAGTTCGCTTAAATCATGTGTGATTACGTTTGCCACATTGCAAACTAGACGTTATATTGCTAATTAAGTTTAATATCCAATTATTGGATTGTTGAGAAACTTCATAGTGTCCTTGACGATAATCAATTAAAATAGATGTAATCAGAAATATTACATTATATTCATGAAATTTCCACCAAATATTTATATATTAAATTTAGAACAAATACCGTTCTTGGTACGAAAAAGAAATAGAAATCTATCGATTAATATGATTTTTTTTTTCAGCAAGATGACAGTAAACATTAATTGAAATGTTGATTTCTTCTCCTCGATCTATTGAACATTTCGTTACGAGTGAAAGATCACTGTTATATTAATATAATATTTTGAGATATAGTTTGTTTCAATAATCACGATGTAGTAAAAGAGAAAACGATTCTACGTAAAAATATAAGCCGAAAATATGGAATAATATTTGCCCATATAAAGCTTTGCTTTCAAGAAAATTAATTCTGTATATTCGTAACGTTACTGCACGTTTTTTAATTTATTCTCCTTATAGTTTGTTTCAATAATCATGACATAGTAAAAGAGAAAACGATTGTGCTTTCAAGAAAATTAATTTATGTTCTCAAACAAATTAAAGATAGTAATATCCTTGTAGTCTTAAAAAATTCGCCTCTCTAATTAAAATTACTCCCGTTGCATATTTTTAATTTATTATCTGAGAAAAATTCATAATAACAATTACCTACTAATCACAATAAATCCGTCTCTAAGAATCTTCAAATAAATCCTATCTATCATTCGTAAATTAAAAATCCATGAAACAAAGGAAAATAAATAAAAAAGGAGACAGTAAAGAGAGGAAAAGGAACGAAAGCGACCAAAATGAGGAAACAAACACGGGTGCCGGAGGACAGTCGACGTATGTTTGCATGTATATACGGTAAAGTCGATCCTCTTTACGAGGGAACAAATTCGCGTCGCGACCGGGCATCCGTAAATACGGGTTCCGATTTCCATCTCCGGGGGTTTATCGCGGTACACAAAGTTGCCTCAGGGTCAAACGCCACCCCAACAATAAGTCGACGATCCGAACGAGCACGTCCCGTACCCTGTCCCATCTGGATTGCCTGGCAATGGCTTCACAAGGAAATCGTCGAAGGAACTTCCTTCTCGTCACCGTCGAATCCGATTGTTCGACAGACATAACGCTCACTGTGTGTTATCCACCGGACAAATAAGTCGAACTTCGAGGGATGAAAAAGAGGGATTATCGTATCCCCATTACATCGTAACAGATTTTTCAGGAAGAAGATCGAGGGAACACGGGCCGATATTTTTGAATGGATTTTACGGGAATAGACGTTCGAACCGTCTCGCCTTCCTCTTTCTTTTTCTCATCCCGCGCGCTCATCGCGGAATTGCGTCGCTCGAAGAAAATCCATGATGACGAAGGGACATTGAATTCGGGGGAACGTCTTACTGTAGCTTCCATCAGATATTTGACTAGTTCGTCCTACTTCTTACGGCTGCTCGAACGTACATACGTGACTTACACACCGCGTTCCATATCTCTCGAGTATTAAAGTTACGGACGACGGTATGTTCTGAGGTGGTTCGATCGAAGTTTGAATCTCCACGGTGGGATTACGGATCGAAGAATACTGGATTAAAAAGACGTGGCCCCTCGTTCTATATATTGGTACAATTATTCACGAATGTACATGAATATACATTTGAACAGTTATTGTTGAAGTGGTCACCACTTTTAAGAAAACTCTACATCTGGTGCTTTTAGTTTTCTCAAGCACTGAAGCCATCGACAGCGTGTAGACAAAATACTGCGACGAAGACAGACCATAAACAGTAGACAGGCGACGTTGGCTTCGGGGTTTTTCAGTTATTGGGTAACACAGCTAGCGTGCGGATCTGGACCAGCTCAAATTGTATTCTTACTTATAATTACACTTCTATTTATATATATTTTCTGCCTTACAATTTATCCACGAGTTTTCTCTGTTTACACATCGAATAACATCAACAGTTTTATTACATGTAGTAATCTTTTATACGTATATTATAAATGTAAAATAAAACGTTTTGAAATTTCATTAGTAGGATAATGAGATATAAGTGTTAAAAATAGACAATTATAAACACTAACTATATACTTAAGACTCGCGTTGTATAGAATACCTTTATGAAATATACATTTTGTAAAAAAAGAAAATTATAGTGGTGTAGCATTTTTGTAATTTCATATAGAATTACACTTGGCAACCTTCGTGTAATCATTGTTGAAAAGATAATTCTGTGGTTGACTGTATCTGCTTCTTACGAATCAATTATCGCTGAAAGAAATATTATCAGAATGAAAATAATTTATGACACATTTACGATTGCAATAAAATTTGTAAAACATCCAAATACCAAAGCCCACGGTGTTAAATACTTCATCGGACATTAAAACCGTTATTTCGGATGCCGTGTCCCCGATACGAATCAACCTCTGGGAAACTAACGGGAGGAATAAAAACAAGCGCAGAAAATCTGATTTATCAAGATACACCGGAGGTACATTTTGAGGTTCAATGGCCTCCACGTTAAAGCGTTACATCCGTGTACCATCGTACGATTCTCCGTGTACATCCAGTACATCTCATCCCCCGCATACACTATCTTCGACGATATATTTCAACGCTGTCGTATGATTTCTACGAATCTTTTCACGAATCATATTGTTCGTTGACGAAAAAAAAATCCCAAGTATTTCTTCCCTCTACAATCTCTCTGCTAGGGCGATACGATTTTATTTTCTTTTTCAACCTTTTTCCTTTCATTACTCCCCCTTTGTCATTTTCGACTATCGTCCAGCATTCTTCTGCTCCCTTTCATCGCCCCGTTTCCGCATTTTTACCGATCGTTTTGCGATGTCAGATTTCACCTGGCCATGGTTCACGGGTAGTCACCGTTTTGAGAACCCCTGACGCCCACCGCCACCCACGCCACAACGAGGGAGTGGGTTTCTATAGCAACGCGCCACTCTCGGACACGTCGTCTACCACTCAAACGAGTAGTATCGTCCGATTTCGAAATCGGACGAAATCCGGGAACTCCGTATTCCTTCGTGAACGTCGTCGATTAGTCGCAATTATAAATTCGACGTTTTTCTCAAGACGCGGTATAGAATTAGCAGAGCTGGTGAATTCGGTCTTTTTTCTTTCTTAGCGAAACCGATCGACTGCCGTATTGCAAACGGAACATATCGATCAGTGGTTAAACAGCGAAGCCTCGCACGAAATTTCGGCTTCGTTTCCCCTCCCTTCCCCTTTCCTGTAATCAGCTTACGCGACGAAAGCACAAAATTTCCGAATTTAGGTCTGTACTTTCATGCGCTTTTTATAATCAGCTTTCCATCAGCTACGTTCGTTGCGAATCGTAACTAGAACAAGGTTGGATAAATAAGTAGGTAAGTAAGAAAGCACATTGTGTGTTGTTTTTAATTGCTTTTTCAAGCTAGTGGCAAATTGTTTGTCAGATTCTCTTGTTACTTCGTTCTTCGATATAGCAATCTCAAGTACAATTTTCTACTTATCGATTATTTGTTAGGTAACCAAGATTTAGAAGATGTTCTCTTTCGTCTTTTTATGGCAGGAAAAAAGACAAACAATGGACGACGGAAAAGTTATTCATCGTCGTAATCGTGAAAATAATTCCTCTGTATGCGTTTGATGCAAATTTATAATCTTATTAACACTACTACGAAATGGTAAACGAAGGTTTCTTTCAAGAAAAATTAAATATTGTAACAGGTGCTCTACTCTGAAAAATGTGAATATTTTCTATATTACAATACACGCATTTTCATATAAAATTCGGTGTATATTGCCTTTCTATTATAGAAGAAACGACAAAACTTCCTCAATGACTATACAAAATGTCGTACTTCACTGAATTTTGTCAAAAATTCGTCCGAAGAATTTTACCGCGAATTAAGACGGGAAGCTTGTAAGCTCGAAAAATACTATTGCGCAACGTGTACGAGAATTCTCAAAAGCGAGAATCTCGATGAAAATTCGATTCGATCCAGCAGGAAAACAAGGAAGTACGATTTTAAAAATTCAAGAGGGCGAAGGAGAGCGCGGCAAACAGAATTATTGCAAGCAGATTACATGGGTCTATAATAAATAAGCTGGAAAGGAGATTTGAATTCAACTTTGAGAACAGGAATTCCGGATGTCCAGCAGGGATGACCGAGAGAAAATCCTGACGGAGAGGTTGCAAGTCAGACGCGGTTCCAATCGTCACACACATACCAACTGCTGACACAGCCACCGGTCGGAATGTTTGTTTTAGAACCTCAGATCGTTAATCCCGGATCTCCGAAGGCGTGTGGCGATTAACGGCTGGCCGGACCAAACGGATCTACTGCCAGGATTTGTTCTGAAATTTGTGCAAACGGAGGATAAAACCGCCGTATGATCAAACGAACCCTCAAAAAATATTAATCTAACGTCGAAAATTCATTTCGAGACTCTCTTTGTGACTTCGTGTAGTTTTAAGAGATAACGGTTACGTGGATTTATGGACTTGGAACAAAATCAATAATATTGATTTAACCTTTCGTCGTGGCGATCTTTTGTTCTATGAAATCTGTTATTGTTTGACATTGATGTAAATATAGTTAGTTACCCTAAGTTGATTATTTCATTAGTGAAATATAGTATAGTTCACGCGAAATTCGGGAGAGTTTAACTCACCATTTACTTAGTTTCGAATTTAATTTCGAGAGATATAGAATTCAGAATTGCTTTTTTTGTTTGTCTCATGAGAAGTAGTATTATCCTGTCACTGTCAGACACATCAGAGTTAGGAGATTGTCCTGATTTCAAAGTATCGTAGATTGCTACAACAAATCAGATGATTCACAATTTTTTTAAATGAAGGTTAAGCTTTGAATCACAGGCTGCGCTATATGTAGGAGTAAAATGCATAGGAATTTTAATTGATATACTAAAACTACAATCCATACGCGAAGGGTTAAGTTATATGTACGTCATATCATATTATATATGTTAGATCAGACAGCTCGTTGCCATATTTTACGAATTTTTATAAATTTTAGTATCAGACTATTATTGTCATATAGTTCATACGTGAGTTAGGAAGTTATAATTATTGTATACAGTGAGCACAGAATCGATCAGTTTTACTTCTGTATGACTTGTATTATACTCGTATGTATGTATGTATGTATGTATGTATATTATTATTCGTAAAAAGCTTATAAGACTCTATAATTAGATAAGAATCTATTCTAAGAAACTACTTCTGGAACAGGCAAAAATTATCTGAAACCAGCAGATACTACCATTTCCTGTTTGTAAACATAAACGCTTTGATTACGTGACAATTTATCGATCTGTCAATTACTCGGTTTACCAACGCATGCAAAAATAACCGTTTCGATCGCGAAAGCTCATTGGTCGACACGTATGCGAATTAGTCACGCAACCGCATCAACCACTACCATCAATGCCTGAAAATATTTTTCTCGCTATTGTCAACCATCTGTTATTGATATTCCACTGACAAATAACGTAAATATTCTTCAAAAAACACGGTATTGCGTTAATATACATAATATTCAAATATCACAATTTCATTGCGCCTTATAAATTCATTGCTTGGAAAAATTATGTAGTCTCCAGTGCAAACAATTTTTATTAACCAATATGCATAGATATATGTGGTATATCGCCTCATTTATCGGCTATAATTTCTATTTAATTTCTTGAGAGCTTCGGGGATTCCCTTGTGCACTAATGGCAATTTCTAGATGACCTTCTATTTTAAAGTTAATTAAAGCAGATGAATTCTATGAAATGAATTATCGTAGTATATAACAGATTTTGATGAATGAGTTGAAACACAGAATATGAATTACAATATTGAATAAAAATGAGAATACCTGTAAGATCTTTACGAGGTAATCTGTTTGATGTTTAATACAAATCCCTTTTCATAGTCGACGATCTATTTGTATGGATTTGGGCGAAGATCTACTTTAAGGACGCGTTTTCTTAAAGTTACATGAGTACCTTATTGGTTAAGAAATTTAGATATTGATGGAAAGAGGGATGTAGCCAATAGGGATTTGAGAATGTGTTGATCACTTATACTTGCTATGCCCACAAAAATTTGACACTACGAAAATAACGTATACATATATGGAAGTTGATAGAAAGAATAAAGGCATGTATAGCCACTTAGCCGTTGCAACTGGACGTTTATCTTTCACGTGGGGCCTATAAAGAACTGAAAATCTTGATGAACCAGATTTGAATTTGATTTGTTCCAAAAATTCCTATAGGGTCCTGATGAAAGATGATAAAAGCTTCGAATATGGACCACATCCATAGTGAAAAACTATGGATACCATCCGTAACAGAAAAGAGGGGAAAGAACTATATATATTTTAAAAATACAATATCGACTACAAGTATCATATGTCAACCAAAAGTATAATATGTATCTTTAGCTTTTTTTTCAGCTACATCCGAGTCAAAGACTAGTCTGGAATTCAGCCAACAACTGCCAGCTATTATTCGTCAGCCGGAATATCATTCCACGCGTTGTTCCCGATCGATTCTCATCGAGTCGCGTATCCCGCATGTGCAACGCACGCACGTGCGTGCGCAAATTTCCCGTACGATGGCATGGAACGTGGCGAAACGTTTCACGCGATGCGATCTGTCTCGTGGAAAATCCAGCCGACCGATGAAACGATGAATAGGTCGATTCCTTTTCCCTGAACGGCGAATAGACGCGACTGTCGGCTGTTGAACGTGAAAATGAGACGGATAAGGCTGTTTGCACTGAACGTGTCGTCGAGAAGCTGCACTCTCGATGAATAACGAGTGTACCTCGCACACAGAAGAAGCTTTCTGCGTAGAAAAAGTGTGAACAATCGACGAAATCATCGTTTAATCTTCGCTTAACATAAATCGATATAGGAGGAGGAGAAGGGTGGTTAGAATATTTATGACTGATGAATAAATTCTTTCTCGTTACTTGCTCGCAGCGTTTAAATCTTCGTATACTTATAACACAGCCCTTTTAATATTAAACACGCAGTTCATTCATAGTTCTGTTTATACCGCATGTGATTTCTTCATTTCTAAACAACAGTTTCCAACTCTGATTTTCCAACGAACGTACTGGTTTCCATTCGTAATGGACACTTATATTTGGCAATGTTGAGACAACACGAGAAATTACTCGTTTCTCCCTCGAAACTCCATTAAAATTAACCAATTAAAAGAACGCGAATTAAAAGAACTTCAGCAAATCTAATCTCCAAATTTCCTTTCTGAAAACTCATTCCAAAACCTACAAAAACAACATCAAATTATCAAACTATCATCAACATCTTAAATTATAAATACGATACTCGAAGAAAGCAATAATTACCGAACAGCCTAATCTAAATTTATTAAAAAGAAAAAAATACAGTCTTTTGAAGACGAGCAGAGAAAAGCATCGATTCACCGAGAGGTTGTATCAAATTCGGTTGACGAGGTTCAACAAGTGCGAGGACGATTACAGCGTAACGGGAACACGCGCCGGTGACGCACAAAATGGCCTCTGCTCTTTTGACGTTCGACCAGGAGGGTAGTGAGCGGGCCGTGCTTTAAAAAGTCTAGTTGAAGCTCGTCTGGAGAGGCGAGACGTCCCGGGAGCCGGCGCGACGAATGGGTCCCGACTTTACAAGAAGATCGCGCATGCACGCGCACGAGACGCCTTTCAGTTTGCACGGCTAATTAACCGTTTATTTTAATTATGGGTCGGGGGAAATTGTCGACGGAGCGGACCCGCTGGCCGGCGAACCGTGCAAGCTTCGGGAGACCGGAAATCGTTCGCGCGGAAGTATCTCAGCGAGACTGCAAAATTCGCGCGACTGTGAACATTTGTGCACATTCGTATTTTTAACAAATAGAACTTAGATAGAGATTTGCTTCATCGTTTGAGTTTTAGTATACAGGATCCGCTCTAGCGACATGTAAAAACGAGCACGATATGGTTGTTTGTGGAAAGATGTAGAAAAACATGTTTTCATCCTGGAATTTGTTTTCGAGGAAATCGAGTTTGCAAATTTATCAAGTATGCTTGAACTTGGTTTATTTCGAATATATAATCAGGACAGGGATATATAATCGAAATGGTTGGAAGTCGTTCTACGTGTAAAAGTAAGTGAAAATGTAGAATAAGATTATTCGATTTAAGGCTTTATTTTTAAGAAAATAGAGTTTGGACATGTTTGGTTAAGAATCAACCTTGTGCATTCGTATGGTAAACTTTTAAATTTATTTATCTCGGAAACAAAGAGACTAGCGAAAAAATTTTATTTTACATTTTTCATTTATTTTTACACGTGCAATGACCCACTGTCGATTATTTAGACCTGTCCAACCCGGAATGAACTGACTCAAATACAGTTAATACATTTTCAAACTCGATTTTCTTGAAAACTATGCCGAGAATGAAAAGACTTTATTCTATATCTTTTTCTTATTTTTCCAAACGAAATCACGTCTTGTCCGCTTTTACATGTGTTACGCTTTATCTTGAATATTTCGAGTATTTTCTTGCGTGTATCGTATGCATTCCGTGCGCCTTCCAGCGTTTTGATTTTCTATAAATTTAACCTAGCAATAAATAAACTGTGATATTCCCAGATATTTTTGCAAGTTCAAAGTTTCAAACCATCGGCGATAAGCTTAGAATTCTACGGGAATAGAAAAATTATAAATGTTTGCAAGTATGAACTCAAATATATTTATGATTCTTCGAAAAGGATAATCGCAAACTGTATAATATGACTGTAGTACTATTTACGCTGTCCAATATCCTTTCATAAGGACGCTCATTTTTATGACTTGTTAAAACACAGACATGGGGCAAACATTTGCTCTCGGTTATCAATCAAATAGAAGGACCATATTTTGACAACGGAAAAAATAATTTCGAGTGTATTTGCATCGAACGATATAAATACGAACGATACGTTCTGAATAATTTAATGTTCTCGACAATCGTATTGGGCAAATACGTTTCCAAATGAAACGAGTGGTATTGTTTAACTTGTGTCTACGTTATTACAACCATCGGATCATAAATTAACGAGAAACTAACAAATGGACGAATGTTCGAACTAACAAAAGGAAAGAATATATTATTGTGTATTATATGTATATCGTAACTAGGAAAGGAAACAAAACTAGTCGCTTAACCGGATATTGATCCATCAAGGAGAACTGCGATGCTTCTGCTTCGAAAAGCGGGAACAAACATCTTTCTCTCGTTACTGTTTCCTCACATATTAATTATTGTTTGATAAAAGAATAAGTTTATTTCAACGAGAAGGGTTTCATTAATACGTTCAATAAAACGACTAAAGGGGGTTGCTTTCGGTGTTTAAGTACCGTATCTTCATTTTGAATTAGGTAAGAAATTGTTTTCTCCTTTAGCGTAAAAATTTCTTTACGGTGTTTTAAGTTACTTTTATTAATTTCGAAACACTCTGCAGCTGAGAAAGTATTTCTCTTCGTGAAAGAATAAGTGGGAAGTACACTCAGAAGAAAATTAAATTAGAACGAATAACTCGATTTTCTAAAAAATAGAGTTTTATTAAAACAAAAATTACATTACATTTCAACATTCAGTTTTTATTATACGTTATTATATCTATAAATCATAAACAAACTTTCTTCAATCAATTGATTCGTAATACACAACAATTATTTTGTAAGACGTACTAATAATATTCGTCATTTAATTTGTAGAAGCTATTTGTAGAAGTTTGTAATTTCTAAATTCATTACCATTACTGTTTGATAAATTATTATGCAAGAGCTGTAGAATGCTTGTAGAATCGATGAATGATTCATTTTATAGAATAAAGATTGCAATATGGCGATAAGAAAACTATGTCGATTACATTTACTCATAGCAAACCAGAATATCGAATGAATTTATGCCGCGGATAGGTAGCCAAGCAATATTATTAAAAAGAATCTGTAAAAATTGTCAAGAGTACTTTCACCATCGATGAGAAATCATTTACATGCGCGGAGTTCTTAATGAAATTAAAAAGAAAGAAAAGGGTAAAGAAAAGAAACAGAAAGAAAGGAAGAAAAGAGTCTTTGACCGAGTATCGATCCAACGACGGCCGTGTTTAAAGAAAATAAAAGAGCAAGCACGTTTTCCTTCGTTGGTTATTTCATCTTAAGTAAATTCGAAAAGCCAATTAAATTTCGAATGGAACCTTGTTACCGTTGAGATATAATTGCCTCGGAATTTTCATCCCTTTATGGCGTTCCTTTAACGATCGTAATTCTTAAACGACGCGACGTTAAAAAACTCGTCGAGCTTCTCTTGGCTTTTCGATCTAATGTGCCAAATGAACGTGATTTAACATTCCTCCTCATTTTATATACGAATTTAGATGCTATTCATGGGAACTTCCAGATTGTGCTGAATAAAAAATACGATTTTCTTAAATGACTGGACATGCTTGAATTTTTCGTGACGTGTCTTTTAGAAACATTTTAGATACTACCGTCGTGATATAGAACTCAGTCTTGAATGTCATCCGTTTTGTTTCTCTTTGCAGGCAAACGTCACTGTAGCGTAGTAAAAACCACAAACGGAATGACATTCTATTGTATATTTAATTACAAAAGCTCCCTTTAAAATCATTCAGTTTCTCGACGTATCTGTCTTATTTTACCCTTGCTCTCTTTAATTTTACAAAAGCTGATGTATTATTAAGCGATCCACCTCCTCAACGTGCCACAAAGTCAAATATTTCGTAGTACCCAAGTATTTCTTACAGAATTGCTATCGTATTTCCCTGGCATGTTTCTGTTTCAAATCCATGCTATTCCCGCTACAGCAGTTCTAATTTCATATCTAAACTAATATATCCCAACTGCACGCGAGCTCAAATCTTTGGTTACTAACGCTCCAAATCCAGGATATATGTGCTTTGCTCCGGCTCGTATGTACTTACATTACTCCTAGTATTCAGTCTCGATTATAAATGTGCTTTACTTAAAAATACAAGTATGGCTTTGCTTAAAAGATTAAAAAACTGGATCTTCAAATATTTCAACAACTGAAGAAACACATATTTGAAGAATGAAAGAATGCTGGATAGGAAATTTTAACTACGGAGAACGTAAAGTACTGACTATATGGTTGCCTCGAATAAGATCAGAGACCAAAGTCAAATTAAAGAGTTTTATTTGAAATATATTTGATAGATTTTCAAGCTCATGAAAAATATACACGGAGTCCATTTTTCGCATCTTAATCGTAAATTCACGTTGTTTTCATTACCCTCTTAACGTCTATGCCTGTGTTAGACATCTAATTGTCGAAAATACACAATCGATCAGTTTTAACACATTTCTTGTACTAGCAAACACGTTTCTGTACTTATAGAAACGCTTATTTTCTTCCATTTCCTATCTTGTACTTTGCATCTTATTGTATTGGAAACTTAAAATATAGCAATAGAATTACAAAAATATATACATACAGTTATTGACAAAAACGTAATGATCGCTTGAAAATTACTGTACATTTTCTATCTCCTGAGGTACATTGGTTGGAAGTAAAAATACCATAGAGATAATAGTTCATGCACAAATATACAACAAGTTTTAATGTTAAGTACCTAAAACGAACAGTGAAATTTGGCGATTACAATGTGATGTTGTTTCTCCCATTCTGCTAGTACAAATAAAAGAAACTATGGACAGATTCGTTTATCGCGATATTTTGCGAAATCGTATGTTGCCATTTGCAAACGAAAAAATGCCAACAGAGTGGTCGTTTCGACACGATAATAGCTCGAGACGTTCCACTGAAGTAATTAAGACATTTCTTCTGGAACAAAATGTTAATATAATTAAGTGATCAAGTCGATCTTCTGACTTGAATTTAATTAAATATTCGTGGAATTACGCTAGACGTCAATTAGGAGGTAAATCTTTTACAAATAAGAGGAAGTTTATGTAAAACATCACAGAAATATAGTATAAAATATCGACTGCGTGTTGTGATCAACTAATTGAATCAATGGCATGCAAATGTTATGCAGTCATGAAACCCAAGGATTACCCAACCTCTTATTAGATCATTCTTTATTTAGTTTTTGTTGAAAGTAGCTATAAAATTCAAACAAAATATGTTCCTTTTAACTTTTGTCGCAAAGTTTTATTTTGTTCAACCGATCCAATATTAATTGTAGATCTTACTCGAGTATAATCGAAAAAAAACATATTGTAATTTCCCGTATAGATTGTTATCTTTTTATACGATTTTTAATTTCACCCGGTGTATCTTAGAAGATCAAAAATATACATTTTCCAAGCGATCATAATGTTTCTTTACTTTCGTCGGTATATCTACATCGTTATATAGCCAAGAAACAATTTCGCTAAAAACAAAAATTGTGCGTTTTTGATCAGAATTAGATTAAAAAAAAAAAGAAAGAAAGAATTGTATCAATCCGGATGTAAAAGCAGACTAGTCGCGTCGCCGCAGCGCAAAGCGCAATCGGTGGTTGAAAATTCCACTTCCACTCCAATTATCTCGTCATAAAGTCATATCGCGTTCGCCGGCGATATTTTTCATTTAGCAAACAGTCCGTTTTCGAACGAGACAGCAATGCAGATTTCAGCGTGCGACACGGACCGGTTCTCTCTCTCTCTCTTTCTCTCTCCCCGGGCACGAGCCAGAATTATCCGCGCGGCCAAGAGGAATGATTTATTGTCGCAACAAGTCACATTACCGCGCGTTAATTGCGAAGGGTTCGTTACAGTCGCGCGTTGTCCCGCGGCAGTGAGCAACGCTACAAGGCGCGGCTGAATATTGCACAACGATTCGGCCCTGTGACGGGTTCGGAATCGGGTCGACCGCGATTTTCGGTGGAAAATCAGTCCATCGCCATCCAACGTCACGCCCTACTTCCACCTCTTCAGAATGTCCACAGTGTCGAACACGGCAACCAACATTACGATTATTTCTCGTCCCATGATCGTGTCGCATTTCTCGATGAACTCGCGATGATATCGACGTCGGCGACGATGGACCATTGTTTCTGGTCGTTCTTACGCTTCGAGATGCTCAGACGATGGCACGCGTGGCCTCGTTCTCGTTCTCGATCGCGAGTTCGAATAATTTCGCTGAAAGCTCATTCTGACTTTAACGCGTGATACACAGTGGCTGATGAAAATATTGGAACGATCGTAGGTAGAGTTTTAGAAATATATTACGAGCGTATTTCGAAATTTCATTGACATCGTTGTGAAACTTTACTGTTATAATTAAATTGGTAAAATTTGAAACAAGTGTGAAAATTACATGAACTTTCCAGTAACTCGTTACTTTACCTTTAATACACGATCAATATTCGCCCATAATTGTAATCATTAATTCCCTATAAGCAGGCTCACAAAAGTATTTGAACACTTAGCATATTTTATGCGTTACGTAAAATATTTCGAAATTTTAATGGGTCCATAATGAAACAGAATTGAAATATATTAACTATGAAGATTGACAATAGGTTAAATTACCCGAAATAATAGGAAATTTTTTGTAAATTAAACAACAGATGTAATAATATAATAATAATAATAACAATACTTTATCATGTATCAGACTTTACTTTGCTTAATATATCTTTTCTTATTTTAAGAATAGTTATTCTAATCCTATAACGTACGCTAAATGTAGATATAGTTTACATAATAATAATATAATATTGAATCAATAAATAACTCACTTCCGTTTAATTAAAGTAGATTACTAATTCAAAAGAAGTCTTATGAAGTATAAATACGATAAGAAAAATTAGTTTATTGGAGAATAAACGAATGTTTGAAACGATTAGCTTTTTCCCGAGGCATGTAGTATAACACGAGACTGTATGAATTTTCTAGTGATAACTGGAAACGCGATCACGACGAATTGCATTTACGGTAGATGAGAATTCGCAACTCTCATACAGATTAAACTGTTTAATTTTGTCAGGTGTTCTATATGTTTCAACGCAGATAATTGTTTTGACGTTCACGTCATGTATCGCGGGCGCAATAAATTGACACGTCAATCTTGATACCTAGTTACTATTGAACTACTACACGTACTTCGTCGAGAAATATCATCGTGCTACTAACTAATCGATAGAATTACGAAACTGGCTAGTGGTTGTGCGAAATCGTGCTCTGCTATCACGTGTTTCGTGCAGTTCGAATTATTCAAATGAGTCCAAAAATACATTCACCACTCGATACAACAAAATTAAGATATGAAGTGTCTAGCAATTTAGCTAATCTCTTCATCTACGATCTTCTATTTCTAAAAAGCATATTTCTCACTTGCGAAGGATAAAAGAGGATACAATGAAACTGTTATAATTATGGTTGGAAGAAATTGAACAGAAAATTCTACGATTGGTCGTCCACACACCATATAATTTACAAGTCGAACACACATTCATACATCGCAATTTAATTATTTTGTTTGTTTAATACTATCTGTTACGTCGCGTGAAATGGTCCGTGCAACGTCCTTGAGTGTCCGACCGTCAAGGAATATTTGTCTAACAAAAAAGCTGGTTTTTCCCATGAACAAGGTCACCCACGAGTCACGTTGGTAGGAGAATTCCCCCTCATACCTTCAGGCACTAACGTGGGTCATAACCAATCGGCATCGCGGAACGTTACCCTCACTTTCCTAACGAAAAGTGTGAACAACGAATCCGCGTTCTTCGTTCAAAGGGCACACCCACACCGAGCTTTCTTCCGTAATAACATAAAAGCGACAAGTCAGTCTTACACCAAGTCTATATCGAGTTATACATCGAGTTATACATCGAGTTATACATCGAGTTATACATCGAGTTTTACATCGAGTTTTACATCGAGTTTACATCGAGTTTTACATCGAGTCTATATCCAGTCTTAAACACTTCAACCCTCTAGATTTGTTCTCGGAACTACAAAACAGTCACTTACATCCAGCCTATATCATCAGGAGGGTCAACTCTACTTCTTCTCCTTGCGCTCTAGACTATATTCAGTCAAAATCTCAGTCAGTCTAAGTCAAGAACCAGTCAAAGGCCAGTGCAAAGAACATTAAGGGTCAGAAGCCCAGTAAGAACCTACAAGCCGAACACATTCATCATCATCGTCAACACGAAAGGAGCCTCAGGTCGTACTCGTTCGTAGTTGTCACTTCACATACGCAATCTTGTATACACTGAAGTTGTTGGATAAGTCAAAATATATAATAACTTGTTAATATCAGTGTTATCTTTAATCAACTACTCCCGTTGGCGCGTTTCTTCGAGATCGCGTCTCCCTGCGAACGTGCGAAAGTTCATTGTCTTACCTTATTTCTGCATCACTATATTAGTAATCCTATTTATGTATTGTAGTTGTTGGTTCCCAGCTTCCAAATCAAAGTAAAAAATGGATGATCAATTACAATTTTTATTTTAAAAGAAAATTTTAAATTTACAATTCCAGCGGTGGACAGTTAGTAGTCTCCTGACGTGTGTTCAGAAGATTAATAATAGCTTAGCACAGTAACGTTATATTACAACATTTGCATACGTCATTCATCTTAATTCATCTCGTCATATAAGCTGTAGTAAGCTGTAACCGTATCATTACATTAGCATAAGAAGAAAAAGATTAAATACAACATAACAAATATCCAAGAAAGAGCCTACAAATATTCACATAATTTTTCTTATTACTACTTGTGGTAATTCGAGGTAGACGAGGAACCCTCCTAATTATTTGTTATTATTTCTTCTGTTACTTTTTGCTGAGTATGGAAACCTTGATCTTATTTTATTATCAGCTTTGTTATAATTTATAGATTATATTATATGTATGTCATAGACAAATACAACGTATATCCTTACGTAATGTACGAATGTAATGTTTTGTACTATCTACAAAGGCAACTTGTAACCAACCGCCTGTACATGTAGAAGTCTCACTGTACTGTAAAACAATAAAGAAAAACAGCGAAACAAAGAAAACAGTGCTAGCGCGAGGGTGAAAACTAAATTCGAATTTATGTAACATGAGAATACAGACGGGGATTCCCGTTCCTGGATATTTCGAGTTTCTCTTGCAGCGTGTCAAAGTTTGCTTGCGTTTGAAAAATTTCAAGCTCGTTCGAACCTGAAACTTTCCAACGTTAGAGTCCTCGACGATAAAAAAAAACGACATGTTTTTCCAAGAAGATACTCGAATATAAAAGAAAACTTTCTGCTGAATTGGAAATCTTGAAAGTCGTACGAAATTCGTCGTACAAATTTTATGTGAAGTTGAACAACGTCTGACTTTTAATTTACGTCATAAGAAAAAATGTATGAATGAAAAGAAAAGAGAAAGTTCACGTGCTTCAGAGCTGTAACATCGTTCGGATGATCCCCGTAAGCCATTTTCCTTCAGAAGAAATAAATTAGAAACGACTGTTCCGCGATTCGATCCTTAGATTTCTGCGTAGCACGCGTTCCCAGGCGCGTCTCTGTCGATTTATCGGCCGATAAAATTTTATCTTCGATCCACGTACGTATAAACCGACGACGACTACGGTTGCCAATGCGCCAGGTTTACACGATTGGAGTCCTCACGAACTTGCATCATGCTGACTCGGTAGCTGTCGCAAAGTACCAATTTTTCTTCACGTTAGAACAGGAGACCTTAATACTTTGACGATAAAGCAATTGGCATTTCAATCAAAAATATTGTTGCAATGCGAATGCATCAATTTTTAAGTATCGCAGTGTGAATATTTTAATTTTAAAACAGTACATTATGCATATTTCGATTTCAAAGCGGAACATTGCGTGATCGTTTCAATTCTAAAATATTGGAATGTGAATATTTCAAATTCAACTCATTGCAAAATGAATATTTAAAATTTACAAAGTTGCAATGTGGATAGTTCAATTTTACGACATTCTAATGTAAGTATTCCAATTTTACAACATAGTAATATAAATATTTGAATTTTTAGACATTTCCAAGTGAATATTAAAAATTTTCAATATTACAATCTGGACATGTCAGTTTCACGATATTCCAGTATGAATATTCCAATTTCACAATATTACAACGTGAACGTTTCAATTTAGAAATATTGCAAGGTAAATATTTCAATTCTTAAGCATCGCAAAGCGTATATTTACAGTTTTCACAGTTGCAATTCGAATATTTCAATTATACAATGTTCTACTTTGACTATTGCAATTTTAGAATATCGCAATGTGAATATTTTGCATCAAATGTGAATTGGATTTCCCTGATACGTAACGTAAGCTTTCAGTACGTCAATTGATGTGACCCAAACAGTGAAACGTTAATAGATGCAAAAAAAAGTCACGAACATAAATCATGTACGGAAATATTTTCACGACTTCAGAAACACGTCATACTACGTATGTTAAAGTAGAGCCATATTCCAAATGGAAGATTTTGCTGGTAAGTAATTTGAAAATGGAAGCAGGGAACACCGATTAATTTTACTAACGAGAGTTGTGGAAGAAGGAAGTGCAAAAAGAATAGAAGAGTACGAGATAAGAGTTTATATAAGAGGTGTGAAGAGAAAGGATGACGTAGCCGATCCGGAGAGAACGTCCGCCCCAAGCTCAAATGTAATCCTTCGCTTGACTAATAGATTTTTAATTACGGGAAGGGACCAATCTGTGACTAGAAGAGTATGACACTAGTAAGATGAGGCAGAGACATTAACAAGGTGTCATATAGCGACACGGAAGGCCTATATATACTGTCATATATGCTATTAACGCCTTATTTCAAATCATGAAATCTTAATGAAAGAAAAACGAAAAGTAATATTATGGATGATACTGAAACAAATTCAATGATGTTATATAAGAATACTTATCTGTAATAGCATGTTTAGAAAATCATTTCTACCGAGCTTCGTAATTACTAAAATAAGTACATTGTACAGTGACCACGAAATGTATATGCGGATTCTCTTATTATCTAGTGAAACGAGTTTTTACCAGGCTTCACATTTCATTTTCATAGCATAAAATCTGTGTAGTCGTATAAAAGTACTCCTAACTGAATGATATAAAATTTAATGATAATATACAAGGACTTAATTAATTAATATGCAAGTGTTATATGTAATAAAAACAATATTGTGCAAATATTTTTTGCAGCCACTGTATGCATCTTAAAAATAGATCGTTGAAATTTTTGTTGGCCAATTTAACTAAATTCAAGTAGCGATACAGCATGATAACAACGTTTCTGTCCGTACAGGTCGTTTGGACAGGGGCAAAAAAGGATCTAACAAATCGCTGTTCTTGCTGATGCATGCTCGTTGGTGGAGCAGTGACGATATATTTTCCCAACTTAAAAGACTTGACAACGTTTTCACAGAAAGTACCGGTCGCGTCCATAGAAGTCGAACGAACGTCAACGTGATTAATTGCACGCTGACCAACACGGGAGAAAGTAACCGCTGCTGCAGAGACTTCGAAACCGACTATCGATCCATGTTAAGCAGTCGACAGCCACTGTCGTTGCTCGCGCTGCGAGAGCCCCGACCGGCCATTAAACCCGGCAACTTTTTATCCATCTGGCTCGTTCTGTTTCGACGGGGTTTCTTTTTGCGTTTCACGCGGCAAAGTGGACTCTCAAGCTGGATGCACGTATCCGACAGAATGAGCCACGTAGGATTCGTGCATTTCTGTTAACGTCCTTACTTGCGCACAACGTTGTAGCATAATTTCGTATTATTTATCCTGAGGCGAGAAAAGCGTTGAGAATTAATATGAATTTTTATTATCTATCTCAGGAGGTTCGTGCATTTATGGGAAATTTAGAGGTACAAAATATACACAAAAATTGCTTTCACGATGGGACTTGTTTTTGCGTGAGGGCTTGTGACACAGTTACATGTTAGTGACTATACGAATTCAGAAGAGTATCGAGGATTACTGTAAATTTGTATTATCTGTTTGCGAAGGTTTGTCCATTTACGAGAAATTCAGAGGTGCAAAAATACACAGAATTTCTTTCTCAGCGTGATTTCTTTTTATGTACGTTCTTGCAACATAATTACGTACAGTAATAAAAGAGAGGAAATAACGTTAGATGGAAATTATGAATGGACAGTTTTCGTACAAGAATAAAAATTGTAATTGATCGCAGTTTCTCGTGATTATTTAAAACCTAGAAATTAACGAACGTAAAAAAAATATACTTCTGTAATTTTATTGCAATCATTTGAATAATCTTGTATTTAAATGTACAGAAATTTCAATGTTTTATTGCCGATGAAAAAATTGTAAATTTATACGTCAACTATATATCGTTTCGTTAGATTGATTTTTTACCGTTATATCGATCCAATATCAAGGAATAAATTCAATTTAAAAATCGAGGGACAGACTTAAGCGACGAAAGTGGAAGTGTCTCTCTACTTAGAATACTTTCAAGAAAATTCAAGCTGCTACTGCAAAGCACGAGACAAAGTTTAATTCGCGTTTCCAGAGATCATCATTCCCTTGGTTGTTTACAAGCGTGGACCTACCGCATTCAGAGGATCGCGAAGCTCCTCAAGCCCGATTGAATGAGTTTAACCGGGTGTAAAGTAGTGTCTGTCGGTCGTTTTCCTTTTCATCGTGGGCGCGGTGAAACGGAAGTTGCTCGAAACTTGTTGCGTCGACAAGCCGAAGCCCTCGCTTTCCGGGAGTTGTCTGATGAAAGGAGACGAGTCGCTTTGGAAAACGAAGAACAAGAGTCTGTCCCCAAAGGAATCTACGTTTTACGAAAAATACCTCGTCAAGTTGGAAAGAAAAAGCATAGTACAATTATTATTAAGTCTCTACCGTCTAAGTCTATCGTTTTTGACGAATTTTACCACCAAGTTTCGCAATTGGATAGTTGCGAAGATGAAAGTTTCTCGCGAGAATCGAACAAAATTGGCGAAATTTTGAGGTTTTATATCTATCAAATAATTTCGAAACCAAAATAAAATGATGGCTTGATCCATTGATAGTTCGAGATTATAATAAGCATTTCAGTTTGAATATTCTTCTACGTTTTGGCATATTGTACATTTTTGCACAAAATAAGTGTAAAAGAGCTGCAGTTTAACAATAGATGTTAAAACATATGTTACACAAATTTTAATAATTCCTCGTAATGAGTTGTGTTATTGTTTAAACGCATTTCAATGTGAAAATCGATGTCATACCAACTTCGAATCCAAATCACTTCGTTTTTCCTTTAAATATTACAGATATGTAATAGAACTTTCCACGGAATGTTACATTTTGAAGAATTGTATGTAATAAACGTAAGAACAAAAAGATCACTGTAAATCCATGAATCGAACAATGAAATTTAAAGGACGCGGACCGACTCGTACAGGAGAATTTCTCGGATAAGAAAGCTAATGGGTTAACCTTCTATCTTCGTATAGATAACAACATAGTTGAAAATGGACAAAATCGAAAACACCGAGTACAATAGCGATTGATTCGTCGTGTAATGGCCTAATATCGATTAACCAATAGTCAAATCGATTAAATTCTGCTACAGAAAGTTTCAAATCTCCTTTTTCGAATGTCAAGAATTTGGAATTTTTTTCGGAAAACTAGGGAAAGAATACGAAGTGGGAAGGAGAACAGAAACGATGATTTTGTGTAATAGATTCTCAGGAAACGAATATGGAAGTAATAACGCCATGAATGTTGAATACCAAATAGATGACGTGGAAGCGAAACCTTTGGTCTATCGAATATCGATGCTGAACTACTTTATTGTAATACATTTTCAGTGGTAGGTTAACCCGTTACGCGATTCATATAGCTTGTGATCGATTAAGAACGTACGCGAAATATACCATTACTTTCTAGAAACTCTTTCAAAATAATTGAAAAGCTCTCTTTCTATCACTCGGTAGAATGAGTTGTAAGATAGCAATTAACCAAATGATATATGTATTTGTTTTCGATAAAAGTCTCAGATTACAGTGCGTTATGTCGATTATACGGAATCATCCAGAAAAGATACGTTTTTTTTTTATTAATAACGAATAAAAAATCATTTTTGTCGCTGGTTAAAAAAAATTCGATACAAGAGGAAAACTTTCCCGAATCTTTTCTTTCAGTGAAATATCGGAGAAATTATAAAAAGGAGCCTGAAAATTTAATAAACATCGTTGACCAATAAGCCCCGAGTAAAAGACCCTAATAAAACTGATACGTCGTCTAAATCCATGTAATGAGCGCGCAAGATCCGATGATCCAATAAAACCGCAATTAACTCTTTTACGATACGACAGTGGAGAGAGTGTACGGTTTACAAACTCGGCCATGGAACTGCACCCTGAATCCAATACAAATTAGCTTCCTAATTACTCTCATTAATAACGATATTCAACGATCCTTTCAGGCCACCCGATGGCATGGTACAAAAAAGCCTTGCGATCGTTGGATAAAAAGCTGCTCAGACGTGGATTAAGCCTCCGGCACTGAATTCACTGGTAATGAAGCACGAGTTCGACGCCAAGTGGCGATCACTTCAGAACGAGGGTCGCTTCCACCTCCTTTTCGTCTCGATCCATTGCACCACGTAAATATTTATCGATGGTTTGTTAATCGCACGAATTATATTTTTGAAACGAAGCGCATTACGTTATGGATTTGATGGACGCGTATATACTAAAAGATGTGGAGGTATCGTCAATTAACCACACGTATAATACAGAGATGAAAAGAAAGAAAAGAATGCGCATGAGATTGGTTATTGGGTTGGACTGATAGATCCAACACGATCGCAAAGATAGGTGATCAAGTGAACGATAGAGAGTACTTGCCTAAACACTTCTCAAAATTAAAAAAGTTATCGTATAAGAAGTAATATCTTGGTTTAAGTGATTTTCGGTAGGAATAGCCATTACACAATACATTTTTTTGCTTAGCTGTGACCATTATCGATGGAAATTGATGTTGGTTACAAATTACCATTATAGGTGATGAGGATATTTTTTGATCATTGGTAACCGATATTGGTAACCGGAAATTGGTTTTGGTTACCGAAAGCCATTATCGATGACGCAATTTGTCATTTTGCAACGATACGATATATACTGGTTTATATATTTACACGATATATACTATTATATACTTTTACTAAGATACGAAATATACTACAATGTAATGCGATAGTACAGAAATAAGTACGATACTATAAGAGCATTTGTTTTATTATAATCGATTACTTTGCCACTAATTCTTTTGTCGTCGACCAAGATTAGAGACATCCGTGGCAAATTTAATTAACGTTTGAAGCACGACATGTGGATGGATCAGCGTAACGTTATACTCGTAGTTCTTTCAATAATATATTTATTACTGCTACATTGGGTGCGACTGTTCCGTTGCAGTGAAATACGTGTCGGACGTGTCGCGACTTTGAAGAGCGAGAAACAAATTGAAGCGTCAGAAAAGACCCAATACGAAGTCGATCACGAATGAAGTTATAACAAGTCCAAAAATGAAGCCGCGCACAAAGTATATGGACATTCGTATAGTTTACAATTTTATGGTATTAACACCTCACCCAGAGTTCTCCCTTTTTCAGTAATAAAAAGAACCGGCTTCTTTATATGTATAAGCTTTTCATCGTAAACATAAAATCGCATCTTCTTAAATCTGAACGAATAAACCCATTTTCCTAGGAAACCTTTACTCGACCATCGTGAGGTGATACTTCTCTATAAAAGTGCAAACAAAATGGCGTGCAAGTGAGCGAGTTAACAAAAGGGGAGCGATAGAATCGTGGCTGATCGAACCGTTTCCGGGTTAAAATCGCGACGATAGTCGCAAACAGAATGGAGACGGTCGTGAAGAAGAAGCCGCAAATATCATCGTTTCGCTTTATGAAAGCTTTTTGCACACAGAAATTTGGCGCATCCTTCGGGACGTTGCTACAATATTCTCAGAATCGATGGATTTTCGGGTTTCCTGTAATGTTAATGCCCCAATAGTTGATTTTCGCCACTGTTCGATGTTCGCCGGTGAATAACAAACGAAACAAAGAAGGAGCGCGCGAAAGTCACAAGATAAACACGAATGGAGATAAAACGGGTCGTGATCTTTGAGAACAACTGCAACTCGTCCGTACTGAGAACTTCTCCCTCTAAACTGCTTAGCAACGATCTTGTCGACGTTCGACTTTTGCCAGGGATTATCTAGAAGAAGCAGCTAGAACGTTATCCATGGCACCGGCGAAACGAAGTTTGACGTTGGAATTAAGATCTCGAAGCTCCCTTTCTTAATCGTATTCTCTATTCCTCGGAATAGTGCGTGTACGGCGTAGGAGAGATAAATTGTGCGAGAATAAATGTAAATGACAATTTGAAATGTCATCTGAGATCGTTGAGCAACACTCGTCAATTTTTCGAGTTACCTGTAAATAAGATTTGAACTGGAAACTCTAAATCATTACTGGATGAAAGTTACTTGGAATGAAGAAAGAAGATGATAGATAATTTTGACTTATTCGTTAGTTACAAATCTTATTAAATAACGACACGAAAAATGTGAAACGTTGTACCTGTCATATTTAAATCGACGAAAGTGCATAGAAATGAAATAATAGAAAGTGAAGATCTCTGAATGATGTTTGAATCGGAACTTAATATCTATTAAAGAGTTTGATACTCATGCTAATTTACTCCTTAATTTATCCCGTCTAAGGAGAGAAATTGCCTCGAACAAAGCAAAGAACTGGCATTAATCAAAGCGGACGCATACCTGGTTTCACCAATAATTACCAATTTCCCCATGAATTTCCACGTCAAAGAAGAAACAATAAAAGGAGGATTTCCAACGCCCCATTTTTTAATAATATAATATTAAAACAGTCCGTCGACCGTTAAAATACGATGGACACTCGGCGGTTCTACGCATATCCCACCGTCTGCCCTGTAATTACGCCAGCTACGCTCGAGCCAACTTTTCCATGCATACTGGTGTAAGAGCGCCGATGGCTGACTCGGAAATTAAGCGTGTAATTCGATCTGTTCTATTGGGAATACTATGACCTGCATCTATGTGCCATGAAATATATTACAGGAAGAAATAGGGAGAAGATAAGCGAAAGAATAAGATTTACCTTGTAAATCACATATTACCAAAACTTAATTTAAACGATGAGATCTCCTTGAAAAAGATTTGCTTTTTTTATCTTTATATAATATATAATGTTATATGTAACAATATATAATATTCTTCTTTATACTTAAACTTTTGAAACAAAATCTTTTGGCTTGTGGCGGCACTTGACAACAAATACGGCCACTCGACACTAACTTCTACCGGACGACGGTAGCGCAGTGGTTAGCGCCTTAGGTTACGAACGTGTTCGGGACCCGGGTTCGAATCCCGGCGCCCATAGTCCTATTTTTCTTCCACGCATCTAAATTAGAAGAAAGTAGCAGTACCCCAGCAGCGACATCTACAGCCAGCAGCTACAAGTATCACGGACAACACATACACACACCTCAGGCTTAATAAACTGTTTCTCCTTTTAAGAGTGTTACATATTGAAGTACACTTTTTTCAACAAAATTAAAAATTCAACAAAGCCGTATCACATATTACTTCTGCAATCGTCAATTACGAGCTGGCCTGAAATCTTGCAGAAGCGGTCTATGTACATAGAGCGGACCAGCGATCATTTACGAGGAGGTTTCGATCTAGTGGAGCAACCAGGCCAGATCACACGGTTCGTCGCATCTCTATCTACTGTGCTTTCATGGTTGTTGGCCGGTCAGCGTGGGACAACCACCGAAAATTCCAATATCCGGGTCTGCGCGCAGCCCTCTGTCGTATTTTACACGGCGCACGTGAAAAAAATTGGTTCATCGATGTCGCGTCGCTGGGGAAAAATGTCCGGTATTATTTCCATCGTACTGGTAACGTGTTGCGGAAGTACTCCAAATGTATCCGCGCCCGTGCCTCATTTGACGATAACCCTGCGTTCCAATGTCATCGAGATGGAAGGTGCGCCCGAATCTTTCGAAACCTTTGCTGAAATAGCATCGGCAGCGGCCGATAACGAATTACGAGTGTGCTTATCGTTTGCCGTATTTATAGCTAACGCGAATTCCAAACTGGATCCCGAATACGTGACCCAGTAACGACCAGCGAGATCGCTGAAATCGAATACGATTTGTGACGAAATAATTATTATTTGTTTTAATACTGGAATCGCTGGAATCGTCGAAATAAACAATTCGGGATTTTTCAAAGAAATGTTGCAATTTCACAACAGTGTGCATTTTTGGAGGTTTGAATGGACTTATAAAATTTATGGAAAGGTTGCTTTTTCGGATTGTATATTTTTTTATATGCTTTTCACTTTGATGTTTTTTAGTACGAATTTTATATCTTGGTTGTTTGTAGTTCTAATCGTAATGTTGTCGTAGTTAAATAATATTCGTTGGCAAAGGAAAATGAATTCGTATTCGTTTTTGTATATGAATAAGTAAATAATCTCGATTATTCTTCCATAACGAATAACATATCTTTGATATAACTGGAGAAGTAGAACTCTAGAAATATTAATAAATGCGCTTGCAATGTCTGGTTCAAATTTATTCAGTCAATTTATTCTACTCTGTTTCTAGCGATACTCGAAAATACTTCGTTTTTAATTCATTTATTTATTCCTTTATATTCTCTGGGAGATTCTGTTCAGAATTATTCTTTAAACGTCGAGATCGCCACTCTACGTCGGATTATTTTTATTATTTGCATCAAATTATAATTTTCTATTAAATTCAAATTCTTCCGATTATATGCTGAGTATTTTTCTTATATAACACGTTCGGCGAATTTTTAGCTAGGCCCAATAATAACAGATGAGATTGGAGAAATCGAATGCGATTCGTGCTGAAATAATTATGCATTTTAATGTCGTAACGCTTTACCAACATTCACCAATTATGAGTTCACTAATTAAGGGGGTATTCTAGTCTAGAAATTTGAAAAAATCGAAAAATTGTTTTTTGTTTCCAAAGTTTAGACATTCAAGAATATGCCCTTAAAAGAATTTTTCAAAATTTCAATTATTTTATGAGTTACAGCCACTTTTATGACGCGGCATTTGCTCCAGTCCGACCGGGACAAATGAGCAGTAGACGGTAGACGCTGCCCGTGTACCTACATATAAGAACCCTCATAAAATCTTTACTGTATTTTATCCCTTTTTTAAGGTATTTTTCATTCAAGGCCATAGAAACGTATTTTGTCGGAATCTTTTCGTCTTAGTATTTATTTCAAGCTAGTTTTGAGCCAGCCTTCAAGCAACCTGTACGTGCTAACTCTGACAACGTTTTATAAATATTTAAAGTAAAAGTTGTTTTGTATATTGAGACTTTAAAGTAAAATGGATAAAAAACATTCAAAATTCAGCTCTAAACGGGCATGCAGACCGAAGAAGAGAAGATTTTCCGGTAACCAATTTACCGTAGAAGAAGAAACCAGTTTCACTAGTGCATCTGCAGCGAAATTGAAAAGTTCGCAAGATGAAGAAGTTTTAATTAATAATAATTACGGCTATTGTATTTTAGAATTTTTCTCTGTTTTTACCACACTTTCATCGTTAATTCTGTGTTCTACATGTAAGAAAGATATTAAGTTTTCTCGTACAGCTGCTCGTGGGTTAGGGTTTAAAATTGCTATACAACGTGAGTGTGAGGAAGTACGGTATATTCAGTCATCGCCTTTTATCAATAAAGCATTTCAAGTGAATCGTAGACTTGTAGTAGCTATGAGATTGTTAGGAGTTGCAAGAGAAGCTATCAATATATTTCGTAGTATGATGGACATTTGCCAAGGCTTGACCATTGACGCATATTATAGCTGTCTTAACAATTTATACGTGGCCGCTTTAGCAGTTTACGATCAAATTATTTCAAAAGCCGTAAAAGAAGAAAAGGAATTAATATTAGAGTCTGATCCTACAGCTAATCCCAGCCATTTTATTGTTTCCGGCGATGGAACCTGGAAAAAAAGAAGATTCAATTCTCTCTTTGGTGTTACTATATTCGTTGGTAAATACAGTAAAAAAGTTGTTGATACCATAGTAAAATCTAATTTTTGCCAAAGAAACACAAAAAAAATTATGACATCAAGGCTTATGAAGATTGGTATGAAGAGCATGAGGAATCTTGTACCATAAATCATAAAGGAAGCGCCGGAAAAATGGAGGTTGACGCAATTGTTGAAATGTTTGAAAGGTCGGAAGCCAAGCATAATGCTGAATATGTCCGATACATTGGAGGTGGTGACTCAAAAACTTTCAAAGGCATTCTTCATATTAACCCCTACGATGATGACCAGATAGTAGAAAAAAAGGAGTGTGTTGGGCATGTTCAAAAGCGTATGGGTGCACGGTTGCGTAAAGCAAAAAAGGATAATAAAGGTATTGGCGGCAAAGGCCCTGGTAAACTCACTGATGAGGTTATCAATGAATTATCTTTATATTATGGCTTGGCAATTCGTCGAAATCCAGATTCAGTTGAAGGCATGAAGAGAGATGTGTGGGCAACCTACTATCATAAAATCTCAACCAACAAGAATCCTCAACACATGAATTGTCCACCTGATTCATCTAGTTGGTGCAAGTGGCAAAAAGCTGTGGCCGACGGCACTATTGACGAATTTGACCATGAAAGTCCTCCTCTAAATGACGACGTTTTAAAAGTAATAAAACCAATTTATGAAAGCTTATCAACTGATACTTTATTGGGACGATGTTTGGGTTCTGAAACCCAAAATAATAACGAATCGTTAAATTCGTTAATATGCACTTTTGCTCCGAAGCACATCCATGCAGGAACGCAGACAATTCAAATTTCCACTTTCCTCGCAGTATGTATTTTTAATGAAGTTTTTACACCCATATTAAAAATCTTAAGTGTCATGGGAATCACGATTGACCCAGAAGCTCATGCGTTCGCAGTCAGGCGAGACGAAGTTCGCATCGAGCGCTCTGAACTCTGAGCTTCAGAGGCATCAAGAGGAAGCCAGGACTGCTCGTCTCCATGAAAGAACTTCGGAGAATAAGCATTTTGAAGTAGAGGAAGGTTTCTTGTATGGAGCAGGAATCGCCGATTAAAAATGTATAAGTATGCTATACCATTCTATGAGTAAAATTACCGGAAACTTGTCTCAAAACTTTAAACGCGTTTTTCTCGAGTTGGCATGCACGATATCTCAAGTTCTAATGAATCGGTTTATTTGAAATTTGGTACGAATATTCTTTATACATTCTTCTATCGCCTGAACCACGGTTAGATCAAAATTTTTAATTTTACTATTTTTTAAACATTCGGAATTGTTAAAAAAAACATGCGAAACAAGAAACTTTCCTTCAAACGGCCGCCAGTTTGTGAAAAAATGTTGATTTGACTTTTCCAAGGTTCATGCTATAGTGACATCTATGTTAATTAAGAATCCGCTCGGATTTTTTGTTTCAGATGACCAGAAGGGTTGAAATCATGCACGCCAGGACACCCTTTTTTTTTATACCACCCACTTTCCCAGTTCATAACTTGTGAATTTTTAGTTTTTTTCGGTGAATTTTTTACGTAATCTTAAAATATCAATAAACAGATGCTAAAAAAAGGATAGCAAAAATATTTTTTGTTTCGTTTGTTCAGAGCTTCAAAAATCGCCCGAAATTCATGCCTCTAGACTAGAATACCCCTTTAATGGCAACTTGTTCGGTCACATAGCCGTACAGGACCGGCATGAGAATATGTAATGAAATCTTCAAATAGAATAGAAATTTCGAAATAATCAGTCATTTCAATAAATTCCTACGTAAGTCTCAACGTTCGATGACTCTAATCCAGTATACAAGAACTCTGTATTTTGTACGTCTAGAATCATCTTCGGCGTATAGCGATCGCTGAACATTAGACAACTACAGTCACCTTTGATAAAAGATCAGATTGTCGCAAGAATATTTACACATCCATAAAATTAAAGTACGAAAATCACAACTCTAGCAAAATTCAACACGGCGAATCATAATTTTCCTGTCTCTCCTTTCCCGCTCCTCTATCTCCCTTTTCCATTACGACACGGTAATTTTATCCGCAGAAGGAAAAATTACACTGTAACGTTAAGAAAGAAAAAAAGAAGTGATTTTTTGAACTTGAACATGCAAGCAGGAAACCCGAATTGTTGCTTCTGATACGAACAAAAAGATCCGATGCAGTTCAGTCCTCGAAACTTTTATAGTACAAACGATTTCGAATTAACAAAGATAAGTAAAGCCACACGTATCTGGCTAGCTGCTCTTTTCAACTTTCCTGTAAGGGGGATCGTAACGACGTGCGCATATTTCTGTTCGAAATTGTATACGGTACGAGAAAAGAGACACGTGCACTGGGATTATTGCGATTGTTCTGTAGCGGCGTATAAATACGTTTTGTACGGTTTCCTTCATGCAACAAGCAAGCGTATTTCACAACCGCGTGGTGATATTCATACGTTTGTATTACAAACAAGGAACTACTCTGGGACTTCGTTCTCGGTCTTCCATACAAAGTATACTCGTATTCTGTTTCGTCCTCTTTTTCTTTTCTTTTTTGTTCTTCCTCCGAACGTAATTCATATTGTGAAGGATACTAAAAGGATTCTCAACGACAAAGAACAAATACACGGTTTTAGCTCTTTCGACGGAGATTAGAAAGAGTTTCAGAAACGCGCACGACGCAATGAACGCGAAAATCGAAACTAAACGCAGCGATTAAATGATGTAATTGGAACACTGACTCATTGATAGAATATGTATTTCGGCGAGCAACAGAAATATATAGAACGCGTATCCGATAATCAATTGGACGAATTGTCACCATGTTCGAAGCATTGTTGCACTAAGGACTGAATGGTAAATTTATGAAAGTTTATATACAGGGTGGTTGGTAACTGGTGGTACAAGCGGAAAGGGGGTGCTTCTACGCGAAAGAAGAAGTCGAAAATATAGAATAAAAATTTTTCGTTTGAGGCTTTGTTTTCGAGAAACGTTTTCGTTATAACGGATCTCACTGTAGATCGTTGTCTCGATGGAAAAATTAAAAAAAATAAAAAAAAATTTTATTCTATATTTTCGACTTTTTTTCGCGTAGAATCACCCCCTTTCCGCTTGTACCACTAGTTACCAACCACCCTGTATAAATAAGAATTTTAATTGAAATATTATTGAAGAATGTAAGCAAAGTAATTTACGTATTGTGTTAACGAGGTAAAAAAATGTATAGCGGCACGTGAATCAACGGAAGATTCGAATCGGAGAGATTCATATTGTTGTACCTTGGAGTGCCAACGTTGTTTTGGTTTGCTAGGTTCAAAGGTAAACGAACTCCGGACAAAACATTATCGCCGTTATTTGTAATCATCAACCGGAATTGCATTCGAACTTTTTATAATACCATTGGTCGATACAAATAGACGAACATGCTCTCTCTTCGCGTCATTATAGCGAATTATTATAGCGAATCATTATAGCGAATCATTATAGCGAGTACTTATAGCGAGTCAGACAGTCGAATAGCGAGCGTAGATTTGAAAAGTAGCATTGAGCGAACGACGATTACGACCGGCATATACTATCTCTGTACTTGTATTTAAATTGATTTTAATATACACTGACTATTACAATTTTATCACTCGTTTCTTTAATAAATCAACACGTATAATAAAATTCACTTCAAATGTATTAAACTAGTAGATACTTTACAGTCTACAGAATTTCTTTAAAGAAAAAATTGACAGAATGGCAGGACCCAGATGATAGCGAGAAGTAGCGAGAAACTTTTTCGAGACGAGAGTATGCAGTAAGATCTATAGAAACAAAATTAAAGTCTCGTTAAATAATCTATGCTCCGTTCCTTTTACGGTAACTTTCTAATATTTATGAGCTTCGCAATTAGAAACACCTACGTAATTTTACTAATTGCGAAAATACAAATTCTGAAAGCACCTTTTACGAACACAATGTTAAAAAAACAGAACTCAGTAATATAAATTATCTGGAACGAAATTGCGAATGAAACATTGCCTCGGTAGAACGTTTACTTCTAATGGGTTAACTGTATCCATTCCACAGCAGCGTAAAAACAATACACTATACACATATCGCGGCGCACGGTGCACCATGACGAAGTAAATCTCGTTAAAATGGCAGAGAAGAGAGTGGATTCGCTATTATCAACGGAAAGATCAAGATTAATGAATTCCATCGGATACGGATAAGGTATCTAAGCTTAATACGAAGTCGGACTCGTATATCTTTGCAATCGGCCGCAAAGACTCGGTGCCCGAATCGATAACCAGTCGAATGGATGGCGGCGAATTGGGACCGGTTTGCATGCAACGCGAAACCGCGATCGAACAAACTTTGTGATTCATTGTAGCCCAATTAAACACTCTGTTGAACCGTGAATTTGAACCTGCACCTCTATCGTCCCTCTGTTATACTTTCGCAACTACGTGTCCGTGAATCTATCGCCGCTTTTGTTTCCTCGCCGTATTGTGAAATTTGAAGATTACATCGAGTCAGAAACACGGTACAAGATAACTACAAGCGCTTGTTGTACAGAAGTAGGTAACGAAACAAATTTTTCACCTTCCGCGATGCTTACTGGTCATCAACAAAATTTTAAAAAGAAAGTTTCGATCAAATTTCTATCGCGTTACCAATAACGACTGAAATAATCTGTTTTTTTTTTTAATATCGATCGCTTCAAAATTGGTCATAATCAGATTTCAGCAATTGATACAAGGTAAATTACTTGGATTATTGAGTTTGATTCGGAACGACGAAAAAGTATTAATTTGTAATTGTTCTGGTTACAAATAACCGCAGCTTACATCACTATAGCGCATGAGTACCATATTGTCGGACACATATCGTATACGCGTATCACAATACACGTAGCGTGGTATGAAACAGCCCTTTTATTGCAGCCGATGCAAGCGCCAACCTCGACCCGTCTGCATTTTCCAATTTCGTTCGCATCCCTAGCTACTTCTCACTTTCACGAAAAATCCTCACCGTTTTCCCCAATCCGAATTTCTCCATCTTCTCCTTCAACCCCTGGAATCCATCCCTGACGAGTCAACGTCTGCTCTACGTTCCCGTTTCGGCTGCCTCGTTGGAAGCAAACCGCTCCAGGCCTTGGACATCTCCTCAGTCTGTCTTACTTTTTATGCCTACTCACCTCTCTCTTTCCCGCTTCTTTTCTTTCATTTTCCTTTTCGTTTCTGTTCTTTCGTGTCTATCCTCTTATTCGACTCTCGACCCAACTCGGTATTTTTAGTAGTTTCTACCCTTCCGTCGTGTCCCTCGATTCATCGTACGATACACACTGGACAAATTGTCGAAAAACACCTTTCCAATGGCAATAAATCTGTGATGGATTTTGTATCATATATACGTATTGTTTGTATTATATGTTTTGTATTGTTATTGTATGTATACATATTATATCTATGTATGTATGTATTGACATGTATTGGCGATGCATAGTAACAAATTACAATACACTAATATTATTTATTATATGTAAATTATTATACATAATTAATTATAAGTACTATAGATTGTAGCTTAACCGTTCTTTATGGGACCGAACCTCTGGTCAGATAAACGAATAATCAGTTAATTCAAAAATATATACTAATTATTTATCGACTGATCATAAAGAGTACGCGTGTGTATATCTATAAAAAGTACATTTAATCAGGCGAAAACTAATGACCAAGGAGTGTATCAATGATTTTTCTGTTGGTCGATCGTTTTCATCCCAACAAAAATATGATAAATCAAGAGTGGATAATCGGCAGTACGTATATTATATACCGTATAGCAATAAATTAATTGCTATATACACAAGTGTTTACATTATGTTGAACAATAGATAGCCAAGTACAATTTGCTACTTATGGTATAGTGTCGCAATTCGAAAAATGAAACTTTCTTACCTGGTCTTATATCGACAGCAATTATACAATTAAAGTGGAATAATGAAAATAAACGGGTATATATACAGACACCAGATAAAGCACAATATTTATTTTCCTTGCCCTTTCCGTTCCCTCTTTGTTTTTTGTGTTCCTTCGTGTCCATTCTCTTATTCCGATTCTCGTTTCGTTCTAGCCTACAATTTGCAATCCTCCATGGTCTCTCTCCTTCCATCGTGCGATACACAGCGGGTAAACTATCGGAAAATACTTGCATCACCACGACGAGTCTCATTTGTTGGTTGTGGTGGCCCCGAGCTGTAGATACGTGGCCACCCAACAACGCCGCGCTATAGCTTTCTGTATCCCATTATAAAGTTGCTCGACTGTTATATCGTTAACCATGCTGCAACGTTAGCTTCGCCGACACGTCGACCTCTCTTCCTTCTCTCGTCCTTCCGGGCTAAATACCATCGCTTACTATCGCTTACCATCGCTCCAACGTTCGCAATTAATCCATAGGCGTCTTATTTTTCACGCTGGTGTAAAAGGTCGCATCGACTAATTACCCGAGAGCCAACGACCGGACGTATTTCACGCTTACGCGACAGTGAACGAGTTAACCTTTGGAGCCGCGCGTTTCGAAGGCGATTCCAAGGATGATTGCTCGAATTTTTTAGCTATTATACAGGGTGAGACGCTGCAAAAAGCTTTTTTTCCGCTGGTCGGACATTATTGCGACATCAAAGGTGATAATGGCTTGCTACATTGTATATTTTAGAAGTTTTGTTTTCTATGAAAAAGTCTGAAGAAATGGAACTTACATAGTAATTCGTGTCGCCTATTGAAAATTATGACTCACTTTGGATATTTTATAACTTTTTGTATATTATAGTACAGGCATCCTATAAATTTTGAATCTTCAAATTCCGCAAAACTTCATACATGACGTGATCGATAATTTTCTTCTCTTCGAATCTCTAGGGAAGGCATCAGTCTGTATGTTCGTACTAGGCTAGGTACGATACTCGTTCCTTACTCGGTAAATCTAGCGACAATGTTTCTAGAATGCCTTTAGAATAAGTCGTTAGCCTCCACGTTTCGCTTGGCTAGCAGCCAGACTTTGCGGTAAATATGGGAATTATGAGGCTAGTTGCACAGCAGGAAACATTATAATGAAAGAAGATATTCAAAATGGTTTATATAACTCATACGATATGGACATAAAGGTTTTCTAAGGTAAGTGTATATATACCTTCGTGAATTAGTATAAATAAAAATATTCTTGTTGGTCTAATTACATAATTTCCAAGTAGCAATTTCAAGAAGGAGAAGATAAAAGTGTTTCAATTTCAAAGTGTAGAAACTAAACGTTTGAAAGAAAAGAAATGCATGTTATGTCTGCATCAATTTTTGCGTTGTGTTTTAAGGGCGATTCGAAAGATGATATCTAGAATTTTTTAGTAATTACACGAGGCGGAAAAAGGTGTACTAGTTCTTTGATCGTTAGATCAAGCGACAATGCCTCTATCTTGAGTCGTTAACCCTAATGTTTCGCTTGGGTGAGTGCCAGACTTTGCAATGAATATGGGGATAGTGGCGTTAAGTGTTCAGTAGCAAACGTTATAATGAAAACGAGAATAACAGTGGCCGGTTTTTAGAGGTGGAAAGCTGGTGCAAGCCAGTACGCTGCTGTGGCTCCATATATGCATATAAATGATCTGTAATATGCAACGAGGCTGAATAGAATAATAGGAGAGGTAGTATGCAGGGGATGTGAATGGTAGAAAATCGTCCGGAAAGCCACGTCCCGAGTATTACGAGCGTTGTACAGTACAACTCGCTGTTTAGGGGATTTGCGCATTACCTATGATGGAATTTTGTCACAAATTCTAGATAAGATGTAAATAAGATATATGGTGGAAAAATTGAAAGTAAATTCTCTCTATTATTTGACAAAAATTGATATGAAGTTAAAATATTAGATTAGATACGAAATAATAACGTACGTTTTTCGTAAATTGACAATTCGTTCAATGTTTCAAAAATGGAGTCCTTTCGCGTATTTTTCTCAAACAAATATTTTAAACTATCATAAAAATTACAAAAAAAAAGCGAATCCTAGACACCCTTGAAATATTGAAATCTCACGACAGCGAAGGCAAAGTTTGCGATTTTCTCACGTAATCGTTGAGCTAGACTGTTTTCATCCAAAAGTCTTTCCGATAAATCCGTCAATGTTGACCGTGTCACACGAGTAGTTTCGCTAACGTGGATTACTCGCAAGGATAACCAAGGGTACAATTCAAGTTACATTTTTCATACGGATTTTTTCAACACGGCAAACTTAATGAAAATTTTGACCTTACAAACGCTTACGTATATTATAGATGCGTACATATGAATCGTACAGAAGGCAAACTAATCAATCGAAATAAATCGTTTGATTTCTGAAAAGTTGAACTCCAATAGCGTAACTTTGGTATCAGAACTGAGAAACTTAGAGACCGTAGAATTAATCAATTTGTGTAATTGGGGAAACTGCTGAGAAAGTTGAAAATTGTCCTTTATCTTGAAAATACAAGTAACATTTTCTTATTGTATAATATTAAACTAACTGTGAAGTACAAACTTGTCGAAGTAACCGTAAATCGCAAACCGACTGTGCTCTTGAAAAATGCTAGAAAAGTTCCGTCATTACTTAAACCATGACACAACATTTTCTTATATCCCACAGCTATTGGAAAAAATTTAATGATCAAAGTTGGCCCCTTCTCGTTCAAGATAATCGAACAATCAGACCTCTGCTTTCGAAGATTATCTTTAAATTAATCGCTCACAATATTTCTAAAGAACCCAAAAGCGAAGAACGTGCCGTACCAAAAGGCTCAATAATAATTTAAATCACTAAAGAAACATTGATATAATGACAATCGTCGAAAGATATTTTTAATGCGGTAGAAATCAAATTAACTGAAAAGGGGAAGTTTGATAACTTGGTAATTCAAAAAATATTGAAGCTTTGCAAAACTGTAGATTCCGTGATGTTAATAACGAAAAATTTTTTGTTTCCTATTGGAAACTACAGTCTTGTAAATATTTAAGAAACTATATAAAATGCAGGAAAGAAGTTAAGTTAAAAATTGTAATGTTCTTTATGATCTATATCGGGAATGTGAGAAATTGTCAAAAACAAATATTTTTTCAAAATTTATTCCACCAACCGCCGTTTCTTAAAGTTTTAGTTTTTTTCTATTATACGTATAGTGTTTGAAGAGTTCTTCACAAATATATAAATGATTTGAAACAACAAAATTTTTAAACACACAAGATCGACAGGTGTAATACTGATCGTGAGCTTATAATATTAAATTATATACGTAATTTCTTATATTTACAAGAAAAGGCATTTGTAGCAATGTTTTTAATATTTTCTAACATCTTTTTATAAAATCTTTATTTACATATTAAACTTCCTACGATTCAAACCGTACAAACCGTAATATTTATATGTTTATAAAGAACTTTTCGAAGATTGTGTAACAGTAAAAAATAAAACTTGGGGAAAGGTAACACGGGGTAAATTTTAAAAAGTTGTTTCTCTAAATTTCTCACATTCCCGATGAAGATCATAAAGAACACTACAACTTTTAATTTAACTTCTTTTTCTGTATCTCATATAGTTCCTTAAATATTTACGATAACATGAAAAGTCGAAATTTCTTTGGGGCTGCTTTCACCCCTAAGACCGTTTCCCGGCAGAAAAAGAATCGTTCCGTTACTAGCAGCGCATGTACTTTATTTATGCAAAGTTTCAAATTTTTTTCGAATTTTCGAACTGCCGAGCTTCTCTTGCGAGAAAGGAAACACAAAGGGATAAGAAAAAGCTTCAAATTTCGCTAGATAACAACATCGTGTCTCGGAAGACGACGCTGAAGACAAAGAAGCCCGCGAGCTGGATCCTCTTAATGAGCGGGCCAACTGACGCAGGAAGTCAGGATCGTTGCTCAATTTTGATGTTAAGTGGAGGACAAAATTAAGCGAGCTGCGTTTCAGTTCGCGGGACTAATTAAAACCGTTTTCATGCGTTGGCTGCGCGATCGACTTCCGTTGAGTTTCATTAAATATCGTCTCTAATTATAACGAGAGGGTTGAATTCCCCTGGGAACACTGGGGATATACACTAAGCGACTCTACTGCAAGGATACCGCCGGGATACTATCGGAAATAATGTCGCAATCAATTACGCTATCCGCAGAATGACGAGGACGATTGAAAATTCGCGTGATTTTCCTTCGATTCCACTGAACCGATCCATTGGACTTCTATCTTTATTTCGTTGGATACCGCTCTTTTTAATTCCGTGTATTATTAAAGATGGTGGAAGATGAAATTCATAATTGGAATTATTTCTTCTATTTTTTTATACAGTATATAAGCGTAGAAAATTACAATTTATCTCTTTAGGAACGAATTTATTCGGGTTAAAGAGAAATGGTCATATTTTTTTATTTTTCAATAAAACAAATAATATAAAAGAGCAATATTTAAAAAAGTTTTCTTAAATGTCTGTTACAGACGAGGTTTCCATTTCTTAATTATACGTAAATTTCTAAACATTTCTGTAGTATCCTATTGATATTTCCTTGCGTTATGGCAATCTTCATAAATCGACAAAAATCATAGTCTGGCTATAAACGTATCTTTCCACTTTAAACGCCCTATTGATATTGACGAATATAGAACAATGACCATAAACAAAAATGTCAACCTCGTTTGCTGATAATGATATTGAAATAAAGCTCGATTGTTATACTGTATCAGTTCCTTCCGCTACATTTTACTATAATGGTTAATTATTAACGAATAAACGAACGCGAAGTCTGTTAGATTTCCCTGAAGAGGAATATCTTCGTGACGTTGAACGGTCGCAAATTTTAGTCTAATTTTTCTGAACGAGAGATAAGACGCATTTGTATAATGTCGCTCCATTAAACCGTGGCAACGTCGCGTATAAACGCGTTTACCTACTCGTTGTGTTGTAAACTGGAAACCAGGCGTCTAATTACCTGATGCTAATGGCCAAGATGAGCGATCCCAGAGCCGCCGTCATAAATCGAAGTAGGTCGCGTTATAAATAAAGAAAACTCGCCTATTAAAATTCCGTCCGCGGGGAAATATTATTGCATAAAGAGCCGTGGCGCTCTTCGTTATCATTTGAATCGTTACCTTTAACCTGCACGGAAAATTAGAATAACAGGGACAACCAGGCTAAAACGGAGAAGCTTTTGGTGATTGTTGCCAGAGATATACAAAAATATGCAAGCACTCGCCGAGTCGTAAATATTCATAGAGAGCGTCCGAATTCCTTGCTGCACCGTCCGGAGTTTCACGCCTTCGTTCTCATTTGTATTTGTCACTGATACGTGGTATTAAATGAACCGTTTATGCAACCTAGTGAAATACTACTAGGAATTACCAACTTTTAAAGTGCAACTAAATATACTACTAACTACTAACTAATGATTATGATTAATACTGGAATTACTGAACCGGTCAAAATGTCGAATTCATGGACGGAGATTTCTTGTCTTTGCAATTAGGTACTGAAAACATATGGGATGTTATTTATATAATGGGATGTATACTCGCGAAAGTATTTAAACATTTACCATGAAATTTTATGTCATGTAAAACTTAACTGCATATTGTACTTACGTGTTTAATCATAATCACGGGTTTAGACATAAAGCGATGTTAAAATAAAAAATTAATGCAAATATGCTTATTACGTTCTTCAATTATAATCATATTCCTATATGCGTATCTCAGTAAAAGGCATCATTAATTTGGTTAACGTAAAGGTAAACATTTTCACGATTTTCATATTTCTAGTGTCAAAAATGTTTTCGTTTGAACAGAAATTAATCTCGACTGCCTACGCAATAAAATTGTTGCATTTAGACGTTTCAATTCTATGAATGCCTACATCTATGAACACATACAATCTACGCGCCTAAACACTCGCGGTTGTATGCAGTTTGAGGGAGGAAAGGAGCTGCAGGAGACAGATTGATTACAAAATGGACTGCATGAATTTATTGGATGCGTGACTATAAAGGGACTGTCCCTTCTAAATATACAGATACACACAGACCACAGCAATAGAACTTTTCCGCCACATGCCAGGTCCATTTGCTACGATCAATGAAATTTGCTAAACGTTTGTAAAACGTGCATAAACGTTGAAAAGCGTAGTTTCGAAAGTTGCCTTTGTATTATATGTTTCTAATTTTTGTAAAGAGGCTAAAATCCTAGTCTGACCATAAACGTATCTTTCTACTTTACACTGCCTACTAATGAATATATGCGAACCACATATAATAAATGATACGTAAAAAACATAAATGAAAGCAATTTCTATTGAAAGGATTAATCGAAATCTTGTTCGTGACTCCATGAATAACTACATCACTGACAAAATTATCATTTTCGATCCTCCTCTACGCGATACAGTTCCAATTAGACGATCCTCATCTCTACATCATATAGTCCGACGATTGTTCAAGCAATCAGCCCAAATTTGTACAATACATAACAGAGAATTTTCATCAAGAATACAATATTCATTCATTGGAAATCCTCTCACCGTCTCGCAACAATACGCATTATATCAAAATACATACTCATCTAATCGCTATCGACGCGGTAGTTATTCATCGTGCGCATACTGCATTAATTTCGACATCATTCTCGCGCAATGCTATTTATTATCCGAGGTATATTCACGAAAAACAGATCAACCAACCAGCCTCAAAATTAGTCTGTACGCACAGAGTAATCCTGGTTTACGGCATCTCTAAACGCCTGGCAACTGCTGCAAACGACGTTCAAACGTGCTTCGTTCGTTCATTGCATTCGTACACGTTTCGAAACGTTTTATCGTTCAATAATACGCGGTTTAAGCGAAATCGGGCGATATCTGGCTGGTTAGATCGTGTTCCTGGATTTGAGTTCTTTGCAAAAATGCGATTTGTGTTGAAATTATACGTTCTAATGATGGATTCGTTCTAGGCATTAAAACAATGAAAGGTTCGTGCATGAAAATTTCGTTCAATGTTTATTTTCCAGGGTACAAACAATTTTATTTTATGTTAGGGATATGTATACTGGCATCAGGGAATCAGCTGAACCTTTCTCTTTATCCAATTCATGTTTCTTACTCTAAAATCCACAGACGAAAACAAATGACACAGAATATGGATAAAGTTCCGGTTATTGTATCAGAGTAGTTTCAGCTGATTCATTGATATCTATTGTAATATGAAATACAGTTGTTTATGACTTATGAAATAAGCCTCATTTTTATGTACAAACATTTATCACCGCTTTAAAATCGACCTTATAAATATTCCTCGTGTATTTTTTTGCTCATTTATATAATCTACGTGCTACTAAATCGATTTTTTTCTTCTAATATGCTCTCTTTTTCTCAACAAATATCTCTCTTCTCGGACATACTCAATTATGCGAAATTTTAATTTATCTTCTCTACTTCTTGAATTACTTTAATCGTTTAATAATACTTGACATTTCTTGAACGATTACGAACGACCACAGTCACATTTCAATTCGTCAAGTAACGTATACACTTTGAAGCGTCTCATCGTCCAGTAACACACGGTTTACGCGACGGAAACCAGACAACGTCTGGCTAGTTATAGCGTGTCTCCTGATTCGAATCCTTTGTTTATAATCCACTTTCAACAAGCTGCGACATGGCAAAGGCTTTCATAGCCCCGCCAAGGCAGTCCCGCCATGTTATCGAGGGGTTTATTGCTTTATCCTCGGGTCGAAAATTCAAGTTTCGAATCGTCTTCCAGGCGATCGTCTCGCGAGCGTTCAAACCATCGTGTCTGCTCGCCTTTACGTTCCTCGTAATTGAACTGCTCGAGGAAGTCGCGCGAGACTGCAGCCAACGTGAACCAAACGGACAACCCTTGTTCGACTCGTGACGTAATCTAGCCGGCAATTTTCAGGGGTACGCGCAAAGAAAACCCTGATAAACCTTTCGATCTGAAACTTTCTAATCTCGAGTTTAAACGAGATTCGGTAATTTTGAATTCTGTAGTTGGAAAAGAGCGAAAAGTATTTCTTCGATACTTAAATGTTAATAACGCCGCCGGCGAGATTCAGGGTAAAAAATCGCTGATATTTGTATTATAGGTTACAATTAAATTTTCTGCCGGAGATTTTGGCAAGTTTTGTAGTAACGAGGGTGAGTAAAAATTTTATAGACTCTTGTGTATCTAACTGGTAATATAAATACAAGTTTCTCGCTGATCCATGTAGATAATTCTCAGTTAAGCAGCTGTCCGAAGGTGTAGGTGCGGATGTTTCGAATTGGTAATTGATCCGACACTTTTAACGAAGAGCTACGGAAGGTGAAGCGAAAGTTCTGAAAAAAATTCATTAATCCCTGTCCGTCCGCATCTTAATGCGCCTTTCGGTCACATTTGATATCTCACACAATGGCAAAAAGATCTATGATATGGAGAGATAAATCACTAATTTTGGAAATTATTTTATTAGGGTTTTGCATTCATCGCAAGGAATAAAAAAAAGTGCAAGTTAAGAAGCTGCAGAAAAATTGTTCTACAAAAGACCGAATAATGTAGTCTTTTATAGGAAAAGTATGCAAAATTGATACGAGGGACGGACGAAGGTTAAAAGAAAGAAACACATTTTCGAATCAATTTTTAAATTGCTATAAATTTATAGTATTTTAACACATACCGCTTTCTCGCTGATCTCTTCGATTATTAATCGTACTGTAAATTGACTCTAGAAATCGCCGTTTATTACCTGATATATACATTGTCGTTTAAAAAATGGCATTCTATACGCAATCAATCTCGTAAAAGGGATACTTGAAATGTTACAAACGGTCGATATACTTCAACTTGTTTTAAGAGGCTAATAAAGAACCGAATAGCTGTATTCAGTGTGGAAAAAAGAATCACCCTTGGGAAACGTTATTTACGCGCAATAAAAGAGCGATCGTTATTGTATGGAGCAATGCAATCGGCAAGTTTTAGAACCGCGCGTAAAACACATGTGAAGTGATCGAATTGAAATGTTTATTTCTTAGTTTTATTTAGAATGTTTATATATGTATCCGGACTGTTTTATACGAAAAGTTTCTATAATATATATAACACATATCAATTTAAGTACAAAATAGTTCAACATAAATTTCTTCGTCCTGTTGCCGAAGAAACAGAGGACCCTTTAATGGTAACCTGTCATAACCATGATCATATACCAACCATATATATTAATCTTACGACTTTAGAGTACAGGAGAAAGGTATTTGATGTTTCGTTTGTACGTAAAACGTTATATGGCCCAATAACCTATTCTGACATTATAGAGAAATTTAAAGTTAATGTTCCATCCAAAAACTTACGTCATTCTGAACTATTGCGAGTTGAATATCATCGTACGGTTAAAACATCATTGTACGATTATTTCAGCCGCTTCAACCATATGATATCAAGTACATGCCAATAGTGTACATCCACTGATTCTTTCGTGCAACCATCTCGCTTACTTAAACACACCAACAATCTATTATACCGCATCAAGTTCTTTTTTTTTATTACTAATTATTGGTATTTAAATTCTATTCTTGTTAAATACGTCTTAGCCAAAACTAGTGTTATTTATTAAATTCCTAATAATTGTAATTATCAATTGATTTCTCGCTTACTTGCCTCTCTTTGTATCTTTCCTCTTTCGTATTGCAAATTATAGATTTCCCCGTGAATATAATAAATAAGTAAATAAATAAATAATAACCTTAAAAGAGGAGTAACTAAGAAACTCTTTCTGTAATAACACTTAGGAAAGAATCGATTGTAACAATCGGAATGAAAAAGGATTTGCAATAATACCACGGCTACAGTAATTAATTGGCCCTGTCGCTCGACTGAGCCGTATTATCCGCCCAGCAAGGGGTGACTTTTTTCCAGCTCGCACTCTCTAACGCGTCCATCATCTTCTTTTTCAATTAATACCAACATCGAGAAGGTCCATCATCGTACAAGCTGAGAGCCGGATCGCTAGTTTTCCTATCGTTCCCAGGAGCACCCTGTTCTCGATTCTCGTTCGACTCTCGAATTTTAAGGCTTTTCATAGGCCATATAAATCCCTCGTGTTCTCGAATGCACACTAGAAACCGTCGACCCCTATCTATATAAAACAGTTTTCGTGAACATGCCACGAAGAAGATAGAGTTGAACGCCTGGACCACTTAATTCTCTCCCTTTCACGAGCAAATTTTCTACCCTCTTCTATGCTCGTTCTACGTTCTAGGTTGGGGTTAGGTAAAACGTAGTTTTAAGTTCTACGTTCCAAAGAAACAAACCCTTCGAATTGCGTTGAGAAGTATATCTTCGAGGAATCGATTTTTGCTCGTGAAATTTACGTGTGTTGAAAGAAATTAATTCAAAGAAATTCAGTTGAGCCAGATCTCTGAAATTTTGTTTTAAATCGTGAAGGTATTTGCATTTAAAGAAATTGAAGTGAACCTTAGCTCGAAAGTGGAATAATACTGAGAAAGATATAACGCGACTAAGAGAGTCATAAATGTTTGGAAATTTGTCTCTGATCATAATATAATCATATTTAAAGAAATTGGAATAACAATCATACTTGCTAAGTGAAATACTTAGAAATAATGGTCACTTTTGTCCCGATTGTACATGTAAATCCCTGGTATGCCCGAAAGTACAATGGAAGCTATCGATCGCATCTATACAGAACGGTTTTCGTGAACATACCACAAAGAAGATTCAGTCGAAAGCCTGGACCATTTAATTTTCTCCTTTTCACGGGAAAATTTCCATCCAACTATCCTTCTCCATCCTCCTACGCTCGCCCACGTTTCAGAAGTTCTATGTTCGAAGAAATGAAACTCTCGAATCGCGTTAATTAGCCGGCAAAGCAATATACCAATGAAATACAGAGAAATTCGAGCAAAAGATGAACGATGAGAAAAGACAAGTTGCTCCATAGATCGTGAATTTTTCATTTATTTCTTGTTGCATCCTCCTTTCTTTTTTCTTCTTCTTCTTTTGTTTTTCTTGTTTGATTTTGTTTCATTAAAAGTTCGTGTTTCTATTTAAGAACAATCGCAGAAAGCCCGAATCGATCTGTCGTTTAATTCCTGTTCGCTTTGCATCGCGAATGGATCTCAAACATCGTTTCGAATTCATTCGTTAATTGATTCTTCGACGAAGGCGCAGCGTATCATGTTCGAACCGTCGGTAATGAATTTCCGCCTCTACCACGTAGATACTGTATTACACGCGAACATCATTCTGTACAGTTGAAGGTAATTTAATAATCATCACAGTCCGCTTCGTGGAACGTTCTACGGCTCTTTTAATAGGCAACGTAGCCTTGTTTTGATTAAAACTTGCTTCGAATTATTTGCACAATGTAAATTATTATGCTCCCACGGTAAAGTTTGATGAATTTCGACAATGCAACTGGATTTCCGTATTTAACAACTGTTTTTAACTCTGTTAATTCCAAATTTCCTGACTTATGGATAATGTATCTAATGTTTTATGCCTTACATGAAATTTAATTTTACCGAGGCTACAGTGAAATTTTAGCGAAATACGTTCAATCGAAATCTATTTGCGAAAGTTGTTAGAATATCGTAAGGTTTATTTTGCACGCCTATTTCTCTCTGTGTCGCTAATTAAAATTAGTATGTGAAGATGTGATTCTGTTTCATGTGTTTATTCCTTGTAAAGATTTTTACATGCAAAAGTTATAATATATTCCCATTAAACGCTTTGACATGGAGTAGCAAGTGATGGAAATAGTGTTTCCAAGAGAAGACAGCAGATAACAGTCTTATAAATAATGAAAGAAATAAAGTCTGAGATTTTTGTAAGTGTAATTGGCACTTGAAGATTACAAATAACTATATATAAATATATATAAATTATAAATAATACGATTATATGTAATAAAATATGTATTTATATAAATATAATAATTTATTATAATAATTGCAAATTATTAACTGAATAAAATTTATAAATTATAAATTATACCACATATTGACCCCTGATCTCTACAATAATCTACAGGTTAGCAAGCAACTATTCTATTAAAACTCTGAAGTCTGCACCAAAAGTATGTGGTACGCGTTTCAACGGCAAACTGCAAACTACCCCTTTAATCCTCTTTCAATATATTTAGATCAAACTCGTATATCACCGTACAACTGCTCGACAACGATAACTCCAACCAAAACACCCCGTAATATCTAATTTCATAACTTACGAAGTGATAATTACGACTGAAACTGACAGCAGAAACTGACACAGTTGTTGCACAGTGCCGCATGCAGTAAACAAAAATCGAAATAATCATCGCTCCATTTTCATCTTATTATTCAATGGCACCATTATTCTGTAAATATGTAATATAATTGTAAACAATAATTCCCCAAACATCTGATAAAGAGACTTTTACTCCTATCATGTCGGATCCCCTGATATCGAGTTTGCTGCACATTGTATACGTTTCTTGATCTTTATCCCGAATCGGTATTCAAATATCACATCGTGGAACGTGAGAACGCGCGAAGGTGCCTGCGAACGCGCGAACGTGGACCGTGAACGTGCGAACCTGGTCTGCGATCGTGCGAACGTAGCCCGCGAATTTTTATTTTTATTCCGAATCCTCGTTGCAATGTCGCATCGTGCGTCGTGTGACGAACAACTTTACAACGTCAACGACAAAATATCCGACTAAAATATCAAACTCCTACGGTCGCAGGTTCATTAATTTCTCGAGAAAACGACGGTTCTTTATCCACGAGACGCATCGGGTTTCTATTAGTCTCGACCGATCGAGTTAGCAAAGTTTGCGCACAAAACTCGTAGTCGTTTCTTCTACGACGCGAATGAGAAACGAAGTTGGCTTATCGATCGGTGGGTGCTCGTCATTAGTTTCTTTCATTGATCGATGGATCCTGCGAAGAAGAAGAGAGAAAACCTCTGCCACCGCGAACGTTTCGCGAGCGGTACGGTTTCTTGTCTTCGAATTATATTTTTCCCTTGTCAACCATAGTAACTAATGGACAGGAAAACGAGCCAGCAGAAGAAACGCAATGGCAATTTCGCGACACGATTTATATTTTACCAACACAACTACAATTTCCTCGACTATTAATTGTTCGATTGAAACGATAGCAGGAAGAACGAAACGAAATTCAATATCACGTATGAAATTTCCATGGTTACCAAATAACGAAACGGTATTAACATTGGACTAGTTATTCTGATTAATTTGACAATCCGAATGGTAATGTGGCTATATCAAATAACAATAAGGGATTTTACTAGCATGAAGCTAGTAAAAGCTTCTCAAGGGTAAATCTGAGCTAAATGCCGTATTGTTCCTTATAATTCTATTGGTAGAACGTACTTTCCCAGAAACTCACTGGAACAAATTTCAGAAATAGAGATCCATTCCGTAGAAGTAATAAGATGTTATTTAATAACGCCTTTATTATTTCTAGATGTTCTAGAAGTAATTCCTTTATTATGAATAAATTCTTACATAAACACACCTGTGATAACAAGTATGTAACTGAATAATATGTATTACAAGAATAACACGAGGCATCTGTGATCGAGGAATATTATCCGAAATAATAAATGAAAGGAACAACGATTCTCTCCAACATCGCGAATACTTTGCTTTCTTTATCATCTTTCCGATATACGACAAACCTTGGCGTTATGAAAAATTGAATCGAAGGAAATACGTTTGTACAAAACATAGGAAATATACATTATGCAAAAGGAATACATATGAATTCCGTATACAATGAACAACGTTTATGCTTAACCGATATCGATACATATCGAAACGTCGGATTTATACAGCTGTTCGTTCCGACAGGGACGCTAATATTGGCCGACGAGAAATCTGACTAGTTCTCTTCCCTGCGACACAACGGGTGTAATATTCTATTCCAAAGTCGAGACACCATATTCCCACGAATCCGTATCGACGTTCGACGGTACGCATTGACGTCTTACCACTCGAGAATCGATATTACGCCCGAAAAAGCAGCTCAATGGAATAACCTACATACGAGGGCGTTGCACCCTCGTGCATCGAATACCGAACCGCAATTAGAAAAATACAACGAAACTACCACGATGAAGTCTGCTTGTATTTTGTTTCTCTATGCCTTTTTCTTCTATTCTCTATCCTATTTTTTCTACTCTTTTTCATTTATTTCTATAAAAATGGAAACGAAAACTGTCCGTCATATTCGTTACACATCCAGCCAATTATTCAAACAGCACGCTTTCCCTGGAAGTGGAATAATGTCACGCGCAATTAGCAAACAAATCGAACGGGGATCATTCTTGACGCACGAAATCATGGCTGGAATATTAAGATGAAGCTTTTATCGATCCCGTGGGAAAAATGGCAAGCCAATATGTCGGATTTTGTAAAATTGCATTTGTCATGTGTGAAACGTAAAACTGACTTTATATTCGTTATACAAAAAGGTGGATATTTAACCCAAAATCAAATCTCTATTGTTTTGACATGACAAATGGTTACACGACGTATCGTGGATATATCGCACGCTGATCTTTGTAAACGCAGGAAGATGAAAATTTTCTTCAAATCAATGCGAAAGTTCAAACTTTCGCCCCCGGTAGCCACGAAACAAGTTAGCAGCCGCGAAGAAGGCGAGAGCTAACGATTCACGATTCGATCCATCTTCCAGGCCCCGTTGGAATTCCTTTCTAACAAAATTGAATGCAACTCAAGCCAAGAATTAATACGAAACTGGACGATTGATTAAGCGTTCCCTCGACTGACTGGCGTAACGTCGAAATTTAATTGGAAATACTGTTGGTGCGGCGTGCAGTTGTCTATTTAATTACACGTCACGACACGGTGTTCGTATTAAACATCGACGATATTGCCCTCTTTCCAAGTGGACGCGTGGCATCGGCGGAATAAGGAAACACCGGCTGTTCGCGAAATACCACGGACCATTTATTATCTGAAAACATCGCCGTGTCGCTGAGTCCTGTTCGTTTATTTACTTATTTGGTCTCATTTTCTCGGGTCAGCCGGTCAGAAAGTAACTGTCACCGCGGCGAAAATGAAACGACGAGAGAAGAAAGAAAGTGAGCTGAAGCGAAAAGAAGTCCAGATAACTCTGCCCACCTTCCTTTCCATCGAAGGATGGAAGGTTTATTACCGTGAAAACGGAATAAAGGGGAATGTCGCAAAAAGCAGGAAACGCAACGAGGATCGTCACTTTACTTTTCCACTTGGAATAAGAAGACATCTTTAAGAAGAGTAGCGTCACTTTGCGACATTCGTTTCAGAGGGAACGTATCAGTGACTATGATTGAAACGGAATGTTGCGAGGAATAGCACAATTATAAAGAGGAATTAAATCTTGGCAAGATTAATTTCTATTTGTGAAGTTATATGGGTTTGGAGAAATTGAAATTAACATGACTACTACAATGTTTAAGAAAAATCTCCGTTGATGAAAGAAATCAGGTCTTTAGAATTTTGCTCTGAATTAGAAACCTATTTATGCTTTAAGAGATTGAAGCGAAGCAAAATAGAACATTTAAGAAAGTTACGAATAAATAATAGACATAAGTGATCGAAAACCTGTCTATTACGTATGTTAACTTATTTATATTAAAAAAAATTAAAGATAATTTTTTTTCCAAAATGAACTATTAAAAAAATAAGAAAAATGTCTGAATGAAAGAGAATCAAATTCTCTGAAAATATATCCAAAATAATACAAATCTGTTTATACAATATATGTATATATCAAGAAAATTTTAATTGATCTTACATCTAAATTTTTAATATGTCTATGTTCAATAATTTATGTATAAATAAACACACTTAAAAAGACAGATTTTACACATTTATATCTCCAGAGTGGAAAAGTGTGTATTGCACATATCCGCAAACTAACGCGTCTGTTATCCAAAAAAAAGTCCTTAATGGTAAACATAAAAAATATCTTTCGAAGCGGATTTCGATGGATGAAAAATTCAAGAATATTAATGGACCGACAATGTTTCAATGTATTTTTCGAAAAGTGTAGAGAAAACAGACGTGGATACCTCGTTGCACGTTCCATACGGAACTCCGTCGTGCGGTATGACTGGGAGTGTTACATTTTTTACGACAGCTGTGCTTGCGATTCGTTGGGTTATTTCAAAGTAAAACGATCACAGCACACGTTCACGCTGTTGCTGTAGACGAGAGTGGCAAAAATAACAAACGACCCTCCTCGCGAACTTATACCACGATAGTGACCGTAGAGAAAGGAAATTACGAACATCAATTTTTTAACTAGTATTTATTTTTCATTCGTTGACTTGATGCACAAAATCAATTGTAAAAGTGGAGAGAAACTCTCTACCAGTCATTTTCGTTAACACTCGACCAACAAACTCGGCTACTCCTTTGTTCGAGCAAAACGATTTAAAACTTTCCATTTGCGCGCTCGTTTCGTATTTTCCTTTGAAATAACTCGCAAAATAAAACAAAAGAAAAGGTATATATAGTAAAACAAATGCAAAAAAGACACAAGGGTGCGGAGTGGAAGAAATAACGCCAGTGATAACATATTTTTGCCGGGGGAAAAGGAGTAGAAGAGAAAAAAGGAGAGAATGAAATATAATTGTGAAATGTCACTCTAAGTTCCTTCTATTCTCACGAATCTCGTGACCTTTCTCTTTCACGGTTGGCGCTCGACTGACCTCTCAAATGCCAACACTCGTTCGCTTCACGAGAGCGCGCACAGCATTTTTCCACTTTGCGATTAAACAGATCCTCGGACGTAATTAAATGCTAACTATGGCTCCCCGGTAGACTAGGGCCACTCTAAAACTAAATGTTTTCGCAAAATAGCGTGCTCGAGATTCCTTTCTTCTATCCTACTCGTTACACCGGAATAAAGGATAATATCTCGAGATATTTACTGAGATATTTTACTCGTATTGTATAATATATCCACATAGAAAGCTGACTCGAGATAATGATTCGTAATTAACTTTATTTATGACTGAACGGATGTCTCATATTGGTACTTTAAGAATTATTAACTACATATTTCGCAGAACATACACTGGTATATAATATAACAAATGAATTTTGTAACTTGTTACGAATTAATCTTACATTCTGAGTGTTACTTCGCATTAAAAATACCAGAGAATCCCTTTGGTTCTATTAGACGATTAATTTACTGCTATTTCAATCCTTTTGATATAGAGAATCTTTTGATACGATCGATCGACGATACCAGCGCTCTTTTGAAATAAAGGTTTATAAAATCGAGGACTTAAAAAAAACGCTGTAAATTTACTTATATATGTAATATTATTTTTTCCCCTGTTCCATTTTACATGGTGAGAACAAAACAATTTGCGTGTACATTTTCAATGGCGTCAAAGCAGTATTTGTAGAATATAAATAGTTAAACACAGGAAAAGGTCTTAAATCTCTTAAAATTTTAATTTTCGATTCATCAAATTAAAGTTTCACAAAAATTTCAATCTCTTTTATAAATATAGCTAAAGAAATGGAATCCGCACAGGAACTTAAATATTATAGCTACAATTTCATTTTGGATATTCTATTATGTATACACCCTGTACATCTTTACATCTTTAAATTTCTCATTACTGCGTGAACATTCGCAGTTTGCCCATGAATAAGCGAATAACACGCCGCATTCGAATAAGAAGTAAACAACAGCGCAAACTGCACGCTATGAAACCAAAAATACCAGCTACAGTGTCGATTTTCTTTTTTCCTGTTTGGGTGCGAAAACCTGTGTCCCGTTTCCATTTAATATTGCAGACAACGAGCAACGACATGGATCGCTTCCGGGCAAGGCAAAGGATGGTTCGACGGTGCGCGATCAATTTTGCAGCGATCGAGCCGGTGGTGAACGATGCCTGTTGTCGTCGAACTAATCCGCGGGGCGTTTACCCTCGGAACCTGAATAATTCGCGGTTCAAAAATATCGTTGGAAACCGCAGCCGAACGATTACGAGCCTCGATAAAAAACACGAATTCGTCGAGCACGATAATACAGCTGGGTTGAACGCGGCCATTGCGTAATAACTGTGAAATTATTCAAATTTGCGGTCTCTGCTGAGGCTGAAATTCGTCACCCGTTATACCTATGCGAGGACCAGCCGTTTTAATCCTTGATAAATACCTTCAATGAAAGTGTGTTTTATTGCATGGTTAATCCCGATACGTGCACCGCGTTCCGTCACGATTTGCAGAACGATTTCGAGAACGTCTGAACGATTAAGAGCTAATTCCAACAAATCCCGCGCAATCAACCAAATGGAGATATTATAGCTTAAAATGTATTCGTTATGATATACATATGTACGTATAATGGACGAGACGAAACTCTGTATAGAAGAATCTACTTCTTCGTGTTAATACTAGATAGATATTAACGTGATTTAAATTGTGGTTTGAGAAGATTAGACAGTTTGAGTATCGAACACACGTAGAATATACGAGGACGAAACGTAAATACAACAAAATTTGATAGTAATAGTAACATAAGACGTACGTGTATAAGTTTGAGGCCTAATAAATGTAAATGGTAGTACTTTATGTAATGATTAAATTAGAATAAAGACTAACTCTAATATCTGCATCTAAGTCTGCTTAATATTACCTGTTCTTTTATGATCTATAATTGCAGTGGTTGAGTGAAAAACTTTATACGATTTTATACGATTATATACGATTATATATAACTATCGAAACAGCCGATATTCTGCGAACACCAAACACAAAAGTCCTAACAGAATCAAATCGTCTAGTGAAATAACGAAATCATTGCTTTCGCGCGATAAAGTAAATGCTGGCTTCTAGTCATTGACGAAAATAGATAACAGTATTGATCGCAGACATCTAGATTATACGTAAATCAGCCAATCAAAAGGTATATATGCTATCTGTGCGTACACTGTATACAGTTTGCGAAACGTCAATGTATTGTATATGAGCAGCGCAAACTGTGTGTACCGTTGCCTTAAGTTTGACCCACGTACCTATTTGACTCTATGCAGTCAGTAGCAATGCACGGTAATGTTGAAGTTGACCTATGCTCACGCATCGAATTGTCCACGTGACTATAGCATGAACAAACGTTACCGTACACCTGTGAATACCGTCCAAGTATCATGTTCTACTTTAACGCGGTGCAAACTGTTGTTTGGTACAATAGACAGTCCTTAGTAAGATTAATAGGTATTTCTATGATACGATCCCATAGGTGCCACAATGTATCCACGCTGCGGAGCCATTAATCAACGTTGAGTCGTAAATAGACCCAAACGAACCGAGATGATGTGTTAAATAATTGAATAGAGGCATTAATCTCGTATGCTGTTCTATCCTCCGAACCGGTAGTGGTTTATAGTAAATAATTGAAATAGATTAACCCTCGCTGTCCTGCACAAATATTTTCTTCCGAGGCAAATATTTCTTGCTACCTGTCTTGTAAACCTCTTTATGTACTTAGACTTGACGTTCGACGTTTGAGATATATCTACGATTATGCTGATTACTTTAAGGTTACTCCGGTAGTAAATTGCTCGAGGATGTCAGTACTTGCTCGAATATTTAAACCTGGAACTTTTAGTTTATTTGTTCCAATATCGATTATTCTACTTGATGTTCGTGTATTCTTATGATTAAATATTTACATAAATAGTGATATGCCAGAGCACTTGGATGTTCAAACACTTTCTTTTATTTCCGAGTGAACGCTACAGTTACTACTAGTGCGAATAAAGATGATGGAATTGTTACTATGACTTGATGGCTGATCTCAAATCTCAGAAATAGCAATAGCATCACGTTCATGCTGTAATCAATTATTCTTAACGGCCTTCTCATGAGGTACCTACGTACATAAATATCGTAAGTGATGAACTACTTTAGTATTTGAAATTCAGATCGGATCGAAGAAACGCAATATTCACCGGCGAAGAACTAGGAACATAATGATTTGTAGTTTCAGACTGCATTCTCAGCAAGCATGTTAAGGTCAAATGAGTTCTCGGCTATAAGCTTGCGATGCGCCTCGCAACGAACGCGAAACAGTGCCATCGGCGGAACGCAATTTAAATTCTCTTAGAACAGCCTATTCCATTATTCACTCGTCCCGTTCATAACCTGAAACGTGCATAAAGAACCGATGCAGCCGCAAACATGAACATTACCGAACACAGCTTTCGTAAGAGAAATAACGACCATCTCTCTTCGTTCTTTCTAAATCCAGTTCCTTTATTTGGTCATCAGTCGTGATGATGCTTGTACAGTGGGGAATTTGAAGATGCAAAAATTTCGACTCTTTTCTCGGCAAACTTGCTTTCCATCACATTTCTATAACGAATTTTATTGGCACGTCAAACAAAACGAAGAATAAACAACAATAAGTACAATTACAAAGCTGACACGTAACATCATCGGGAGGAATCAATTCAATTTTTCTCAAGGCAGATTTTCTCGGTAACACGATTAGTAAATATCGCGCGTCATATTTCACTTCTCTTTACATTTTTATCGTTTTTAAATATTCGTACACTTCTATCGAAAAATATGGAAAATATGGATAATATAGACAGATATTCGATAGAATCGGGGCAAGTAAAATTGACGGCGATATTCGCGATTCTACACGATTAACTCGTACCATAATTTACAACTGCACTTGCTAAAATAAAATCGGAAAATATACAACTGCGAATCGTAAAAACTACAATGGACAACCGACCTTTTACTCAAGCCTGATTGATGGAGATTAAAAATGGATTATACGCGCGTTCACTTTCTATTTTATACGTCGAAGCACAAAGTCTCATTTGTAACATTTTATAATAATGCCTAAATGTACGCAGTCTCACAGATCGAATATCAAGAAGATATTATATATCGAATAATTTATTCCGAATAGATCTTTCACAGTACAAAGCTAGAAGTTAGAAGTCCAAACACCATATTCCAGGTTTCAATCACCAACATCCAGCTACTAACAATATCTGTGTAGCGGCACTAGGCCGCAAAGAACAACCCTCTTTCCAACGGTTTCGTCGGTACATACTATAGCATCGCGGGAAGACCGCTTACGAAAGACCGACGAAACATAAACGAGGCCGCGTAAATGCTGACAGGCCTAATGGGCCATCGATATCCCTTTGGTCCTTCCGTCCAATACTCGGAAGAAAGCATACGTGACCACGATCGCGGACGCTTAACGAACATTTGCGTAGTGGGGATATCAAAAGATAACAAAAGGGAAAAAACGGATTAAGAGATGAATTGTCAGCAACAGTTGTCAGTAAGCAGTCGTCAGCACAAGTCGCGAGTCGAGAGTTGTGAAGCAGCCGCTAGTCGAGTTAATAAACGAATTGTTAAATAAAACGCCGATTATTTCTTTGGCACCCTACACGTCCTATACCTCATCTGCAATTCAAAGATCATGTCCGGAAAAGCTAATTGTTAATTAATGATAAATTTTTGCACAAACCTGATCTGCTCCACAACTTCCCTTTCCGCACTCCAAGTCTATAAATTCCGCGCCTAGACAAATTCAAACTCGCTGCTTCAATTTTCAACCACTAAAAAGTTTGCAATTTTCATAAAATCATCCGTAGAAGAATTAATTTTCGATTAATGTATGTTAAATTCTTCCTCGCGCTTGATCTATCTTTCCACGTTACAAATGTAAACGAACTCCACATCTAAACAAATCCAAACATGGTACTCCAGTTTCAACTACCATCAGTCTCAGTCCAATTACCCGTTTCCGTCAAGATCCGCCGCGACGAAGAGAACCAGCAGGTTTCGCTGCGCGTACATCCACCGAAATCGAACCTTACGATATAAAATTTCCTGTAACTCAACTCGCTCCACCTACGCCAGTACATTTTTATCGCGCATCTTCGATCCGGCCTCATAAGAGATTTTATCGGCAGCGGCGATGGAACTCCTCTCGAGTGCATTTGCGAGCCGATGATTACTTCTCGCTGCTATCATGTTCGACGAGAGCAACTGGCCCGCCCCCCGTTCCGACTCCCTCGTTGTCAAAGCTGGATAGGGAAGGAGGTAGAAAATAAGTAGAAAGGTAAAAAGAGTCGAGAGTACGAGGGGAATAAGATGGACGGCGTTGTCCTTTTGCTTCCCGCTGCGAGGAGGAAAACGAGAAAAGCAAGCAAAGTAAGGGAGCACGATAGAGAAACCCGAACAAACAAGAAGGCGAAACGAGCTGGAATTCGTTCGTTTCAAGGAAGGCACGTCTCGGCTTTCGTACTTGAAAATACATAATTCACCTTTGTTTACAGCTGGGACGAAATCGATCGATCGCTAATCCATTTTCTTCTTTCCCTGCCTATTGTTCCGCTCGACCAGAGAATTACGTCGCTCGAATGCACCAACTGTGTGAATTAACGCGCCCTTTCTTCTGTTGTTTCCGGCCGCCGATTTTGTTTCCCTAGGTTCAAATTCACCCGGGCAATGCCGCTTTCTCTAATCGTTAAAGTTACATCGGCTACTCGCTGATAACTCTTTTGTTCGCGTTTTGCGACCCCCTGCCGAAATGAACAACCTTTCCGCCATTTTAAATGAACTCAGTCGTAACTGGATCGTTTCAGACAATGGAATAAAATAATCGTGCTGGAAACAATTTTTCGTTTCGAGCTTTATGCTGTTAATGAATTTCTCGAGGTTTCTTAACAGGATTAAAATGAAATATCATTTTGGATACCGTTTAGAAAATGGTAAAAAAAATTGAATACACGACGTAGAAGAGAAATTAGATATTTTAATTAATAAATTGCTCTTTAAAAGAAAAGAAATCAATTGTCTTAATTCTTTTAAGTCATCGATAAAATTATTATCTTTATTTCTTATTATCTCATACCTGTGTGTAACGATTTTGTTATTATAAAATCTTTCATTTTTCTGCGTTTATGCTGCGTTTATGATTCTCGGTATTGAACAAGTTCCATACGGATCTAAAGAAGCTATCAATCTAAAGCTATCAATCTAAAAAATACTGTGAATGATGCCACATTCTATATAACAACTTCATACAATGTAATGCCTCAGATACACTTTATCATATGACGATTTACCGATAGAATTTACGTTACCAGTTGATTTCTTCAACAATACTGCACCATCTTGTTGTAACTTATATTTCAACGACTACGCACACTTCTTCAACTTGCTGCGATTGGTGAAAATTCCTAGATAAATATACAAAATTGTAAACATGGACGAAACCTGATGACAGAACTTGTCGACACATTTCGACATTTAGAACCTAAACTAACTTCGAAAGGTACAATCTATTTCAAGATAAGTGCACACGTCACTGACACGATTTCTACTCCAAAAATTACCTCACACATGATCGCCTAAATTACCCCAATGAACAAACTGGAATTCCAATAACGTAATTTGCCTTATCGTTATCTTTAGGAACAATTCCTCTGCGACATACATAAAAGTCCCAGTTCCATTGAAATTCACGTTCGCCAATGAAGTCCTCCAACGACAAATGGACAAATATATTCGTCGGTGAATTCAAAGATTCGCCAACTGAATGACGCGCGAACTGTAACATGGGAATATTTCTAGGTTCGGACCTGACCGTTATATAACCAACTTAGTGCGCATCGGTGATGTCTAAAGGGCAGTAACTGACCGTGATATTAATTGCTTTCTGGCTATTAGCAAATGGGCCCGCGGAGATCTCGCAAAGGGAGCGGCTTCCCTGCGCGAGTTTACCATTAACATTAACGCAATCTGTCGTGTTATACGTGGCACGCTAGCATTGCAACGCGTACCAGTGCTAAAATCCTGTACAACCAAAATCGAAAATGCAAGGAGCATTGTCACCCACGAAAGGACAACCGTGTATACGACTATGGCTAACTGAAAGTTCAACCAAACTCGAGATACGCTCTTAGGTCGCTAATCTTGTTCCCTGCTGACCTCTTCGGGCTTAATTCGTTCGAGAAGTTGAGATCGTAACGCTTGCGACGTGGATATTGGATAAGGCTATTTTTGAGGAAACGCTGACTATTAGGTTTTAATCAAGGACTAAAAATAATAGGTATGTTTTAAATCTTTTACGAGAAGTTACATGAACTATAATATGAATCATAAACGAGAAATCACGAATAATGAAGAGAATTGTTATAATTGTTGCATGAACTACAGTCATGCGGACCATTTGCGTAGTTTACTCTACTTGCAGAGTTTGATCAAAAAGTTCAGTAACATGGTACATAAAACGTGATAGGAGTAAGCAATAGAATATAATATATTATATTCCATTTTATGTATTCCATTATATATAATATTATATTATTGTTACATATATATGTGTATAATTGTATAATATATTTAATTAAATATATATATAATTAAATAATATTATATATAATGGAACACATACAATGGAATTATAATGGATTAATAACGATAAAAGCATTACATTACAAAGATTTAAATCTTTCCTTTCAAACAAAACAACAAAATCAAAGTCATATCGTAGAATGATATAAATCATAGAATTAAACATATATAGCTAGAAAAATATGGCTTCATTTTGACGAAAAATGCCCTGTGTAAAAGTTATAATATTTTTGTTGGGATCGAATTTCGATACGTAGGATTCCATCGAATATCGTGGAAATGTTGAAAAATCGACAACATGCATGATACTTTTCCCTTTCGAGCGTTGCGTATTTGCCATTTCATGACAAATGCGTATTAATGAACATCGTCGGGGATATCGATCGCTGGATTGATATCACATCGATAGACAACACCGTTCGATGAAAGTATGTTCTATACCGGAGGAATGAATCCGTATGAAAATGGTCGGCAGATTTGAATCGTGTATTGGGCAAACACTTTTCTCATACAAACTATTTGCAGTAACTACAATATTTGCGGAGGTGGCATTTGCGTATTCAGAATAGTTTCGAAAATTTGTTAATGCATTCGAGTCGACTTTGTCAATACGGATTCATTTGCTAGCCGACAAAACCCTGTGCGCAAATATACGAACGTTAATTAAGTTTCGACTCCGACGTGCATACGCGCGGATATATGCGTTATAAAAATGCTACCGAATGGAAAGCCGCGTTGACAAATGGATCCGTAATGGCGTGATTCGCTGTTGGCCAAATTCTGAAAAGCATCGCGCTCAAATTTTCATCGCATCGATAAAAACACTCGATGAAATGTTAATGAATATCCGAGTATAACACGAATGTATTTAATGTATCGAAACGTTTACCAGTAATATTTACTGTCGTAATTAGTAGCCTGTAAGCTCACTACAGATAACCGAACGTATGCATTACGCATTTGCATAAAGACAATTTTCATTAATTGAAAAGTTCATATCAAAGACAACTCTTGTCGATTTTTGTATTTTACCAAGACAACAAAATACTCTTTGATTGTTGTTGGATACACAACAACACGTTATTTAAACAAAGCATTTATCGGATTACATATTTGTAATTATATAGCAGCAAAGTCAGTCACAATGTTGTGTATACCATGACTGGAACTGTTTGTCGAACAACAACTTTTTTATTGAATTAATTAAAAAATGATACCTGCACTTGAACTCAGTATTCCTCACGAAATAAAAAATCAAACATATAATAGAGTATTTGATATCAACATTCTTTTCTTCTTCATTGCTGTTATTAAATTGAATCATTTGGATATATGAGTCGCTGTTTGAGAAAGCAGTACTCGTGATGCTATTGTACAACTGTCTCTCAACAGATTCACTGAACAATAAGATTCTCGTATTATGAGACTCACCTCTAGCTACGAAGATGCCTCATTATTTTAAAATTCGAAAAGCTTAACAAATAATCTAATAATCTCACTTCAACTGAATGTCCCTTACTAAATAAAAACTTATGATAGAATTCTTAACATCAACATCCTTTTTTGTCCCTGTTACTATTAGATTGAACGACCTCCATATGTGAATCGTTGTTTACAAAAGAAACACAAAAACGCTTTCGTCAAAAATGTCTCGCTTTCATAGAACCAGTCAATTCTCACTAAATATGTAATAAATTCCATATATTACAAGTCACGCCTCTGATTACTAGAACAAACTACTACTTTAAAATTCGAAAAATTTAACTGGAGTCATTTTCGTAACGAGCTTTTCAATTTTTATTTTCTACTTCAATTAATGCACCTCATAACCTAAACTCATTCTATTTTATGGCTGCTAACTTAACGTAATCAACTATCGGCGACGACGACGACAACGACGCCAGTTAGATATAAATCGACAAAGAAACAAGAACACGAATCGTAAGAATATACAATGAACACGTTCAAACTAAATCGATCAATGTATGGAAGATGTCTATACCATCATCGAACCATCGATAAATGCAATCGATAGAACACTTACCTTGAAAGGCAGCCTCGAAGGTGGTCTTCTCCTCGATGGGATTTTGGGCGAGCACCAAGACGACCGCCAGATGAGCAAGGATCACGAAAAATCGGCAAACACAAAGTTCAGCCATCGTCCTGCGATGTACATGCACGCGCTCGCCCCGATAATGTTCACTTTCGCATTTCTAGGAAATCAACCAACCAACTTCTTGATCGACTATCGATTGTCGCGCGAGATTCACCGTCGCGTAGAAACGCACACTAAAAATCCACGTCTGATCCGAATCGGTCACTTCCCCCGATTTTAACGACCGATTCTACAATACAAATGAGAAAAAGAAACGCGTATCAAAAGCACTGCATATGCAAAAACACCAAATAGCGCATATAACACTCCTTTCGTTTTTGTACTTTTACCGTACTTTCTTTTCTCTTTCTCTCTCGTGTGGACAGTACGAAGACACTCGGTCAAGTGTCTCGAAACACGGACGTTATACGACCGAAATTCTCTGAAGGTACTACGAGGTCGTGTCAAGAAGACGTATACACTGTATCGGGTATACTGCAACGATAACACGGCCACCGGCGCAAAAAGTGGACAATTGTCCGCCTTCCACTTTCAGCGTCCGTGTAAAGCGTATACACATCGAAGCACACCGGGCCAACTACTATCGCGAATACACGACTATATACGCGGTACACGGTCGCATACTTTTAAGCTCGTGTCGTCCTTTCATGTACCATCTCTGTCCTCTCTATCGGATGAGGGGCTCTTTTCACCTCGCTTTTTAGTTTAACATTCGACTGCGCGCATAATGAGATCTCTTACCGATATTTACCGTACTTGTTACCCGTCAGCAAATGATCGGACTCTATTCTGCCGGTGATATTCGATGCAAATTCACTCGGTTACGTATGCATATCGATATCGATATCGATATCGATATGCATATATTATAACGAGACAGCTCAAAGAAAGATACATTTTTGTCCAAAAAAAAAGGGAGAAAATATGAAAGTCTAAAGATAAAATTTGATGAATTGGAATTTGGCTCCGAATCGAAATTATTAAAGAAGATTTAATTTTGATATTATTGAACGTACTTGACGCTTGTAACACATAATTGGAAGCTGTTATAAAAATTTTGGAATTAAAGAGAGAATAATAATAAAGCCCATTTAAACAACCAATTGTTATACACTTACATTAATCACTATAAATTTTGCGATAACGTGTTTGTAAAAAGCGGGTAGAAAAGACCTCTAAATCGAAAGGCGAACCCGGCGGCGGATCGTAAACGTTCGCGGCTACCCTCGAAAGCAAACTGAGAACTATGTATCTGAATTCAATACGGTTCTCCTTGACACTACCGAATGACTTAAGCTCAAACGTCAACTATCGACTGTGGTGAGTCTCGGCTAAACTCTCTCTACCTTCCTTAATCTTCATAAAGTTCAACGACCACAATCGAATCGCTTGAAACCATAGTTATGTCACACGAATCGAAACTACGCAAATATACGATCGACAGCGCCACGAGCAAACTGCCGCTGAAATATTTCAAATCTTTAATCTCAAATCTTTAAAATCTTGATATTAAACGCGTACGAATCATGCGTATACACCATATGTCGCGATATAATTATAATTATAAGATTGATTTAATCTTGAGACGATATCTAAACGCTCGCGAAGAAAACGTTTCGCCGCGATAGAAAAGGAAGGCAGACGAGAATGATGGGAAAAGAACAGAGAAAAGTAACGATCGAAAACGTTCGTTTGGTCGTCGTACCTGTCCAGAACAGTCTCACGATTGTTGTTCGACACAAAAGAAGGAAAGATACGATGGCTAGAGAGACTTTAGCACACACGCGAACCCGAAGGTGAAAGGAGCTCCGCAACAGCCGTCGACGCCGGCCGGTGTCTCCAATCGAACTGTGGGGGTTGGTCGATGGTGGCGCCGCCGAGGGACGCTGAGCGTCGCCGTGTGGCATGCGTCATAACGCCACCGCCTTCGATCGGCCGCCATTTTTTTTTTGGAAGCGCGTTACTAACCCCTTGAAAACATTCCACCCCAAACTCCGTTTCCCGATCGGAGCTCAGGAGCGTACGATTTTCGGGTAGCAGAAAAAATCGGTTGGAAATTTAACAATTATAATTTCTTCTATGTACATTAAGAATAAATTTCTTACTAGAATATTAACAGATTGTGGATGTTTATGCAGATGTATATATTTTCATAGTTTGGTAATAGAGTGAAACTTACATATAAAAATTAATTTTGTTTCTCGGTTTTGATTACATACTATTTATTTTGTATATTTCACATATGAAATAGGTTTCACATATTTGTGTACTTTAAATATACATTTACAGAAGAATTAATTTTAGTCAAGCGATCGTTATCAATTTGATTTAACTATCAAATGACATAAAATAACAGTTATAAATAACATTTAAGGTATGTAATGAGTATAACTGGCAATAGGGAAAGAAATACGTATGTATACGTCAAAATGAAATATCATTTTGGAGCAAAATTTCAATTTTAAGTGTAGTTAGAATTTAAATTATAATGATGGCGTATGATTAATGAACGTCCCGTTGTTATAGTACATTTTCAATATACTTATTGTATAACCTTTACATACATTGCTGTATATCTACATACTTTTATATATTTTATCTGTATATTTTGACATATTTTAATTGCATAAACATTCACATTCTAGACATTAACGTTACAATATACAAGAATATTCCATAGAATATATGCACGTCAAAATCTATTAATTTCGAATGACGCCATGAATAAATGTTCGTATCTCATACAAGGATTTAATTAGTAATAAATAATTCTCGAACTCTGCCGAAGATGGAAGATTATATAACACTTGTCAAAAGCTGAATGAATAGATTCGACATACACATGTTTATATAGTACACACTAATTGTACAGTCTATTCAAACCTATTATAATGTACATAATAATAAAGCGTAATAACGAACGAATTGAAGTACGCGGTTAACAATACCATAACTTGAGCATAACGATAGCATGGATGCTAAAAGTGCTAAACTCCCTGAGGAGCTTTCTCTGCATGATATTTTCAATTTGAAAGGCAATGAGAGAGGGTTAAAACCAACGACAAAGCTTTCAATGTAAATGAAATAAATACTGGTGATGTACTTGACCTGCAACTTTCACTTATCGTTTAAATTAATTCAAATTTTGTTTAAACCGATTAACAACGGCCTCTTACAGTTAACCGAGTTCAACCACCGTGTCCTCTGTAGGATCTTAACAATAAACGGATAACTTTTCCTATAGAAAACTCGAAGCAGCGAAAATTTGGTACGAGTGTAGCGAAATAAAATTATAGCGATACGGTAAGGTTGAAAAAAGAACTTGCACATTGTGAAAAACGCTGACAATGCTTTTATCTACACTTACGTATACGTATCTAATATCGTTTAGTACAATGAATTCAAGCCAAAAAGGTACTTTTGCCGAGTTACATTATTTCTCACACAACACACGATTCTGTATATACTTTTATTTATTAACAATCAATAACATATGAAAACATTATGATGTCGGTTAATTAAGCGCAATTCCATAATACTTCTACAAACTCTTATTTTCACTTATCTATAGAATAACACTTATCGTAGTACAAAATAAATTTAAACACGTGTAAAAATCGAAAATACATATGTTGTAAAAACTAATACTGTGAACGTTACATCATAAATATGGATAATCTGCGTATATCTTACCGATAAAGACGACTTAAATATAAAAGCACCTTACAGACAGAACTCTTTGAGAGCTTCTAACAACAATATATGTGTTGCGAATAATCTCGCAGATATAAACAAACTAATGCCTTCTTTCATATATAGAAAAAAATAAAATATGTTTTTATATTTTATGTTTAAGTTATACTCTTATTTTGGACGGACATTTGTACGAATAATTTGCACGAATACTTATTCAATCAATTATCAGAAGTCAGTCTACCAAGTAAAAGGAAGCGAAGATTGAAAATATGCGAAGATATTTAAGGTCGATGGGAGAATATATCGAATCAATGTAGTTAGATATTCTACGTACTGCCGCTTGTAGCATGATATGATATACCATTTATTATACTTCTACTATGAGAAATTTCAAACTATGTACTTTTCAACATTCGATGTATCAAACAATATAATATGTATTATCATATAACTCACATTTTGGAGTTATCTCTGTAAACGATAATTTATCTCGATTCGATGCTCATTTACATATATATAAACAGTCACTCGAGAACATACTCAATGCGAAACAGTTTGTAACTTATCGTAATAATATTCCTGACACAGCAGCGTACATAATTCGTAGTCAAACGAATCTCATGCACAGTTTATCGCTACACGGCAGCTTAATAATTTTTAATGTTGTTCGTGAAGGTAACCCATGTGTCTTCTATAGGCGCCAGTACGGTGATTACAATGAGAGCTGCGGTGAATAGGACGATCACGACGAAATATATACCGAAGATAAATTTCCTGATTCCAGCGTGCTATCGAACAGAATGAGAAATGAGACGGTGAAGATTTTCAGAGATTCTCGGCGCACCGCGCCGATTCTTATTAGCAAGAAACTTACAGGAGCATCCTGTCTTGCATCCGGATGGACCATTGAACCACGAGAGTGCATGTCTTTCATCGGAAATGAATTCACCCTCTGACTCGCCTGTCTGTCAGAGGCACATCCAACGAACTATAACATACATTGATTTCCTTCGTTACATAACGATCCTCTATAAATATCCGACTTAGTACCAAAGCTGATCCAGATTTAGAGCTTTGCCTGTCTCGAAATCGCGCTTGTATAATTAAAGAGATTTTCAACAGTGGTCTGCATAATCAAATATGAAATATATTAGACATGATATGGAACTACTAATTGCATACGGGATCAAAGAGAACTGATTCCTCTAAAACATTAATAATCCATGGCGAATTAATTCGAAACTTTATGTCGTTAGTAACTATCTGAATATTAAAAACGACAAATTATAGCTTGTAGTGAAATAGGAATATCATATAATAACTATAATCAAAGTGAACTTATTTTTCATTTACAGATGGATATTGTCGAAAGCGTAGCAACAAAATAGCACGGTATTTGAACAAGTTTGTTAAGGTTAATTGGAGCAGCAGATAAAAAAGACCCATTAAAAAAAAGAAGTTAACCTTGAGACAGTCTTGACACATTTAGTTGTTCTTTTGTAAAATTCCAACTACCACCCTCTTTCAGTCTATTTATTCGACTTCTTTCAAGATATCCATTTATAGATGAAAATAGGACATCCGCTATAGATAAAATAATGTACATTGCACAAAATCGTACAAATTGAATGAATGTACGAGAGTTTTGATTTCGAAATATCAAATATCATTCTTACCGTTAAGATAAGGTGAGTCAGAATATGGAATACCACGTAAGCTGCCAGGATCCAGTCAATCCATTCCGGCAGTTTGGCCTTATTTAGTCGGACCGCGAAGAAAATTGCGATTACTGTGAAAGGAATTTCAATGCGTCGGTTAATCTATTGTCCGTGGAGAAAAGAAGTACACAAAAAACGCGTGCAGTATGAAAAAGAAGAGAAGCTTACTGCCGCAAATCTGTGCCGCGTTTCCAACGAACCAATGCGCCCAATTAAAAAGAGGTCTTCGCGGTGCTCCTGGATGAGGTCTCGCGGCTGCCATAAACGGTTGAATAAAGGCTAAGATCGTGGTCGCTAGTCCCAAGGACGCGTGTATCACCTCCGAACTCCATTCACCCAATTCGACGAATATTATTACAAAAGCCGCTATTGTCATCGACCATGTCAGTATCATAAAGAATCTGTGCCACTTGAGTAAACAACAGAGCAAAATAACATATTCTTGTCGATAATATTCATTGTATTTCATCGATAGAATTAAATTCTCATAATGAATGACATCAAAGTGAGGAACATAAGTGACGACGATATTATTATAATATATGAATACTCGAACCGGATATTAAATAATCTGAAGTTAAGTATCTTTCAGCCGTCTAAGATACGTTCAATATCATCCTTGGACATCGGCCAAAGTTAAGTGTTCTTTCGGAACGTTCAGACTCTCGAGTTCAACAACGTCAAGTACATTACGCTGTTTAAAAAATGTAGCGTGCTCTGCATACTAAAAGTCAAATTAATAAGTATTCACCGCATTACATGAAAAATATCTAATTGTCGAGCAAAATCGATACGTTTAACCAATCTCAATAGCAATTTAATTCTTGTTATTTCATTATGAACGTAACATTACGAGCATATTTATTGTCGTATGGACCGCACGCCATAAAGCAAACAATTCTCACGACGATCGGTACAATTTCACCCGGTGTCTCCCAATTAAAATCTGATTACGCAAAATGATTAATGTGTTCGATTTAAATTGCAATCACGCTGTTCGTGCGTCGACTGGTAATTTTCGGGAAGAGCCACCCCCGTGACATTATCAAATTGCCCTTCCATTCGCGGTTCCTCCGATTAACCTCGATCCCCAACTCATGAACCCAGAGACAAGAGCATCGCCCCGTCAAATAGGTGCCATCACACGCAACCTCGGGGTCGTTACTTCCACTGGGTCGAGATCTTACCAGTAGCCCAGTTTGTGCGCGCGATTATAGGAAAAATTGGATACTTACGGCGAACCAATGGTCCTTTCCACACAACTGTGAGCTGACCCATGTCTGCTTGTAGTATCTAGCCAGAAGAATGCCGATCGACGCTGTACCGATCCAAGACGCCAACATTAGAGCGCCATGAACACGAATTAGAATGTTGCTCGCCGTAGTGTAACCACCAACGTCGGATAATAATTTTGCGTCACCGGTCGCGTCGTACGCCGTGTCATGGAATCCGATACCGTTACCTAAATGTTTCGACAAATGTTTCTTTAAACGTTTCTCCGTTTTTCAATCGCTTCACTTTGCGTGATAAGGGAGATGGAGAAAAAGAAAAGTTTCAGCAGAATTCTTGGAAAAAATCATTTCATCAGAAACATGTATCTGGGTTTATTACAGAGTATTCTCAATCACGAAGTTATTGCATTTATTCATTTTTATTTTCTTTATTTCTAAGAATAATGATAGATGAATAAATACTTTGTCATTGCACTAATAAAATTATGTCTTTTACTTATTTTAAAGTATCTTGGAATATTTAGTTTCCTAGAATAGCGTTAGAAAGGTTGTATAATATATAATTGCCAGCCATAAGTATTAAAAGTCCTACTGATATTTGATCCATATTTGATCTCATTACCTTTATTTTTTTACTTATTTTGTACCTCGTAACGTAAAATATTAAATAAGGTAAAATCTCTTAGAAATTTTCAGTATTTACTAAATAACGTATCCTAATACTTATGGCCGGCACAGTAGTTGTAGTATCGCAAGATTAAATGAAATTGAACGTACTTTTTAAACTTTTGCCAGCTGCCACGAGAAGATTGTATGGTGTGCTGACGAGGTCATACTCGCGGCCTTGAACAACCGTAGTCTTCTCTCTCCAAAATCTGCACGTGATTATGTCATCCTTGATCGCACTCGACTCCAATTGGACTGCTCCTTCCTGCTATAAAGGAAATCGCAAATGGATCAAGGTCACAAGAGATTTCTCGTAAACTGCGAATCGATGCAATCATTCTCACAAAGAACTAATCGATAACAATGTTACACACAGGCGAAAGTCGGCCATCGCCGCGGGGCTCATTGATCAAGATTTTATTAATTTCACTTGCTCGCGACTCGCGTGCTCACGTAACAGTGACCTCGATATTAGTCGCAGGTAGAAGTTTCTTCTTTCTTTTCAATCCTAATTTTATTTAATTCGAATCATTGGATGTTTATTCGAACGATTAATAAAATAAGTTAAAAATTCGTTTTTCAAATTTGCAAATTGCGATGCAGACTCTCTGAACTTAGCAACCAGCTACAGAATAAAATTTGTTATTATTATCACAGAATTTGGTATTCAGTTCGTATCCTGCTTTAATATGATAAATAATAGAATACGTACCATGGGCTGGCGCATATTACGTTTTCCAGAGTTCCAAGACATGTGTAATGCAATTTCTCCTCCTTCGTTCGCGCACTCAACTACACTGTCATCGCCCTGCATATATAACATACGAAGGATTAAATAATCGTTCACCGTAGAATTACGTGAATTGAATCTAATATTCTACATACTTTCTAAGACTACACTTCTCTAATCAGTATAACCATTGTTGCATAAAATTTACCACGATCTAAATTAGGTATCCGTAATTATTTAGGTAGCAAATAATTAATGTAATTTAATTTAAAATAATTTAATTTAATCGATATTTTTGGATGACTAAGCACGATATACCAAAGTACATTATTTTTAATCAACAAGAAATTACCATTTTACTGTCATCGGATAAACCAACAGCGACATATTTACTATCACGTCCTTGCAATTCAAACAGATATCGCTCTCCTTGAACAAGTACAGTAACCGCAGCGATACAATTTTTGGCCTCGATGCATCCAGCTGGGGTACCAAAGCAATTCTTCGTGGAGCCACATCCGGCGTAGAAAGGATCCTCAACATCTTTCGTCTAAAGAATAACACGTTCAAATACAATAACTCGCTGTCGTCAAAGTTCTGAAGAAATTATACGTCGGTTAATACTCAAAGCGTTTGTACAATCTTAAGATTCGAGAATCGGGTACGAAGAACACAGAGATTTATACAGGACCGAACGCAAGTTCTCCAACCGAGAACGGAGTTTCCAGGCAGCTTTCCTAGTTTCTCTAGAGAAACAGAATAATCTTTCGTACGGAAATAGAAATAGAAGTTCGTCGTGTCAATACACATCTCATATCTGGCACGGACAGTGTCTACGTATAATTTAATCTAATAATACGAAAGGATGAACAAACGTTAACACGCAAAGTTAAGAGTACGGTTGATCCTAGAGCCAATAGATTCTTCAACCACGTTTATCGTCTGGCATGAATCTGGCGGTAAAGTTTCAAGAGATTTCCGAAAGATTTATTTTCATCCAAAATACGAAGATATTTCCGCGGCGAGAAATCCTACACCGGCGATACGTGTGTGCAGAGAAGCAGCTCGCGTCGCAGCCGGTTAATGGAGTAGTTTCAGTCCGCCACTCTGGAACTCCTCAATAAAGTTTCCAAGCGAGAAACCGGCGTGGATTCATTCGCGTGCCGCCTTTTCTCACGTCGATCTCGTTTCGAAAGTGGACCGGTAACGAGGACGGTACGCAAAGAACACGTCGACCTGTATCTTTTCATTTGTCGCGGAAGTCAATTCAAACAAAACACGCTTGCAGCTCGTATTCAAGATGACACTCGAATCAAAATTATAACTTGAACCGCGGTGCACAGCAATGCATACGCAACGCAATGTGATTAACGTTGAATGCTCGAACATCAAGATATCAATTCAATGATTAATTACAATACAAAGTGGTCACGAATGACAAAAGAGACGCAGATTGATCGAAGTCTCGGAGGGACGGAAAATGTGACAACCGACCTTCAACTTAGACACAGTTCGCGAGACAGAATAATTGCGGACTTTGAGAGCTGATTATTACCAACTTCATGTATGTATATACATTTTTCATTTCTATTAAGCACACCTGCGAGTTCGTCCGATTTTGTCGTAGGAAGATTTTTGTACATCACACGGAGTAATTGGACTCGTGATTGCTTTAATTGCTCGTTGAATAAAGATAAGATGAACGCGTGTCCGTATTAGCGACCGTGGGATACGCTATTTTTCTGTTTCTTTCCATACTAATACGTTCTTATAGGCAATAAATGTTTCATATATTATTTATAGTATGTTTAATATCTTACCGCTTTCAAGTACATGAACATTTTTATTTAACTATTTGTATTAATTATACGTAAACGTTACTAATATATATGAAATAATGGGAAATTAATGGTGAAAAAGAAGATTTATTATCTTCTACTAAAATTGACAAACGATATTCGAATCATTTGTCTAAAAATTAATCAGTGATAAAATTAGTCATAGTCTATCTGTCAATACGAAGAAGCATCCTAGTAAAAAGGGAAGTAAAATTAAAATATGACTCGAGTAAGTAGTTTATCGTCCCCTTTTGTTTCACAACGTTTCACCGTTTCGCCATTGGCCCAGATTAATCCTTGAGGCGCGTTGCGCGTTGATGCGACGAAGATAAAGTCACGTAAAAATAAATGGACAATGGAGCAAAAATTACGGGGCGCGGTCGGATCGGAAGATACACGAAAGTGAACGGCGAAAGTATATAAAGTATAAAACCAAGAGCGTATCCCGTTCGATGGAAATTATGCATTTGTACGAAGCTAACTAGCGTGCAGGTGTGCGCAATTGTGCATACATAATACATGTAGCAGCATATCGTCCAACCAATATACGTCGGAATATAAACTTACTTTTAACTCGTAATTATTGTACACGCACATCCCTTATCAATGTACTCTTTGATTAATTATACCTTTCTGTTTTGTTATTAATTATATATTCTTGTTTCTAGATACATTCATTCACATATATCGTTAATTATCGTGAAATCTATTTATCAAAAATTCCTTTGAAAATCAACTTTAAAAGATTTCTAAAATTTCTCTCAAGTTTGTAGAAAACCATTGTATTGCTTTGTATTTTCTATGTCAAAACGTAATAGAAATTCTTAACCGATCCAAGTAATTTAATATGATCGATTTATTACTTCAAATATTTATTTAGTATTCTAAATTACAACTTCTTATTAGACCCATACGCAACGTGTATGTACATATGTATTAACTACATTGTTGACCTACTGCAAATATACGCCTATGTGTTTGCATATGAATTAATTTACGCGATTAACAAAGCATAAAATTAAAAGCATTAAAGTAAGTTTTCATTAAAACATTGTTCGCTGTATGAGATAGTGTTTGTTAAATTATATAGAAATGCGGTTATTAAGAACTCAATTTTTTTATTGTAAGTACGGGTATATATCAAAATTATAGTAATAAGAGCAGAATATGATTCATATTTTTGACTGCGAATTTTTATACAAATTAATATTTTTCAGAATATAATAAAGAAAGTAGAACCTCGATAACAAAAAAATTGTTGTACCTACGAAATATTATAGAAAGCACTATACTTTTGATATTCTGTATATTTTTCAGGCTACGTTCATTTTGTACAATTTTTGCATTTTCAAATTTCCTATAGATGCATAAATATCCGCAGTCCAACCGTTACCATCGAGTATTCGTAGAAATACCCTATGGTACCTGTTAATTTCTCCATAAAATAGCCAATCAGTAATTTGCCAAAAATATAATAGCATGAATCGACTTCACATTTTTGTCATTCTGAACAGATATAGTAAGTACCATAGCGCGTTTGTTCGATCAAAGACCTTCACAATCGTAAACAGGTATCAAAGAGATAGTGGTTTAATAATTTCAATGTTAGGACACGATTTTACTTCGCCAGCCCTTTCCCTGGATAGTCGATGATCAGTCGCGGTTATGATTATCGGGTGTGAAAAGCACGTTTGCCTCGTGATCAGCGGTCGGGACGTAATGGGACGCAGAATACTTACCTCGTAATCGACGGTCGGACTGTAATAGGGCGGCGTGGTAGTTCTCAGTGTACTGATCGGTGTAGACGAGGTCAATACGTCGATGGATCGCTTGCGAACGTTAACTGGCGGTGATTCCACGCCGACCCAGTACGTACTGTAATCCTGCGCGAACGTGGACCTGCAACGTGGTAGAATAGGGAGAAAAGAAAAAAAGAAAGAAACGATCAACGAGAGTTACGAGAAACATGTATCGATCCATGGACGGTGAAAAGGGAAATGGGAGCGTTTCAGCGAAGTACAAATGACTGATAGGAGGACGAAGATACCGTATTGGTATTGATTGCGGTAATTACGGTATGTTGGTTCTTTGAAAGAGTGCAATAGCCAAAGGTCCAAGGAATATCGTGTGTTTCGTTCGGAGCTATATTACCGACAATGGACACTTCGATCAATTTCAGGCAAACATATGTATGCGAATTATGGATGTGCTCGAATAAACGATGTGCTAAAATTCATGATGGACGAATTAAGACTATTCGTATTTTTCAGTATTTTCGATTTTTTTTTTTTTTTTTTTTTTTTTGTAAAATTGAAGGGTCTAGACGAATTCTATTGACGAAGTTTATTAATTACGATGGTGTAGTAGACGTGCTAATAATTGTGCTTCCGTGCTTTGCCTTTATTACCGTTTCATGTCCTCATTACGGTAAAAAACATTTGGGACTTTTATCCTCAAATTGGATGATATAATGAACGATGCGGATATTCTTTGATATGGTGTGATAATGGATTAAACAAATTATATGCACATGACCGTCTACGTATTTACTTGTAATTAGAACATATTGTAATTAACAAAATGGAAGTATTGCGTATGATCCTAATTTGATGAACAGTGAACTGTGTACGTGAATTACAGTGGAGTATGCTGGGACATGCGATGTTAAAACGAGTTAATGTCGCAGTTTTTATCAACAGTTTTTATCGGTAATATCAGAATGTTACAATAAAAGCAGGCGATGCAAGTATTACCATTTATCATTTTTATTTGTGTTAGGTTATTTATACCTTTAATCGGAAGGTTGTACATAGTTTAACACGAACGAAGTTATCTTGCACATGACTGTATTTATTATAGCATTTACATACTAAAAAATTACTACTTAGATTTCATATCGTTTGGTAATACCTCAATATGATTGCAAAAATTATACTAAAAACGAAACGCTTTATTAAAAAATAGAGGTACATATATACAAATACTGTGTGTAATCAAATTATTATGTAAATTGTTGTTTCTTTCAAGTACTTTCATAGAGTACTCATAAACGAAATATTTATTCAGATTACTGTACACGTTCTCGTTTCTTCGCTGCAACTAGAAGCATTAAAGTAAATAATAATAAACATATTGGTACTTTTAATATCAGCTATGTACATTTGAAAGTAGGTAACTAAGCAAATAAAAGGCATACCAAAGTTTAGAAATCTCAACATTTGCAGTTTCTTTCATTTAAAAGTTTAAACAGACAATACAGGATGCAAATGAACTTGTAGGTGCAAACTTTTGAATACCAATGAAACACCAAACGAAACTGGAAAGTTTCCCTAATTACATATACAGATATTTCTTCCCAATCGAACAAACAGAGGACTGTCAGTTGGAAAGTCAAACCATCTTCGAGTTACTCCATTTAATGACCCTACAATTACTCTAGCCGATGCATCATAATCAGTTACGAAACGTAACCAACGTTCCTCTCCGTTTTCGTAAAGGAGGGTTATAGGAACGTCAATTCGTATTCCAACATCTCGGCAGATAAGACCATAAATTACGATCTTCCGGGTCAACGTGATGCAACCCATTACCAGTGCAGGCGTGGGAATAAAAGATAACAATGTTGAGAACGAATAACGAGTCGGAGTCTAATGTTGAAAAATCGTTTCGATAGCGTGGAAGAAGGCTTCGTATCGAACTGAGAATCAACGAATGAACAATCTAACTGGACGAGAGTGGACCAGATATCAGACTGTGTTAAAAGCAGAATTCAAACAAACCATAAATTTCTAGAGATTCGAGAAAAGTATAGAGAGATTTATTTATATGAATGAGATTTCTCGTTTTAATTACATATACGAAGATTACAGATGAAAAACACGATAAGTCATATCTTCTATGTTTAAAATTCGTTGTTGATCAATTCCCGGTAATTGAAATCTTTTTATTTCGCTTTGAAGCCAAATATGTGTTTCTTAATCCCTTTAAAGATTTTCAAAATACTACTCGTCACAGTAGTAAGATCCACAATAAAGGGTTATTAAAGAGGATATTAAAATATTGTTTTAATAATTATATCTTTGGCTTCCATAAAACTTCGTCCGCTTGTCAGTTACTTTTAACAGGTTTTTAGCACATCAATCCTAACAGGTTGTTTTCATTTCCAATTACATCGTACTAAAGTGCTTCTATTTAGACGTAAGATGACAATGGAATTATAAAATCAATAACGATGTACTTATTATTCCCTTCTGCCGTGGTCTCCAAATTAAAATAAAGATCGCTTCGATATCTAAAACGATAATCCGAATCAAAAGGAGAATGAACGAATGAACTACGTAGCATGAACGAGGGTGGACTGGTACCGGCGACATGTCAAAAGCGGAATTCGAACGAACCGAATGGTTATTTATGGCTATCGGCATAAATTTCTCGAGAAGTTTTAATGGAGCTCGCGCAGCACTCTGTCCCCCGTATTAATTGAGCATTCAGAAATAACCGGTGGCACCGATTACCAGCGGAAAAGTTTATAACGAATGTCCCAGCCGTTTCACCGTTCACCGTTAACCGTGTTATATTGTATTCCGTGCACGGGAGATGCCGAGGCGCCTCCGTGCCACGCGCGTTCATTCGTTCGTTTCTAATCGTAATTCATACGTGCGACAGATCGTGGCATATTACGTGCGTGAGCTATATACACCGTGATCCGAAGACCGAGTTTTGTTCCAGAAATTGAATGAACGATTCATCGATACTTTGCAGATGAATTCTTGCATTAGCTTTGAATGCGATGAATCATCAATTTCCATTCGGTTTATTGTATGATTGCAGAGTTAATTTGTTTTATGCGGACTAGTGTAATAAATTGCAATCTGACAGAAAATCGATTCTGTTCTGCTAGTTACAAGAATTTTTGTATTCGAGTATTCGAGTTGCGTTATTTGATTTAAAACTTAGGTATCTATATGTACACAAAGGTGTTTGAACACTCGGCGCAGAAAACTTTTGTATATGTATCGTACGCGTTATGTAAAACATTTTAAAACTTCATTAGCACTGTAATAAGACATAACTGATACTATTGCGATGGTAAGCGTTGGAACGAATCTGGTGATGTATACAGAAATTATTTTTCCGTGATGTTTTATTTTATTGCTTCATCGTGCAGATAGTAAGCAAGCTATTTGTATCGATTGTTATAAAAATCAGGAATGAGTAGTCGATAAAAATGACCAAACAAAATAAGCGGTGAATATAAAGTGGCGTTTTACAAACCGTGTAAAAACTTGTAATTCATTCGTTACGACGAAGAATATTCCAAATACGTCTTCAAGAAAATGTTTCTTAAACATCAGGAAGAATGGAAGGTTCGAGGACGCGAGAAAATAAAGAAAATTTTAATGAATTTAAAAAAGATAAAATAAATGGAAGTAGAGAAGTATGAGAAAAATTCACTACTAAAAATAATTGTAACGCATAATAATTCTATCGTAATTAGGTGTAAATGAAAGAGTTATGCAACCTTGAAATGGCAGTATTGAAAGTACAAGATCTCTGAATGCAAAAAGTCTTGATAGGATTACGAGAGGTTTACTGTGAAAGTATTGAAGTACGACAAGGTTTGATTTTCATGATCTGATATATCTTGCTTCCGCATTCTTACAAACCATACCTCTTGCACATTCAACTGCCATATCGTGGCAATACATTTATTGCAATATATATCATTCAACCGAAGTAAAATAAATTCATTGTAAAAACAAGAAATGCGTACGATATTTAAATACATGATATCATCGAATTTTCTGCGATACTTTTAGTCAATATCAAAATTTCCTAAGGATATACGACAATTGATAGAAATTTGAACGAGATTACGAAATAACGTAAACCCGCGAGTGTTCTATCGAATACTCACTTGAAAACAATGGTGCCTTCGTAATTTACAGGTGCCTCCCAGTCAAACTCGAGATTGTGCTTCTTGCTGACGTTCGTGTGAGTCACCGCGTTCTTAACAAAAGGAAAAGGAAAAAGCATTTAATCGTCGTGTCGTGTAGCACTTTGCCTCTGTCCTTCGGGAGCGCACGACAACGTGATTCACGTAGCCTTCGAGAGCTTGCTAACTACGATCGAAACGATCCTATCGGGAAATACTATAAACCATCAAACTTTCTAATCATTCGAAAAAAATCGTATTGATCGCTCGAAGAACACCTTTCAAACCCTTATTCGACCAATATGCTAAATTATTTGTTACTGTATCTGATACTCGTGTCGTTATTTAACATTTGTATCATATTATGTAATCAATATACTTTATTTATGTTATCTTATCTGGTACTTTTTATTTCTTATTTCGATCAAAACGTACGAAACATATTTATTTGTTTATTAGCTCATCTGCTCCTGTATGCATATTATTTAGGTTGGTGCGCTTGTTATTCATAGTCTTATCCTACTTATTTAATGATTATATAATATTATCATAATTAAATATATATATATTAAATAGTTGCAATTAAAAATGACCTCCTATTATCTTGTAAAAATAGATAATGATTTCAAGAAATTTTATATGAAACCAATAGAATAGCTAATGTTGGAACAATCAATATTTCTAGAAGTCGAATAAATCTAATAAATCGAATCTAAATTGAATGGAATAACATTTTAGGTGATGGAAGTAGCTGTAATATTGAATTCTAAAAGTGATTTTCTATAAAAGACAGAAAGTGTGACTTGTCGTGTCTCTTTCCTGTAATCCTCAAGAATATATAGTAATTATAGAATAATATATAACATTATTCCAATATTTTATGAATTTATCATTTTTTCATTTTTTTCATTTCATTTTAAAATTGGCAAATATCTGAAAACTTTAATAAAATAACTCATGACACAGTAACGTGTTTACCTTTATACCCTGTGTGCACTCGACGATTCTTGCCGAATCGGGCAAGTTGGCGAACTCTCCAACGAATTCACCGGTCTCGGAGTCATGTGCAAGTATCATAAAACCCTCGTAGGCAAGACCGTGAGGACTTCCCAGAATTAACCGGACTCTGCCTTGTCCTGCAGCTGGTAAAACTTGGTAAGGAGGAGGGTAAGTTTCCTGCTTCGTGCTTCCAGGATGACGAGGCATCAGATCTTTGCATGAATCTGGCGGTGCTCCAGTCGGCAGACCCAGCGTTCTCAACGAGAGAACGCTTAGGAAGATTACAAATGTTCCTTTCATTACTGTAACATACAAATTTTACACATTTAATCATATACGACCTTCCTTTTAAATTACGAAACTTAATATATTAAATTGCTTAATTGAATTACTAAATAAGTACTACCGCGATCATACTACATATTTCTTGGCTTAAATATACCTACATTTTTCTATTTCTTACAAACTTTACAAATGTGATCATGATGATTTTGATGAACACAACATAATATACGACTTTTATATAACGCGTACAGTATATTTGAAGCCCATTGTTTAATTCGAATTAGTGTAACAAGAATTTGCCAATATCAATTCTTTTACCTACGGTTTTTCTTCCAAATGATATAAGTTTGCGTTCGAACAATGTAAATTCTATCGTAACGCGAGTTTAGTTAATCGAGTATTAACTGCAGTTCCGTTACAATCCGGAATAAATGGAGTCCAGATAAGTGGGAGTTCTGCAGACTAGTAGCTACATTAATAACGTATCGAAATAAAATTAGATAAGGATTTAGTTGGACAAATTATTGAAATAATTCGAGAGTTTCATATTCGCAATAATTAGACCAATATTAGTCGGTCAATCTTTCTCTTCTCTCTTCACACGCTTTCAAGTATTTCAAAAAACACCAAAGGTCGCTCTTTAGACTTTCTACTTTGATTCCTGTATTTCTTCAAATTTTTTCTTCGCTGGTCGGTCCGATGAAGATTTCATACTAATGAACGAGCGTCAAAGTTGTATCACGCTAGACAGTCCCATAAACTCGTAAGACTAGTCTGTACAGAAGAACGAATACCATCGACGAAGTGTCCTTATACGAAGCGAATACGCATTATTCAATCTACTTTTTACACGTTCCAGACTATGCGAAGACGATACAAGGATATTGACCCAATTCCAAGAATATCTACGTGTGCATAATAAAACCAGCTACATTTTATAACGTTGGAAAATTCGTGGTAGTTTCTTAGTGACAGAATGTATATAGATACATGACTTATACGACTACTTTTCTGTATACGTCACCCGCGACTATCGAACAGTTTAACACTATGAATGTGAAGCATTAGTCACCGCTCTAAACTGACCGGAATTCCCGCTGCTCCATTTCTGCACTTGCTTCGAGCATATTTAGTGCCATCAACATTGAGAACTTTCGTACCTCTTTTTCTGTCCTTCTATTAACCATTTCATAATGTATATAATTTCGTAAATTAGATAAACAATTTATAGAAAAATTAGATAGACATTTATTAATGATTTTCATAAATTAAATACTTTTCATCGATATAACTGTTTCTGTAAATGTTCATATATTACAGAATAAAAGTAACTCGAACGAAAATGAGAATAATTCATTTACAAGTGAAACGTAAACCATGTAGGAATTCTATGATTTTCGAAAAGTGTTAGGAATTTCAAATGAAGTAAATTTTTAAAAAATTCGATTACTTAGAATTGAAACAATAACTTTGATGTTACTGTTCATACTTTACCATCGATAGGCGAGGGCTATGTATTCTAATAAATAAAATAAAATAATACTAGAGTATACCACTTCGCGTTTTTCTCTACGTTACAATGAAACAGATGAAGCGTATTTTTGTACTACTTATTAATAAATAGAAAAAGGAGCAGAGGGATCGAAAACGGGCAGAGAGATTAAAAAGTCGAACTTACAGTTCATACCCACTTTTTAATCAGCTTCGCTCTGAAAACTTGGAAAAATTTTGATCTATGTTATCCTCGCAAGCAGAATACGCAAGCTTCCTCTCGCGAGCATTTTCATAATCTTGTAAAAGAGGATGAAAAATTAAGAGAGAAATTCGGATAAGGAAAACGGGAAGATAAAAAAGATCCGTGCTTTCCTCTATTAAATCGTATAAGTTCGCGTTAGGTATTTTTCTTCGTAGGTGAAAAAAGATCGAGAACGTCTAGTGCATCGGACTGTTGGTTATCGTGGCGCAACTTTATGAGTTTAGCAATACCGTAACCGCAGATTCTGCTGTCCAGATGCGGCCATGATTCATACATCAATGAGAAAATAACGCAATCCGCGAAATAAGAATCTGTGGACACTTTACTTCTTAGTAAACTGCGGATATTTATGCGAAGCTCACATTTTCACGAATATAATTAAAAGACTGCCACCTAAATAGCAATTTCGTTAATCTGTTAAATAACTGCTAGAACTATCTTACTATACTTTTATGTATTATGTGCATTTCATTTGTTACTGTACTTTCAAATTCTTCATAAATACATATTTAATGCAATCTACTTACTAGGCACTCTACTTTAACAAATATTTTCTGCATTTCCAAGAAAAATAAAAGGAAAAGATAAAGAATTATCGCGTTCCTCCTTGAATCGAGTAATGCTGTTGCACGTGCCTCAACGACGAGGGTTGAGCTATTAAAGCTATTGCCTATTACATAATATAACTGGCGCGGTGTTTCAGTGTCGTTTAGGAATGTGCAAGCAAAGAAATCCCGTGGGTCGTCCAGCAGAACTCAATAGGTGAAAGTGAGCGTCTTTCATGCGTGGGTTGCACACAACTCGGCAGTCTTTGAATCGTTGTAAATAACAAAACGGTACACTGGCGATCCACTGGCGATCGCGTTTCTGACATTTTTCTACTCGTTCAAATATTTTTGTCTCTATATACTATTGCTTATATGTATTGAAACACTCCCATATCGTTGCAAATAGAGTGGCCCATGAAAATATTCGAACACTTGCAGACACCTTTTATGAATGCAATTATGTGTGTCATACGAAACATTTCGAAATGTCATTAGTATTTTAATGAAACTTAAATTATTATGGAAATTATTGTTAAGATTATATCGGTAAATTTTGAAAACAATCTGAAAATCTACAATAAAATTTATTGCAAACATATACTTACATTACAGTAAAAAATCAATACATAATATGAACAGTGATATTAAACATATAATTAGTTAAATATCATCCTTCTGAATGCTGTGAGTTATTAATATAACGAATAATTATCCGATCAAATATTTTGACGATCTCTGAGAAGTGTAAGCTTACAATAAATATGTTGTAATTTCTATGTAAATTTTCAGATGTATTTCAAATCTTACCAATATAATCGTGATAATCGTGTCTCATTAAAATGCTAATGAAATTTTCAAATGTTTCGTATAACACAGAATATATATATTCGGAAGAAAGTTTTTATAAATGTTCAAATATTTGTATCACTTGGTAGGAATATTTCTGAAGTCAAATTTTGTACAGATACGATCGTGTTCGATGGAATCAGCGGTGTATAATTGACTTCAATTATGTGAATTGCTGGAAACTTAGATCATCCTCTACGACTCTCCTCGTTTCGAAGAAATCATGGTGTTACGCTACCATTCTATTGGGGCGAGCAAATGGCCACAATCAGAAGAACGATTGTGTTTTAAGGACAATTACGAAACTTATTTTATACTTGCAGCCTGAAATATTCGAGACAAGGTCGATGCTTGCCCACTTCTGTTATGGTCCATTTACGCTATTGCGACATCATGGCACGTGCAAACCCGTGCCCCAATATCGAGTTCGTTAGAATCGGGAAATCTAGTGAAACGTGAGCCATGACTCTATCAAGGAAAACAAAGAATTCCCAACAGACTAATATACATAGATTTAAATTCATCGGACACAATACAGAGAACTCATGCACTTTTACCAAAGAAAGTTTCATATTAATCTTGAGATTTTGAAGAAAATCCTACGACTCGGTGAATCTAGTAGGGATTTTAAAACTGTCCTGAATTATTTTAAACCTGCAAAATCTCTAAATACTTGAGGATTTTCTAAAAGTCTCGGTCGCTTCGAAATCTCCCAAACAGCCCGAAATTTCAAGCATTTCCATGAATTCCTGACATCTCAAAAACTTCCACGGATCTACAAATATTACAAAATTTCAACCTCCCATGTTCTCCGAAATTCGCGAAATATTTAAAGATCCGAAATTCTTGCATCCCACTGGTTCACGGGCCTGAACTCCATATATTCAGAGTTCTACATATAAGTCCAAGCTTTTCTGTATTATATCTCACGAACTAAATTTAAATTAAAATCTCGAAAAATGATCGACTTTATACGCGAAATACGTATTTCTTGATTTTACAGTTTTGAAAGCGTAACTCGAAAGCGAACAACAGCTTGTTACCACTAATACACCAACGATCCGATCTCCATAGAGTGAAAACGAAGAGAAATCTTCAAGACTGCATGCAAACATTACCTAACTGAATGTGTACGAGAATTCCAACTACAAAAGACGTATTAAACATCTCGCTGTCTCGCGAATAATGTTTCAGTGTCAACGAATTTCATTCGTGATAATAGCGACGATTAGAGCGCACGTTTCTATGCATTTGTGGAAAATTTAACCTTCTCGCAATCTTACAATTTTTATCTTATACTAGTTTTATTCTTGTACCTCTGATAATTTTTATGAATGCGGGTCTTCGTATTGTCGCAAGCCTTTCTAATACGAACGACGATAGAATATTTTCTCTCTGTGAAACATTCGATGCGTCGTATCGTTGCGAAAAAAGTAAGAGACATTGCAAAACGTCGTGTACGTAAGTAGATACGATTTTTCCATTCGCGGCATACCTAAATCGAAATTGTGTCGCGATCTATACCTTGACCCTCTAAAACAATGGAGAACTTTCCCATCGACATTAGCACTTGCTGCTTAATTGTCAGTTTTTCAACGTCTTTAATTGCATGGAATAGCGGATGATCGATATCTTACTTGCATATTTTCCATTAGGAGATATATTTTTTATCCCACATGTATCTATTATATCCGCGTTGTGACTAGACAAAATGTAAACAAGCAGCGTAAAAACGCGTAATTAGTCAGCCATAAACGTTTGAAAAAGCGAAACGCATATTATGGATGCCGTACATTCAAACATGAACATAAGTCATCATGCCAGAGTATTATTCGCCGAGATTAATATCTTCACAATTTCCAACAGTTTATATGTATTATTGAAATAATACAGATACCATCGTGTATGATACATATCGTCGACGATGTATGGCAAACTTTCGTTCAAACACACTGAGTATATACACTATCCCGCGTAAGATTCCAGGCATCTTACCCAACCTATAGCGATAGTGTATAAATATTAGTAAACTACATAAATTAATGAGAAAGTAATGACTAAAAGCGATATTTATCATGTTCTTGTAGAATCACCGAGTAATGAACTTTTAATTATTTATTTAAAAATTTACCGACGTTACATCGAAGCTCAATACACGATTGACATAATTGATGTATCTATTGACATTCATTAAAATTTATACATATATATATATATATATATATATATATATATATATATATATATGGTATATATAATTGAACTAGTGACGACAGTTTATTATGAGTTTAGAAGAATTGATCTGTGTATTACAAATTAAATAGTCTTCTCCAGAACGTTTTGTTATAAATTTTCTTAAGAAATTATACCATGAGCCGTTTCACTCTCGCAAATGCCAATATTTCATTGCATATTTAGTCTTTTAGAAATTTGTTTACTATGCTATAATAATAGACTACTAATACAGAGTATAATCATCATAAATCAACGCATCGTTTCTATTCTACGTATACAGTTCCCTAATTAAATTACATTATGTCAAAAAATAAACAAGTGTGCAGATCCTTTTGATCAGTAACCTATTTTAAATATTACTCGTCGTGGTAAAGCGAAAAATACAGGCTTGTGCACATGTATTATGTACAATAGACTTAAACGGGCACATTGTTCCTTTCATCGATGGAGTTCGTAACGGGGGAAGCCGGGAGGATAAAAATCCATTCATTAAAAACAACGTTTGAATGACAGATGAAGAGTTAAGAAGCACGGCAATCACGCTTCGCCGGTTATTATCATGTATCATTACGGTATTGTTCGAAACAACGAGCACAAGGCTTCCCGCGTTGCATTTTGCGGCTCGTTCCACCCGCGATGCACGCACGCGCACGGCAACGCTGCTGCTCACCCACCGATCTATGGATCGTAGTTCGGAGAATGCACAATGTTACATTGTGACCGAGTTAACCCAAGGAATTGCGCTTTCGTTCGATCCCGTAGCTATCACACGAGGTGAAATTTCTAACAGCGAAATGGTACTTTCTGCGGCAAAAGAGACAATTCAATTTCCTTTCTTGCCTCTCTTTTCATTTTTTATCGTCATTATCGTTCGATATGATTTACGATTGAAAGTGCACGTCTGAAATGAAAAACGAAGAAGCAAACTGAATGTTATTGCGTATAACGGCTGGAAAGATTACTGAGAAAATATTTTCTATGTTAAATATTTCTATTAGAGCTCTCGTTTCTTTGAGATTAATTCATTTTGCGGATAACAATTTTTTACATTCAGATTAAGATACTTTATGCAGATTAAAGTATAACGTTTATGTAGATTTCAGGTTACAAAAAATTTATGAGTGAACTTAATCTGTGTCTGAATAAATAAGAAACAACGATGCGTAAATATCTTTGTCTACCTAACTATGTGTATTTTACACCCTAGAGAATACTTCGATGTATACATCTTTCATTTCACACTTTCTTTCCTTATATATCAGCTTCAAAAGTTTAGAATTTATTTTTTGTTTGAATATTGCATAAGGATGAAGAGTGAGGTATAAAGAAGTTGATGCAGGCTTTGAATATTCTTTAAAATATCGTCATTTTCAACACGTGACGCAAAACATTGTCCTATACGAAAATCCAAAAATAAAACTCGCACAAAGATACTACACGGTGCCTCTATCGTGTCGAAAGATACGTGCTCTTATGAATTATACATAATGGAATAGCACATGAGTCAGTTGCGTGGTATCACACATTACACGTCATTTGTGCAAATAAAATAACATTACATATCATTTATTTTCCATTTGAATTCACTCATTAGTGAAGTGAAAAAAAATCATCAAAATTGTATAAAACATGATCAGAGAATAAAAATTAACAACAAAATTAGTTAAATGAAAAATATTTATGATTCGATGGACATTTTACATTCGAACAATAATTTTATACATCGAAATATTCCACAATTTCCGATAGAACTAAGTGTTTGGCGAACGTGTAGCCATAGTAACGTTACTTTCCTGTCCTAGAAATTCCTCTCTGAGCAATCTAGATTCCTACGTTAATATGTCAAACCATATGTTAATATAATATTTTATGCGTTTATTACTTCGTTCATGTATACCCGCGTTCGTGCCCTAGAAATTTCACGCTGAACATTGTTCGTAGATTCTTCTGCCGTTAGCACGACATACGGCGAACTAATTTATTACGCGAGCAGACTTAAAAAATATTATCAACAGCTACTATTAACAAACATAAAAACATTAGATGGAATATTATTTTAAATTTATGCTGATTTTGCTATTTATGATGAAAAAATTTAATCAACCTGTTAGCAGTTTAATTAATATAACATATTTATTTTTCTAATAAATCAAATTAGTTAGGTAATATAATTAGTTAACGTCAGAATAAATTGAAATTATGCTAAAACGCTATTCTATAAATTATTATAAATTCTCTCCAACTATTAACAATTGACTTGTTCTTTTCAGTACAGATTATATCGAAGCAGTAAGTTTCCGTGCCTTTATAAAATATTCAAAAATATTGCTCGCGATTCGGAAAATAATATTTTAAAGACAAAGTTAAGGTTCCGAAACGCTTTTAAAAATAGGTCATCGAAAAGAAGTTGGAACGATTCATTTTAATGCTATCCGATGCACTACTTATCAATAATCGATTCAGAATCAGTTACCAAAGGGACAAGGAAAGAAAGTTCGTTGAAGCTTCAAACGCAAGATTAACATTCTAAAACATTACTGAGTCGCTTATTTATTTAATTGCATTGGAACATTATACGTGGAAACAAAATTGATTTCGCGTAATAGTTCAACGTTTTCATTCTCTCGACGAAGCGTCTGTGCACCGTGCCACGTGCAGGAATATAAAAACGTTCTGGCTGGTGACAGGTGCACCAGAAAACTTGTTTTTTAAGCAGTTCCCATAGAATATGGAATGAACCACGACTGTATTTGTCATGGTTTTATTTTACCAAGAGGCGTCTTGAAACTAGTCACTTTTTTGTACGAGTACTCTTTCCATCAAATAAATTCCGCGTGAAATTTCATTTTTATGTCAAATGTCGTGCGACCAATGGAAATCTGTCATCTGTATGTTACGCTAGGGTTGCGACTTTCGCATGCTGAATTTGGTCAATGGACCGCGTTGAATCTATCCATCAATAAACCCCATTATCGATGAAACAACCTACCACTGGAAACACCCTAAATAGAAGTCGAATGATTCCATGTTAACAAATACAATACATCTTAGATAATTAAAAGGTGTTTCTACCAAACATTGTTAGAATGTCTTATGAGTTTAAATAAGAAATGAAAGTTGTATAAACATAGATCATTTGAAGCTTCAGTAAGAAGTCGTAAATAGACGCAAATGCGTATACCAATTCGTATTTATCACAGTTTATGAAGATAAGTACAATAAATAGAGAATTATTTGGTCTTTTCAATAGTATAACACATCTACAACTAACGTTTCTCTCGTTTCGTATCCTTAATTGCGAAATAACATCTGGAGATCTGTACTCACGGTGCTTCATACTTGGTGATTTTCTCTCGTCAACTTCAATCTTATGTTGTGTATTGAGTTAAATCTACAGCGTAATAAACACGCAGTCGGCAAGGCGTGAAGTCACGTGTAGCGGAACTCCGGTGTACATATAGAATCCTCGTTGATCCTGGTGAGGGAACACGCGCGTCATAGATGCATCTTTCAACGCAAAAAAAACCAATAATTCACCGAGTCATCGATCACCAGAAGAAGCAACACAATGTCGGCGATTCTGGTCTCGCAATCGAATCCCAAAGTGAAAAGGTTAATCTGTACAATCTACCGAGTCAAACCGGTGTCATAATATTTGTAACCGAAGATCATGAACTCAAGCCAATCTGTGTACGCGGTCAATCTTCGCGAATCTTTCTGCCACCTATGCGCGCCCCCTTCGAACTCTCCTTTGCACGCGAGGTTACGAGAAGAAAAAGATGTTCACTAAGTTCGGTTAGGTCAAGTGTTTCCCCGACGTAGTCTCGAGAAGCACTTGTTGATTCCGGACGAGCATAGTTCTGACCAGCACGCTGAGAACCACACCTTACGAGAGACTGTGTAGTGGATATACGGATCGAGTTGAAAGGCCCGTGAGACCACATCAGGTCCGTACCTAGCCAACGGAACCCGTGTCACGAGATCGATCCACGCTCTTTCTGATCCTTGTTTACAATCTAAACAATGAGCGCACAAGATTAGTTATGCGACATACCAGCATGTTGAAAAATGGAGAATATAAATAAATAGTTATAATAATAGGAATGGTTTCCTCATGTCAAAATCATAAATATATAGATTTTCAGTTTTTTAATAAAGAACTGAGCTAAATTCTTTTCCTTTTCTTTGGCTTTAATACATAAATTAGGATTATGAATGTCACAATGTAACAAGGATAATTATACTGCAATTTTAATTCATATTTTCAAGAATTATCTGGTTGTAATATAATCAACTGAATCACATATTCATGATATTAGTATACAAAAGACGATATAATATTGTTAATGAATAAAATTGTATGTAATTGTATGTAATTGTATATAAATTGTATGTCGATATCTGTAAGACAGACTATTATTAAATATAAATACAATACATTATATTCTCCCATATGTTATTTATAATTTGTTGTACATACAGATTTTTTCTTTATGTATCTGGTTCGGTCATTTTCTTACTCGCATTTGACAACTATTTTGCAATATACAGGAATAATTATCAACTTGATTTTAAATACCTAAAGGAAACGCCGAGAAAAGGTTAAAGAATGTGGCGAAGCCATACCTAGACTTCGACGTTACTGTGTATTAATGCTGAACAACAGTTTTAGCTTTTACTCTACGGATCGGGGATAACGGAGGGAAGGCACGACATACCAAAACTCCGTGTCGTGATCCCAGACGAAACTTAAGAAGAAACTATCAAATATCAAGGTGAAGCGTACGAGGACAAAACATCCAATGACCAACAAATTATCATGAATAATTTGAGCAATTGTAATTCTTTACTATACACAGACTGTTAATACATAATTATATTATATATTAAAATACAAATCCAGCTAATCCATTAAGTACTACATACATATAATCTAATAATAAATGAAACATTTGCATTGTAAATTTAATTTAATTAATTTAAACATCTTTATTTCGTAACTTCAAAAATTAATCGTTTTACAGAGCTAAACAATACTAACTACAAAGATATCGCTTAGTTTAATATCAACTAGTATTGAAAATGTTTAATATAATATCCGTCGATAGTGAAACGGTATAGATAACCGATACTCGAAGAGAATATGTCCAGGAAATAAATTTGTTTAAAGACCCGTTATGCCCGACAGTGAATAATTAGTAGGCACTCAGCGTACTTGTTCAAAAAGTCATTCAAACACAGTGGTCTCGAGCCGTTCCTGAGCCGCCGTAAAGAGAGAGGGACTAACTACTTGCCAACAAAATGGGGGGTTCAGCGCACCGTACATTCACCGTATGGTCTTCACCTCAGTTTTATCGACGTTCCCCCTCGTTTTTCTCGTTCCCTCTCTTTTTCTCGTTCCAATGATGTTTGACGCTCGCTTACGCTTATACGTCCATGCATACCTTCCTACCATCCCTCACTCGATAACCGTGTCAACATCGAATTTCTGCCATACCATGCGAATTGACTGGAGCCGACCTCCTGCACAGGATTCGGAATATTCCTGAAAAATCGATTGCAAACAAATTTTCATTACGTTATAGTGGCATACATAAATCTATGATTTATTTATGATTCACAAATTTTTTTAACTCTTTCATTCCTAACGATTACTATAAATCCGCATCCATGTAATAAACTGCACATACTAGCGCCGTCTAAAGTTAGCGCTCAGTAAACGGTACCGATTGCGCGACGCCTGTAGCAACCTGTAGCACTGTCGGTGCTAGTTATAGTAATCGTGCTAATATTGCGTTTAATTACGTATTAGTAAAACGGTTTTTACGTTTTTCTCACTCTCCAGTGTTTATGTAATATTAATACAATATATATTATACAATATATATATTAATACAATAATACAGAAGAAGCATGCTCCTGCAGAAGTACGTAAAAAAAAGTTAATGTAAGATATTTTTTAAGATAAGAAAATTACGGCATCAAAGGGACTAATTGTCTATGAACGTATCCTCAATGAGAGAACATATTTTGCTTTCGCCGATATTCCCGAATGTAAACCGTAAAACCGGTTTTAAAGTCAAACGTGTCCCGAAAATTTTAAGGAAAGAAGGAGTGTTTAACGTCTTCGATAGTGGACCAGGTTCAGTGATGAGTTTCATTGCATAAACACTTGTTAGGATTCTTAAACTATGTAACAATTAGTGAGAAATTATACCGAAAGAACTGTCGGTATCATTGTAATTACAACGATAGTCGTTAGATGGAACTCGTGTATACCGTGTAAAACATGTTTAATTTAAATTGCCAGTTTATAATAAATAAAGATTAAATTCTTTATTATGCCATCTCTTTTACAGATATTATGTTATAAAGTATTTATAGTATGATGTATTGTATATAACCAATAAGATAATATACATTTTCGTTATTTTTTTAATTATACACAAATGCATTTTGAAAGTTAAATTAATAATTTAATTTATTATTATTTATTTTATATCTAATATTTGAAGAAATTTGTTATCTTTTATTTATATTACTGTTTTGCTTTGAATTATATATTGTTAACTTTGATGCAATTTATAAATTTTTCCTTTATTGTATTAATTCTATGAGAATATATATGGAACTACCAGTATTTATTAACTTAAAAAAAAGTTCGTTTTTGAGCAAAAGAGTTACGTTATAGGTCTCCAAAGTATAACTGTGTGTTCTTTTAATATCCTTAGTAACACAAAAAGCCATCATAAAGCTATACTACAGCATATTTTTTTTTTATAAGGTATTGTCTAATAATTAATATTTTATAAAAATATTATTACTACATTTAATTTTTCATATTTCATATTCTGTTTTACTATATAAATTAATTTCATAACAAATATTTTTTACAGATGGTTATATTAACATTAAAATATTTTGAACGAGATAATTCTTTTCATTGTAAACATTTAAACCTATCAATGTACTGAGCAGTATCGACTTATATTGCAACACGTCAGTGGCGGACCAGAAGCCTTTTCTGGTGAAAGGGGTCAAAATGCGTAGTAGTACATAAGTATTATTATTGAACCTTCTTTTACAAAATTTAAAATTTGCTTATAATTTATATTCTAGTATCTCTAAAATAAGGCGATTGTCCCTATAGCTGCCCTCCCATCCTCTGAATCCGCCACTGGAATACGTAAGTTTAGAAATCATCTTCCTTAAAGTACAGGTTTTTCTCACAGAATACTCGACCGATTGTACCTTCATTAACATCTTCCAACATAACGACCGTTCAAATTCCACGCGTACTATTTAAATGTCATGGCAATAAGAACATACTTATCCATTCTTCGATATCAGTTCCCATCACGAACAATTTCGAAGACCAACTTTGTCATTGCAATATCTAAAAACCATCCATTATACTATCGAATTTGATAAATCAAACAATGAAAGATGTAGTCTATAAATCAATGTACTTAAATTTCCCGGTAACCATACATAAGGTCTAGCACGAGAAAATGTGCGCAAGTACGAGCTATCAGACACGCATGTGTACTTTGTTACTTTGTACCTCATGCACAAGTTTCGTTTTGCGTCTCGTCTCGTCCGGACGCATCATTCGATTGATCGCGAAACTCAGCCAGCGGCATTCCGTGAATTTCGAGGGAAATTTCGTGAATGAAACAGCTGTATTGCGTTTTAAGCACATTGTTATTAGTAAACACCGTACACGTTTATCGTCTGAGAAACGCTTTAAAGCAAGCGATATGTCACTGTTCGCCTGTTGCATACGTCAGGTGAGTTTTGTTATTCCCGCCCGTAAATTAACGCGATCTATTGAGTATACGTAAGTATTCTACACAGGATAGTACATATGTATACAGTGAGTCACAGCCAAAATCCTTTCCTCTTTTTTTTTTTTTTTTTTTTATTTGAAAAGTTAGAAAGATCAGTTTGCTAGGTGACGTGTGAAAAGCTTTGAAAATCTCATCAAAATCGGTTAACGTCGTTATGAGCTACAAACGATTAAAAATGATGAGAATCGCAATTTTTCATGATTTCCTGCCTATAGCTAACCGTAATAAATTTAAATATGCTTACACCTTTCGATGCCTGTTTCCCCATCAAGCGATTTCGATATTTTTAGCGTAGATATGTATAACTGACATAAACGTGTTCTTTAAATCTCCATTATAGGCCCCGATAGAAAAGTTGTAAAAGGTGACCTTTACTATTTCCTTCGCGATTTTAACCAATTGCAAATTTTTCAACATTTTTCTGACACGTCACTTAGTAAACTAATTCTATTAACTTCTCAAAAAGGTCAAGTCGTCTGATTCGATTTTAAAAACGTTATTCTTATATTTCTAAGGGTACACGAGTTAGACCGTGACATACTGTATGCTTATCAGGAAATTCAAATGGCATCGAATAAACATATAGAAGAGAAACATGGTGTATTGTTATACATATTGAATCGTGTGCTCTATTTCGTTTACACGCGCTTCATTGTGCGCGCTTTATTCGTTTGAAGAAGTTATTATTGGAAGGGAATATTTTTCTTCTGGAGATGATGAATTATTGTTAATAATAGATTTTTTCTTTTGTTTTAGAAGGAATTAGTGAAATATGGTATCAAAGAAACATTACGTCTTATGTTATCGTATCTTATCTTATCATCTTTTGTAATATATTCTATTTTCAAAAATAATATTTTTTAAGCTATTGTGTTTAAGAATCAATAAGATAGCAAAATTAAAATAAACAATCATTGTAATCGAATCGTTAGAAGAGTGTATAACAGCGGCAAGTGTGCAATTATAGCGAATCTACCAATATTACGTCTCGCTGATTCCAGCATTCATCACGTACGTGCGATTTGCTTGTTTGAATCCAATCTTGTGGCTTTATTTACATAGTGACGCGAGCGTGTGCTATTGTATTTGCAAAGTTCGTTTCATTTGCAATTAACTTCGCAAAAATCTTAATAAATCGCTCGTTCCTATTTTTAAACAAACTATTTTCTCGATTCTTGAAATTCTCCTGTTAAAAATGTTAAAAATATCTTTCCATTGACGGAAATACCTTTCTTATTCTCTCTAGATAATAAATACAAGGGGAAACGATGTATATTGGAAATTGATTGAATTCAGAGATAAAAAGAACAATGAGAACAACAGCGTTTCATTGGAATTCATCAAAGACAGGCCGCACTGACAGAAGTTCGAACGAGTAACAGAACAAGAAGAAATCGCTTGTTTACCAGAAAATAAAAAAAAAATCGGTGCTGTGTCGATTTTTCCATGGCCGCGGGCTAGCCTTAATTCTTGCTCACCCCTGTCGCTCAGGTGGCAGAATCGGTAAACAGAAAAATGAAGTTTACTTCGCGTTGCGGAGCTGTCGGGGGCTCGGAGCTCGTTCAGCGTAACTCGCTAGGGTGAACGGTTACATTTTCCGCTACTTAACGGATTTCATGCTCAAGTATCAAAGAGATCGCGTCCTTGCTCTAATCAGCGCGCATATTAATAGAACGCGACTTTGGTTTTGCAAATTTTCTTAGGAACCTTGCGTGTCTCTATTATTCCGCGTAACATATAACGCTTCAGAAGAAAGTTATTTGAAATATAGTTAAAGAAAGAAAAAAGACAAAAATTTACAAAAATGTTGTGTCTTCCCGATTGTAAGGGAAAAGTTAAGGACGACACGCTTCTGGTCAAGGGATTCGGTCGATCAACGTACAAAGGTTTAATTATACTCGAGCCGTTCTTTTTTTAAGTCGACCACGCTCGTCAGGTTTCAGAGCCGTGATTTATCGACCCGAACGAGAATTTCACTCGGCATAAATCATTATCGCGTAAATATTTTCGAAGCCGTTTGATTTTTTGATTTTACGTAATTTTACAGAATCAACGACAGATGGAAGATACTCGTCAACAGGTGTTGTTGAAGGAACCACCGGAAATATCGTGGGAGAACACGCTTGGCGCTCCGGATGGCGTTCCATTTGACGATGACACCAAGGAATTACTCAGAAGATGCATCGATGTATCGACATCCACACCCACCACTCTGCCGCAAATCATTGAGCGAAGCGAGGCGTTTCCTATAAACTTTCCTATTAACACCGTAAGATGTTCCACGCTGAGAGATAGGGGAATTAGCACAAACACCCTTGAGGTTCGGATTATTAAATTTTTCTTACAAACTATCATTTATTTTATAACACTGTCGTAATATTATATTTGTTCCTTTTCAATTCTTATTATTAAATTACGGATGTTTATGCATTCATGGAAGATTAAAGATTTATGGAAAATGCAAAGAATGCAAAAATATATAAAGTATCCGAATTATAGTAATTTTAATAACGTTATAGTATTTAGTGGACGAAACAAATCTCTGGTTATGCTTGCGTTTATAAAAATTTGAATCTGCATAAACATCCGCGATCTAAATTATTACTTCCATTATATGTAAGATTTTACGAAGCAGATTCAATTGCAGATGAACGCGAATTCGGTTTATCCTGTGATACACGAGGCAATGTTACCATTGTTAGCTCGATGGTTGAAGCATAAACGGCTGTATGGTAGTGCAATCGAGAGAGCCATGTATAAAGATATGGGCTTGGTACAATTCATTCACCGTTTGCTAGAAAAGCGAGCCGTGCACTTCTATGGATCTGATGATCGATGGAAATTAATCGACGGTAAGACAGGCGTGGACGGATGGGAAAATGTTGGCACAGATCACGAGAAAGAACCACTGGTTAGTTATCTGTCTTGTTTGAACATGGTAATTTTTTAGAAGATTACCTAAACATCTTTTAGTTTCATTGAATACAAGAATTTCATTAAAAATAATTATTATTTTGGAAATAACAGTACCTATTGGAATTTTGTTACTAATAGGTGTTAACGAAATGTTTGTCATACGATGAGATCAAATTGTCCGCGATGATGGCGATGTCTTCCCACACAGAATTCATAAACGACGGCTCGCGCGAGAACAGAGGCGTCGTGAGTACTGATCCAGACTCTGTACAGCCGAGAGGAGTCATTATAGGTGTCGTGGGAACAAGGTTTTCTATGTTTATTTAACGCTCATCGTTAATAAAGCTAAATACGCAAAAATATACTTACATATTTGTAGAAGCTCGTATTATTTACGCTTTCTGCTGATTGTTTGCAGATTTGAACGCCCACGCTTTATGGAATACCAGGACATCCTTATTACTCCTCTGCAAAACACTGCCGAGAATGGGTGAGTTGTAAACTTTATCATACAGAATGCACAAATAACTAATCTGTCGTTCATCTTGATTTTAATGTGTTCGTTTTTTAACGTTCTTCTTTGTAAATAATTTCTTTCTCACGTTGATGTTTAACAAGTCTTGTCTATTTGAGTGTTTTAGACATTTGATAAAAGTTATAGCATATCTTTAAATTGATCAGGTACTAATAATTATTTGCTTTTTGTTGTGCGAAAAAGTTTTTCCAAAAGATTGTAAAAAAACATCTTGTGCGTGGCAACATAATTCTGCAAAAATAACGAACAAAACTGTAGTTTAAAAAACGCTGTTCCATTACGTTATGGCAAATGCTTATTCCATATTTAAAATGAAAAATGTTTGCATAGCATTTAATAAAGAATTGTGAATACTTGATGATATCTGTATAACAGATACGGGCCGCAAACAGCTGGAAGCTCGGAAGAGATACGTGGGCTGCGAGTTTTGTGGGCCAAATTTTATGGCGAGGAATACCATCCGTTGTACGAGGAGACGCTGAAACGAATTAAATCAAAAGAAAACAGAAGATATCTCTCGTTGATAAGTCAAACAGTCTTCGATATCGAGAATTACATGAAAAGGACACTGCTCACTGTAGAAATCATACTTCTCGAAGCAAATACACGAGCGGAGAAGCAAAACACGACTGCTTTCTTACACGTTGTCGGCTTTGGCCTCGGTTAGTAAGAAAAACTTCAAAATTCAAATTCAAAGTAACCTCGTGAAATATTTGTAATTCAACGTCATAAGCGTTATAAATTTCCGTAATAAGGAAAAATATTTTCAGGGGTATGGAGACTTACTCAAGAGCAAGAAGTATATTTTTTAAAGACGTTCGAGATCGCCCTTAGGAAAATGAACAAGAAACTGAGATACGTATCCGATATAATGTTCGCGTATTTCCAACAGCGGAAGTGCGGCGACGCTGGAAATGGCGATTATCTCGGAGGTTTGCTACCAATCTCAATTCTCGGCTATTTAGCAGGGACAATTAGTACAAAGAGCATATCATTTTCCAGATATAAGAATTCACTTCGCTCTCAGGGAACCTCATAGCAAACTATTCAGAGCCTCGGATGCGAATAAACTTCTCGTAGTGACGTACGCGTGGGATGGAAACGCATTGCCAGGTTGTCGAAAAATTTCCATTAATTAAAATCATGTTTGTCATTAATAATAATAATAATAATAATAATAATAATAATAATAATAATAATAACAACAGCTTCGTAATTTTAAGCGTGTTTTCCATTAAAATTATCGTTAAATCTAATTACGCAGAGTGGTTGCTAAAATCAATCGCTTAACTCGTAGGAAACGAATTCTGGAGTGGGCACTTGACATCGAGTGGAGATTCAGCGGCAGCGTGTAGTACTCAGATCGCAGAATTGCATACTTTCAGAATAAATCCTCGAGCATGTGGAGCCAGCTTGCACATTGCATCTGCGCAGCATGGTATTTTGCACATATCGGATTACGCGAAGCTACACCTTGCTTAGGTGAATTATCTTTCATGTTAACTCGTAATTGGTCGATAATCATCGATGATCGGTAAAGGAGTATAACAATAACGAGGATTTACAACTTCTAAATCCAGGAAAGGGCTGGCCCATTGGGCACCGGTCAGCGAAGACCATCACGATCTCCACGTAGTCAAAGAAGTCGTAGCGCAGATGTCGATTGCTTGAAGAAATACACAGAAAGACGAGTCGAGGAGAGAAGACACACAGAGATACCAGACGCGAGCAAGCTCGATCCCTCCAAATGGGTCCCACTACCGAAAAATATCACGCGAATCCAACCAGCGTTGAAAAAAGCGCAACAGTCGTCGAGAGACGAAGAGAAACGACGTTCGGTGTCGAGCGAAACCGAGGAATCCATAGCGGATAGCACAACGGACATGGGTACACCAAAGAAATTGTCTCCTACGAAAGAAGAAGAAACGACGAAGGGAGCCGAAGAAAAGAAAAACGATACGTCCTCGCCAGCCTCGTACAGACAGACGGCCGGCAGAAGTCATAGCGCGGACGTCAGCCACTTAAAGAAAGAGAAACTAGTCGAAGAACGAAGGCATACGGAATGCAGCGACCCCAGAACGATCGCCACGAGGTTGACAGAGCACATTTTCCTAGTCAAAAAGAAACCAATGCCGTGAACGAATCGATTAAAGCCGCGTACACTCGTGATAAATACCGAGGTGTTGCACTAATTGTATTAATCACTAGAGGTTAACTATATTGTCATGAAAATTATATGTACATAGAATAGTAATAATTTAATGTCGGTCGTTGTGTGGATAGAAATGTATATGGCACAACACCAAAAAGAACAAAAAATAATAATGATAATGCAGCTCTCGTTTATTCGGTAAATATAATGCATACGTATAATATGTAAGAGGAATAAGATAAAAAAACAAAACGTTTGATTAACTGACCATTTCTGGCGCTTAAACAAAATGTATCGAGTCTCGACACACTGGATTTCTGATACCAAATACCTTTAGGTGGCTACCGCAAATTAACACCTCAAGGTTCCGCTACGATGCATCCCCGTTCGCAAGGATCAGCAACAGCTGCGAAATCACGAAAAACGCCGCGACCAGATGGATGACGTTCGTCAAGAATCCATCCCCTTGTCCAATACCGCGAATGAACACGGAAAGAAAGCCTTCCGCGACGGAAGCGTGTCACGCGACTGATGGATCACAGCTTAAAAGCGTTAAAAGCGAATCGCCCAAGTGGGAGCCGCTGCGAAAATTCGCGCCAATGGCGTCGAAGACCAGTGCCGAGTCTAGTCCAAGACAAGGTAATCAATATAAGTACGATTCTTACAAGAGGAACTTCAGACTCAAATTTGTTCTGGAAAAAATGTTCTCTCAATTGGATACGACGCCAGGAAGAAATTCAAAGTCTTATGTATCTTATATGTAAGCGTCGTCAAACTTTAGTCATCATTGAATGATTCGCTCCAATACTTAAACATCTGGCAATGTGTGATTTTTGTAAACTCTAAACGTATTTTATTCATAATCGATTAGTCCTCTGCGGCTGAAATTACAGTTATGTTTATTTTACGTATAGACCCACCATCGCACCAAATTTTATTGAAATGGGGGGGGGGGGGGGCGGGGAGACAAGTCTGAAGCTCTTCTTGTTAGAAAAGATACGGACAAATTTACATTGTTCCAAATGTGGAAAATTAACATAATTAATTGCAGATAAATCGGACTCGAGTCGAGATTCGCCAACGACCAAGCGTTCCCCTGACGCCAATGAACAATCGAAAAGGCTTACCCAACGCATGCGAGATCTGTACGACTTCAAAACAGAAAACGAGTGGCCGAAAAGGGCGATAAATGCTCGACGTGGGAACACGTGGATAAGTAAAAGCAGTAGCGAAGAGGAAAGAACTAATCTATCGGCTCGTAGAAATAGCCAAGATTTGGAGTTCAATGACAGAATGAACATGATCAAGGTAAGCATAAACTATAGAACACATTCCAGTTCTATACATTCTTATTGCATTCTTATTGAAAATGTCACAGCTGAAGGATACGAAGGTACAGTCTGACCACCAAGAACCCAAACGACCAAGGACTCCAAAGAAAGATGGACCACATCCAAGTACTTCCTCCGACATTTACAACAGCGAGTACGAGGAACGTTTAAGAAAGTTCAACGAGAGACTCCGATACAGCGAAGATCTAGGTTTGGCGAAGCCAAAGATCAAGGAAAGACGAACCTACTCCGATGACTACGACGAAAAAGCTCGTCGTGCATCCACCCGATCAAATACAGGAAGCTCGATGCGCTCGACGCGGACAGATTCGATTCGACTGACGCGTGCTGAAGGTTCGATTCGATCGGTGAGATCGACACGCTCGGAAGATTCACCAAGAAGTCGATTTCAAGCCGAGAAGAAGAGGCCTTCGGACGCTAGTACCAAATCCAGGGGAAGTTACGCTGAAGTAGCTCCTGTAACTCCTACGAGAAAAGAGTCTCGCCCGAGCGACGCGAGTTACGTTAGCGTGGCCAACTATTCGGCTAAAAGAGCAAGCGTGGACTGCAAGAGCAGCAGACAAATGGTGGAACTTCCGCCACGAAGAGCTTTCAGTCAAACGGAAGAGAGACCAGCGACGCCTGTTCCGCCGATAGAATGGAACGACGATCGTTACGCGGCTGCTCGTCTCAAACAGACCTCCGAACGCCAGAACAGGGACAGTACGAGATATAAAGTGTACCTGACGTAAGATGGGTGGAGAAATGGTTATTTTTGACTAACACGATGAATAAGTAGAATCTTCGTCGATGTATCGAGGACGTTTTTGAAAAATTCGATTCCTCAGTGAATTCTCTTCGACAGAACTGATTACTTGTGGGAAGTTATAGATATAAAAATGTTGTGAGAGAGTTAATCGAAGGTAGACGAGATATAAAAAGATACGTGAGTTTGATAAATTTACGTTCAATAATTTATTTCGTCAGCCCGTGGTCGTTAGTAAGACAGTTGTTCTAATCAAATGTTACACACGTACTCGTTGAAAGTTCACCAGCACCTGAAATTCTCCCTTTTGCCACAATTCGGTGTCAAATTTTTGAATATGTGTGCCGTATGCCGGAAATGGTGTTTTATATATGGAAGATTCTTGTAAGAGTATAATTTATGACGATATCGTCGAACGGTATGCAACCATTCAATCATGATTTTGAAAGGAATCGATATCCTTTATGAAGTTTCAAATGAAATTGATTTCCAATAATTATTGTACGACGTTGAAAAACATTGCATTACTTCATGTACGATCGCGACAGAATGTAAAACGTAAAAGAAAAGTGTACCTAATGCCGTACAAGTAATATGTAATACGATTTAACTAATAAAATATTCTTTAAAAAAAAAAGATGACATCTCAATCATCTTGATTTTACACGAAGAAACATCACTATCCTTCGTATCTTAAACTCACGGTACTATCAAAACAACTTATTCTAGACTAGATTGCACTTAAAAAACAAACTTACAATTTTGTAACTTATGATCCTATCCCGAATAACAAACCCGTAAATCAAACCATAAACGAACAAATAAATTAAGTCTAATTTATCGAAATCGAAGTTATCTCTTAAAATTACGGGCTTTCAAACATATCGATCGATTACTCCTGCAAGAACAGTTTCAATTGATGAAAGAAAGCTATTTTCAAAAGTTCATACGATCGTCCATCTTATTTTCGCTCGATATTTCGAAAATCGCTACGAAATCCTGCACTGGAGTCTTTAACGAACATCTTTACCCTCTTCCTTGTGGGTATCCCGTGCACCGAGGACGTCAAAGATTTACAATCTCTGCTTTGTCCGGATAACTGTTCCTCTTCCTCTTTCTCGATTTTTGGCCTCTTCTGGCCGGAATTTACCGCACTTCCGCTAATAGTGGACGCGCTACTCGTTACAGAAACACTCGGCGAACAATTTGTTAGAATACTCGAGCTAGTTACGACCTGAGCGTTTATTTGAGGCGACTTTGGAAAGGTGGAAGATCGCGAACCAGACAAAGATCGCGTCAAACTTCCATTGGTCAACGCGGTTGGCGGAAGAGGATTTTGTGCAACGACCGTTGACGGTGTCATGCTTCTTTTGCACGCAGCATTTGTTATACTGTGACCAGAAGGCGCGATCATTAACAAATTGTTTCCGTTCTTATCACACACTACGTGAGATATCGGATGCTGTAGTTGTTTTTGGCTACTGAAGCTCGTTCTATACGCGTGGTTCTCGCTTGTATGCTTCTCCTGCTTCAAGTATGATGTCGAGGATTTTACGAGATAGCCCGTTGAATTGTGAGTGGCAAGATTGGGCTCGCATTTAATCCGAACCTCGTGTTGCGTCACTTCGTTTCGTTCTTGCGCCTTTTGCCATTCTAGAACGTTGCTTAGCAGTCGTATGTACCTAGAAAATATGGAGTTTTAGATCATGGAGTAAATATTATTGTTATTACTATAGTAGTAAATATTGTTACTATTTATGGAAAATGTATGTTACTATTTATGTAGCACATAGAACGTAAAATCTCAGATTGAAGCACATAGGTCTATAATAGCGAGCAATTTTCGAGATCTCTCACTTTGAACACGAAAAATAACACAATTTATGCTTGTGCTTGCACTATCTTTAACAATTAATTTGTTAGGCTGTTAAGTCGCTATAAACAAAAAATAAGTTTCATTGTTCATATATGATATTGTAACATAGTATAAAAGGATATGTACATATATCATTGTGCATTCATAGTGCAACAATCAGCGATATAAATTATTTATTGTTAAAATTTACCGAATCGCCATTCGCAAGATCTCATTCTTGGATAGTTTCTTATCCGGTGGATGAGTAGGCACCAATTTTCGAAGCTCGGCAAAGGCTCCACTAACATTCTGTTGTCTCCAACGTTCACGGCTGTTCGTGAATAACTTTCGAACTCCCAAAGTCCCTACACGCGAAGTTGGTGAACCGAGGTGACCACTGCCGGAAGACGAAATGCCGTCTAGCTATGAAATTATTAGGAATTTTAAGGATCATCGGAATACAATTTTTCAATCGTATACATTTATAAATAGATTATGAGTATTTATATAAATTCATATTTTTATTAGAATTTCAATAAATAAATGGAATCTACACAGAGATTTCTGTCACTCGTTAAATATAATAGCAAGTATTATACTTTGAATATTTTATATGTTTTTGCATATTACATGCATTCTGTTAATTTTTGCGTCTACAAATTTCCCATAAATGCATAAACAATCCGCAGTCTATTTATAAGAATTCTACTGTCACGCGTTTATATCGGCGATTAACCTATTAAAGACCAAACAGTATATAAATTACCATAATTTTATAAACGCTCCAATTTCTTTAAATTTCATAAAGTTACGTAGAATATCTGGGTAGAGAAGATAGCGAGGAAAAAAATATTAAATAAATTCTTGGAACGCCACAACGTTGAAAAGCAGTCTTTGATACAGTAAACTGATTGAAAGAGAAACTACGTTATCACAACGTTGGCCCATAGTTTAATGAGTTAAACTATCGAGCGATTTGTCAGCGTAATTCGCAATTAAGATCAATTAGAATTTCTGCTCACGGAATTGTTGCGATCTCGCCTTTTCTTGCCTTGGTCCTCTTCCTCATCGGTGTCATGGGAATAAAATTCATCCGAGAGCGTCGCTTCCTCCTCCGTGTCTCGCGACGTGCCAGAAGAATCGCCGACTTCCTCCGCGAGTTCTCCTTCGCCGGACAATATTGACTCCGCTGGAGAACCGTTCTCCGTGTCCACCGTTCCTCCAGCGCAGCCATTGTACGTCAGCATCGACTGCAATTTATTAATTAGACGTCTCGACTTCACTCGAATCATTCGTTGCAAGTTTTAACGCTACACCTTCCAACGATCATACGGTGGCTTCTATTAAACGTTCAGGTGGATTGCTTTGACCTCTTAATGTTTTTTCGTGACTTTTCTACACGCCTGACTAGAACAAACGATAGATGACAAAAGTCGCGGGAAATCTGGATAAATTATCGCGCACGAAATTAGACTACATAGGCGCCAACAGGATACTCCTATCGCGATCTCCCTCCGCGCTTTCGTCCCTGACATTCAATAGATCTACGTCCGTGCATGGATGAGTTATTCTGTTGCACGAATCAAAGAGTTTATTTATTCCGTGAGGAAGAAATAATTGTTTAGTCATTTTTTATGGGCAGCTTCCATAGGTTTTCGAACACGAAGATACACTTATGTGCAAAAGTATCGGAAAATATCCATAGAATTTAGGAACTGTCGAGTACACAGAACTTCGTTTATGTTAACTCGTCGAGGACAGATAGTTTGTATAACCGATAGGAGCCCAATAAATAGAAGTTCACGTTCAACCGACATGTGTTCGTTTGATCAGACACTAACTAAAATTTTGTTGCAATAAATGGAGCTCGTGTAAGCAAAGATCTACTAGATTGATGTTAAATCAAAAAAGAATACATATATGTTGACTATTGAGTAGTTTGTACGATGTCTTGCGTGATTTTAACACTTACACGTAAACTTTTTAACTCGATAACACTACACTCTCTTGATAAAAGTTGAAAATTATTAACACGAGATATTAATAATTTTTACACCACAGTAGACCTTACCATGTCTAAAGTTTAAAATCTAACTTCATTTACTTTCATGTAGACACGGCTAGTTTTGTAAAACGTTGATAGAACTTTCTCTTTATAAAACGGATTACGACGAGTCGTGGACACTTTGTCGGCAAATTTTCCAAGGTTACTGTCGTAGCTGATGTTAAACCGACTGACGAGTCCAGACGGGCAGAATTAACTAATAGAAAGTGCAGTACAACCCCCGAGAAAATGAATTTTAGGAAGGCGGAGCGCAGGCCTCATGGGTGGAGCTCCTCTCTGGACCGTCCCATACTGTTCCATGCGTATCCAGTATCCCTCCAAACACCCTTAGGTCGTTGTTAGATCCCTAGGTATCAGACGAATAGGATGAAAATAAAAAATATCGATTACTCCTGGTCCAGTATGAAAAATATTACAGTAACAAGTATTCTCAATATTTCTCTAAATATTTCTCTAAATACAGTCATAATATAAATACGATTCAATGCGATAAAGGATTTATAACTTAATTTTAAATAGCGCAAGATATAATCATTTCTTTGTTTATGTATTATTATAAGTATTACTTATTATATCTTTTATTTTACTTACGTAAAATTGTGTAGTTGTATACAATTTTTGAAATTATATAAATTATGGGTTACGAATATTTAAATATTTTACGCGTAATATTTAAGAGCCTTCTGTATTCTCGTACATATTATCCAATTATTTTGATATCCAAATAGTCCGCTACCCGAACCGTTACTGGCAACTCTCTTTTATTGTAGATATGTAATATTTTCGTACGAAGTGTGTATTTTTTCCTCTGTACGAGCAAATGAATCCTGATAATAACAATTTGGTATGAAACTAATAGCACACAGTTAAACAATAGTGAGTGAGTAAAAAAGATATTGATATCTAATTCTTGATATCAAAACCAAATATTATATGAAACAATTAAAAGCTGGAAAACATAGCAAAATTAGTTGAAACGCATATGAGTGAGTTACAATTTTTAACTTACTTACATTGAAAATTCTGTATAATTTAATAGCCAAAAGTATAAGATCCTTAAATATTCTAAAAAAAATTTGTTTTTACCTCTACTTGAATAAATGAAGTTTACTATCGGAAAATTTCATTTTTCGGACACTTATACCTTCCTTCCTAACAATATCTTTACTTTGCAAAGTTTCTACCTCCCAAGTTCCCAAACAATTAGATTCTTATTAGCCGAGCCCCGCAAAGTCAACGGGGGACAGGGAGGTGTAAAAAAAAAAGGGAGCGTTGTTTAATACACATTAGGGGTTGAGAAGCCCTAGCCGTTGTCAAGTGGCCACCAGTCACGAACTGTTTTATTGTGACACCTCCGGAGGGTGCTACAGATTTTCCAGCGGGACGAATCCGGAGGGTGTCATCGTGCGATCCCGATTAAATGATTAAATCTGCAATCGTGATCATTCGAGCGCTATTACCGTCCTATCTGCGTGGGAGCTAACTATAATTTCGCTTAGACTCACTGTCAATATGATCATAGAAAACAGTTGTTTGCAACGAAACAGCTATATAATAAATTATTGAATAGAGATAGTCATTGTTAAATGGTGGATGAACATGCGAATTCTGATGCATTTAAAGGAAATTTAAAGATGCAAAAATGCATAGTACGCATATAAAAAGTACAATATTCGTTATAATAAAGTAAATATACGAAGTGCATGAATATCCGCAGTACAGCCATTACGTTATTGTGTCAAGAATGTCAGATAATTGTATAATTTGATAGAATTGATTCATTAGACGAATGTTTATTAAATGAACTGAAGCACGAAGTGACGAAAGAATAATATATCATTATTTTACGTATCCTAATGCTATTGAAAAAGAACGATAGTATTTTTAAACTTTACAGCGTGTTTGAGTGATTCGAGGAGAAAATGAAGTTCAGTATGCGTTTGATAACGTTGGCGATTAGATAAGGCACGAGTCGATGTTATTTATCGTTTAATTGTATGAGAAGCATGAGACATCTTCGAAACAGATGTTAATGGGATGAAACAGGAAGAAGGTGGAGAGAGATTTAGTCACAAGTCTCTATACACATGACGCACCGATAACGAAAGAACGATTTCATACAAAACTCTTCTTTCTTCATTGTTGTTGAATTAGACGACAGAACAAAGAACTCATTGCAGCTTGCTTCTGCAATTTCTGAATTTTCATATACGCAAAATGTAAAAAGGAGAGGAAATGAAATGTTAGTCATGATTTAAACATATCTGAACTTTGCTAAATACGAAAACAATGTTATGAGAGTGATTTAAAAGCGTATATCTTTTAACGCCACTATTAGAATCCCGCTTTTTAACTGTATCGACACCTTAATCTGAAAATAAAAGGCGTATAAGCGACACGTGCGTCACCCTTGAATGCAGTCGCGTGCCTTATTCGTAAAGTTCGAGGGGTAATTTTTTTTTTCATTCTTCGTTAATCCATTATTGCGGCCGCGTATGGTCTGTGATACTGGTCCAACAGAGAAGTGTGGAGAAATATGAATAAATAACGTCGATACGTATCTTTATACACGATGAATTCGTTTCTAGGAAAGTTTGTTGCGCGTAACATTTTGTATAGGAACCCGTATACAACGAAGATGAAAAATGAGAAAATATAAATTATATTCGAGTTTCGCGTAATTTATGGCTATATAAAGCTCATACGTCTATCGATAAATTCCCATCAAACTTATAAAAGCACCATAAAAAAAGCAGCAACTATGGTACAGTTAGAAAATGTCGTATGGGGTGAGTTTTGTAGCGGTTTCCCACAGGTTTAGCGACAATACAGCTCAATTTGTGCGTGCCAACGAATACGAATTAGGTATTAGAATTATTTCCCGTGAAATATACTCTCTGTGGTCATGGAACATCGATAAAATCGCAACCACGTATACATGCATCAAAAATTTTCTGAAAGAAAATCATAAACTAATATTTTCCAGCTGGACCTATGAACCTTTTCGATGTTACGAAATGTGTTCTTAAAAATTACTATGCAACTTATTAGTTTCGTAAAGATTATTAATCCTTTAACAATGGTTAACAAATTAATATCACCGTGCGACTGTCTTTCCTTAAATTATAGAATGATGCAAAATGTAAGAATACACAGATTTATAAATATGAAAATGCTATTGACGATCATGTTCCGAATTAGATACAAATTATTAACAGAGACCGATATCTGAAATCGGTGAACTAGCATGGAAAAGCTACCTAGGAATGGTATATGGTCGAGTACGTAGAAGAATTATCATTGGCAGGCTGTGCCAATAGAAAAGAGGCGTGTCGCCGGGTTTGCGCAGTGTCCCATGAAACGTCAACGCGTTCAAATAGGATACCCATACCAAACTGAGCCGCAGGAGCACAACGTCAGGGGTGGAAAGAGGACACGAAGGGCACGGGGATGAAATCAATTTTCGTTATCGCCGTCAACCAGTCGCCCCATATTAATTCCATTATTAGTGTTTGTTTTCCACGTGTGTATTCTACCAGACGATAATTGTAGATTCGTTCTGAAATTATCCAAATTCTTGTACGATACAAGAACGCGAAAAATTAGTCATTCATCGCACTTTCCTACTAAAACAGGGATACGGAGTAAATAAATTTTCAATTTGATTAACTGCACATTTATATATAGCGCTTTCTACGCATAGCAATTTATAGCATAGCGATATTACTACATTTTGAAAAAGTGATTTGCTTTTGATTGTAATTTTGAGGTAGTTTTTATTGACTTGTTCGAGTTATTGGAAGTGCATTCTTATTGAAGCAGCTCTTTCATTTCACTTTATAAAACACGCATGATCCGAATGAATCAACAGATTTATAATAAAATAATTAGAATATAAAAGCAATGGAAAGCGTTCAAGTTATACTTGATATCAGGAAATGTCCGAATATTTACTTATAGTTGGTAGTATACATAACAATTAACACATCATAATTAATACATGTCGTATACCGTAACTCCTTTTAATCCATTAAATAACAACGTAAATTTATTGAAGTATACTACAAACAGTAGCAAAGTGTCATCAAATGCGATTTAGATAATTCTATCGTCCAGTCGATTTTTCATTATAACATATGAGTATATAACAAAAAACTACTTATATAGCTTTTCATAATTTGCTTAAACTTTCTGTAATTATATCTTCTAAAAATACGAAAGCCTGTTTTTTCGTTGAAGTCTCGAGTCTCTGTTGTTACAAGAAAAGACAGATAAGATATCCTTTGGTAATATTCCGAGATGAGTATCGAGCAAGGACGTCCGCAATACAAGAACGACGTGTGGTGGGCGAATTCTCTTCAAAAAGTCATTGAAGCCACGGAGGCTGCGCGAAGCACGAGTGTTCGGTGCTGATAAGGGATGCTCCGCCCTCGAAACCCCTAGAATCGTCCTCTCGCTACCCCTCAGCCATGGAATGGCAGGGTCAAGTTGTCGGGAGTCTCTTGCATCGACATGAAGTATTAATCTGACGGATTAGGAGGAGAGATAGGACGGAGATTAATTTTTAAGATGTTGAAAGACGTAAAGGATTACCCTGGGACGTTTAATTAGGACTGGTTCGGTCACGCTACCGTCTTTTATACGAAGAAAGCAAGTTTGTTACCAAGCTTTTTACTACTTTTAATTGAGCGTGTTTTTTTAAGCGAAAATGAATAAAAGAGTTATAGCGATCGATACTATTACTTTTACTAGATTTATACTGTTATATATACTGGATACTATTACTGAATTTTTTTATTGAAAATATAAATAATCTGTACAATCTGGTCGAAATTAATATCATTGAAAGTAGGAAAGTGGTAATAACGTTGGTTGATAAACGGATATTCGTCCGATGCAATGGAATAACGGTAATAAGTTAAAACGTATTACATTATAATATATAAAGTCAGTGAAGCAGTGACAAACAGTTTAGGATGATTTATCCACGGTAATACCCAATTTATATGATTAACTTTACTCGACGCTCGAAGCTTGTGTATCATGATAACGTAGTATACAATGATAATTGTTCAGAAAAAAGTTCCAATACTTAAGAAAACAAGTTATTTGAAAATGAACGATATCGATCGGAATTACGTTGCCAATTGAAGATAAAATATAATACAACAAAGTGGTTTTGTCGACTGATAAAAAAAAAAGAAAAATAGAATATCTCACTATTCGTTGACGTAATAAATATACGATTCTAATCTATACGTATATCACATAATATATATAATCTATATAATATATATAAAAAATATAGTCCGCATTAGAAATATATACATACAGTTTCTTCGGAAAGTAAATTAAAGATTTTACATTTAAACTTTTAGCAGGAGCGTAAACTTACTTCCCGGGGCGACTGTATGTACATATGTGTGTATGTGTGATTGTAGAATTATAACGATCTAAAAACGTCAAAGGATGTTAAAAAGCGTCTGTGTTAATTGCAATTAATAATTCGTTAACCACCTTCGTATCACTATCATTCATATCACATGTATCTTTAACGTAAACGCATAGCTTTAATACATTAAATTATAATTAGGCTGCAATATATTACAATACTATATTTTGAGTATTTTATATATCTCTGCATAGTATGCGTACATTCTGTGCATTTTTACACCTCCAAATTTCCTATAAATACATAAAAGTCTGCAGTCTAATTATGATGATTCTGAATTTTGGATTATTTATATCGCGATTTAAAAGATGTTCCATTTAGAGTTACTAACGTATAAATACATTAACTATCACAAATATAACGTCACATTCATAACCACCAGTTAAATGATACGGTGAAAAGAGAAGAATACTGTCGCGTTATTGCCATTGTAACAAGGGTCTGTCCTCATACTTCGGTTCGCTTTTAAACTTACAACATATTTACAAGCAAGCATTTTCAGCGGCTGTTCTCGTCGCAAGATCACAATACTGTCTTTTCCTCATACCGATTCATCGTGCTGTCAGTGAAACGCAAATATAAGGATGAGCAAAGGCACCGCTATGATGCATAACAAATAAATAGACGTTCTAGGTTCGCACGTGGAGACAACCACGTATTCTTCGTTCCATTGTGAGTCATTGCCACTCAATGGCAACTCTAAGACCGTCCTCTCGTTACTGAAGATTTTGAAAGGCAATGAACACTCTGTCGTGCTATTCTTGCAGGCGTGTACTGGATTCGAGATATTGTAGAGGGTCTTCAGCAGGTCGAAACGTACTCGTAAATAATTCGGCTGAATCTCGTTTTCAGAATTGAAGACGAAGAAATAATATCCGTTCGTAGGTACTCTGAAAAGTAGATTAAACATTGATAACGATAAAATTTTAACAGACAAGTAAAGATAGAATCATCCGAAATATCCGATTAATTCCACAGACACTTGATAATTTCATACACATTTAACAATAGCAATCGCATTCTCGCGATAAAATAATCCAGACATTGTAATCCATTTGAGTCAAATAATTCCTCAGCAACGAATGTAAATTTGTCGTCACGTATGTTCATAAACATTTTTTGTTCAAAATACAGTTAAAGTATAATACTGAAACGAAAAAAATTCCCTCAAGATTGTTAAATAATTTATTGATATGCCATAAACCGTACGATATCGCACATTCTAATCGTATATTTGGTATTCTTACAGGAATACTTTGCATTTAGGAGCACTTAAATTTTCTTAAGTCTTAGAATTATGCATTCTTGAACCTATGTGCCCCTTCGTATCACATAGCAGCACTCTTAAATTCCCTTAAGGTTTTCAAATTACTTAAACTTAGAATTTTTGCATTTCCTCAAATCTTTAAGTTTCCTAGTTTCGTTTAATCATCCAATAATATCTTTATATCTTTCTTCAACGTTCCATCTACGTACTTAAAGTTCTTTTCTCTTAGGTCTTAAATCATTAAACGGAATCTAAAATCTTGGAATCTGGATTCTTAGAACTCTTTAAACAGTTTTACTACTTATTATCAAAAAGCTTCTATACTATCTAATGTCTGTAGAGTTATGGAATATGAAATGAACATTTTTCTCTTTTCTATCTTTCTACTCGTGTGTTACTCATTATCGAAACGTAAAAAACTTAATAGAAATTATACTTCTATCAATATTTCTGAATTATTGATAACACGCAAAAATGATCGGAATTCGTAATTTTTATATAAAAATAACCAATTGTTTTAGTCTTCGAGGAGGCCTCTCTGTTGCTAAAAGAAATCGTCACGTTATCTAAATGTCTGTTTACCTTTGAAATCTTATTTCTGCTATCATTTTAAGTATTCATAAATATTTATAACGGTTTACACGCAATATACCTGTATGTAACCGTGTTAGCGAACGAGGCGGTCAAATGTTCGCTTTCGTGTTTCGGCATACAATATCGATGTGGTGTTAAAGGTAAATTCAGAATCAGTCCTTTGCAATCCAAAAGCCGTTCCTCGGAGCTACTAAACGAGCTCCAAAATTCGGAATTACTTCTGTCGTTCAACGTCGTCTCGTTCACGGTACCCCTGTCCTCGGCTATGCCATCTGGATGCAATGTATCCTGATGTAACAAAAATTATAACAATTATAACAATTATATAATAATGCAGCTTTTAAAAGAAATACTTAATCGTAACAATATTTTATCCATTGTACCTCCTATATTAATTCTATATGAAACGACTTTCATTAATTCATACCCTGCTTATAAGCAGACACCTTTCCTCTAATGCTTCCATAATCTTTAATCGTTTCTTTCTATTTGACGTAACGCGATTGAACGATACTTATCAAACAAAGATTCATCTCTCTTATTGTTCCTGAGTTGAATCCGCGACAAATATTAACATTGCTTCGAAAATACCCTGATAAGAAAACTCTCGTACATTCTGTTAAATCCACGTGAATAAGTTGCAAACACCGCGAATAATTATGTTGACCTACTAATTTTTAATGAGGACAATACGAGCATCTGACCGTGTCTATCTCTGCACGATAAAATGTCGATTACGATCTATTAAATTGGACCGTTATCGCTGACGTATTTAACGTCGAGTTATTTACCGAATGAAATTGACATCGTGTGATAATCATCCGATCGAATTAGATTTAATCTGAACATAAGTCAACGATTAAACATCTCGTGGTAGCATCCTCCTCCTCCACCTTAAATTTCATTTCGAAACCTTATCGCGCATAATATTACATGCAACTGTTTTTTATCACTAGCTCGATGGAAATTTGCCGCTGTTAATTTATGTCCACGGAAAATTTTCTACAATCTTCCATGCTTCTACCTCAAATTCTTTGGAGTTACGTTTATCCTTTTAGTGATAATATCTTAAATACACACTGTCATAGATATAAGTATTTGGATACTAATTCGTTACAAGACTGTGGAGGTTTATGAAAATCCATATCTTTATGAACATGACTAAAGAAATAGAACTTAGAAATTTTGTATCACCTTCTAGGTATTAGAAAGAATATTCCACTTTGAATATTTGATATATTTTTACACATTGTATGCATTTCTGTACTTTTTAAGTTCATATAAATGCATAAATATTCGCAATCAACTTATATTTAGTAGAAACTTCAAGAAATTTTATTGTACTTATTCTTTTACATTATGAGGGAAACATAATGTGAATAAAATAATAAATTTATAATAAAAATAAAAAGTATTCAATTTGTACTAAATATCAGTAGGTATACGAATACTTATGGTCGACAAGGTACATAGAAAGAAGTCATTTTACCTCCTCGATAGCAGCATCGTCATCTTCATCTTCCTCCGTTAATTCCGTATGAAGAGGCGAAGACAAAATCAAGTCTCTTCGTCTTCTACGTTTCTCAGCATCCGAAAGTGTCTGATCGTTCATCGTCTTGTTCACTGCCTGCCATAGAGCTTCTCCCTCAGTACCCTTCTTCTCAATTTCAACCATCAGTTTTTTCAGTATCTTTTTACCCCGATAACCCAAAGAATTGACTTTTTCCAACACATCTCGAAGCACTTCTGCGGATGAAGCTTCCGCTTTTTCGATCTTCTCTTCAGGATTTACTGTCGTCTTCTCTTTGCTCGTCTGACTTTGCAGAAGATTTCCACGCCGGAGTTTTCGGTGTTTTTCTATCAATCCTCTTGTGTCGTTCATAACACTCACTACATTTTTCTTCATCAAGACTTCTTCAAAAGTTTTCATGAACATATTTTCCATCTGTTTGTTCCTAGTTTTCTGTGAATCATCATGGGGATATTGAGTAGGCGGCTTCTCGATGTTATCAGTTTCCACGAAGGTTCCTTCGTAATGGTGATGAGGGTTCTCCTTCTGCTTCTTTTTCGTGTCGAGCGTTTTGGCGAATAGTTCCGTGAGTATCACTTTCATAGCTTTGGCATCCAACTCGTGACTGTTGTAATGGTGTGTTATGGTGTTCATCGTGTGCTTCGAGCTGTTTAAAGCGTTAGCATGGTCCTTGTGATGAAACTGTATACCCTGCTGCACTCTCTTCATTTTCTCTGGCTCATTGCTAGGACTTTCACTCTATGAAACGTACATGAAATTTACATCGTTTTCGTTTTACATCCTGATAACATCGTGCTAATACAATATACGAGAATTACCTCAAGCGAACCATTCACTGTAAGGAAACCGGTCTCTTTAGCAACTTCCAGGAGTTCCTCCAATTCTTCGCTGCTATCGTCACCAATGAAGGCACATTCATGAAGATGTTTGTGACCGCGGATCATGGTTAAAGAAGCACCAGGCCATCTACCATAAAACCCATAAATTTTTACTTTTTATCGATACTTCCTCAATTTTATGCTTTACTTCAACTTCTTTTCACTTTTACATCAATACTACCTCACACAAGTGGATACAGTAACGCTACTACCACGAAGAAGATAGAAGCCCCAATATTCTTTCATGTCGTCCTCTAAAATCAAATGTCTTGTCATAGAAACGGGTAGAAACTCGTTTTCCATTTTTGGTTCATCATTCATCAGATAGGCGTTAAACGTGGTATTAACTTTAATGACTTGACTCTGCGAAGAATTTTTTCTCGATAATCGCATTATACTTAACAATGTTGCGATGAGCCGTGGGATTAGAACATAATAAAAATATGCCTAGAGATAAAATGAGAATGTACTTACTTGACACCACGTGGTAGATACTTTCGCGTCGATAAGCCTTTGATCGGAAACGGTTAATGGATACAGTTGCTCGCAATAAACACGATATCGCAAGTATATCGGCCCAGCCACCAATACCGCAGGAAGAATCATTCCCAGTAAGCATAATCGAAATAATCTCAGAGGCACCTTGTACTGAGACCTACGAGGCTGCCAGTCTCTTGGACGAGCACCGTCCTCTACGAATTGTATAACTTTCATGAGAATCTTTCAGTTCAATGATTACTCAAAATTAATTATAGAAACGAATGATAATGAGTAAAATGATTAGTTACAAGAGTAATTGAAAGTTTCAATTTTATTATATCAGGCATACTTTATTTTCATTTTGCCAAAAATATTTAAGAATATATTCGATATAAATGTAATATAGTTTGACTGTGAAGGATAAATACATAATTAATTCGCAGAAGATGCTCGTTTATTTACTTATTACGTTACATAAATATTCACGCTAAATTACGCAACAGAATTATTTGTCGATCTTCTTTGTTAGATGATAAGATAGATAAGATCTTTGTTAGATGAAAGATAAAATTATGCGAGTCAGCCATGTTATTTTTGAAACTCTACACTCAAAATAAGCTACATAAATTTCATTTATGTCTGTTCGTTATTTAGAAATTTAAAATGGTGTAATCGCTTCTAGTTTTAGCGACTCGTGATTGTGAAGATCGTGACGTAATTACGTGAAGACACATTAATTAATAAAATTTCTTCTTTGTCGACCTTATGTTTCTCGTTTGGAAAAGATTAGTTAAGTTTATTTTCTGAGACTTTGTTGAAACAACTATAAAATATATTATAACACTTTATAGACTTGTCTTAACAATCATACAATTGATAATCGTAGGAATAAGTGGGAAATTTTCCTTAGAAACGAAAGTTTTTATTTTGGTACGGAGTCACGAGTAACATCAATCCAGGATATTTTGAATCGCTATCTTGTTGACACAGTCTGTAGTAACAAAGTACGTATATTTTGGATTGAGATACATTCACGATAAGTAATAATCAATAATGACGACATACATTCGTATCGTACAAAGACTTGTAACATCTATGGAATCATTCCTTTTGAGGAGGATTTTTAAACTATTCTATTAATATTTTTTAATTAACGCTTATAAATTATGAATGAAAAATATCAAATCAATTGGGACTTATAAAACTAAAATCAAGTAAAAGTTATAACAACTTAGTAATTGTGATTAAATAGGTTAGGGGTTAGGTCTTATGTCTGCGATCGAATGCGCAAGGTTATCAAACTAGCAGTCTTCCGCGAACGTCAAACGTATGTACATATATATATATATATATATATATACACATATATATGTATATATATGTATATGTATATATATATGTATATATGTATTTATTAAATTCGATAAGTGCAAGAGCAATAACTTTATCGGTTTGCTTTGAACCTAGCAAAAGTAATAACTCAAACCTATAATATTACCATGATTATTATTTTCTGAACATATGCGCTATTGATTTCTGCAATCTTATACATCTACAAATATGCATGTTTTAAACAAATATATGTAAGTATAAAGTGATTCTAACTCCAAAAATATAGCTGCCGATAATGCATTTTATCTCAAAATCCATTTTCTTTCATAAAATATTTTTTATAACAAAAACTATATTAACTTTATTGAGTAAAAATAACGACAATGTTTTTATCTATTCTATAAATAGATAAATATGGAATTAAGTGTTTAAGTACTTTATTATAGCTCCTACAATATATAACACTATTTATTCAATCAATATCAATGACATACGAATGTTGTATATTTGAGTTATCTATTGGAACTTTGAAAACAGAAAAAGACACAAAATTCGATAAAATCATTATCATTTCGGTACACTGAACGATAAAAGATATCAGTGCTCTTATTTAACGACATTTAAATCAGTTTAATCACTCCAATTGTTCCCAATTTACCATGATGCATATAAATGCATAAAATATATACATATAAAAACTTTTATATAGGTGCGCTAAGATAAAAATTTAAAAATAAGATACTTATATCTTGCGCGAGAAGAAAGATTATTTACGGTGCTATTATGATCGCTATTATGAGCTACATTAAAGAAGAATATGCACGATTAAAGAATGAATGTGTTACATTTCGTTTCAAAGGGCAATACATTTCTTGGCTACTTACAGTGGCTTAAGTAAATACTATCATTACATAATTAGTTAATTCATCTATCAATGCTAATACGATTTTGATAGGCCGTGTTTAAAGCTCTACACTCGATTATAGTATGTATATACATATATGATGCATGTATGCTTTGCAATGCACACATTTCTTAATACCACGTGGTAAAGGGAAAGAATGGAAAGAGAGAATATCATCGCAAAAAGATTAGTAGCTAAAACACGCACTTCACTTTGACTTAATATTTTGCTCAAAAATAGTTAAAATGTATACATATGCGTGATAAATTATTTATTTTAAAACAACGCAATTTATGGAATCAAAACGGGTTATGAAGAAGAAGAACATGAATAGCGATTATCGCTTTACTATTACATCTTCGAAATGATTGATGAAATATACGAACAAAATAAAGCATACCAAGTATATCTATTTTTAATGGCGTCGTTGGCATTCTCCTAGTAGAAACGCGGTATAGACACTCAGAATCACTATTTTCACACGTGGATAGTATTAAAAGCAATAACAGAAACAAACACACATTATATACGTTGATGATTCATTAACAAAAATATATAATACGTAGTTTGTAAAGAACAGCAATTCTTTTTAAATAAAAATAATTCTTTTTCCAAATTTTTTATTGATTACTACAATTAAAAAGAATGTTTAAATTATTTCTCTTTTTAAAAAAGTTTATAACTTTATTTCCACTGATATTTACAATAAATGTATAATTCATTAAATGAATACATAGTTATATTTATGCAAACGGGAAATTACGTATGTAAATATACGATGCGTATCGTCTGCTGTCAACAGATCGACTGAATCAGTGAACGAATATGTCATGTTTTGTATCAGTATCTTATCAAATTTTACTGTGCTCTGGATAAGCTACGATCTATACATCTATTTGCACAAAATCATGGCACTATCGTTATCCATCTTTGCCATCAAAATATTGCAGTTATCTAAAGTATGGTAAACACGACCATACGGCACCAAAAGCACACATACGTACATAATTTTCCTTTTTTCCTCAGTTAATGCGAAACTACAAAATACTAAACTACCTAAAAAGTAATATTTGCGCAAAAAATTAATTTTTTAATTTTAAAATATAAAGCTATCACATTTTTTCCAAAATACTACTTACTTCTTCAGTAAATGTATAAATTTTGTTTAAAAGAAATATTTAATATAACATACTTTTATACACAATTCTATACACAAAAAGATAATACAAAAATGCTATAATTACTTGCATGTGTAGGTATAACATTATTTATGATAAATATTATTTGCGACGAGAATCGGATTGCCTATTTTTATCATCATTTGATTTATGTGATCTTTCTCCTCTTCGTCGCTTATTAAGAGGATTTCGAGGATCATAAATTTCAAACCAATCATCGTCTTTTGTACTTGCATCTTTGGCAAGAACAGGTGCTTTTTCTTCACAATGTAATGCATGTATCATCCAAGACTCATCAGCTGGATCAAAATCATCCTCTTTGCTATCTTCTTTTTTTGATGGACTCAGCGATCTTTCTCTTATAGTTTCCTTAGCAGTTTGAAGTTTAGATTTGAACTTGTTTAATAACTCCATTGTGAAGTCCTCGCGACTTTTCCCCTTTTTAGGTAATTTCGACTTTGCTTCTTTATACTTCTCTTGAGTTTCTATATATTCTTTCATAATCTCAGTTTTCTTTACTTCTTTTTCCACCTGATCTTGTCTTAGTTTTTGATCTGCTTCTTTCGCTTTCTTTTCATTTTGAACATCACGTTTAAAATCCCGAATTTGTTTTCTAATTTCTTCCCTGCATAATAGTTAATTGAAAATACTTAAATATACATTAGAAATAAATATTAATAAACAAATATTAATATAAAACATACGCTTTTCTTTTACGTTCTTCATCTCTGTCCTTCCCAAGATAATATTTATCTTCCTTTATCTCTTTATCATCTTCATCATCATCTACCTTATAATTTTCTGTTTTAGAATTTTTCTTTGTATCTCTTAATTTATTTTTTATTCTTTCTTTCATTGCTCTAAAAATACAAAACTTTTAATAAAAGATCTTACTTAATATAATACGATTATAACGTAAATAATAAACCAACTCCTTTTCTTTTTTTATAACTTCTAATTCCTCTTGAGTTTTTTCTTCTACATCGCTTTCCCAATCGCTACTATGGTCGTTTTTTATTTTTTTGTTTGGAGGTCCAGCCAATTCAATAGCTGGTTGTGCACTTAATTTTGGATCAGTTAGGTGATCATGTGCAGACTTGCCTTTACTACTAAACTGTTTATTAAGTATGACAGATTCTTCTTCATCTTCCTCTGCTTCTTCACCAAAGGATAAAAGATTAAAATTTCTGTAACAGAATGTTTCATTGTAAAGTATATTATTAATAAAACAAAATGTTCTTTCTTACTTTATTCCTGTTCTTTTAGTTTTTAAACTATCATTTATTTCTTCATTTTTCTTTGATACTATCCTTGGTACAATATCAGGAAATGGATTCTTCAATATTTGTGTTTTTATAATTTTTGGAGGATAAAGTGGTCTATCATCCTGAAATAAAAAAAATATGGAAAAATAGTAATTGCATTGATTTCTAATACATTCCAACAAGACTAAATTTACCTCATCTACAAGCGCTTCTTCAAGTTTAAGCATGTTAAATATAGTTTCTCCAGTAACCTTACCAAAGATAGTATGCTTATTTTGCAACTCTGGTGTGGAACCAAGAGTAAAAAAGAACTGAGAACCGTTGTCATCTTTTCCAGCATTAGCCATAGCAATTAAACCTCTTCGACAAAACCGTAATCTTGTGTGAAATTCATCCTAATGTATACACATATATATATATAAATCCAACAATTATTTTTTAATAAAACAAATTAATTTTATGTTTCAAGTAAACTCACTTTAAATGGCTGTCCATATATGCTTTCACCACCTTCTCCTGTACCTGTTGGATCACCACCCTGTGCTATAAATCCTTTAATGATTCTATGAAATATGGTGTTATCATAATAGCCTTCCATACATAATTGTATAAAATTTCTACATGCTTTTGGAGTCTCTTTTGCCCATAACTCTAAATCAATGTCACCAACAGTAGTTTTCATCATCACCTATTTATAATATATTAGTTTTGGTAATATAACATGCCATTGAAATAAAGCGTATTATTTAATGATATAAATTATTTAACATTTTAATATAGAAGTTCAAAAATAAATATTATATACAGGTTATGTTTTTAAAAACAGGTATACAATCCATTAAAATATCATGAATTAATACTTACTTTTCCCTTAGTGGGTGGTTCTTGTATATAAATATTACTCATATTTGTAAATCCTCTTTAATAAAAAAGTTATATTTCAACAAATATCAATGAAAACACTTCATATTAAAATTTTAATTCGCTACAATACGTCAACCAAACAGGTGAAAATGTATTACTTAACATCATTGACATAGACTATACATAATATATGTAGACGTATAATCAAAACTGCCGTGAATCAAAGCAAAAAACACAAATGAGAAACTATTGTGAAATAACCTGTAATACTAAAGAAATTATGAAGTTAAGGTAAATAATATTAACTGAAATGATATATAAAGATATATATGTCTATATTATCTTATATTATAATAATTTATAATAATTACAATAATTTAATGTTATAATTTAACTTGCATTTTTCATATGGTTATCTTAAAAATAAATTTATTTATTGTAAGTTTTTATTTACTTAATTAATTTAATTATTTTACTGTTATTTAGTGATATTTAAGTACATTATTCATAGTTGTACATTTTAAGGTTATCAAGAAAAAATAAAAATAAATTATCTTCTATATGTGAAACTGTGTATTACTTTTATTTTTGAGATTATATAATTAATAATCAATATATATTTACATCTCTTAAATTATCAAATAATTTTTAATAATACTGGCTATTTTTATAACTATCTAATTTTATGTCTACTAAAGAAATATAGCAATGCTGATGTATTGATAAAACATTCTACATTCACAGTATAAATTTATTCTGTACTTAACTGTGTAAGCTGAAATACTTAGTAAATCTTTTGTAAAAATTTATTTATGTGTAACATGGAAGTAAACGTAATGGATGTATACCAATCAAATAATCTAAGTACCAACTCTTTATTATCTGATGATAATTTAATATATGATAAAATGAAAATGTGTTTAAATTACATTCATTTCAAAGTATTTCCCACTGATTGGGAAAAAAATATTTTGAATTTATTACCAAAGAAATATAACAGAAAATATTCTTTTCTAATAAAAACAATATTAAAAGAAGTAAAAGACATATATGCTAAGGATATGCAAGATTTCTTAAATAAAGTTACATTATCAAATCATAAAAAGAATGATGATTATGTTTCTAAGATAATTTATGCAAACCATAAATTCTTTGATGATCAAAATGCTTTTAATAGAAATATTTTTTTAAGACGTGGTAAATTATTAAATAAAAGATATTATCTTTATTTAGAACCAATTAGAATTATTATAAAACAAGCACAACTGAAACTTCCAGTATTTATTTGCAACTTTGAACATTATCATAATTTTGGGCTTATGTCATTAACTGATTTTCAAAATATGATTAATAATGATATTAAAAAAGGATCCTTGGCACTAACAAATCAGTTTTATACTAAGGTGGCAACAGCTGTAGCAACAAATAAGATTTTAAGGAACATTAATAAGAAACGATTACCCAGTATTATGCACTGTATAACACATGTTTTTGTGCAACAAATTTTGAATGTCATGATAAAATCTATTGATCATATAGTAAACACTATGAGTGATAAATATTGCTGTCCTCAAATCAAATTTCAACTTATTATGCAAGATGACCAATTATGTCTTAGTCCTACTGTTGAAGAAGTATATTCTTTATATCACGATATCATTGAAAAAATTAGAATAATTGCCCAAGATTTAATACCATTGGAAGAATGGCTTAATATAAAAGTATATTATAAATATATTAAAGTAGAATTACCAAATTGTTATATTAAAGAGTCTCATAACAAGTTGCAACTTACTTTAGATAACTTATTTCAATCTTTAAATGAACATGTAAAACATATCATTGAAGAATTTTATCTTATCTGTACACCTAACTTAAGGGAAAGAATATTATCATTAACATCTGAAAAAATAAACTTTGATTTATACATCCAACATATACAGGAATACAGTACCTATTTAATAAAATCAAATACAATGACATTGAATACATATCATGCAATAGGAAAATTGGAACAACATGGAGCTAAAGAATTTTTGAAACAGGAATCCTTTGATATTATAAATATTTTTTTAAACAAACTCATTAAATACCATCAAGAATTCAATGAATCTATTTGTTCAGATTTTGAAAATTTAAAAACAAAGATATTAAATATTCCAAAAAATTCACAATCCTTAATTGAATTAACTGAATATATTTCCTATGCATCACAAGTGCTAATAAGAGAATTAGAACGTAAAATTCAGTATTCAATACACATGTTAAGCATATTATCAGAGATAACAGTTTTATCAGATGATCACATTCAATTAAATAAAGAGACTATTAATTGGTTATATGAAATTGAAGCAATATTTAAACAAAGTAATATATTATGTGAGGCAATGAAAAGTGAATTAGAAGATGATATGCAGAAAAGGATAAATAACTTAAACATTAATGTGGATAACATTATTCCTCAACTTAGTGTGTTAGATAATATGGATAATATAAACAGAATTGAAGAATATGTTGAATATTATAAAGGTCTTCTAAAACAAATAAATCAAATTAAACAGGAAATGCGAAGAATTAATGAAGAAGAAACATTATTTAAATTTCCTGAAACTGAGTTTTCAAATGTAATTGAATTATATGAAATGATCATATCATTTCATGATCTCATTTATGTCATTTATCAATGGCAAAGAGATTATTCTGTATGGTTAGATGGTCCCTTTGAATGTTTGGATGCTGTCATTATAGAAAACAAAACGTTGAATTATTTTGAAAAAGTTACTGAAATGAGCAAAATGTTTAGAACAAGGATTAAAATGGATGTAACACTGAACAAATGTTTCAAATTTTCTGGACTTGCAGATGATCCAGATCCGATGCAACAACCTGCACCATTAAAGTTATGTTGGCAAGCACTTAATTCTATAAACAATTTTAAGCAATATTTACCATTAGTAACATGTATGTGTAATTCAGCTCTGCAAAAACGACATTGGATAGAAATGTCTGCAATATGTAAGTTTAATCTTACACCTAATGCTGGGACTAGCTTAAGAAAAATTATTTCATATAATTTAATGAGTGATATTGAGAAATATAAAGCTATCAGTTTAAGTGCTAATAGGGAATTAAAGATGCAACAGAAATTATTGAAAATGATCAAAGAATGGGATAAAATTTCTTTTGAAATAAGTCTTGATAAACAAACTGAAATGAATGTATTTTCTAATATGGATGATATAGAATTATTACTTGAAGATCACCTTATAATTATTGAAGAAATGAAAACTTCAAATTTTGTTAAAGAAATAGCTTCCTTAATGACAGATTTTTTAATGTCTCTCACTAGGATTCAAGAAATTATTAATCAATGGAATTACATACAAATATTAGTTCTTTCCTTAAACTCTACTTTTTGTCACCCAAGCATAAAAGTACATTTAGCCAAAGAATTTCTTTTGTACAAAGAAATTAAAGAAGTCTTAAAACATATTCAAAAGAAGCTCTCAGAAACACCTACTTTTAGAGAACTTAATGATACAATAATTTCAAAATCTTTACTCAATATTGTTGAAAAGCTTGAATACATAAATGAAGAAGTTAAAAATTATATACAAACTAAGAGACAATATTTTCCAAGGTTTTATTTTCTTTCTGATAAAGAAATTGAAGAAATATTATTTAAATCTGATATATCTATACAAAGTATATGTATACAAAAATGTTTTGAAGGTATACAAAAACTAAAAATTGATAAAGAAAAATCTATTTGTTCCATTTTTGGTGATTATGAAGAAGAATTACGTTTAGAAAAATTAATTTCACTTAATGTTCAATATGATCATGAAGAGAAATGGTTGATATATCTTGAAAATGAAATAAATACCACAATAAAAAAAGGCATTCTCCTATCTTATCAAATATTTAGTAAAACATTTGCACATAATAGCATTATAAATTTTCCAAGTATGGCAATTGTTTGTACTTTTCAACTTTGCTGGACTATCGAGGTACATAGGTGTCTTACTCCTTTTAATTTTAAAGCTCTGAATTCTTTATATTCAAGATATATTAATTATGTAACTAGCTTAACTAGTGAATTGAAAAATTATTCGATAAAAAGATTGAGAAATTTGTTAATGTCTTTAATTACTATATTAATTCAACAAAAAGACATTATTCAGTTATTATTAGACAAAAATATTACCAGATCTACGGACTTTGAATGGGTTGCACAATTACAATATTATTTAGTAGAAGATTGCATAGAAGTATCTATTTTTAATACAACTATAAAATATGGATATGAATATAGTTATTACAAACAACATATAATAAATACTCCTTTAACAGATAGATGTTTTCATACTCTTATGCAAGCGTATAAGTATCATTTATATGGTGCTATTACAGGACCATCTGGTACAGGAAAATCAGAAACTCTCAAAAGTTTAGCTAAAACTATTGCAATACAATTTCGTTCTTTTAACTGTACTAATACATTATCTTATAATTTTCTATCTCAAGTATTTAAGGGATTTATTTCTTGTGGAGTATGGCTTTGTTTTAAAAACTTTGATACATTAAAAATTGATCTCCTATCAAAACTCGCACAAACTCTTACTTCTATTTTTCAAATTATAGCAACAAATTTAAAAATCACAATGTTTGAAGGTTCCTCATTAAGAGTAAGTAGAATTGGACATATTTGCATCATTACAAAACTGAATCTATTCCAATATTCTAATTTACCGGATAATTTAAGAATATTATTTAGAACAGTATCTATGATAGTACCAGATATGAATAAAATTATAGAAGTTGAATTTTTCGCTGGTGGCATATCTAATTCAAAGCTATTAACTTCAAAATTAGTTACGCTATATAAAATACTATCTGAGCAATTATGGTGTCAATCATGTAATATTTTTAATTTGTATTCTATGAAGACAATTGTCAAAACCACAATTTTTTTAAAGAGAAGTTTTCCACATGAAAATGAAACTGTACTACTTTTACATTCATTAATTAATGTTAATCTTCCAAAACTTTGTAATATAGATACACACATTTTTAGAAATATAGTTCATTACATGTTTCCAGATCTTACCTTGTTGCCTCCTAACTATGCAGTATTTTTAGAAACTCTTGAAACAGTATGTACATCTAAATCTATCCATATTCATGATGTTTTCAAACTTAAAATTATACAAATATTTGAATTAATGCATATTCATCAATGTTTAATGATTGTTGGTAACCCTTTTGTTGGGAAAACAGAAATATTAAATATCCTTCAAGTTGTTTTATTGTCTTTATACGAGCAAGGCAGTGAATTTGGTGTTAATATAAAATTAGAGACAATAGTTCCAAGTACAATTGATGTTAATCACCTTTTTTGTCATTTTGATGAAAAATCTAAAATTTGGAAGGATGGAATATGTTCCAAAATGATTCAGCCATTCTCAAAGAATGATTCCTTTGACAGAAGGTGGATAATATTTGACGGACTTCTAAATAATGTATGGATTGAAAATTTATATGCAGTTCTTGATATAAATAGGATGTTATATTTATCATCAAATGAAAAAACGAATATGACAAATTTTGTATCCATTATCTTTGAAACAATAAGTATGGAAGATATTTCTCCTGCTATTTTATCAACTTGTGGTATAATTTATATTGAGTCAAATTCTATTGATTGGAGACCCTATGTTAAAACCTATTTTTCCAAGCACAATATTTATGACGAACATAAAAACATATTGTATCCATTGTTTGATTGGATAATAGAGCCTTGTTTACAATTTATACAAAAGAATTGCACTGTAACTTTAAATGTTGGCCAGTTACATTTTGTAATGTCAACATTAAATTTGTTTGAAATGTATTTAAGGGATGCTTTGACAGAAAATACTGAAGAAAAGGGGAAAACATCCCATTTTTTAATATGGGCTCAGGTTGCACTTATATTATCTATAATATGGGGTTTAGGAGGAAATTTAGATATAGATTCTCATACTAAATTTAATTCTTTCTGTACATCACTTTGGACTGGTGCAATTAAAAAATATCCAAAACCAGAAATAATAAAGGGTTTTGACATAACACTACCTCATGAAGGCTTAATACAAGATAATTTTTATATCTTCAAAGGTGTTGGAAATTGGAAGTATTGGGGAAGTACTGATATATTAAAGAGTGAGCAAATATTAGAAAACTCTGGTTGTAATGAAATTTTTGTACCAACAATTAATACAATAAAATATAATCACATGATTCTCAAACATATAAAATACAGAAAACCTTTCATTATTTGTGGAGATGAATCTATTGGAAAAAGTTATCTTATAAAAACTTTATTGAAAAATAAATTACCTGAAGGAATATATTCCAATTTACTTAATTTTATTTCTCTGAATACAGTTGCTAAAACACAACAATTATTACTTTCAAAATTAAATAAAATAAGAAAAAGGCACTATGGGCCACCGAAAGATCAGTTTTGTATTAATTTTATAGATGATCTTAATATGCAAAGATATGAATGCCAATCAGAAATAAATGGTATCTTAGATCTTATTCGACAATATCATAGTTATGGTTACTTGTATGATATTAATGATTCTGAAAAAATTTGTATTAGTGACATTATGTTATCACTTTCAATTGTAACTAATACCAAAATTAAAATATGTCCTAGATTTTTAAGGCACTTTAATTTATACACTATGTATGCCCCTGCTACAGATACTATATTCAGAATATTTTCAAATGTGCTTTTCAGTAATTTAAAAAATAATTCTTTTACTGCAGATATATTCAGTACTGTAACCAGTATAATTAATGCTACGATTGATATATATAATTCTATAATTAAAACTTTACTACCAATACCTACTAAGTTTCAGTATCAATTTAGTATAAGAGATATAAGCAGAGTTATTAACGGATGTAGTCTTCTTCAAAAAGAATCAGTAGAAACTAAAGTTACTTTCATGCGGCTTTGGGCTCATGAGGTATGGCGAGTTTTTGGTGATCGAATATTGGATAATAATGACAAAGAATGGCTTTTTTCACAGATTAAAATAACCTGCAAACATCATTTCAAAGATTCATTTGAAACAGCTTTTGATTATCTGCCAAAATTTGATAATAATGAAATTATCAAGGATAGTTTTTGTAATTTAATATTCTGCACTTTTATGTGTACAGAAAAATATGAAAATAAAAGATACGAAGAAATAAATTCTATTGAGAAATTACAAACTAAAATTATTTTTTATATAAATGAATATAATAATAATAATGTGAAAAAACGGATTGATATTGTAGTATCACAGTATATTTTAGAATGTTTGATAAAAGTTTCAAGAATTTTAGCTATACCAGGAAGCAATTTATTAATAATTTCTAGTATAGGATTTGGTAGAAAGTCCTTAGCAAGTCTAGCTGCTTATATGCAACAACAAGAATTATATGAACCTTCTGTGCAATCTTATTGTGACTTCAACATGTGGAGAAAAGATATAAAACTGGTTTTACGAAAGTGTGGTGAGTTAAAACAGAATTTTATCCTCTTTTTAAAAGATAAACAAATAAAGAATAATTTTCTCCGTGATATTTGTTGCCTATTGTCTACTGGTGAAATACCTGATTTATTTTCTATTGAAGAAAGGTGTGATATCATTGAAATGATACGTTTGCATGCTCAAGGTGGTAATAAAAATGAAGAAATCAGTAATCATGCAGTAATGAATTTTTTTTTGGAACAATGTAGAAGAAAATTACATATTATATTTTGTTTTACTGAAACAAACAAAAGTATAAGATCATATTTATATAAATATCCAGAATTAATAAAATATTGTACAGTAAACTGGTATGAAATGTGGCCAACAGATACACTTTTACAGATAGGTTTGAAATACATTCAAGACATTAATATTGAAGAAGACATAAAAGCAAATGTAATAAAAATTTGCATACAATTATATAACTATGTACAAGAAATAAGCAAAGAATACTACAAAGAAACTGGAATGAAAATTCATGTTACATCAGTTACATATTTGCACATGTTAAAATTATATGTTCACTTGATATGTAAAAAACAGGAAGATATTGTTACATTGAAAAATAAATACCTAACAGGTTTAGAAAAATTAGAATTAGCAGCTCAACAAGTAGAAAAGATGAAAGCTACATTAACAATATTGAAACCACAGTTAGAGTTATCTGCCCAAAAAACGATAATTACAATGAAAGAAGTGGAGAATGAAAATATTACTGTAGAAAAAGCAACTGCTGTTGTACAACAAGAAGAAGAAATAGCAAATAAGAAAACAGAAATTGCCGGGAAATTAAAATTGGAATGCGAAGCTGATCTAGCTGTAGCAATTCCAATTTTAGAAGATGCTATTGTTGCATTAAATACACTAAAACCTACAGACATTACATTGGTTAAAGCTATGAAAAATCCTCCTGATACTATCAAGCTAGTAATGGCAGCAATATGTGTAATGCTTGATGTTCCTCCAGATAGAGCAATTGATTCAGTTACTGGCAAAAAATATACAGATTATTGGGGTCCAAGCAAACGCATTTTAAGTGATATGAACTTTTTACAAATTTTAAAAGACTATGATAAGGATAACATTCCATCTAATATTATACAAACTATTAAAAAGACATACATAATAGATAGCAATTTTAAACCACATATCGTTGCCAAAGCATCAAGTGCTGCAGAAGGTCTTTGTAAATGGGTATGTGCAATGGTGTCTTATGATGAAGTTGCAAAGGCAGTTGCTCCTAAAAAAGAAAAATTGCTTATTGCAGAAAAAGAATGTAATGAAGCTGAAGCATTTCTAAATGAAAAACGGAAAACTCTGTTGACATTAAATGTTAAACTCGCTGCCTTGAATGACAGTCTTCAAGAAACACTACAACAAAAAATAAAACTAAAGCAAGAAGTAGAAGACTGTACCATCAAACTTCAGAAAGCAAAAAATTTAATGGCAAGTTTAGGAGGGGAAAAAAATCGTTGGATGCAGATTGCAGAAAATCTTAAAAGGAATTATGATAATCTTGTGGGTGACATGATATTGACATGTGCAACTATAAATTATGCAGCATCATATAATATTGTATTTCGTAACAAAATTTTAGAGCAGTGGAAACAATATATGGAAATTCTGAAAATATCATATAGTAAGAACTATAATTTAATAAATATACTTGGAGAAGAAAATGATATAAACCATTGGTATTTTTCTGGTTTACCTAAAAATAGCTTTTCAGTTGAAAATGCAATTATTATGACTAATTCCAAATTATGGTCCTTATTTATTGATTCACAAAATCAAGCAAATGAGTGGATTAAAAAAATTGAAAAAAAGAATAATTTAAAAATTATTAAGCTCACTGACTCCAATTATTTGTCAATTATTCAATATAATGTTGAAAATGGTATCCCCACATTAATTGAAAATGTAGGAGAAGAATTAGAAATATCATTGGATCCTTTTCTTCTAAAAAGAATTTACAACGATGAAAAATCTTCATACTTAGATATTGGTCATGATATAATAAAATATTCATTCGATTTCCGATTATATATTACAACGCGATTACTTAATCCTCAATTTTCATGCGAGATGTTTAGCAAACTTACAATAATTAATTTTTCCATTCCCAATGAAGCTCTTCAAGATAAACTTCTTGATTTTATTATTTACAAAGAAAAGCCAGAACTTCAAGAAAAGTTTAAAATTTTACTTATGGAAGATGCTAACAATAAAAAAATATTAAAGCAACAAGAAGATATAATATTAAATATCTTATCTTCAACAACAACAAATATTCTTGAAGATGAGACTGCTATAAAAAGTTTAGATTCTTCAAAAAATTTTTCTTTGAACATTATCAAGAAACAAGAAATAACAAAGGTAACATCACAAGAGATAAATAAATTTCGAAATACTTATGTAAATTTTGTTAAATATTGTACAGATTTATTCAATACATTAAATGTTTTGCCATATTTAAATCATATGTATCGTTTCTCTTTTTCTTGGTTTGTACAATTATATAGAAGATCAATTGAAATTTCAAGTAGAAGTGTTATTCTTGAAAAACGATTAAAATATTTAAAATTTTCATTTACTCAAAGTCTTTATTCAAGCATTTGCAGATCTTTATCAGAAAAACATAAAATACTGTATTCTTTTCTATTATGTTCAAAAATTCTATTGAATGATCAACAAACAACTGAAGAAGAAATTAAATATTTTATGACATCAAACATAAATCATAGTAATACAGTTCCAAATTATAAATTTGATTGGCTTCCACAAAGTATTTGGATAAATATTTATAATCTCAGTAAAATACTTCCTTCCTTCTATGATCTTGCAGATGATTTTTGTTCTAATGATAAGGCTTGGAAACAATATTATGTTTCTGAATCATTTGAAGATCATCTGATGCCAGAACCTTGGATTAATAAGTTATCTTTGTTTCAGAAACTCATTCTTGTAAAAATTTTACGTCCTGATCAAATTACAATACAGATTATGAAAATGATAGAAAATATGTTGGGAAATACACAAAACCATTCCCCTAAAATTAAAATATCTCAATCATATGCAGAATCCAGTTATTTAACTCCACTTTTATTTATTTTACCTGCTTCTTTAACACCATTATCTATTATTTCTACATATGCAAATACTAAAGGTTACTTATCCAAATTTGTCTCTCTATCTATGAGTAAAGGTGAAGAAAAGAAAGCTGAATTTCTTATAAAGAGAGCTCAGAAGGAAGGAGGTTGGGTGTTTCTGCAAAATTGTCATCTAGTAACTCATTGGTTGGCTAATCTTGAAAAAATTTGTGATAATTGTAACATTTCTAATTCATCTTTAGATTATCGCTTATGGTTATCCAGTTGTTCTATCAATGAATTTCCAATTAGTATATTGCAAAATAGTATAAAAATCATGCACGATTATCCTTTAAATATTAAAGAAACATTGTTGAATATTTATCAGTCAGAACCTATAATAAATAAAGAATTTTTTGAAGGCTGTCCTGGAAAAGATAAAATTTTCTTAAAACTTCTTTTTGCAATATGTCTTTTTCATGCAATTATACAAGAGAGAGAACACTTTGGGTTTCAAGGATGGAATATACCATATAAATTTGATCATACTGATCTTAAAATATCCATCATGCAATTACAAAATTTCATAAATAATGCAGATCATGTACCCTTTGATATTTTTCTATATCTTATTGGAGAATGCAATTATGGGGGCAAAATTCGAGACGAATTCGACAGTAGATATTTAAAACATCTTTTAACTGATTATTGCAATCCTAACATAATTGAAAATGGACAGTATGTACATGCAAATGGCGTACAGGAATTAATACCACAAAGATGTGAATATTATCAAGTAATTGATCATATTAGGAAAATTCCATCAAACTTATCATTTCAAATATTTGGGTTTAATAGAAATGGTATTATTATTCGAAATACTATGATAGCTACAGAATTGATATCATCTCTTTCATATATGAGCTCTCCAATTTCTTTATTAGATGAAGAGTTACAGAAAGAACAAGTATTAATTTTAATTAATGATATTAATGATAAATTATGTGATGCAATTAAAATTAATGAAATTCCAGAACAATGTACTTCTATGCTTAAAGAACCTTTGCAAAGAGTTCTTTTTTGTGAAATCAAATCATTAAAACATATCTTAGAAATTATAATAAAGGCATTGACTAATTTAAAATTAGCATTGGATGGTTATCTTCTTTTTACGGATTCGTTGAAAAAATTAGCAAAAGAAATATGTGAAAATAAAATTCCACATACTTGGAAGATGATACAAATTAATATTCTTTCTGAAACCTTAACAGACTATATCGATAATTTATTAAAACGTGCTAAGTTTATTCAAAATTGGATTAATCAAGGACGTCCAAAAATTATTTGGTTTGATACATTATTTCACTACAAAATGTTCTTTTCTGCAATATTATTGACATTTTCTAAAAGGTATAATATATCTATTGAAGATATCATTTTCGATTTTGAAATAGATACAAAAAAAGAAATTGACGAAGAATATGATGATGCATATTTAATTTGTGGACTGCATTTATGTGGTGCTCGATGGGATTTGGAAAAAAGAATGTTAGTCGAAAATTTTACAAATGAAATCTGGCAAAATATGCCACCAATACATCTTAAATGTTCACGGAATAAAAAAAGTGCAGATAAAATCTATGAATGCCCTGTCTATATAACTGCTGCTAAAGATATTGATAAAGATATCAAATTTTCTTCAAAGAATTATATAATTAGTATACCTTTGAAAACTGATACCCCTGCAACTCATTGGATAAAGTGCGGTACAGCTTTATTTTGTCATATGTAAGTTATATAAGTAAAAAATATTAAAATAAAAACAATTTTCATATACCATATTTGTATATTTTTTACAATAATATCTAGTAATATGTTTAACATACAATACTTAAAGTAAATGTATGTGTGGAATTATATCAATGTGATACAATTATAGAAATTATCAAAAAGTTAAAACTAAATCAAAATGTTTATTCAAACATTTCGCGGATTCTTTCATTGTGTATATATCCGGTTCAGTTCCATATAAATGGAAGGAATGACAGGTAAATTGAAGAAATTGACGTAAAGTTGAATTACTGAACAAAGGAAATTATTATACTGGAAATTTTTTAAGCTATAATTACAAGCGTAAGTTGCGATACATTGCGAGTGGTGTAATATTTGCTTTCAATGGCGAACCATGATGAGTTGGTTTCGCAATTTATAGATACAACTGGGGTTGAACCTGAAGAAGCACGATTTTATCTTGAGTTATTTAATTGGCAGCTCGAGGTGAGGCAGCATATTTATTACACCTTTTATAAACTTTAATGCGAAACGTTATAATTTTTTATTATTATAACTAATTTTTCTATCGATCTTCAACGTCAACTTTGTAACCTTAAATTTATTACATTTTCCTATTTTTATCACGCTTCATTGCGTGATTTTTTAATGTTTTGAAGCGGACTATTGCTTTTGTTACTATATTAAGGGCTTCTTTTAACCAAAAAATGTTTGACAACGTTACATACATAGCAATAATGTCGCAATATCGTGATTAAAGTTATTAGATGTTATATTTTAGGAATATTGTCATTGACATTATACCTAAAATAAGATTAGTCATCATAAAGAAAATTCTTTTACACATTGTGACTTCTTAATAATAAAGTTTATTGATTACAGTTTATTCTTAAGTGTGTCATTATCAATATCCAAGTATATTTATCAATTATATAAAACATTTTAGGTTGCTCTTGACACATTTTACTATCCTCCTGCTTTGCCTTCATTGTCTAATGAACCTACTGAAGGTGCAACATCAGAAGAGGAACGTACTGATATTGCAGATAAAAGTACAGGAAGCTTAAAATCATCAGAAATGGAAGGGAAATCATCGAAAGATAAAGCAAAACCAAAGCCTAAGTTTGCAATGCTTAGTGATCTTAAAGATAGAGAAAGTAGTCCTGAAGATGAAGAAGGACAAGCATTTTATGCTGGTGGTTCTGAACATACTGGACAACAAATTTTAGGACCAGGAAAGAAAAAGGATATTGTTAGTGATATGTTTAAATCATGTCAGAGACAATCAATTGCTGTAGAACCAAAACCAAGTGGGCAACAAAGACCAAATACCTTTAGTGGTACTGGGTATAAATTAGGTCAGACTAGTTCAGATACTGAAAGTAAGTTATCAGGATTATTAAAATTTGCTCTATCTTCTATAACAAGTTATTATATTGAAATAAATATTTTTTATAGTCGTTACTGCTACATCATCTAATCATCAACAATCAAATTCTGGACTAATTACTTTAAAATTATGGAAAGATGGGTTTACTATAAATGATTCTGAACTTCGTTTATATAGTGATCCAGAAAATAGAGAATTTCTGGAGACTATAAAGAGGGGTGAAATACCGGCAGAGATACGTCAAGAGATACAAGGTACTGAAGCACGCCTTGATATGGAAGATCATCATCATGAAATGTATGTCCCTCCAAAAGTAAAAGTGAAAGCTTTCAGTGGTAAAGGACATATGCTAGGGAGGTATATAATTCATATCTATACTTACAAAAATTATTTTTTATATACACTTTAGTTATTTTTAATAATATTTTTGTTCAGTCCTTCTCCAGCTACAGTTGGCATGACAATACCGGCAGATCTTGCAGATCAAGCAGCTAATGAATCTCAGGCAAAACAAAAATTAAATTTAGATGAATCAAAACCAGTTACAACAATACAAATTCGCCTTGCTGATGGAACTAATGTAAAAGCTCAATTTAATTTAACTCATACCATTAATGACTTGAGGCAATACATAATAACGTATCCTTTCTTAATTAATATTGTTATTATAAAGATAGACAAATTTATTATGTGTAAATATATTTTTCCTTAATTACTTCTTAGTATGAGACCTCAATATGCTATGAGAGAATTTAGTTTATTAACAATGTATCCTACTAAGGAGATTACAGAAGATAAAACTATTGAAGAAGCTGGCTTGCAAAATACAACAATAATTCAACGACTGAAATAAATGTCTTTCTAGATTCTTAGTTATGGGAATTTAAGTGATGTATTGATTAGATGATTCATAAATATACATTGAAACACTTAAAAATAACATTTCAACACACTTGAGTAATTGAATGGCACTTTAATATTGTTTATTTTAATTTTAAGTATGGTTTTTGTTGTATAATATTTTTGCTAATGCAAGAAATATTTTACTGAAGATAAATCTAACAATAAAATCTTAATTAACATGGAATAAAATTACAAAACCTTTGTAAAATTTGCAATAAAATCATTCGATTTATATGTATTTATTATATACATCTTTTATATGTGGGTAACTAGCAATTATAATATAATAAAAAAGATATAAAAATTTCTTTTAAACATAGTGCTAAACAACTTATGAAAATGTTTTTATACTATTTCTTTTGATAAATAAAGTATTCAAAATAAGAAATGTATTAACAGGTGGAGAATATTTAATATAAAAGATAATATTGGGAAGTTGAAATATTTATACATAAATTATGGAATTCTATATACTAAAATCTAAATCATTCTGTTTTGTAACAAAGTTTTATATACATGTTATATACACGTTATACAATATTGTATTCTTATATTTATATCTTACAATACATATAAAAATGAATTACTTTTTCCTAATAATAACTTTCAGACTAAAATTATCTTATAGATACATTAAATCTAATTATTACTTGTGATTATTTTATAGAAATTTATTCTCTGTTATAAATTTTCGAAATATTTGTGAATTCTGTATATCTTCAGTGAATCTTAAAATTGAAGTATCTTTAGTACCTGTTTCTAGATTTGATTTTCCAGGACAATACTGATAACGATTTAATGTAACTAAATCTTTTCCAATATCTCGTGTATACATATTATTTTTGTTTAATGCTTCAAGTGTATTATAAATATAAATTGGTTGATTATCAGGGATACTTGAGTCATAATGTAGTTTTTTAAATATTATGAATGTTACATTCCTATTGGTTGTATCATCAATTTGTTGTGTACAAAATGTTAATGTCTTTAATTTGTAACGATCTGCTTTCATTCTAGACTTTTTAAAATCTGTCATTAAATCTATAAGGGAATGATGATATCTTAAAATTATATACTCTTCCCAAGATAATGTAGTGATATACCTAACTTTATTATATGTACGGTACAAACAATCTGCTTGTATCAAGTCTTTTATTATATTAGGGTGAGTAGCAGGAAAAGGAAAATTCCATGGCACTACTGTGTATGTAAATTTCCAATATGGATCTTGAGATTTAAATAATTCTTTAAGGTTATTATTATATTGATTTGGAATACCAAAATCGTACACTATAAAATTATCTACGCCAATTATGTCATGAAACTGTATAAAGCCAATCATTTGTAATAACTGTATTGGTTTTGTTAATGGTGGTGCTATGCATACTCCAGCATTAATATAATTTAAATTATGAGGTTGGCTTTTTATTGGTAATATAGGTATATTGTGAGCATCTAAATTAGATTTTGTAAGAAACATTATTCCTACTGGTATTTTATTTGTTTTGTATGCACAATAGAAATGATATCCTCCATAATTAACATTTTTGTCAGTGCTATTTAAATTATTACTAATTGAAAGATAACTAAAACTTCCTAAAACTGGTTCAATTTCATTTTCAAATAGTATTTGACATTGCATATCCTTAATGTTATTTGATGAACCAAAACCTATTACTTGAATTTCTTTGTCGCGTATATTATATGCAGAATAAACATATAGATCATCATCTAATCTTTGCCAAGCAGAGAGTGGTTCTTCAAATTTCATATCAAATTTAGTAAACATTGGCACATTATTTGTGCAGTTTATTTCACTTCTCTGATTTGGCTTACCAAAGTAATTAAAAACTTCTAAAACATATCTTAATTTGTTATATTCATGTCTATAAAATAATAAGGATATTAGACTCACTACAGCAATTATTACAAGTGCAGCCTGGTAGTATTTTCGCATGTTTCAAGATTTAACGTAATAATTGTAATTAATAATTGTAATTAATAATTGTAATTGTAATTAATTGTATCAATTAAAACATATGGCAGTTTATAATTTGTGAATTGGATTATCTCAGGTATAAATAGAATTCTGAAACAAAAATTTTATTTAAGAAATTAGGTATTATTGTTATACGAGTTTTATAAATTTTTATTTACGTACACCTTGAAAATAACGTATTTAAAAGTTTTACTTTGAGATACGTATAATATGTTGACATTTTCTTGAAATATCCCATTTACTATTTAATCCAATTGTTGAACTTATTGTTCACTAAATTTCCATTTCTTACACTGTATTATTATTGAAAATTAATTTAAATGCTTGCAATCTATATTTGTTGGAGATTAATTCAAGCGTTTGATAACCAAATAAAAACTGCTAGGTTAGTAATCTTTCGCGCCAATTTTTTAAATGATCATGCATGTACATATATAGATATAAAATATTTATTGCATTTTATTATTATTTTTCCTTACGTAACGTTTGAAAGGATTTTTTAAAAATTATTTTTAAGGTTTGCACAATAAAAAAACAATAAGTAGTTTTGTATTAAATTTAAATTTATTAGTATAAAGATGATTTATACAATTGCGTATTGTTCGTATAACAATTCGCGTACTTTATAATAATCTTCTGAAATGCAGCCTTCTAATATTACTTTTCCAGCCTCATGCTAAAAAGATCGTATTAAACTATAAAATATTTTTATTTTATCAGATTATTATATTTTGATGATATTAAATACAAACCCTCCTAACGGCGATAGTATTATTGCAACACCATAAAACACCTCCACTAAATTCAGAAGGAATATTACTTTTGTTCAAAATCTGTTTAAAATCAGATAGTTTTAATTCGTTTATAAATGTTGTTTGATGGCCGGGTACCTATAATTTATAAATACATTTATATTGTAAAAACTAAAACTTCATTTTTGTATGAATACATACCTCATTTAATGGTAATGGTTCCAATGTAAGTATTTTGTCACTTTGATCTATTACATCATCTGACTCGGTACCTGCAACAGCATCTCGGCATATCTGATCACGAGCAGTTATCATTGCATCAACCCATGCTACCTCAGAATCACCTTTTCCTTTTGAAAAGTTTAAGCCACTAACAAGCGCATCTGTCAAACGAACCTGAACAAAAAGCGACATTTTAATTTATACACATTGGTTTACAAAAATTAATTAAATATTACTTGGTATATGTGCGTTTCTGTTGTAGCATCTAATGTTTCTCCCCTCCCTGGAATAAACACTCGTGCACCTGCACTTTGTGCTTGTTGAGCCAGGATTTCAGTGTCCTTTTGTGATCCTCTAACTAGTACAACTCTTCGTGGTCTTAATTGCGCTAAAATTTTCTGTAGTGATTCTCCGTCGGATCTACCTTCAAAATCTATATATGTGACAGATGCATTAACTGTCATTGTACGTGTAACTTGGATACATTTTGTTGGGATATCAGTGGGTATTTCTGGATGATGAGTAGTATCTTCTTGTCTTGTTTCCAGATTTTCTTTATTATCATCCACTTCTGGCATAGTTTCTGCTATTTTATAATCTTCTGGTCTATGATATATACAAATCAATATAAATATTTAAAACTTATTATACATAGCTATTATTAATTTAATAAAGTAATACCTTATAATTTCTCCATATTCGTCGATTTTAATTTTTTCTTCTAAAAATGGAAACATAGGGTGTTGTTTTTTACTTTGTTTGAAAAATCCTGGTTTACTTTCTTGTTTTACTAATAAATCGTGTTTTCCTCTTCCCCCACCAACTTCTATTTCATCTTCTGATTCAGAACTTACATCAGCAGTCTCCCTAAAAGGTAAAAAAGTATTCAAGGAATAAGAGATATTTTAAGAATAAGACAATTTTTATATTATGCAATCACGTACATTTGTTCTTGTTTCAATTGCTCTTGCTTTAATTTTTCTTTTCTTTGATATTCTTCTAATTCAAGTCCTTCTAACTTAATTCTCCTTTTCACCTCCAATGTAATATTTCTATTACCGCCCTTTTCAACCAAATCTCTTGCAAGTGTTCCTGGTGATGTCCTGCTAGTTAATATAATACTGTTTTGGGGGTTACCACACCATTGCAAAAACAACTCTCTTGAAAAACCACATTCCATATCTGGAGTACTTGCAAGTACAACCTAGAGTATTTGTATATAAATGTATTTTCAATTATAATGTTTGTAAGTTATAATTTTATTAAAGATATTCTAACCTTTGGACTGGGAACTTGATTTAATTCTGCCATACTGTGACATAGTTGTAAATGCTTAAACTGAAATGGATTGTTTCTAGCACCTTCAAAACTCCTCATTAATTTATCACTCATCCATTCTATTTGTGACTTAGCAAACTCAACGACATTGTAACTAACATTGTTTAAAAGAGCCAAAGAATATGCAAGTAAACCAGATTCTTTATTACGCCATAATTGGTCCAACATATGAGCCAATTCTAATACACGACCAGCTGTATCTACACTGACCAAGACATTTCCACCTCCACGTAATGTTTGTAAAATGTTTGCTGTAAATTATTATTGCATATAAAGTACTATAAAAATTTATCATTTATTATCATAAGCATTTATTTTCATACTCATTAATTTCTCATCTCTTGTTCTACGTCTTGCTTGCTGATAAGTAGCATTGAAAGCATCTGTTATTAACAAAGATGGTCTCTGTAGTCTTTCTAATTCGCAACCATTTAAATGTCGTTCTTTTTTGTGATTAAAATCAACAGCATATATTATGTCTTCTTCGCCAACTTTTACAATTTTCCAGATAGTTCCCCCAATCATGTGACCAGCTGGTAAAGGTGTTAAAGTAACTCCATATCCTTTTCCTTTCATTGAAATGCTTTGATTATATTTTAACTGAACTATTTTGTCAAATGCTGCATCAACATCATCAAGTGTAAAAAGATCAAAGTCTTCCATATTATGACGGGACTATAATAAATAAGCATAAATGTCCTTTGTATGTATATGATTTTTTCTTATGTCATCATAAAAAAATAATTGAAATTCTTTTCATCAAAAATACCTGATACATATCATACATAAACATTTGTCCCATCTTATATACAGGAATAGTAGCATATATTGGACAATTTAATCCACATTTTCCAACTAGATATGGTAAAGCACCCAAATGCAATGGATCTGGATATGATAAGAGTACTGCATCTATTTGGTGAACATGTCTGAAATAATATTGTATTGTTTAGTTAAAATTTCCTATTGCATTTATAATTATTCAAATAATATATAATAATTTATCAACCGTTTTAATTCTTTTATAAATTCTTGATCAAAATTTTCATCCCATCCGCAATCAAGTAATATTCTTAATTCATCAACTTGCAATATATAACAAGGAGGAGATTCATCCATAGCCCCAGAAATAGCGTGAAGTTTTATTATTGACGTCATTGTCTTTGTTTTTTTTTCACTTATTAAAATATATACAAATAATAGATAATACCTAAAAATTCATTTAGTATATGCTTTTATTTCTTAATTATTATAGAACTCATGTATACTTCCAACATAACCTAACATAAAGGTATGATTAATTATAAATAGATTCATAACTTTAAAAGAATGCCAAAATATTAAAAAAAAATAACATTTATTACCGTCTAATATTAATTTAATTATTTCTAAATGTATGGAAATGTTTGAAAACAAAATATTTTAAAATATTTTCTTAAGCTTAGAAAACAATCAACAAACGGTACAATTGACTTTTGGCTACAGTTCCGGTATTTCATAGTAAGAAAAATGAATAATTTCGTCAATGTTATATAAATTACAATGAATATTTCATAAGTATATAATTATAAATCTGTAAGTTAAAGAAAAAAGTACAGCAAAAAGTAATTAATAACTATAAACCAATGTAAAATGTATAACTTAAATAAAATCACAAGTGAAATATAAACGAGTAATTTTCTAATAATTTTTATACATCTCAAAGAAGAAAAGTCATAATATTACTCAGATTGGTATCTATGTGTGTTTTACCATAACTGTGTTTACAAATACATTCTAAGATTTATGTATACATTCTTTGTCTCTCTCTTTACCTCGTAGCATAACGGGACTTTTTTCAAGACGATTGCAGTCACGGTGTAGCTATGAGATACGTAAGTTGAGATTTAAGTTTGTTTTTTCCATAATTCAACGATTACTCGTCGAATTATATGGAAATTTTGTGTGAAATTAGGTCGCGTGTATGTAGTATGAATAAGTATAAAAGTGAAGATACGCGATAAAAATATCATGTAACGGAGTGGCGGGAGATTGCAAGTAAATAGCAGATCAGCTGATGAGTGACAACAGACAAACGAAAGCTTATTGTTCTTGGTCTTGGTTATGGCGACAAGCAGTTCCGATGGTTCTTGTACAGCACCTGCAGATTTTCAGCTTTCGTCAGAATTGGAAGACGTTTCAAATCGTTTAAGCGTGAATTTATTAAAGTGCCCACTGTGCCATAATAGTCGCCGAATTTTTCATTGTCGGCAGTGTATTCAAAATGGAGATTTTATCCATTCAACTTCTGTTTATTCTGAACGGTGAATATATTCTTATAATTTACGTATTTACTGGCCATTTATTTTTATGTATTAAAGCTTTGTTTGGCACCAAACATTCTTTAAATATTTCTAATGATGTTGAGTATAAAAATAAATTTTTATTCTCACTAAATTACGAAAAAGATTCGTTATGAAGTTTCGATGCATCAGTTTCCAAACTTTTAATTCATATGAGTAATAATTATATACGTTCAAATATTTTATTTTTAAAATATTATATTTTATTCTGATCGGTATCTGAACAGGTTTGCAGATAAACAATTGCGACTTTTACGGTTGAAAGCTGCCAGAGCTCAATTGGAAGAAAAATGTGTAAAAGCTCTTGAAAAACATAAACAAAGGGATAAATTGGTATTTTATATTTAATATTTTAAAGTCAATAATAAAAAAAATATGGATTTTTGTATACTATCATTGTATTTAATTATTCTTTGTGTTTGTAGATATGTGATATAAATACTTGTAAAGAAAGAGTTAGACTACTCCAGTCATTAGTGAATGAAACGAGGCAAAGTATAAACAGAGGTATATATAGCATAATTATGTAATATTTAGGAAAGTGCTAGACTAAATGAAGTTTAATAATATGCAGGTAATCAACGTTTAAATATTCTCAAAGACGTAAACTCTCAGTTAGCACTTAGATTACCTAGACATGAAGAACGAGTAGAAAAATTACATCGTTATGTTACTGGTTTGAGAGCAAAACAAGAAAAACAAAAAGAAGCGGTAGATAGGAAAAGACAGCAGTTGAAAAAAGTCATCAGAACTGCTGCTAAACAATTAATTCAGTATATTTTTCCATTATCTAAAGTGCAACCTAGTAGAAGGTAATAATATCCATTAACTATCTAACAAATTATTAGAAATTGTGAAACTTATGATCAAATATTTGATCATATTGATGATCAAAATTTATTTATTAAACATTTTTCTACTTGTTTTTATAGAAGAAGTAATTTTTTAATCAATAAAAATTGATAAGAAAATATTAACTGTTTTTAGTCTGTGTAGTAGCGAGGAAGATGCTAGTTCAGATGTAACTTGTGCACTGGCAGATGCATCTGGAACATCATATGTTAGAGGCAGATGGATAAATGATACAGAAAATGCTCTAGAAGTCCAACATCGTATAGTTGCCCCAACTTTACCAGGAAGTGGAGATTATAGTGCTTATTCTTTATGGGGTACATATGCCATTTAGCTTGAACTTTTTAAATAAATTTTATAAATATCAGACACATCTGTTTTAGTGGCAGCAAATAAAGATGGAGTACCAGGTGCAAATAAAGAGACTGCAATGCACAATCCAGCATATAATATCAGTGCTGCTTTAACTTATGCTACACAGTTGGTTAATATTATTGCTTATTATGTTAATGTAAGGCTACCATATAAACTTGCTTATGGGTATGTCAAAAATATTTCATTTTTTATATGCAATATTTTTTGTATAAATCATTGAAGTAGAGATAGGATTACATGTAATATTTTGTATATCAATCATTGCAATAAAGATAGGATGTTATTAAAATTTGCTTTTTAAATATTTTCAGAGAATTTTGTGGAAATGAGATGTCAGATCAAAAATTTGCCAAGAAAGTAGCAAGGCTCAATAGCAATGTATTACATTTATGTTTTACACAAAATACCAACACTGCAGTTTTACATCCAATGCATACTCTGCAAAATCTAATGCACTTGCTCAATACTGAAATTAGTGATCTTGGAAGGTATATATTTATTATATTTATTTATTGTTATTATACACTAATAGATTAATGATTTGTGTATTATGACAGAATTGGTCCAATGGAAGTTGATTCAAATATTGTAGCACAATTGCACAGTCAATTAGTTCCCGATTTAGAAAATAGCGACGATTCTGCTTCTGATGAAGAGGAAGATACTTTTAATTGGGATTGGGAAGCTGTAAGTTTGCTTTGATTAATTTACTAACGGCTGATGTGTCATTTTATAATGTCTCATGTATATTATATAAATATTTCATTTTTATAGGTACCAAATGTTGCTTGTCCTGAAATGGCAGTTCCCATTCCTGGTGCAATGATTAGTCAACAATCATCTAGTATGCAAGTGAATCAAAGTGTTGCTGGAGGCTTAGTTACAAGTGCTGCAGCTAGTATAGCCTCTATTTGGCGTGGTTGGACAACAAACAAATAGACTGTTTTATTTAATTAATAAATCTCTTTTTATACAAATCATAACTACATATGTAAGGACATATGTAGCAAAAGACACAAAATTGACAATGCTCCAAAAATGTGAAATACTGAAGAATGAATGTTTAAAAGTATAATGTACTGTAAATACATGTATGAATTTATTACTTCATATATGGTACGTGAAATAGTTTAATTCCGTGATAACAAATTTTGTAAGATCTGATGATTAGTTTATTTTGAACTATTTATATAATATACTGATTTGTGCTATTATTTGTAATATAATTCCAAATACTTTCAGTATGCTGATGATAGATCGTAATTCTGTGGTACAAATTTTGTAAGTGTACAAGCAAGCAAGTTTGAACACAATATTACATTTTCAATAATTCTTTACTTATAAATATGATTCATTAATAAGATGTGAGTTTAATACGACTGCCTTTTTTATGCTCACTGCACTTTGTGTAATTATGTATCTGTTAACATATACATAAAATATTTCCTCGCATTAAAGGTGTCATTACTATCATGATATTATCCGTGTACTTCTAAGTTATTACAACATGATTTTAACATAATGTTTTAAGGTCTATAGTTTTTGGTTTTCTACAAATATATACAATTGGACAAATCAGGTAACAAGTTTGTTACTTAAAACTACTTAATGTGTTTTATAAGCGATATAATGTCTCTGATAGGAAAACCATATCTTAAAAATGTTATCACTTTTATGTAGATATGATCATATCATATATATTCCACACATATTTTTGATCATATATCGAAAAAGATATGACCTGTTAAACACTTCATACCTGACAATATACTATACATAATATGGATGTAAGCAAGGTTGTATTAGATTAATGACTTTTCATTAAATTAAGTTAAAATTAAGAATAACATATATGATATCAAAGTAAATTTTGTATTTGAGGTGTTGTTGAAGATATATTATGTAGATTTAGTAAAAATCAAAAATGATTTATATATTATTATTACTAAAGCACAAATTTACCAATGTAGCATAGATGCACCATTATATTATCCTTAAAATATATGTAATTCTTGTAGTAAATTACGTTTTTCTAATTAAATATTTCTTTAAAGTAACAATTCAAATTATTTAATATCTACAATTATACATAAGAATAGGAAATGAAATGTTCTTCATTTTACCTATTATATATGTATTTTAATTTTAATATATATATATATATATATTATGAAGGAATTATAACTATAATTATATAGGAGAAAAGTGAATACCTATATGTAAAGTAAATATGTATATGTAATTTATATTAATTGTAATATCAATTTACTAATAATTGTAATAATAATCATTTTTTTTATAGAATATCATTAAAAAATAGAACCAATTATCTCTTATAATTGTTAAATTTAAAATACAACGTAATGTAAAATTATCTATTATGCGAATAATTAATATTATGCATAGTTACATTTGATTAAATAATTTTATACGTGTTCGTTTTTTCGAAAATTATAGCGTTTTATAAACTACAAGGATAAAATTATTCTATGGAATTATAATTGAATACTAATACAAAATGTTATGTGTAAACTGAAATTTGTAAACAAACTAGCACAAATTTATAAATGTTATTTGATAAGTACTTTAAGAAATTTAATAGCACATCATAGTTCATGTGCTTTAATTAAAATAAAAATGTAAATCTAGTTCTTATCAAGATATTCTTGATAAAATTAAAAAAATATTTTGGATTAGTTTGATAAGTAATGTAAATACAATGATATACAGTTTATATATTATATAAAATGGCTATGTTTTACCTACAAAGTTTCATTGTGATATTACAAATAAATTAGAGTTTGTTTTTTATCAATTTTATTGTATTTTTTAATTTATTAATATTATGGGGGCCTTAAGTATAAATTTGCATACTTTTGGATTATATAAATAACAAAAAATCAATAAAATATAATTGATAAATATTTATTGAGTAGAGAAGGATAATAATATACAACATTAACTATATGTTCAAAGTAAAAACCTATAGTATATTGCTATAGAGAACTTGATCAGATTTTTATCTTTACTTAAAAATTAAAATGCTTTGTACAATAAATTTTGTAACTGAATTTAGTATTACAATGCAACTCCCAAAATTATTTAACCAGAAATTAAATATGCCTGCATCATTCGATTACGATCCCACAGTCTCTCTTCTTGTAGCACTCCTCAGTAATTCTTGTTGCTTGGTATCTCATTTTCATGACTTGTTGATTCACCAGTTTATTGTATATCACATGTATCAAATTGTATACATATTGAGTACACTAACTGGCTTGAGAATTCTGTAAGCATATCATCATATAGTATTTTAATTTCTATGTACATACATTTTATCTTACACTTAGTGTAAAATTCTTATTATTAACAATTAAAAAAAGAAAAAAAATATTTTTCTTCATATTTCTCTATAAAGATAAAATATTTGTTCTACATCATAATTTCAAAAAATTTTAAATTATAGACTATATATATTTTTTAATCCTATAATAAATTAAATTATATTAAGCATTATATCCATAAGATATTCATTAGTGACTAATCTAAATAATATATTTCAATATTAGGGTTGAGAATAACTATTTTTATCACATCAATTAAAGATATAAAATACATTACATACTTACACTAGTGAAATATTAAATGTTATCAAGATGATTATCTTGAAATATTAGAAAATATGGCAAATATTGAAACAAATTATATTAAGGAATATTCTTTTATTTTTTAGGTTTAATTTGTATTTTAAAAACTAATTAAATATATCTTAAAATGTATCTATAAATTACATTTCTCTATACCTTTCTTATTAGTAAACTGTAAATTTATGTTTGAAATATATTGTTTATATATATTTTATTATTTGTTGTTCATTCAAGTTTTTGTTTAAGATTGTGGAAACGTTTTATATTATTTAAATTGGTATACTAATTTTTAAAAATTATAATAGATTAAAAATATCCAAATATTTGAAAACTTAAAAAAGATTACAGTTTCTACTCATAAATTAAAACTTCCTATTATTAGTTTACAGTGGACAAAAATGAAGGGATAATAATTAAAATACGGCAATATAGAATTTAAAATAACAATATTATTTGGACTAATATGTTTAATGCAATCCAATGGCTACTAAAAATTTCCAAACAAAATCCTTTAGACTTAAAAAAAGCATTCTAAAATATACGTGGCATATAGAAACAAAGAAAAATTTTTTAAATATCAAAAGCTGCAATATACAAATTGTGTAATAGAGTGTGTTAATTTAAAAAATTAAAAAAAATTTTGCAAGATAAAAGTCAACATTCACAAAACACACACACTTATGAAAATAACAATTATACTCATTACATATGGATTTAATTATGTATATTATATACAATAATGTAGATAAATAATAGCATATCAGTAAATCTATGTATGATGGTATTATACATACAGTTGTATTTTTTCTTATACTGAATTCAAAATATCAGGATTTTCAGTATAAAAATATAAAAATAAACACACATACACACATGTGCGCACGCACGCACATACACACACATCCCAAGATCTTAATTGCTGATTGCACTAATTATAGGATGCATATTATTGACATATATATGTTGATACATTATTAACATAATCATGTCACACATCATAATCACACATCAACATAATCATGATCAACATAATCATCATACATAATTATGTATATGTATGTATAATGTTAAATAAGTAATAAAGTAATGATAATATTCTAATCACAAATAAAATAACATTACCATGATGTAATAAATTAATAAATTCAACAATTAAGATCTTGACACATTTGCAGTTAAAATAGATAATTTTACACAATATCAAGCATGTCACATTCCAAAATTATTTTATGATGCATTAAGTACTACACTGTAAAAATTAAGAAGAAATTTTATTAGTAGAGAAAATGAGGGAAGGATTGTCTTTATTTACATATACATAATATACGTGAACAGTAAAAGCATTTCTCCTTAAGAAAAGAAAAAAATTATATAAAATGTAGAAATTTTATATTTTCAAGTGTATTATTAATTTACACAAACATTATTAGCAGACGTTGAAATTAAAATACAGAAAGCAAATATTATTTTATATTAATATGTCTCTAGATATAATTTTGAAACAATAGGATCTTTTATCTGTATCAATTGTATTTTTAATCTTGTAAATTAAATTATGTAGTATGTGTAATTATATTGAAATACTAACAACAATTATGATTGAGATCAGTAATCGGAGAATTCAACTTGAACTGCAGGAAAGGACTTGAATATTGTTGAAACGTAATCTGAAGAATGAAAATGGGATGTGAAAGGATTATGCAACAAAACAATCAATTTGATAAAGATGTTTAAAGAAATTATTCTTTTGTTTTAATTGAAAATTTAAAAATTGGACATAGGGTAATAGGCATTATGTAATTTAGAATATTAATATGCAAATTAAGAAATTTACAATTACTTGAAAAGAAAACATAATTCAGGTACACACATTGAAGAAACTTTGTTTTTGTTTATTCTGTACACCATGTAATATTTATGAAATAATTTTTTTTGAAGTAAATAATGTATAAAAATTACTATGTCATTGTAAAATTATTATGCAAGCATATTCAATGAAATTCTTTGAAAATAAAATTTAAGAGACACACAAAAGAAAAATTACAATAAGTACATACAAAACAAAAAATAAAGAGCTACTACTTTTTAAATCTTATAAATGCATATATTTTTTATCATTTCTGTTAACTAATAGCCCCATTCCGGATAGTACTGATATCTACAATATTTTAAGTACAAAATGCAAAATACATGTATTATTTAAGAATGAATAAATAATTATTAGCGTTGTTGTCTAAATCTTATGAAGTTACGAAATTAATAAGGATCATGCCCAAAATAGAAATTACAGAACAGGGCTACTAGTAAAAAGTAGAAGAAACACATGTTAAAAATGTATTTTGGATTTATTTTCATAACCATTGTTATCATTATCACGAGTATACTATTACTTTTGTTATTACTAATACTCGAGTATATTCAATAAAAGAGTAATAATAAATTTATACTTGCATGTATCAAAACGAATAATGTACTTTACTTTTTAATTAAAAGTACACAGGAATTTTGATAATAATTTTGATAATAAGTTTTTGCGTTTTAATTTTTTCTTTTAATTATAAACATATTTTAGTAGTATGAATATGTAATATCTAAGGCAAGATAGTTTAATTAAGTGTTATTTAACTATCTTGTAAGTTTTATTTTGAATTATTTATAGACGAATAATGTTGTATATTTTCAATATTTCGTCAGAAGTTCACAACGAATAATTAACATTTTCAAAAATATGTAAAATGAAAATTATTATATGAGCAAACTCTATAAAGTAAATGATTTAAGATATCAGTAAAACGTATTACTACCTTTATACACTCCATACTTCATTATTAGTAAAAATAGAGGAGATAACTCTATGCAGGGAATTTGTTATTTATTTTAATATATTACTTTAAAACGATAATAGACTGTTAACGTTAGTTAATTTCAGGACCTTTTTTAACCAGGAACGGTAATATATACTTTGGTATATGTATGCTAGATTTATATACTTGAGGATGGCCTTGACAGATAGTTTCTGTTACATATATTTTTGGAGATACAAAATTAATCACATAACAAGACACAAAAATAAATATATGATTACCTGATATATGTGGTTTCATTAACCAGTTAAGTCTCTGTGTACAAATACATTTAATGTCTCCAGAAATCAATAAGGTGCTATTCTTGTAATATATCTTAAGTACTATACTTACTTGTCCATCATTATGTTTATATGATGAATATTGAAACCTGTATCTTAATTGATTTCTATATTCTCTCTTTACTTATAAATTACTTATGAAATATTGATTTTTTATAATTAAAATTATTTTTTTACTCAATCATAGAATTTTACTTGTGATGAAATCAAATAATGAAATAATTTGAGATAAAGTCGATTATTTAAATTTAGATACAAATAATGTAATTTCGAATGTAATTTTCGTCTTAAGAAACTAAAATCAAGGCCTCCTTACTACATTTCTACTGCTCGATTTTTAGAACGATTTAAATAAAATATTGATACACAATTTCCTGAACATAATTTTTATGTATATACATAGCATTGATATTTCTAAAACTAAACGATCAGTTTTTCTACTCTTCTAGCGCGTGACAAAGTTTGAGACATCTTCAAATATAGAATGAACAGCTATATAAATATACTTAAAATTTATTAAGGAAGAGCATGAAAAACTGACCTAAGAAGTAATTGTTCTGAGCGTAAGTTCTCTAGAGCTACAAAAATATATAATCGTTTATAGTAATATTATGCAGCAACATAGCAAGAGGATATGATATAAATATTCTACCCAGGATTAATTTTAATGGAAAACTAGATTTGTGAAATAATTTAAATCTACGAAAAGAAAATTAAAGGTGAATTGTTTAATACAGAAGTTGATTAATTTAAAATATATTAAAATAAAGTAAGTGATTTATAAGTATTATTATAGCAACATTATTCACACTAATTTTCACATTATCTAGTTTTTCATAGAATATAGGTATATTTGTATATATTCTCGGTAGAATACTTTTAAATCCTCTGCTTATAACTGTAATATAAACATTTTTACTCCTTGGATGAAGGATTTATAAAATCCAACAATAGATAGTGATAATTATGAGAACCACTAATACCAATATTAATTAGAATCAGCTGTAGGATGTACTTTGAGTTCACTTTCCGCGTTTTCCGAAATTCCATAGTGAAATATATTAAGATATATTTCTTAATGTTTAAATGTTGTAGAATAACAACATTTTTTAATTAATTTACAATCCACAATATCTTTTTGCAAAAGGATGGTAATATAAAACAAATTTTTTTACCTTTTCATATTATTAGTTAATTTCATGTTACTTGAATTGCAAACTAAACGTTTTAACTGATAAATAATTCTAATAAATAATTTCAAAAGCAAAATTAATATTTCTCATCATTATTGGATATCTAAAATTATTTAGAAATTTAAAAAATGAATTGTGTATTTATCTTTTTGAATGGGTGAGTGTATAATAGTTCAGGATTTTTAAATGTAGTTTTAAACTCTAATTTATTTTTACCAACAATAACGCACTGCAAGAATGTAAGATCTGCACATGTTTAGTAGCAGACTTAATTTAGGATTTACTTTATAATATACCAGTATACTTTTCTTGCAAGTTAAAAATGAATCTCTTTTTACATTAGATGAGATCAGTAAAATAAAGATATTTCCGATAGCATCTGCATCGTTATATGATTATGGAACATGATTGATGATGTCTAATGATTACAGTTGTACATTTGATGCAGTATACAAAAAAAGGTTAGTTATATCGAAAGGAAATCGTATCCAAGACTTACACTATCTGCTCGGTTGGGACAAACTTCTCGAAACACTTGTTCAATAAAAGGTTGCCTAAAAAGAAAGAAATTTTTATATTACAATTTTAATTAATACATATTAATATTTTAGTAAAATTGTATAGACTATAAATAATTTTATCCTGTTTTTTATTTTATTTTATTTAATCAGCATTAAATTCCAAAACAATAAACACTAAAAGGGGAGAATTCAAATTTTGGAGCTAAGCCAAATATAACATTCCTATATTCCTTTTAATTTCAGAAACTATAACCTTAATATAATTTTATATCTAACTTATCAACTAATAGAAAATATGATGAAATAAAAACTTAATAATTCATAAATATACATACTTAGCGGAAAGTCCACCACCAGGAGGAAGATTAGGAAATTCTTGGTCCACAAGAAGTTGTAACAGTTGCAAAAAATCAAATTCATTTTTGTCCTTTTGTACAGCAACGATTTCTATGAATATAATAACAAAATTAAATTGTTTTTATTAAGGATGCTTATATCTTAAATATTATCTCTACTATTATTAGAGTGCATTGTGCATGTACTATTAGATTTGTGCAAAAAACATTTGATCAATATTATTTAAAAAATCAGATGCATCTTGTAGTATCTGATATATATTTTTAAAAATGTTATTTGTTTATTGTGTCACTTTAGTGTTTTATGGAACAGTATTATTGAAACAAAAAGATAAACACAACAAAATAACTATGCATGCTATGCACTAAAATTCATGCATCTACTTAGGACTGGAAAACTTAGTGCCTTGGTACATTTCTTATGGAAATTCTGGATACAAAGTCCGGTCTTAAGTAGACACATTAGTATCTATATTTATGTATAAATAAACATGGTTTTAACAACCTTTTTAAATTTATCCACCATTGGAATTGTATAATCTTATGTAATACACACTCATATATATACATACATACATACATACATACATACATACATACATACATACATACATACATACATACATACATACATATACACACAGATACATATGTCTGTTGTAATGTTCCTCCATAAGAAATGCATTATTAAAAAATAAAATTTCAATAGGTAAAGTATTTCTAAATTTTCAGAAGGAAATGTTCACCTACCTGTGATATCACTTAAATATATTTGAAAAGAGGAACAAACAACTTTTGAATACAAATTTTACTTACAAAAAAGTTTAAAAGAATACCAACTCCAAGGGTGGAATGCATTTTTAAGTAAAATTAATAATTGATGTTAAAAGAGTTTAATCAAAGGAGAAACAATTAATACAATTTGACAGCACACACAGAGAGAGAAAACTAACATTATATATAAACAACTATCAATGTATCTTGCTATCTGTTTAACAGTTGAAGCAAGAAACGCAATATCATTAGTACTCTAATATAATACTCTATTACTGTATTATAATACATACTCTATGTATATACTCTATTTGCTTTAACAATATTTCAATAAACGTTAAAACGAAAGTTATATTAAATGTTTTTTGTGTTTACAAATATTCTAGATATTTTGAATTTACAAAAAACATTTCACTAATCTACTCTACACAAACTTTTATAATTGCAACAAATGGTTGATTTTTATCATGTGTTCTCATAAATATAACGAAATACAATTTGCACAAATCACTAAATGAATATTAAGAAAATTCGAATTTACATTAGATGAGAAGTATTTGTAAAACATGGACTTTAACTATGTCTATTTAACAACAGAAATAAATTTCTGTAGATGTAAATTTCGACCTTCTACCTGGATATTACTTACTCTTTTTTCAAAAGTCTTTTATATTATACACATATAATTAATCATAAAGTATCAATAATTAAAATTTGTCCAATTATTTTAGTGGTATCGCACACAATTTATAAAATTACTAATGTTACTTTTTTGTAATAACTTTACATGCTAAATTATATATTCAATGATTATGAATATTACATTTCTAGAGAATAATGTTATATATAACATGAAAATACATCCATAAGAATAAATTTTCAACATTTCTTAATGGAAATATGTAAGTATGTATATATGCACATATCTCTCAAGAAAATTAGAGATAGATATACGACAAAATACATGATATTTACTAGAAATATATTTTCATTAACATATATATGAAATAAATAATTAATTCATTAAAATATTATTGCATTATAGTAAATGGTAATTTATCAAAAAAGTAAAAATTTTGATAATGCATCAGATATTGAAATCTATAGAAATATTTGCTTATATAATATATTCTGATTTTAAGTTAATATATTTTAGGTATCAAATAAGATATTTCTATATTTTTAAAGAAAAATGAAAATCCAAATTTGATTTCCAAACTTGTAAGAAATACGAGTTTGATATAGATTCTTACTTGTAAATGTTATACCACTATAATGATTGTATTTTGAATTGTACTAAAATTTGATTATTAGATAATGGTATTAAGTGTTGCTCTCCATTTGAGAGCTACCAGAATGTCAAGTATGTGTGTGATATTGTGATTTTGTATTAATGCAACAGCAGAGAGAATATAATTGATTGGAATATGGAAATGTTAATGAACCTTTGATTCTCCTTTCAATGTCCATTTCAAGCTCAGCTTCTTTTTTCTGTGCTTCTGGATTTGGTTTTGGAGCAGCAGGAAATGTCACCAAAACTATGCTCATATTATCTCTGCTACCCTGCAACAAAGAAAGCACTTGTAACAAATAAAATTGAAAAAATATATTTGACTGCTTAATAAAAATATAAAAAACATTAAATTTGATAAATATCTTTTTGTAAATTTGTTCTTTATCAAACATATGAAATGTTAATAAAACATATGTTTTTAATGTATGAAAACATATTAGTAATCACATATATATTTGCAGCTATTCAATAAGTATATAAAAGAAATATAAACAAAATTAGTAACATAAGAAATAAAAATATAAGACAATAGAAATAGAATGTTATCTAAAGCTTAAAGGTTATAACATATTATTATTAATTAATGTTTAATACCATTAAGTATCATAGATTGAAAATTATAGATTGTTTTGAAATAAATAAAAGAATATAAAAATGCGTGCATTTTAAAATATAGTATCTAAAGCTTAAAAGTTATAACATATTATTATTAATTAATATTTAATACCATTAAGTATCATAGATTGAAAATTATAGATTGAGTTTTGAAATAAATAAAAGAATATAAAAAAGCGTACATTTTAAAATGTAGTATCAGTATCTTTAACATCAAAAATAATTTATGTTGACACACCTTTAGTAGCAAGAAATTCATTATAAAATATACACGAAAAGTTTTAGACATCATTACCTTATATAGACAGGTGTCTATAACCTGGTTCGTAACTGCTTCTAGATCATCTGTAAGCAGCAGCCTTGAATGTATAAAATTACACAGATCTGTGTTGTTCATTACATCCCAAATACCATCACATGCTAAAACTAGAAATTCATCGTGTTCATCATCTCGATCTCGAACAAATATTTCTGGTTCTGGAGACACTAACTGTTCACATGGCCCTCGATCTTTCAAATTTTTGTACTCATAATCTCCCAATGCACGAGATACAGCTAAAGCTCCATTAACTCTTTGAATCATTACACTACCACCAGCATTTTGAATTCTTTCTTTCTCAGCAGGTAAACCTGGTTTGTGATCTCGTGTTGAAAAAACTGGATCTCCTGCTCGGCAAAGTACAGCTCTAGAATCGCCACAATTGGCAATGTATATGTTTCTGGGAGATATAAATGCACAAACAGCTGTAGAACCAGATTTTTCAGTACCAGAACTCATTTCTGGTAATTCTCTCATTTCATCGTCAAGTCGAAGAAAGCCAGAATGAATTCCTTTGGTTACATTTTCTGCTTTAAATTCTTCTGTTTGCATGATACACTCTAACAAGTGCTCTGCACTATGAGCTGATACTAATGCACCAGCATGACCGTCAAATACTGCAAAATAACTCCAATCTGAGAGACCACCTTTTAAACCAGTTATTGCTCTATGAGCATCTTCCATTTCCATTCTCCAACCCTGCATGCTGGCAACACCATAATGTAATCCATTGCCAGAGCCATGTTCATTATATTTATCTGTTTTTGGAGTATCCAAAAGTGCCCCCATAGTATTTATTTAGTAATTGCTGTGTCAGCTCGATTAATTTATTTTTCTCTTTAAATATTATTTGATCAGCATCTTTTAACTGATCATTCAAATAACACTTTTCTGAGTTTTACCTAAAATTATAAAAATAGAAAAGGTAGAAAAATCTTAATTTTTAGTACAAAATTGAAATCAAATATAATAATATAAAAATATTGCTTCTAAATTCGAATTTAAATCGAAATCTGAATAACAATATCACGTTTAGCTTATATATATGTATTTATTTATGTGTATGTACTACACTATTACTTAGAATTTTGTCTCAATTATCGTTTTGTAATAGAAGTTTATTGCGATACTATTTCGTTTTATGGCTATAATTTTAATTTAAAAGGAGAAAAAAGGGCAATTAAAACACAACATCGTTGTAATACCGAACGTAACGTACGAGATAATCTCGACATGCAAATATTTCAAACGAAACACGATAACGTTTTACGTAAATGGAAACATTCGAATTACGTGCAATTACGTTCACTATATAATTATTACGGTAGCTTCGTCAATAATAAATAAATTATTTGAATACAGGAATGGAAAATCTCGGAAGCGTAAGCTGTATCAGATTCTAATAAGAAACTATTTAGCAGTGCCAAATTTCGCGACTAAAATAGTTTATACCTCAGTCTGCATGTTCGCGAAACTTACGTAGGGAGATCGTGACCAAATATCATCGTTACTTTGCGAAAGTATATATGTGTAGAGCGTGGTATTGCTAATAGACTTGTTTCATATCACTATCACCATGTTCTTTTGCTAGGCTCAACACACAGAACCAACGAAATCGACTTGCATGAATGACGGATATACACTAGGTAATTTTCTGCGCATGCGTTGGTTATTAATAGCATGTTTCATGGCGTCATAATCCGCCAATCAAAAGCCCACGATTTCCGCTCAAGCCTGGGCAATCATACAGGATTCTGAAGTAAAATTAACTCGCGCGCGATACTGGCATTAACTCTCACTAACAAGTACATAAACAACAACATCAAGTTCTTGTCGATGATAAATTGTACTGTCATTGATTACTGCGTTTATCAAAATTGTTATAGTCAGTAAGCGTAGTTTGTTTAAATTTCGAAATTTTGTGAATATAATATAGTACTTTATTTCTTTAAATATATTTTGGTGAACTTTTGTTGATTACATTATAATATGAATTATTTAATGTATAAAAAGTTGTTTTGTAATAATATTCATAATTTTATTAATAGATATATAACGCTATTTTTTATTATATGCAGATTCTGTTTTTCCTAAATAATTGTTTTTTTATTAATTTTTTGTATGATTATTGTTTCTCCACATAGATTAATTACTTGAACTTGTTCGTTTTCTTTGTTATTTGTAAACAGCATATTAGATGCTATATTCACAAAGTGTTACGAGATATGATCTTGTAATTCGCGCAATAAAAATGGCGGGCAATAGAAATATTTTAATCTAGTCTTATTACATAAGAAAATTGACAAATTAGGAAATAGTGTAAAAAAATATTGTATTACGGTCATAATTATATAATTTAATCATTTCAAATAAATCCTTTTTCTTAAACATTTTAATATACTTTAAAAAATTATTATAAGCATTATACTGAACATACATAGTATATATACATATCTATATCTAATAACAAGAATATTAGTAAATATGAACCACTTTCGTGGCAGATATAAACTAATTTAAACGTATAATACATAATATGCATTTAAATTCATTCTTTTTATATTTGAATTTGTTTTTTATACTGTTATTTTAACGCATATCCTAATACATAGGATGTTGCCCTCGCTAGAGGCCTCAAAAGGAAATGTCGTCATTGGCCTGATCACTGCATGTTTGCATACATGAGAATTGGAAATAAGAATGTGAAAATAAGAACGATTTCAAATGAAACATATATACACAACACAGATAATATCGGTTTTCGATGTCGCAATAACATCAGGTCGACGGTTTCTGCTTTGGGATTTCTAGTGAAACTCATCTTGCATAATCATTATGCAAATAGTAAGTACCTAAACATTTAAAAATATAATGAAATATATTTTTTACATATTTATAATGATAATTCTTACTTATATATAAGTAAGGACTGTAAATGCAAATACAAAGTACGTATTTTTATAAAAGCAATTTAATCCATTACCATCATGACATAAAAAATAATTTTCTTAAAGAAAAAATTATTTGTGCTCCTAAAATAAATAAAATTAAATAAACTGATGAAAGTATTCCTATGTGTTTTATATACATAATAAGCAATTTGCATCTAACTATTTTATATTTGCCACAAAACCAAGATCCCTAGGAATCATATATTGTTTTACTATTTCATCTGTTAATTTATTCCTAGCTTCCTGATGTGCAGCTACCAAAGGCTGTAACACTTCAATTAATTCTTTTTTAAGTTCTCCTGTTAAAATTTCTCCACTAATATAACCCTGAAAGTTTATATATTATTATATACATATATATATTCTTATATTTATTAATACTAAGGAACACATTTCAATTTTTACTAAACTTACTTTTCTAAGTTGTTCTAATTTTTCGTCATCCTCTAGGAAGAATCGTAACCACTGATATGATATATCAATATCACAATTGCCTCCTAATTGTCTGTGTTCTTCAATAGTAGCTTGTCCTCCTGAGAATGCATGCTTGTTAATTTTATTCTTTATTTGTTTAGCAGTGTCTGTCAAAAATATTGCAGTATTGTTATCACTAGCTGACATTTTTGTTTTAGAGCCTTGTAAAGCTGGAAAGAATATAGAATGTAACAGCGCTGGTTTTGGATAGCCAATTTTTGGTGCAACATCTCTTGTCATTCTAAAGTAGGGATCTTGATCTATAGCACATGGTATTAAACAATTAACTTTTGCATCCTTAAAAATAAAGGGAAAAGTTCCAGAAATTGCTGGAGCAGCTTGAGTTGGCGGAAATGAGATTTTTCCAATAGGATCACTGTCTCCAAATCCAAAAATGCCTTTCACTTGATTAAATGTAACACTTCTTTGTATTCTGATCATATTCTGATAAAATGCAGGATTATTTCCAATATGTTCTAAATTAGAAAAAATAAATGTATTCTCTGGTTTAAATCCAAGAGCAATAATGTCTTTTGCATTATTATAGGCCAATTTAATCGCATCTTCTATTTTTATGTTCTTCCATATTGCTTTCTCATCATCAGTTAGTTGTATGACTAATGGAACACGGAATACTTCTTGAAGCCATTTACAAAACATAAATGGTATAAGATGTCCTAAGTGTATAGAATCTGAACTGGGTCCTCTACCAGTATAAAGGTAAAAAGGTTTTCCTTGTTCATAAAGATTCAAGATAGTATTCATATCTCGATGAGAGAAGAATATTCCTCTTCTAAGAAAATGATGTGGTTTCTGTCCTGTGATTTTCTCAAATCTCGCTAATAGTTCTCCATCGATTTTGGAACTTCCAAATCTTTCTATAATAACAGAGAGAAATCTTCTGAAAAAGTGAAATTATAAGCTAATGTGTATATTCACATATGCATGTTATCTTTGTCCTCTTTCAAAAAATGGGAAGGATTTATAATCTATGAAACGAAGATAATAAAGCAACAGTATATCATTTTATTTTATGTGATAAAAATACTTTTCAAAGATTTTTATGAAAGATATTTTCTATGGAACTCACTAATAAGCTTATCATAATCAATTCCAGTCTCGTTTTTAGTTGCAACATTCCAAGGTGTCACAATATCCTCCTCATCCGCTTTCCCATTTAACGTTGACGTGTCAATTTCAATTTCTTTCGCTGTCATTTTTCTTTATATTTAATTATTTTCCGACTTTTAAGTGCGATCGTGCAAAGATTCCTAGGAGAAAGATATATCATATGCAACGCAGAGTTGGTTACAAATCAACAGGGTTATGTCGGTCTCCGCATGCTATGTTTCCTGCGCACGCATTTGTACATTCAAGGTAAGAAATTTCAGTAATTTTTTTTTGCAGTTGCATCATATCCAGTTGATTACAAGTAATATATTTATTAATTTTTTATTAAAATATATTTAAATTTAATTATAATTGTTTTTGTGAGGTTCGAATTATCTAACAAATTATCTGTCAATATAGTAAGTGTGATATTATATTTTGAACTATGTATTTGAAATACTAACGTCATCTCACGGTGATAAATTCAAGTAAATAATGATCTGCTTTATTATTAAATCATTTAATATATATAATGTTTTCTATTGAAATTAGCTATTAGTTATAATCTACATAAAAACTTCGAGTTTACAGTTATTTTATTATTTCAATATACAATTAAACTCTAGGATAACTTGTTACTTCTAGTGAGTCTTGTCTAGTTAATGTATTATATCTTTTGGATATATACAAAAACATATGTATTATGTTATATTGCGAATTATAATAAATCTAAAACAAATCATAGCGTTAGCTTTCGTAACTTTTCTGTTTAAAATTATCTGAAAATTAATTTTATTCTAAAATATGTAAATATAAATAATAATTTGACGATAATGTGTTACAGATGTTTATGGGTAAAATGAATGTTATAGGACGCAAATTTGTTGTTAACAACTGGACAATATAGTAACGTATATTCTTTTCATCAGTTTCATGTAAATTTGCAATTTGTGATTTTGTTTTTTATTTGGATATTTCGGTATTTACAAAGAACGATAAAATGTTTTTTCATAAAAATATATCAGTGCCTCTCATTTTGATAAATGTTCTTTTATTTGTACAGAACTTCCAGTATGTATTATAGAGCGATATTAATCTATAACTTAAAATCAAGCATACAAGAATGAATCAAGATTTTCATTCGTTTGTTCCTCCATGATTTATACAAATGGAAGACATTTCATAGAACGAATCGTCGGTAAGGAACTAAAACTATGAAATCTGTTTTTACTACTGTACGTATAATTAAAAAATTGATTGTACATCGTTTGCAGTCGTTAACACAGTGAAGCGTTAGCGTTTACTTTTAGAGATTTCTTTGCATTGTATTAAAAGGAAAATTTTAATTCAGACATCCGCGAGACAGGTAGTAAATCATATTTTACAACTTTCCATATAATATGATGTGAAATTTGTTGAGAATGTAATAAATTCAGCTATACAGGACACTTAAAAATATGCCGATGAGCATAAGATGCAAATAGAACTCGTAGAAACGAAATACGAAGAATTTATGAATCATAAAATCATGTTTTTTAATAGAATTATTAGTATGTTCCTATCTATTTTACAAATATATATTACTCAAAACAATTAGAGCATTGCGTTTTTATAATATCTTTAGTCATATTTTTATCGAATGTCTAATGTATATGCTATTGAATTTTTGTTCTAAAAAACAAGTATCATTAAATAGTAAAGTCATTTCACGAGGTAATTCCTTAATTGTTTTGAGTTATTATAAGCTACTGAAAATGGTGAACATTTATCCAAAATATGTAATTTTCAAAATTCACTTCTGTCAACGATCTCTTCCAAGTTTTCTAGGATGTCCTCATGAAGTTAAACTCATACTGTTAAATTGGTTTCCATTTGCGAAATATCTGTACTATTACACACATCTGTATTATTCATTGAACTGAAAAATAGGGTATTTCTATATGATCGATAGTATGTATAGGTAATATTTGTGCGCACATATATTTAAGCGAGCGCATGGGAGAATCTGTTTTAAAAAATATCCCAGATGTATGACAAAAATAACTTTGTCTCACGAAGAATCTTCTTGTGAACTTATATGTATATAAAAGTAGTTTCGATATTTCATTGGCATTGTGAATAGTTGAGAGGACGATCTAAGTCCCGAGATAGTTTTCTTCTTTTCTTTTTTTGAAATTCGAACTAGTGAAGCGACTTTTTATGGCGACGCGATATAAAAATTAGATTTCGATAGAGATACTCATAGATCAATTCAAATGTCAGACCATCAGATTATGTGATTAACACCAGACATTATAAAAAAACAGAATCGATTATGTAGATGATGTCTTATTGTATAATTACAAGCTACTAACTCGAGGGCTGACGACATCCATATTAGAGTTCGTATATTGAAAATTTTTGGTCCTTACGTTTTCTCTACTGTACAATACTCTTAAATAAATTACATTGGATCTAAGATGATTCTTGCTTTCTGCTTTATCTTTTCTCGCGTAAACAGCGAAACAACGATTTTTTCACGTTACTTTCTCTTTACTAAAACGCTAAACTATCTACATTCTCTGAGCATTCTTACAGAGGATCATTTTATCGTGTATTTGCCTCTAAAATGCCGATAATCAGGTTGCTTAGAATTTTGTGAGGATCGGAACGAGGTTGATTTAAATTTCATATAATACATAACGGTATGTTTCATCATCTTGAACTATTAGTCATGTGTGTTAAATTAATTAAAATTGGATATGATTAAGTAACTAGTCGAAAGAGAAAATGGAAGTATGAAGTGGAACTTAAATATGGTATAAGTGAGACAGATCTTATTGGCTGTGCAAAAACAAACGTTATCCATCGATATTTCGCCAGAAAACTTTTGTTCGCTTGCAAATTTTTAATCAGGTACATACATAAACGGTAATTGTAGTTCACTGTCTTCGTTTACTTGTTCTAGGAAAAAGGAAAGGTTTGTAAATCTTGCGCAATCCGCTTGGCACAGTATTTTGGGTAACGTTTGAACAACGCTGAAATATGTTTAAGTATTGGCCAAGTCAACCGCCATTAGCGAGGCAAAATCTGATAAATATAATCAATATGACGTATGTTTTAAAGGGTATCTATAAATACAAATCGAACCGTCGTTGCTTTTCCAATAGCGATCTCGCTTTATCAGTAGATGATTAATTTAATCAATTATACATTATTCGTCAATGTTCCTCCTTTGACATTTTGCGTTTTGAATTTTTTTATTTATATTAACATAAGTATGTCAATGTGAATCGTGTAATATATTACAAATTTATATAACGAATTTAATCCTAAGACTCCTTAGATTAAAGTCAGATAAAATTATTCGGAGCAGTTTCTCAATAAATTAATAAGTTTTCGTTTCCTTGAAGAATTCTGTCCAAACGATTATTGTAACTATTCTTAGGAGTTGAAGGATTAATTATCGTCAAACATTTATAGAATTTCCTCTCTCATGTGATCGTTCTATGATCTCGCTAAAGACACGTCGTACTATCACAGTCCAACTTGAAATGTTCGATTCCATTATTTCACGATAACCTACGTTTCAGTACGTCTCGTTAGAATAAGATAGACAGAATAATTTCTCCATGCAGGCATCAGACTATTATAAAAATACAGACGTGTAATCGTATCATTATACAACATGGTATGTATACCGTAAAAATTCCAATTCGACGAGCAGAACATCGCGATCGAAAAACAATTCTAAGTAAAACTTCCTCGTTTTATTTCATCATGTTTGTCTGAATGAACGATTAATTCTATTCACCAACTGCTTCGAAGCATCCACAATAAATCTATACTCTGACACCGACACCACTGTCACCTTTTATTTCCGAAACGAGCTCGATGGTAGGAGTGCAGATTTCTGTAGGTGTCGGTGAAGCGAGCGGGGCCAAATGTGAATTCTTAATAGACATATCCTTTAGGATATAGTCTACTCCTGGTTTGACGCGCAATCTATTTCGATGTAAAGATGGCTCTAATCTCAAAATCGCACACGATTTCGTCGATAGACAACCGTTTCGAAACATAGACTCCGTGGACTTGCTTTGCAGATCGTTCTCGATCGCTGACTTTTTCAAATTGATCGTCGATCTGGAATTATAAGGAGACAGATTGTGTTCAGAATCAAGCGTGAATTCTTCATTTTCTTCGAACGATGTGAAGATTTCTGAATCAGGTACGGATGGAGCGCTAAAGAACGACTCGCGTAATGACGATGTCAACGCGTCCGGGCACATAAATGGATCGAGGGACGTCAGATCGTTGAGATCGCTGCCACTGTTACAGACTTGAAAATTGTTCACCGAGTAGGACGAAGGGAACGCCTGATGTTCAGTGACTACGTTGGACAGGATCTCTTGGCTTCTCGACGACTCTGACCACTTCGAGTCCGAGGGTCTTCTCGAGCTGAATCTCGTCGAATCGTGCTCAACGAAGATAGGGTCTGGTAATCTCCCTTCTCGACACCTTTCTGAGTTTTTCAACAAGGCTTCGAATAGATCGATGGGTTCTATTGGTGCTATTTGACCCGACAATACCATATTATTTGAGGAACTATCATGACTAGATTTGTTATTGATTGATTCGCGGTCTTCGCTATAATCTTCAATATTCAACAAGACGGATGGTATCACAGGATCTGAGTGTCTAACTGGACTCCTCCTATTACCCATCGGAGATTTTAAGCAATCGATACTAATGGAAGGCTTCGACGTTTCAGAGTTCTTCGTGTCTTCTTCTTGTAGAGGAGCAAGAGGAAGTGGATCTATGGGACTCGGTGGTTCCGAGTGTATTGTCGGTACTGCCAGACTCTCCATGACTCTGTAAGGTTCTAACAATCTTACGTGCGTCATCGGTTCGATGGTATTGATCGATTCGGAATGTTTCAGTATTTCCATGTTTCTTCGCATTTGTAATACTTTGAAAGCTGGATCTGTTCTGGGCTCCAAGTACCTCGGAGTATTATCCACATGAACAAGATTGGCTAATTTGTTAGAAGTAATTGTTATGTGCTTCGGAGACGTCTTCTGCCTTGGACTATCCAACAAACTCGACCTCGTACTATCCGGGGTGGACGGCGGCGTATAATTGTTCTGAAGTCTGAGGTTTAGATTCGGACTGTTTCGATCGAAGGGACTATTAATCTTCAACCGCGGTCGTGGATAAATTTGAAGACGCTTCTGATTCTCCAATTGTCGAGATAGCATAACGTGTTTAGCCAATCCACCCTCGTACTTATTATTGTGATCTAAATTCTGTACAGAGTATCTATGAGCTTCGGTGGTGTTCCCACCGGTTGGAAGTCGAAGATTCACCTCTGAAGAGATTGCAGTCGCCGATTTGATATTAGGATCAGACATCGAACAAAGATTCGAATTTCTTCTTTTGCAATTGATAGGACTCAAACCGTTATGGAAATCTTTTGTGTGCACTATGGGACTGTTAGCGCTTAGCACGGGATCCGACATAGTATTCATTTGCAATACTTTGCGATTCAACGTTACGTCGCTCTTTAAATTCTGATAGGAGATGAACTTCGGTTCCGACGCCTTCGAAAAATTCTTACTAGCGAGCCTCTTGTGATTCAATCTTCTCAGGTGTCTAATTTTATTGAACGTTGGATCCAGAAGATATTTCAGATTTTTGATCTTGTCGATATTGTGATTCGAGTCGATCATGTGATTCCGATCGATGATGTACTTTAGATCAAGCATTTTCGTGAGATCGTGGATATTCTCCTCGACGATGTCTGCTTGTCTACTCTCAGAAGACGTATGATCCATGTTCCTTTCTGGTGAGATGTCTGTGTGCTTTCCTGACACTTCCAGGCCTCGCCTGCTTGTGTACAAAGTGTTGTTTTGTTTTGTAGCGAAACAATCTTCCACCGGATGCCTTCTATCATCGTTGCTGTTGTTCACCTCGGCTAATTCCATATTCGTATTGGAATCACGTCTCATTGGCGAGCAACCGTAACGGCTGGGTGTCACTCCGAGGAAAGCAGCCAGCTTCTTGGTAATCTTAACCACTGCAACCCTCATTTCGCCGTGATGGAAAGCGTAAATCCATGGATTCACGCCACTGTGCGCCATAATGGGCAGTCCAAGCCACACGACCGCCCATTCGGTAAGAATGTTGGTACCGCAAAAAATATCCAGCAGCATGCAGGTCTGTAAAGCAAATTTACCTTATGTTAAGAAGGTAATTTCGGCCTGCTTCGGTCTTTGTTGCTTGATCTTATGGGAGGGTTCTGATTTATGTCGTGTGAAACGTTCAACGAGGAAATGAGAAGCGATTAGAGCAGTTTATGCTAAAGTTTCTTTCAATTGATTTTGTTTATAATTTATACGATAAATTTTCTCCAATATTTCTCAAATTTAAGATGATGTATAATATAAGAGAGGAGAATATATTGAAGAAAAATGTAAGATTAAAAAACATTGGCTAAACTTCAGAAAATTTTGTCATTATCTTCATAGATATATGTTTCTCCCGTTCACTTGATCTATATGGATGGCGTTAATCTATTTATAACATTCAAAGGTTGAATAATACGCTTGAGCTACATCGTTATAAATATGACCATGTAATACGTGAACTAAAATGGGAATTATTTGTCTTGATCTTTGTTAATGAAAGTTAGTAGATTGTGTATGAAACTAAAATCCATATGTATTTGAATTTTGGTGAATTTTATCTTTACATGGGATTTGAAGAAGTCATATAGGACATTATTAGTATGTCGTTCCATATACATGATTGAAAAAAGACACATAATTTTTTCCGATGACAAAGCCTTTATTTAGCCTGATTCTACTTTGATGTCGTTGTTTATAAATATTCAGTTGGAATTTAATAATATGATTTCATTCTTATGACAAAATACTAATAACACTACTAATGTGTTACGTATCTACTAATGTCGAGGATCTAAAAAATTCTGTAAAAATTATCACATTACTTCTGTATTAATAGTTATTAAATCATTAACAATTATTTTTGTATTATATGACTGTATTGGTCATTTTGACTTTAAGATCAAATACATATACATTTTTACCGATAAAGATCTTTTTTATTGATATATATTTTAACAAATAAGTTGTAGTTGGCAGTTCTTTGAAAAGTTTTAAACTCTTTTTATTGAGGTGAGGATATATAAAAAATTTTCCTATATTTGTAAACGTTTTGTAGCTTTTTATAAATGAACGACGCTTCTACCACTGGAGTGACAAACTGAACGATAAAATAAAAATTCGTAAAATTGTCTTGGACAAAGTTTATTCGATTAATTTATCGAGACGAATTTTCACAGAACTAAGAGGAAAAATCGCTAAAATCGCTTGTATTTGTTAGTTTTGTCATCCAATGAAATTGTTTATAATTGTTGTCCTCCTAGGAGCTGTTCTTTTAACGATAAAAAAAATGGTGGGCTATTTAGAATACTTCTCCAAAAGTTTTCCTCGAGCTCAACTTCTTTTTCTTCACAGTTAGAAGACGCCCATTTCTGCTGCTTCTTCGTTACCACAATTTCGGAGGTTGTGTCGTTTTTCAACCCTCTCCTTCGTGAAACTTTTCCTCGTGAAATGGAGATTGACGGGTTACGGAAACCTCATTACCACGTCGATTCACGCAACATCAATCGATTGCCAATGACCCAAGGACGGAATTTACTATCAGCTAACTTTATTTTATTTTTGTTTTTATATATAAAAAAGTGAAATATCAATTACTTAATTAAATTACAATTTACACACATAGAATGAAATATTTTATTTGAAACAATAATTTTGTTTTCAGCCTAGGAGTGAACATTCTTTTTCTGTTATAATCTGGGTCGAGCCAAGTTACAGTTTGAGTATTGGTCTTCGGATGCGGTAAAATTGCAAACAAACTGTGCCTCAAAGGTTTCATTTTGCAATTATAAAACAAAAAATTTGGTTTGCAAGTTGGTGGATCGTGCACAGATGCAAATTTATTTCAGAGATTATATTTAACGTTAGAAAATACAACGAGTATCTTAGTATATTTGTTTTGTTATTAACATTATTGTTCTGTTTATTATGACTTATGATTTATTATATAGCAAAATCAGCCTAGCTCATGTTAGGTTCATGTTACGCTAAGTTGTCACGTCGTTTGCATCTTATTATATTAGTTAAAAACTGGTGATCTCATTTCGAAACTTTTTCTCTTTCATATTTGGCTTCGTAGAGTGCTTATTAAATTTTTTACATCATTCGCGTTATACGTATTTTCCTGGGCTATGGTTTACAAGTAATACTGTATTGCAACCTTTACGGCAAGTAAACTACCCATTATGTGTTTTAATTGGAAATTAACGTTTTTTTTTCTCAAGTAATTAAAACCCGGTAACTAATAAGGGTGTAATGAAGGCAAACAAAAATAGCCAGCATAAAGTTACGCAACTAGGCAAATGCTGCATTCTAAACAAAATTTTCAATTAATTTTAAATTTCAGCTTCAAATGTAACTTCTTCGAGATACATACATCTTATAAATATAAAGCCATAATTGTACCATACACTAATCGTAACTATGGAATTTTCAATTCTTATGCAGGTACAAAGTGCAAAAAGATACAAAACCTGATTAGGAGATTACACAAAATCTGATTGAAAGAATGCAAAATCGAATGGTTAAACTACTGTTTTTATCAACATAGGGGATATATACTAATTTTAATTTTGCTTGAGATACAATCAAAGGACAAAATTGGATTGGGAAACATCATTCGATGTAATTTTATATATTTGCAATAATTTAAAAATGTCTAAATACTTATAAATATGGTGTAACGCGCAGTGTAGAAATATAAAATACAAAGAAGCATAGTCTAAGGAGAAGTACGTATTTAACATGCACACCATGACGTTCTTAAATTTTACATCAGTGTTACGTTACGAGTATGCATGCCAGGCAAAGTAGAAATAATGTTGCGTAACTCCGATGTGCAAGTAGTATGAGAGTAATAATAGCGACACAACGCACGTTGGCGTTGCGCGTCGAAAGGAATGCTAATTTATAAGAATTTACGCGCATAGGGTGGTTCGATTACAAATGGAGATCTATCTGGTGACCGTGTGCGGTCGCATAGGAGACCATCTACTCACTTGAAAGGGAAGCCAGAAGATGAGAAACGCGCCGACCGTGACTGCTAGTGTTTGACCGTAGCGCGGTAATGCTAGGGTCTGCGTCTGGTGCCTGAACGATAGTTCTACCGTGTAAATCGCACGTGCGTGTGCACGTGCCACCAGATACACGTACATGTAGCAACCGAGGAGAACGAGAGCACTGGGTGCCCATACTGCCACTACCAGGAACACCCTTACGGGCGGGAGCACCGCTGCACCGAACCTGCAGTTGCCACTGTGACAGAAAGCAAATTAATTTCACTCGTTAGTTCAGCGATCGAGTTATATAATTGCGTCGATTCGAATATCGTTTGATTCGATGCTGCACGCGCCTGTTAATTTCCGTTACACGTGTGCCAGGTGCTTCGTCAAGGTTAAGGCCTGTTTGTCAATTCCACGAAATTTTTTTGGAAAGTGCTTTGTGATTAATTTCAATGATTTGCTTTGTTGATTTGCAATTTTAGGTTGTTTATTAAAGATTCGAAGAAATGTGGATTATTCAAAGTACTGATACAGCTATCCTGTTTAATATACAGTGATGTCTTAATGATTGATTTTATCTACTTGGTATTTTGATTTTCAATGCTATGAATAGTTTTAAGAAATCATAAATTACTTAATATAAATTCGAGAAAAATGTGGATTATTTGAAGTGTTGATACTGTTGTATTTTAAGATAGTAGTGTGCTGGTGATTGAGTTTAACCATTTGGTATAGATCGTTCTGGAATTCTATGATTTAAGAGTTTAGGTCGATGATCGCTATTTCTTTAAGACGTTTGTTTATTCAACTATTAGATCGGAAGATAATTCTTTCTTCGACTACGTTTCATAATTATTTACCTTTACTTGAAAAAATTAACGAGGTTATGTAAACTTTGTGGATGTAATCTATCGTTTGATGTTTAATGGATACAAGGAGATTAGATTGCGTTTATTATAGTAACGCAAACACGACACGTGGCGCGGTTAAAATAACATTACTCTATATTGGTTGGATAACCATGCAATTCATGCTTCAATCCGTGACTTTTACTGTAAATCATGCATATGTTTCCTGCATATTGCATCGTAATCCTATTATGGCATGGTTGTAATTCAGGGACCAATTGTCGATCCCAATAGGGCATCGCGTAAAAAAAGGAGAGTGATAAATCTTAATTTAACTGATAATTTATTATATTACAGAATTGATTATGTGCATATATTTAATTCGTGTACATTTCATTTTTATATTCGAAAGAATCTTTCTATTCTATTTTATATTACAGTAGAGCTACAAAATTGTAACACATAAAATGAAGACAGAATAGAAAATCACAGCACGCATGCATCCCTAATGAACTTTACATTTTGTTACGTTTCGACGAAGTATGTAAAAAAAAGAAGTAGAAAATTAACTACGTTTGTTTATAGGAACAGAAATTGGCCTTGCTATTTTTTTGCACTGTCGGTGCAAAATGTGAAAAAGGCGCGGGCTCGATTGGAACACATGATTGTATTTCCTAGTTTTATACTACTGTTCGTTCGACCCGTCGGTTGTTTGAGGAACGTGACTAGTGAGCAATCTGATTTTAGCAATTTTCGAAATGTTTGTTCAATAGGATTCAACTGCTGTGCAGAATTAGCAAAAGTTCCTACCGCGTGCATTTTAATTTATAACAATACTCATAGGAAATTCTGATTCTCGGAAGAATTAGTTAAGTTAGTTACATAAAATAAAAGAAATTTAGTTACAAACCTCGCGTTTTTATTTAATTAAACTTATTTTACGCGCTTTCAGAGTGAGATTTTTGTTGACAAAAAATAACTATTAAGACATTAAAATTTTTCAAAATTTTTGTACCAATTTTTCATCATTTTTAATTCAATTATTCAGTAATTTGTATTCTAAAAATTTCTCATCACCTTTAACTCACATTTATTTATTCACGGACCTTTATGCTTTCACTCTTCGAATGAACATATTCTTTATGTTATAAACAATGCAATTTACAATCTCTTCCAACATGAGAAAATCCTATAACATTTGAATTTAATTAACAAACGGGAATTCAAAATGGTAAGAGATATACATGTCAGAAATGAAGATTTTCAATAAAAACAATAAATCTATTTGTTTTCTTCACCAGGTGTATAATCTACCATTTGAACGATATTGATTTTCAGCGTTCATCATCTTTACAGAATTACTTAAAGAATAAATTAATGTTTATAATTATTAATTATTGTAATTATTATAAATTAATGTTAATAACATTTATTTCCATTATTTAAATTTATTGTATTTATTTCTATATTAGGCTTTCATCTTGATAAACATAATTTAATTAGCTCATATACAGACCTACAGATAGACCTACATGCTCAAATAACTTATTCTATCACTTACAACATTTTTCATCGTGAATTTCCACATGGAATTTATATCCGTTTGACCATTTCTACTAAAAAATGTTTTTGCTATTTACATTGTTTACTATATCGGTTCATTAATGAAACTAAAACTAAAAGAAGATTGCAGCGGCTCTCACCTGTGTGGTTGAGTTTCTCCTGGTATCTTGGCGTAGATCAAAGGCGAGAGGCCGACAATGATCGCGTAGATCCAGAACACGGCGATGTACTTCTCGATGCTGCTGTGAGTGATGATGTTCTTGTACCTGAGGGGCTGTGCAAGCGACGTCAACCGGTCCACAGCGATTGCCACAGTCACCAACACGCTCACGCTGCACAGTGCAATCACGATGCAGTATGGTACGATGCACAACGTGGAAACGCCATTTTCCGGCAGCCCAGATAACTCTAGATGCATCCCAAAGGGCATGAACACACCGACCTGCGTGCAAGTAATATCCGATTTGTATATGCTGGATGATTAGAGGCGAGAATCATCTCTACGACCTCTTCGGAACTTACTCTATAAACAACAGACATTGGGCAAAATGAAAGTTTTATAATAAACGTACGTATGTTTCAAAGCGTTCCTTAACGTTTACGCTTGCAGTTCGTGTAGAACGTAAAATTAAACTGAGTTCAAAGCCATTTTCAGTAGTAATATTGCGAACATTCTCTAAAGAGGAATTATTCAGAGAGGGTGAGTTGCTGTATGTTGGGGTATTATAACGGAGTGTGCTTTAGGTCATTAGCAGCAGGTGACAACGTATACGTGGTTTGCTTCTAGGTTGAACTGTTCAAAACAAACTATTTCGATGTAGGATCAGATTGTAAGATCTCGTTCGTTTCGATATAGTCTATGATTAAGTATAAGAAAAAATGCCGTATCGATAAAGGTTTATTATGTTGAGCCAGAGTGACTTGAATTTTTTTATGAACCATCCATAATAACGTTTAATTATCACGATTTATGTTTATGTTGTCTGTGTTTGATTTATTATATCATATAAATTATTTGTATTTATGGTATACATAAAATATAAAGGAGTTTGATTGATTAATTTTGAGTAGTCCTGTATACTAAAAGTGAAACGTGTCAACATCAATCGCGGCGGAAGGACTATCGTACGAATTGCAGCGGGGATAGAATCCTCGCCTCGTCCCGTTTTCTGATTGATTAGCTGACTAATTAAAATATCCCGTTAGACGATCAATCTCGAGAAACAATGGGGCACTTCAATGTTGATATCTCCTTTGAAATGGATTCTAATAAAAGCTCAGCATTGACGATATTGATCTATAATTCTTTACATTCTATTTTTAACTTGATTAAGTCATTTAATTTAATTAATTTATTATTGAATAACATTATTTTATCGACAATATTTGAATACTACAGGCGAAGAACATGATAAGTCAAATTTCCTGTTTTTTGTCAAAATTCAGTATGTCGTCAATAAATTCTACATCGAAGCTATTTTCTTATTTAATTTGGGGATTAGGTGTGCTTTTTTGTTACCATTCTGAACACTAAAAAAGTACCAATAATATTAATTGTATAAATTAATCTCTCTTAAGACATTGTGAATTTATCACCTATTTTCAAAAGAATTAGTATTTTTTTTCAGCCAATAAGTGACATAAAAGTAAAGAAAACTGTGATCGTCAACTACGTCATATTAAAATTCTTCTGTTTACTTACAGGGTGATATTAAAATTAAAAACTAAAGAAAAATATACCTGTCATGTTTCTTCTCCTATGATTTCTATTTACTAGAGAAAGAAGGATAAAAAAACTGGACTAATTCAACACATCGATGTCGATCGCGTCTCAATGGTTGCCATAGTTAAAATTACTTGATGGCTTACCCCAAAGTCGCTGACGGCCAAAGAGACTAGTAGGTAATTGGATGCAGTCCGTAACCTTTTGTACCTATAGAAGGCGGCCAGGATAATGGAGTTCCCGACGACGGTGATTGGTGATAAAATGTAGACTATCGACATCGCCAAAACCACCGAAACGGGATTGACGTCCAGCCGTGTATCGATCTTGGTAACCGTCGGTATAAGAGCGGTCGTCAATTCCTCGGAAACGGTGGACGGCAACGGGTCCGTGGCGGGCGTTGACATCGTAATTTAGAAGCTTTCCGCGCGTTTCCCTTCGGCTCTGCGTCTTCAAGTGAGATTCCGCTCGTAAACGTGTCCTTCGTAGGACGACATGACGCAATCACCAGATCACGTCGATGAAAATTTCGTGAAAATCTTTAATTGCCCGATAATAACCTCGTACTTCTGGCGTATCGTTCGATGCGGAAGTCTTCTAAAAATTTTATCGAATATTATTTTATCGAAGAGTTCTTTTCTATCCCGAGGATCATTGACATTTAAATTCAGAATACTATCGGCGCAAGGAGTCAGGACATTTTTTAATTTCTAACAACATGTAACCTAATGATCAGACTGTGGTTATTTTTGTACCTTCAAATTTTCTGTGAGTGCATAAAAATTAATAGTTTGCTAATGGCAAAGTCATTCATGTTTCGCTTCCACATACTAACTTGTTAGTATGTTATTATGTTATCTATAAATCTAGGTTTGTAATTAAAAGTCTAAAATTCGTAATTTAAAAAGACAGTTGTAATTAAAGACTAAAACGAAGAGGAAGAAATTCTTCTATTTGAGCCACATTGAAATCAAACTGGTCAACTATCTATCTATCTTTTTCAGGAGTTAAACACTAATTACGTATTCTAGAAGTAAGATAATAAATGTTTCAGAAAGTGATGTTGATAGGTTTGGTTAAGCTTCTAAATGGGTTACCTATCTTCGTTATAAAAGAGTCCTCCCAAAAACTCTCATTTCTATATTATAAACGTGACATTTTACACTTAGAAGTTGTTTCGTTCTCGAGATAAAAGAGTAACGATCAATTTTACTAACCTTTTGTGCTTTTACAGGAATCGTCCGGAGCCATGGTAAAAGTTTGACATCCGCCACTAAAGGAGAAACGTCGTTATTTCAAATCGTGTGATTTAGGGTCCTGGCGATAAATCCCTCGTGAAATCAGCATCGGTTTGGGACTACGTTTCGCATCGGAAATGGAGGCCGGAAATCGCTCGATTTGGGTAATGTACAACCTTGGCCCGTTTTCTTTTCACACCGTTTGGCCTCGACTTTTACGACTTGCGCAACATCACCTTTGCCTCGAACTTCCTGAAGACAAACATCCGCATTCTGTCACACAATTACCTTATATTATCGAATGTTTTTTTACGGTTCGTAAAACGTCGTTCGCTTGATAAGTATCTGATACGTACGGTTACGTGCAACAATTATAGATACAGTACGTATATTTATCGTGTTTTTAAAACACGTTACATATATGAAAGGATTACTTCGTAGAATGTTTTGTAGCCGCTGTATAATATCATGCGTAATGACTAGTCTGCGGATGTTTATGTATATTTGGAAAATTCAAGAATGCAGAAACCTACAGAATGTATAGAATATACAAAAGTATATAAAATATTCAAAGTAGAGGACTTATTATAATATTGTATTTGGTATATGGACTAAATTTTTATCTAGGTTCAATTTCTTTAGTTATGTTTATACAAACATAAAAATGCATAAACATCCGTAGTCTACTATTGGCTGTTGAAGAATGAGAAAACGATAATAAAATTGAGAAAGAAAAAAGTAATTTCCGTATTCCTCCAATACTTGATTATAGTAAAATGTGTAACACAAAACTCGTAGAAATAGATGTAAACAGCAATGTTCATTGTATTCGAAGAATAAAATTGGCTTGTTGGGTACATTAAATCGAGCTTGGAAGAAGCTCTAGCAAATACGAACAGCATCGATCTATCGGAAAATTCTTTTATTTGATTCTCGGTTCTTTAACGTTGCAGATAACTTGGAAACTTTTATCCGCTCACGTTTTGCATATTCGTTGGATGTTTTATCAATTGATTATATTTTATATCTCGGTCCTCGGATAATCGTAATAAATGTGTAGTCCTCTAGAATCATTGAGTTCAAAACATGAAAACCGTGATTTTTCACCTCGTTGAAAGGAAATACGCGATTGTGAATAAATTGTTTTCGACGAATAAAATTATCGTTACACTAACCTAAATTTCATCATTTGGTCTCGATGGACAAATGGACGGAAGCACTTTCACAGCTCTGATATTTTCGCACATGTACACTATTGATTGCTTATAAGTAGTGTTATTAAATATTAAATTGCATTTCATATCCGGATACTCTCATTGATTTGAAAGAAAAGAAATGGTTGTGTGTCAGTTCGCTTAGAATGATTAAATTAATTAAAATAATAATGAGTAAAAGTTATTATTTATAATATTTTTTATAAAAAAATGACAAACTATAAATTGAAATTACTTATTGAAGAACTTAAATATTATTATCCCAATAATTATCGCAGTCTTTCTGTCTATCTGAAAGAAGTTTCTTTGTCTGACATAGAACATACCACTCTTAGAAATTAAATTATCCGGGCGTAGAAAGCTTTCAAAAATATCAAAATAGTTCTACAATTTTTAAATATGATTTTATAATATTTTATTTCAGATGCAAATTATATTATTTTCTAAAGCTTAATTTTTTTATCACATTGTAATATTCTGCCATACATAGCTGTAGCAATAATAAATAATAAAATCAATACAAGTTCTTTCATCCGTAATTTTCTAATTAAATTACACCGTATCGAACGTGAGAGAGTATCTACATTCTTTTTATAAAAGTTAAATAGAGGTTCCCTGCTATTGTTAACTCATACGATTCATTATTGTGACAATATACATTGTTTATTTATCAAACCGATATACACTGTTCTTTAAAAATCATCAGTGTATTAAATTCCAATATCCGTCGACTTTTGAAGTCCTTGGAACAATTATGTGCGATAGCATACATACATATACAAATGACAATTGTTTTAGCCAGCTTTTGAACATTAAACGTACTCTATTGAGTTATAATCATACTATTGCTTAAAAATTATAAGTGTCTTGAATTTAAATTCAAATTAATTATTCAATTGATTATTCAAATTATTATTATTAAATTAAATATTCAAACAATATCCACCAACTATCCTTCACTGAGCAGTAGTGTACATATACAGACGAAAAACATATTTAGTCAGTACCTGAACATGAAGCATACACTGTTAGGTGCAGATGATACGAATGGAACAAATCCTGTCCAGCGTTAAAGAAAGTCAAACCTCATGTATACGGGCCGGAGTAGATTATATTCGACAGCACGTTTTCCATTATCTGAAATTTGAAATTCGGATATGGATGGTGTTAACGCTTTCAGAGACAAATGACCAGCGACGGGTTAACCGCACGAACCTCGAGCGAGAGAAGAACTATTTGAACTCATCAAAATCACCGTATAAGAGCGATTCAACGCGTTTCTCCTCGTGCACAGCCATTTCTTTCCCTGCGTTTGCGACGATGAAAACGTTTAATGAATTGGGTCGAGCGAAATCGGATTTCCAGATGGGGCTGTTGTCCATTACTGGCATTTTCTCGGCGCTAGGACATTGTAATTATGTCGAGTATGATGTTCTTGGATGCTTTAACGCGATTTTACGGTTATAGCGTGTTATTTAATTGATCGAGTACTCGCTTGGGAATATAATGCGTCAAGAGATCGCTGATTCCGCAATCGCCATGCCTATGCACGATGTAATGATAAATGAAACGTAAATGAATTATGGGTGTGAATTTCAGAGACAGATGGTATTTAGGAAAATCAATAGAGCAGAGTTAGAAATCTTTGAAGGTTTATAGTGGTTAAAAGGTTAAATTACTTTTTCGAGTTCTATATTACATTTACAACTGACCTTATACAATCAATCGATAAATATGATCAATACGAGAGTTAGATTAATTTTAATTTCTGTAAATATAAATGTAACATAATTCATATCTAAAGTACGTGTCGTAATATTTAATAGATAAAACGAATCTCTATTAGATTTTATTTTTTTAACCCTTTCATATCTGAAATTCTTCTAATGATACTATGTTCATAAAATTATCAATTCATCAAAATTTCATTCAAAAATTCATCATCACATACGAATTTGCACAAATATCCGCAGTCTAATAATTAAATCGATGGTAAATGACAATTATACTTAAATTTTGACTGTAAAATCCATTTCATTATAACGCTTTTCATTACATTTTATTTTAATCGAGTCATTAATTCATTTTATCCTATAATTCTGATATGTATTATGTAATATTGTCATGCTAAATATGTTTAGTAAATAATAAAAAAAAAAAAATGTAATAATCGGTACAACTTTTGCAGGATTTGTAGGTCATGAATACATATTTATCAAAACTAACTCTACTTCGTAAATTGTCGGTAGTTGGTTATTCGTTTCGGTTCTAGCTCAATTTCAACCCTTCTCTAGCTCGACCACTTGCAATTTAAAGCCTTTCACTTTGATGTTTAGTCGAGAAGTTGAAATTACTTTTCCAGAACTTGTTAAGCCAACATTGACGTTCTTTAATATTCAACATGTTTCTGTAAACTCTGCTTATTCCCTAACAGGACATCTTCTTTTGTTTGTTTAATAGCGTAACTATTATTTTAAAATAGGACAATTGAATGAACAATGTATAAAAAAATATTGTATTGACCATTGTATAAAAAAATATTAGTTATATCTATACTTATTTATTCAAAACGTCAATTGTCTCGAAATTCGTGAAAAAATTTCTCCAAACGCAACCTAATATAACTTTTTCTGATATAGATACCATACATATAACGAATCATCTGGAGATGATAAGGGTAGTACACGAACGACAGGTTACTCGTCTACTTCGATAGTATGTACCGTGTTTTCTCTCCTGGTTTTCTAAATTATTTTTTCATGGTAGCTTCAGTGGGCGTTACATAGAAGGTTCGAGGTCGTTTAATCATTGGAACAACTCTTCGTCGAACAAGATGGATTTTGATGCTCGGATCGTTTGCTTATCAATCTTGCATGAGAATGGCAAATTTCATAAAACGAAGAATCGATTGAACTCCTTTGGTTTCCACCTTAAAGATTCTGGATTTTTAATTCATTTTAATGAAACTATTAATGAAACTATCCTTCTAAGGAAATGTAATTGATCATATCCTTAGCACTTTAAATACACTTCGAACAGGGTAAGTAACATAATCTTACGCAAAGATATTTCGAGTCAGGCCATTTTGGAAGATTATTGTTGTTACTGCATAATTGTAATCGTTTTATTCGATGTTAATTGTTAATTAGGTATTAATACTAGCATTAGTACCAAAGAGAAATTAAACTGAAAGATATATGGAAAACACAGATTTTGTCAAAATACTTTACAAAATATTATTCAGATAGTAAAAAATGTACCGTGATAGATATATAAAATTCCCATGAAAAATTGTGGATTAGTTATTTCAATCACTCTGACAGTTGTAATAAAGTGTATATGATGATAAAAGAATAATCGTCACGTTGATGCTGTATATATAGCTATATGCTACTTCAGATAAATATTTTACCAAGTATGGCTGATAACAATAAAGAATGATCCACTAATTTTTACGATGCTATCAGCACTGTACTACCAGTACTAGATCTATAACAACTACAATTTCGGTTTTTTTCCTCCTATCTTCATTCTTTTTTTTTTAATTTTTGAGGTAATTTTGACGCATTCAATAATTACTCGATACAGAAATGAATGATATTTTAATGCATAAATCTTGCGGATCGGCTTGTTGCAGTAAATTTTCAATTAAAATGATATCATTATCAGATTCATTTTACTAAAATAATTGACAATAAGAAATAAATTTCTATTACTTATAACCTGATACTATTCCAGACTAAAATACTTATTCTCCACTCACTAGTTATTCCTCGACATATATAATACAAGCTCTTTGAAATTCTTTAATAATTGTGAAACCAAATATATCTCTCTTATCACTTAAAGTATTCAGGTTTCAGCTTATTATGCAATACTTTTAAAGCTCGTGCGGATACATATTATATAAAGTATAAATTCACAGGAGGAAGAGATATCATCGTTATAAATACTCACTTACAAAGGAAAACCAATTCTGAAAACACTAACAATTTCCGGGAAAATCCATTATACCGTAGCGTCGTGTAGACTGATATCTTTGAGACTGATGACTTTTTAATATCGTCCTAACGTCACGACTATCCTTCATAAGAATATCAAAGGAAATCTACGCTTCGGCGGCCACGTTAATGCGTTCTGTCATGTCGTTCGGTTTTGTAGCTTTCTCTCATCGTAGATGAGAGAATTTGATATTTTTTGGTGTCATATCAACGACGCGTTTCCTCTTTCTACTTCGTAAAAGACGCGCAAATTTTTGTCCATCTTATAGAGCTCTATTCGCGTTCCATGACACGAAAATCTCAATGATAGAGATTGTTTTTGCGTTTCTTCCGTTTTCGTTGGTCAGTACGATGGACGTAGCCGATTATTCAATCGAGCGGACTATACAACTTGAGCATAAATAAAGCTGATGCTTTTTTCATTGAGGACAGGTTTTTATTAGTCAGAACTTCATTTAAAGTGGAAAATTTCTGTCAGTCACGATACTAAGGAATAAATATTATATATAAAATATATTTTATATAAAATATTATATATAAAATAAAGGGGATCAGTTTCTTTAAGAGCCCTAATATCCGAAGACATATTGTGTGTATTATATAAAACGTTTTGAAATTTCATTAGCACTGTTATAAAATACGATTACCGTGAGTACTCTGGTATAATTTGAAACCAATATGAAAATGTATGTGGAAGTTGCAAAACATTTACTGCAAACATATATTTAGGTTTAAACATACCTGTACCATAAAACATCTGTTTTAAACATATAATAAGAGTTAAAAATGAGAGTAATAGAACAGTCTAGATATTATAAATTGCTTCATCATCGCGTATTTTCTTGCCCATTGTCATCGCAATTTTCGTCCTTTTTTCAGCCTAATCGCCTTTTATGCGTTACTGAAGCGTCGGCCGGATGCAATCATCGGAATCAAAAACGAATTTCTTCGCTGAGAATGACTAATAGTACAAGAGAATTGGTGTGGAATTCGTTTTCTCTTATCTGAATTTTTGATTCACAGCGAAGAAATCGTTTCGATTTCCGATATAACTGACTCTTGATGGAGAACGTTCGATAATCAACTTTGTGATTGAACATCCAATTCAGTCACTAGCTGATCCTAACGACGATCGTTTTCTTTTTCTCTCCTTTTTATTGCCAGCGCCTTTTCCTCCTTTACGGCGTGGTTACAGCCCGGTGAATTCTGAAAACGAAATTACAGCAAAGCGTTGCAGAGGAGCATTATATCGATTACGTTTATTCCCCTCGAATTTCGACTCTGTTATATATTAAACGCAGAAATTAATTTTTCGTTGAAAGTTATATGTGTTTGTTTCATATGATGATTTAAGTCCTTATATAAACTGCTCTTTTGTAGAATTGTTTCCTAGCCATTTAATATAGTATATAATAAGAATAAGAGTAAAAGAAAATTTAGGAGACAAGTCTTACAAAAAAGGAACATAATTTTGGGAAAGGGAATTGTAATTGACAAGGGCAATGGGTAGGTATGATATATAGAACTCAGAATGGAAGATTGTTACATGGTAAAAAATATTTAGTATGGTAGTTACTAATACACGTATACACAGGTATCAATCTTAAAATTTTTCTCAATATATTTTTTTGTAACTACATTATATCCGACATTTTTGGCATAACGAAGTGGAAAATGTAAGGTAAGAAGTAAAAAAACACAGTCCTTTTCATGTGAAAAATGTATTTTTTAATAAATATAAAAGTTTTAAAAGTTTAATTATGTATTGAACACTTTAAAAAGCATGAGACAATATATATATAATTCAATATTATACTGTTTACAATAAAATCTTTCTTCATATCTGCGTTTCATATTGATTATTTGATAATTAACTGAAAATACTGACGTTGAATTTCTCTTTCAAAATTATTATTATTATTTTATTAATATGTATAATGAGAAATATATAAAATTCAAGGTGCAGATGTATCATCATAAAATGTTATATGTGTCGGTGTAAAAGTATATAAATTATTGTTTACGTTTACCAATTAATTAAAATTTATTTTAAATTTATATTATATTAATAAAATCTATTTATACGTCAAGCGTTTCTTCTTTACATAGAAACCCATCGTAAGCAGAATTTATATGGTTCTCTTTAGCCTTCTCTTTCTCTTTATCAAATAAATGTGTCGGACGATCAATTATCTCTCGGTGATTCCATTATGAGTCTCCAAGTTTGCTTCAGCGATAACTTCGTCCTAATTTCCAGAAGTATCGTTCATCGCTACGACTCTTTCGTATCTTCGAGCAATAATTCGCGCAGCGTGCAAGTTATTCATTTTGTAATCAAAAGCAAAGAAACCTTACCTTCACAGTGTATAAATACCCAGAGGTATTCTCCGAAAACTGCATCCTTACGTTCTTGCATTATTAGCTCACAGTTGACATCACTGATATTGGCGTTCGCGTTAGAAATTCAAATTCTCTTTTATCTTCTCTGTTATTTGTAGTGGAACCGTGTATTGAGATATACATTTTCATTGTAACGATTTTGTATTTTCGTTTTCTCGAATTCCACAAGTATTATTCGTAATTAAATTCATTAAGGGAAATTTGTATTATTTTCGTTTATAAACGAGGCTACCGTCGATCATCTCGTCCTCTAAATCCGGTCGTTCGAATTAATTTTCTCTGTATTTCCATTGCAGCTGTCGTTATTCTAAAGTTTAAAGGGAAGCATACAATTTCAATTACAAAGGTCCGAAGTATCGGTTTGGACTGAAACGAGCCCATGAAAACAGCACGTCTATTAAATTTCAAGAGAAACGACTGACATGTAACCGGGACTCGATTAACCGATGAAAGCAATTCCGCTTTGTGTTAGGGGGTACGAATCGGTGAAATGGCAGCGTCGTATGGCGATATTGCACAATTACGTAAACGTAGCTATGATGTAAGTTCGTGGTGATGCATATTATACATGTAATTTATCCTGAAATGTGAATACGAGATGAATCAGATATACATCGAAGATGTCACTGATCGAAAATTTGTACGCCTAAGTCTACGAATGAATTGTATTCTGATGAATGTTGTTCTGACGAACATAACAGAGCAATCAAACACATAACAGAGCAAAATAATGTATATGGCATGTTAGGAAACATGTGTGAGTTAATTTATTAAGTTGTACCATTATTAGTGTATTTCTAATGTCAAATTAAATTTTTTCTAACTTGAAAAATAAATTTCAAACGACACTTTTGTATATACAAAAGCAGTATGAGATCTCTCATTGTCATAATGTCTAGAATCACATATTATAAATACCGCTCATTTTCTTTTTTAATGCTCTGTACAGATCCTTGTCCGTGTGGTGGCAATATGTGTTTTGATAAATTATCGCTGTGAAGTGAAATGACATGTCGCGAGACTTAAAACAAATGCATCCTTACAAAACTAGATATATTACAAATCATCAACAAAATTATAATAAATGTGGTCGGTGGAAATAAAATAAACGAGGAAAAATAAATTTCTTTGATGTATGAAAATAGATAAGTATTCGTGAAATTTAAAAGAGAAGATGTGTCACAGTTAAAACAGTTACAATTTGTGCACGAGATAACGACGGACCCGATGACTTTAAATTTAATAAAAGCAAGGAATTCAGTGTAGTAATTTATATGAACCAAACACGCCAATTAGGAGTGAAATAAGCTGAAATTCATTTGAGAGTCGAACAAGCTCTGAAGGTTGTTTAATTTCGTACCAACGAGTGAGATTTATTCGTAAATGAACAGCGGCGAACGAAAACGTACCGTATTCGGTTAATTCAATATCGCGCGAATCGAATGCGCTTGCGGAGGTTGTAATTATTATTGAATCGCGATGCCGTCAAGACTTTAGGAAATATTCGCTTCCTAGATATTTTTATCGGTATCCAATTTTAGTCGGTACATACAATTCTTTTATATGAAACTGCGGTTAATTGTATCTGTACAGTGTTTTACTAAAAATTACATATTTCATATTTAAATATGCTAATTTTATTTTCGAATTTCTGTATCCCAATCTTGCTTGTATTTCAATGAAAAAAAACTTGAAGTTTCAAGAAAAATCTGAATTAAAACTTCAATTAAAATTGAAATGAAAAGTCGCGTGTCTCATTAACAATTCTTCCATATTTGTATCTTTAAGAAATTGTTTACGATAGAAAAACGCGATTGAATCGGAGCTGATCTGAAAAACGTAGCAGTCTTGCATCACTCTTTACTATCTTTTATGAATTTGTAATTGTTATATTGATGATTGCGATTTAAATCGCATCAGCCTTGATGGCGTTTGATGTGTGCTGATGAAGAACCACTCTCATTTGAGGGAGAGAAGACACTGAATGTGGTTAATTATTTAATAGAACTATTTACAGAATATTTGGAGTAATCCAGTAATCTTGCCTAATGTTGCGCGTAACTATTCTGTGTAAACTATCTTGCGCAAGTGTTCTAACAGTTCGATTTACGGGTGATTCTAATTTACCAAAGTTCAACCGTTCAAGTCGTTCTGACTGCTTCGAATGTTCGATAGGGTCTAAAGACGAAGAGGCGATAAAAATGCGCTCTAGCTTTGACTCCCCTCTTCTACAGCCAATTTCAGGAGGCTGAGAGTCGGGAGCAAGCGATGTTGTATTTGCTGGACGGCGTTGGCAATGTTGAGGAATTTTCACGGTTCCGTTTGCTCGTAGTCACCGAGCACCGTTACACGTACATTTGGAACAGGAAAAATCGTTGCCCACGAGAACTGAGTTACTGCAAACGCACGTGAACTGCAAGTACTCGGAAACCCGATGGCCAAAGATCGCCAGTCTAGTACACAATAAAAAATCTTAACGGTAACTTTGCCGACTTTTACCTACAGGTCATGCTTGCCGTAATAGTAATAAATATGCATTAATTGTTCGGACATAACAATGCAATCCTTGCTTGTCTAATATAAACAAATAAGTTAGTAAAATCATTACTAAATGTATCGTTGTAAATTTATAAAATTTCTCTGAAGCGTTATGAATTGGTCATCTATTGATATTTTCAACGTTAAGCAATAAATGCAGAACCATATTGGTATTTCGATAACATGAGTAAAATTAAACAGAAAGTTCGATCCGCTAAATTTAGATATTCTTGTACGTACACGTGTGCACAATACCAAAATAGAGGATCGTACCTATATCCGGCGCGTATGATTCCATCTTCTGTTTCATTTATGGCTGACATGCATATTCAGTTTCAGTTTTAACATATCACTAATCAACTTGTCCTTGCAGCGGGAATATATAGCTGAGGAATTTGCAATTCATTTTATGCAAGTACCAATTATCCTCCTCTTTTCAATGCGATGATCGGATGACGCCCATAACGTGTTCGAAACAAATTATATTAAGTACGTTAATAGTTCTGTCTCCCGTTTACCATTATACTAATATGAAATTACACAGGTATTTCTTTTGCCGGGAGAATACACGGAAATTCGACGAGCCTACGAATGCATTCACAATGATATAGAAAAATGTTAAAAACGAGTGGTAAACGGAAGACAGTATGTAGCGGCCAATCTATATCTGTTAGTTTGACAAAGTTTTATAAGAAATTAGATAAGGAGATTAGGATTTCGCTTGCAGTGATCGGTGACAGCTTTCAGCAAACTCTAAGTAGTGTAGGGACATCACTTGTCAGACGCCGCGTGATATATGATGTACAATGGCTATAAGAAGTATTTAAATAGCATTGTATTTATTATAGCACCTACGTATTAATTAATTGGATCAAAATATATCATATTTCGTATTATCCAGTAGTATCTTCATATGATTACCAAAATTTGATACTGTGAAAGTGAAATGTAGGTGTAGCGACACATGAGCGAATCAAGAGTGACTCATGTTATTGTTTTGCCTCGGCGTATCAACGCCGTTTCGATGTACGAGATTTAAAAGTAAACAAACTCTGGACAAAATAATATCTCCGCTACATGTAACCGTCAACCGGAATCGAATTCAAACTTTCCGGTACCCCCCTGACCAGTATAAATAGATGAACATGCTCTCTAGGAGGATTATTAACCAGTATTATTATAGCGAGTGGCATTGAGCGAGCGACGATTACGGCGTAATATACTAACTCTGCATTCTGTACTTAGAGCGATTTTTAATATATCTATCACAAGTATTCACTCATCTCGTCATTAAATAGATCAACACGTTTGATATCCACCAGATAGGTTAAATTTGAAAATAAGGACATGCCTTTGGGAAATTTAAAGGTGCAAAAATATATAATATATCCAACGTAAATATTCAATAAATAAAAGTTACTAGCATATATAGCACTTCTGTATGAATATATTTGGATTTATTATCCATAAAATGCAGTAGGAGTACAAAATTACGCATCTGCGTACAATGATGTAAGTAGCCTCAAAGTTATAAATGTAGGTATGTAGGTGTTTTCAGGTTCAATGAACTTCAGAGGTTGACGGAGGTTCGTTGGATGGTTTAGAGTGGTTTTGAAGGTTTTAAAGGTTTTACATGAACCTTCAAGGACCTTTCAGTCATCAATCTCTCTTTCCAGATTTTTAAACTTTCATTTCATTCATTATTCTTTTTCCCTTCCTGTTTTTATTAATGACATTTATTTTCTTTTAGTACTAGAAGATCTTTCATTTTTTAAATTACAGAATGCACGCAAGTGCTTTTAGCAAAATTAATGTTGACTCTTATCATAAACCTATTTATTTTCATTGCGTTACTCCAAATATAATTATATTTGTTTATATAGTTTATTATAGGTTGTTAGCTTTAGTGCTAGATATAAAATGTTAAATGTTACCTTTTAAGTTATCTGGAGTAGGAAACATGTCTAGAAAAACTACGTTATTATCGTATTGGAACTGCTAGGAGTTGTTTCCAAATGACGACATTGTTTATACGACTAGTTGCATTGGCACATTGAAATGCAATTGCGGGAAATCAATAGAGTCACAGTTTGAATTTAACTTCCGGTGTTAACATACGCTATCGGAATACAAAACTTACGTGCAGGAATGCAGCATCGCGCAGTTCTAACTAGTAATTCTGGGATGTGTTTAAAACGAAAAAAAAATTTGCATAATCAATATCGCACGCAATAGAAAATTCAGAACACAGTTTAACCGACAATATTTTGTATTACTTCGTATAATGTTGTAAAGAACAAACGTAAACGAAACCTTAACCTTATAACGTAGAATGAGATTTGAAGAATAAAATTGTCTTTGAAGGATTATAAATTCTTCTCAAATATATCTGTTACGTCGCGTAACCCTCTACCTAGCCCAGGCCACACACCGCGGGCAATATGGCAACCAGATGTCTTCGGATACTCACTGCGTACCCTCAACAGTCTCAAGTACCTTCCATAAATCTCATAGATTTTCTAGTAGAGGTCCTTCAAACCAAACAAACGTCTGTTTCCGAAGAATTTCTAAAGACTATTGTCTACCACGGCTTGACAAGGGAAAGTTAGTTTTTCTCACGTATGATGCAACTTTCCTCCCACTAACCACTGTCTCTCGAGGGCGGTTAAGACCCTTCGTTTAACCAATTAACAACGAAGCCTATTCCCTCACTCTCCTAACTAAAATCGTCACCAACAAATCCGATGGTCCCGTGCGCTAGACACACCCATCCTTAGCTTTCCTCCGACACAGCATCGTCTCTCAAGACAGTACTGATTTTACATCCTTCGAACGGTCAACATCCTTTAACCGGGTATACACACCCGTAGATCAGTCACTCACTCATCTCGTACATACGCACCAGCGTAACTGCCTTCGTTATAAGTTGTTGGAATAAACGGTGAAATATAACTTACTCTACTGTGTCATATTCATTCAACCACCTCTGTTATCTTAACCGAAACAGGGGAACGACTATTTCGCGGCGTTGATTCACCGAATCGTAGCGAGAATTTACGCCTCTCGCTGACGCGTTTTCCTCGCGACCGCGTCTCTCCGCGAACGGTCGTAACAATATCTTTATCAAACAATAAATGTTTATTTATTTTTTCTCATTCACACATTTGTTTATATATTTGGTTTATTGGCTTGCATTTCTGATGTAAACTTTCAATAAAAGGTTTCCAAAACCAGTCTTATAAAAATCTTCCACAGAATCGTTTAATTTTCATCTATTTCCATTTTCGGTCTTTTTGTTGCATTTTTTGTTTATTTGTTTGCATTCCTCGTTCATTCGTTTACATTTCTAATGTGAACTTTCATTCATCCACAAAAGATATCGAACTATTTCTAAAAATTTTCTATTTTTTAGCCATTTACAAAGGCTTTAAATCTAACAACTTAACAAAACGTTAAACGACTCTTTTATTTTATCTACTTACACCTACGTAGTTTCTTTATTCAAATTCTTCATTTATTTCCTGCATTTTTTGCATGTTTACATGTCCAACAAAAACTTTTAATCGCGTCTGAACAATTTTAAACTATGATTAATATAAAACTTCCAAGTAATTATATTTTGTCCAATTTCATCTCTTTTGTTTCCTTATTTGCATTTCTAATTTATTCTTACATTTCTTGAACAGTGATTTACATCTCCAAGGTAAGCTTTTAATCGTCTATGAACGATTTCAAAATATATAAAATATATAAAATATCGATTTTGAAATATATAAAATTCACAAAATCTCGTTGGATTCTACAAGTGATTTGAATTCTACGGTAGAGTTAATCGAAGGGGTGTTATTAATGTTAGTTTGATCGAAGTTTCGAGCGTCCAAGGCCGAGTTTATGCCAACTATCTCGTATGAATATAGGTATATTCATAAGATGACTTTCACTTGAGAAAATTCATCGATGTTGAGAACCAAAAAGCAACGTCACGCGTTTTGACCGTGATGGTTCTTCGACGCGGCCCGAAGCTTCAAGCAGATCCTTCAATATATTACAGAGAAACAGTAACAGCTTGCTTTAATGGATGGTATCCAGGTGTTTCAAGACGAGATCTTAGTTAATTTTGAACGAAGTTTAAGTTAAGCTAGGCTCGAGCTCAGGATTGTTCCGATGTTAGTTCAAATCTGACATTGAGTTGTTGACGTTGAGTTTGTAGCCGTCAGTCAGTATGAATATTAGGCCAAAGGAATTCGCCTATTGACCTGGATAGCTCAATTGATTAAGCAGCGTGGCGAATAAAGGTATCCTTTGTTTAGACATGAAATTATCCAAATTGTACAGTTTACGTTACGTAATTATAAAAATCATCTAATTGTGAACATTTAATACAAATACGCGTTCCTTTCGGATAAAATGATATAATCACTTAAATATAAAGTTATAATCTTAATAATATGAATTAAAATTAACAACTGTTATGTCGTGTGTGCTAAAGAAAGCTAAAGAACGGTTTCAACCACAAAGGATCATTTAAATTACGTTAAGCCGCATTACGAGAACAGCTTCTGTTAATCCCCGCTTTGAATCTACTTTCAACCCCTTCTATAAGTTTATGATGGCTATTAACTTCTTGAAAAGTCGAAATCCAACTAGTAGCGTCGTTTCTTGGAACACGATATTATACACTAGAAAAGTACTACATTTATTTTAATAAAAATTCACATTAATTTTGATAAAGCAATGTAAAAGCCACGTACCCTTGATAATCGCAAAGAAGAGAGAAAGACCTGCAACCCCTAATTTGGTAAAATTTGGTAATTCTCATGTTAAAACTATTTTACCCGATTTATTTTTTATAATATTTGTCATGCTCAAAGGACTTATGATCCGATTGGTTACCCTTATATTATTCCTGAACAACGAATCAATAGCAGCTCCCTTCTGCATTCGACCGCGTACACATAGGTGCGTAGTGTGTATATGCCACGTGCACCGTTTGCGAAATTGATGTGGAATGTTGGCCGATACTTATTTGCTGTACTTAAGAGTTCACTTATTTATGACGGCTAGATGCGATCTGATCCTCTGACTATTACGGCGGAGAAAGTTTTTTCGCGATCCGCTTTTGTACTTTCACGCATAAAGAGAGAAAGTAAAAGAGATAGAAAGAGCATCCGGCAAATCTTGAATAATGAAAAATTGCGGATAAAGCTTTTCGGACCGGTAGCATTATCGTGTTGTGCTGTTTCCTCTCTTTGTGCGTCGCTTTTGCAGCCCAGATGAAAAGGGGAATTGTCCCAGAGCAGAGAGAAATTGTTTTTTCACGCTTGGGTATTTGTAAATGCGAAAAAAATGAATTTAAAATTACTCGAATCTCAGACTATATGGAAACGTGTTTCTGTTGCTTATGCGAGCAAATTGGGTCGATCCATTGGAGTAACTAGCGAAGAACATTAAAAGTATTTGAGACTTCAAGGAATTTTATTTCTTCATCCAGTTATTCTTCGGTTGGATTACGTAAACTGTTATTAGAAAAACATTCCTGGATGAAATTTAGTTAGATAATTGCAATAGATGATTTTAATTAATGGAGTGTTTTTAATTAATGTCTTAATTAATTCCATTAAATCATTCTATTTTTTATTTTTCTCACGCGGACTTCAAATGATAAACTGTACATTACAGACTTCTAGTATACAAACAGTTTTTATACTTTTACATTAAATAATACAATTAATCAGTTTGTAATTTTTCAAACATTTTATTACCAGATTACACGTTACACGTTTTATTACCAAACTTGTTCCATCTAAGCAAGAGAATTTATTACGACCAGTAACTTGTAACTTAAAATTTTGTAATAATAAATTGTAAAATAACTTATAAAATTTCGGTACTAATAGTTTAGATGTTCAAGAAATTTCAGAATCAATACGATATTTAAACTGAAACATTTAGAAATGTATCTATCATTTTACTCACTTTCTATTTCAAACGTCCTTGGTCAATGTCCATATCATGTATCTCAATATCCACATCTTAGAGTGTATCACAGTTGATCGAACTTTCGAACCGACTTAATCTTCGAAACCCGTTTCATACTGCACCCTAACAAAAAATGGAGGTATATACATGTATAATCAAGATATATATTTATCGTCTCGGCAATTCATTCCTTTCGCCCGTATCGCAATATCGTTCTCGAATATATCCATTAAAAGCGAGCAAACCACGTGTTCCAATAAAATCATTCTCTTGGCAAACAACCGACAGCTCGTGTTTTTGCTCATCCGCAGAGGTCTTCGGGCGTTTATTCGAAGAAGTCGTCGATCAGTCGGATATCTGTTCGGCCATAAATTTTACTTTCTCGTTGGCCGATTAATTGCTCACGAGGGTTCGATTTCAGCAGCAAAAAACCTTTGTCGTGATAAGACAAGAGGAGAATCGTATAATTGGAGTGATATCTGTATGATACCGATACTAACCTTGAGGAATTTGTGAAACGCGGGTCACGAAAGTATTACTATATTATATATTATGTGTTACTATATTATATATATATATATATTATTATAAAAGTATTACGTTGGAAAGTATCGACCGTTCCAAGTCCTTTTGTAATATTTTGGGCTAAAGTCGATAAAAGTCAAAATTTGAAAAATGACTGCAGCACAAATGGAATTTAATAGAAGGAAGGACATTATTTTGTGAAATTCAATAATATGAATTGATAATTTGTAAATGCAAAATTGTTATAATTTGTGAGAAACGGAAAATTGTCGTTTAATACTGATTAATTATAATTAGTAGATTTTTCGGTCTAAATGATTAACAATGTAAGAAGAATGGCGTTTAGATGCTAGAATACACACAAATACATACAAATTTGATTTTTGTATATATCACGAGTAAAATGATTAGTATTTTGTTGGTGTGTACATTCGACGTGTATCATGCAGTCTTCACATTCTTCGTTTTTGGAATATTGGAACCTTAGCGGCCTGTCTCTGGATTATTTTATTTTCGAGAAACAGCTTCAAACCCTTTTTTTCTTGCTTCGGAGTTTTAAACGTTTTTCTACGTGAAAGGGTAGAGAATGGTTGAATGAACATCTCCAAATTTAATTTCAATTGATTGAACTTACAGATAAAAAAGATGTGTACGATAGCTGATTGGTTAGTATCTGATGACAGTTAGATGGTTGGTACTGGGCGACAAATACGTGGGAACGTTTTAGATTATAATGCAGATACATAATATATAAAGGAAATTGCAAAACTAGGGCTGGTAAATAGACCTAATAAATTAGATATAGTATACATAATAGAAAAAATCTGAAAATTTCCTTATCCGAGAAACAAAATATCTGCCCTAGAAAATATGTAACTTTTAACACTCGAAGTATCAACGCATATGTTTAAAGTGTTGGAACAGCGAAAACAATGGGATAACCAGTATGACTCCGAAATATGTTACACAGAATTGTTATATTCATTTGTTTGTCCAAATAATAGTGGAGCTAATATCTGATGGAGAAAGTCACAAATAATTTTTTAGATATCGTATACTGGTCGATACTGCACTGACTTCATTAGCAGTAACGAAGTTTTAAAATGTTTCATACAACAAATATAATATATTTATAAAGAAGTTTCTCTTGCGCTATTCAATTCTTCGTCTCCGTCTAGCGTATGATTTCATTTGAATTCCGTTGTTTCCGATACTTGATTTTAGAAGCTTTACAAAGCTCGATCGATGCAGTTCTTGGAAACTCATCCTGTTCGTTGATTTGAACGATTAATTCGATCAGCCATAATGATCGATGCCTTTCTAATTGGCGACTCGATGAGAGCAATCCGTATAGTTGCGGTACTTAAGCCGTTTAACGTATTTTTTGAATGTAACTACGGTGTAATCGTTTGCTATGTAAATGAGATCGATTTCGTTTTAATCTGGAAAATGATTGATTAAATACGAGCTTGCGTTTAAATTAACGCTGGATTAATTCCTGATAAAACAGCGCGTTATATAACGTTCCTCAAATCGATGAAAAAAATTGGGTTTTCCGGTAGATTTAGAACGAAAGCTTCTCTTTTATGTAATTTTACTATCATTCTTTGTTCCTTATTTCCTTTTTCCTGATGTATAATGTTTACATCAATAATAAAAGCATAAGTGGAAATAAAGTACAACACGTGACAGTGGGTATGAAATATACAATTTTTGCTAAACTCAGTAGCACTTTGGTTTCTCCGTTCAGAATTTAATAGGCTGATATTAATTTCGATCATGTTATTTTCATTCATATAAACCATGACACAGTGTTTATGAAAAGTCTGCGTTGGATATTTATGGAGAATCTAACGCGTGTCAGAGTTCATTTTACACAATACGTGATTTTTGCTACCGTATATAACCGAATATTTTTTGTTTCACGTTGGTAGTCAGGTGCGTATAAAACCGTAAACTGTGTGTTTTAATGGACATCCTCTAAAACGTAAATGGATAAACCAGAACGAAAATCCCCTTAAAAATTGATCACGAATCACGATCAAAATAGTGAAATTTCTGTATTATATGCAATTTCTGGCGTTTCTCGTTGAACAAACCAATATAACGATTTGTAGTATTTCCAAAAATTTTGAAGCACGAGATTAAACTGTTTTACAGGTATATTCCATATTCTATAATGTAACTTTTTTTTGTAGAGATCAATTCTTATAGATATGATCTTGATGATTTATTGATGAAAAATATTCGAATAGCATATAGTAGTATATTGACAAAAGTTGCAAGTTATAAATTACAAACTTCTCTTTTGTAGCTTTATAATTTTTTGTCAAATAGAGTAACTAAATGCATCATGATTTTTTAAATTTATTTGCAAAATTTTATTTGCGTTGTTATCAAACTCTTTACTATTATGCAAAGTTATTCATATTGGTAATTTGTAACTTGTAAAATTTTACTGATACCTAATGTTAGTTCAATTATGCAAGAGGGTCCAGGTATCCTTAAAGAAATTCAACTAATTCATAACCCTGGTATTTGACCGTGGACAAGATCGTTGCCGACGAGAACAAAATGACCGCCTCTGGTCGAGAACTTAATTAATCCGTGGTCAGCCATCTATTTGGCCGGAATTCAACGCATTCCCTCTATCCCTTGATGTACAGTGTTCATGTCGGCGTTTCGAATTTGCCACATGTCTCGACCGCCGCCGATATCCTCAACGATCGGATCAATTTCACTATATAGAACGTATTTCCCCAACGTATCGAATACATTGTTACCAACCGGAACTTCCTCCCCTCTTCTCACTCTCATCGTCGTCCTACGTTAATTATTCCGCTCTAATTCGATGTAGTTTGGCCACCTTGATTTTCGGTTCTAGTTTTTCACGGGAGTCCAGTCTAGTCGATTGCTAAAGCGTCAACAATAGATAATTTTTGGTGGTTCTATGATGTGGACACGACATCTCTGCTTTTTCTTGAGTTTTAGATTTTTACATGCATTTTTACCATACTCGTTTCAGTTTCGCACATAGCCGGGAAAGCTTCTGATTTTCTAGGATTAATGAAGAATTCAAAGTTCCCTCTTGCATCGATAGCATCGATAGAGATTAGTGGTTTAGAGATATTAGTGATGTATGCAAGTAAGTGAATTCAATTAGCAAAAATTCAGTTAATCGAAAATGGACTAAAATTTCGCTTCCATAAATGTAGTTTTACTGCGTCTCAAAAGTAGCGAATACCGAAATACTCGTGTGAATATTCGCAACATTGGGGATATCGATAAACTTAACGCTAGACGCATTAAACACCGTTAATGAACGGCGATTTCGTTGATGAAATTTCGAATTAGCGCACCATTAAGTCGAGCGTTATAGCGCGAAAAGGAAATCCGGGCATGTTTTACGTGGATGGTTAGTGGAAGAGGACGAAACAATTCATATACAAGGATGAAGATTCGTCAAATGGAAATCTATTAATGCCTAGCTGAATGCGTATACCAAATATTTGAGTCACGAGTAACTCGCAGTTTATATATGCGACTTCGGTACATGTGATTCGTGTGGGAATATATTTATTGCACCCTACCCGCTGACAAATTGAAATGGGAGACGATGGGGGTCAATACGAAATGAAATTCAACTTCCGTTCACGGACAGATATTTCGTGACGAGACGTGCATAACACACTGTGGTTTTACGTAAGAGGAAAATTAGAAATATATGGTTGTAATTAATATCTGAAATAGATATTAGACATAGTTGGTCGAATTAGTTAAAATTTCGAATGTTTTAATTGTTAGAAATTTGTAAAATAGTTGGATGGTCATTTACAGTTAAAAGTTTTAATTGAGAGTAACGAAGACTTAGAGTATAAGATTTCTATCAGGTGGATCATTTCTAAATCGAATGGATTTTGAAACTAATACCATTCTTCTTCCTCGTTTCTCTTCTTCACTTTCTACTACCTACTTTCTATCTTGTTTCTTACTTATCTTCTTTGACTTTCATCTATCCTCCCAGCTTTTCCATCTTTTCTTGCGAATTTATTTATATCTACCACTATATCTCTCAAGAGGATTTATATATTTGATCCTAATTAATTAGCAAATGCTACAATAAGAAATGCTATAATAATACTTAATAATAATAATACTTCTTTCCATAGCTACTGTATATTACATAACATACCTAACCAAGTTCCTCAACGTTCCAATCAAATTCTCAAACTGCATTACTTTTAAATCAGATCTACGGATTCCTGTTGCGTGCGCGAGATTTCACCATGCATTTCGATTGACACGATCTAACCAAGGGCAAGCCACGATTTGCACCAAGGTCTGGATTGAAATGAATATCGAAGGTTATAGCCAACTGGGGGTGAATTAACCGAAGGATGTTTGAATAATGTATCATGAGTGTTCGAGTAACCGACGTCGAAAAAGCGAAGAGATGAATTTACTATTTGCCTTTTAGGGTCTTTCACGATTCGCATGGTAAAGGTTGCTTGCCCGGAGATTCAATTTCACCAAACAGTGTTTTAAGCGCGTGCCGGAAGTGAGGAAAATTGAATGGTAAATAATCAAGTGTTAACTTCTCGCGGCAGGGCCGGCGTAATTTCCTTTCGGATCGACAGCGGAAATAACGTGTAACTAAAAATTAAACGGATCCGTGATACGGTAGTACACGCTTCTGCCAGGGAATTCGAGACTCCTTTTCCCTCTATGGGATTTTAACGACGTTGCGTAATGAAATTTTCGTCAAGCGGGAATGCGACTCATGTCCAACGCCGTTTAAAAGAGTCGCCCTTAATTAGATTTGCCGCGACAAGTGAAATGATAGGGGCTGAAAAGTAGGGAAATCGGATTTTTAGATAATAAAGGCTGCGTTAATCGGAGCTTTGGGTTACGGTAAAAGCGATGTCGAAATGTGATAATGACTCTGCGATATTGGTTTTTTTTTTTTAAAAAAACATGCACTTTCATCGCGAAGCTTTTATCGTAAATTTAACACCACTTTCAAAAAGGTTAAAAAAATACAGGAAAAAGGGAGATAAAAATAAAGAATAGAGAGAGAGAGAGAGAGAGAGAGAGTGAGAATAACTATGGACTCATAGGTATAAGCCATTTTTTGGTATACGAAAAGCCTGTATTGATGGGGTTGATGCACTCTGATGGAATTCGACGATATGCCACGTACATTTTCATAGTTACTTGTGTACAGTGGTTCACAAAAGTATTTGAATGCAAACCATAGAAAGCCATGCATATGTATATATTGTGCGTTATATAAAAAATATTGAAACTTCATTCGCACTATAATGAGGCACGATTTTCATGGCTATATCGGTAATATTCGCAACTAACCTGAAAATGTATAGAAATTAGAAAATATTTATTGAAAACATATATATAGTAAAAAATTAGTGCAAACATAGACAATGTTAAACATATAACAAGTGTTAAAGTTGTTTGAATAGCGAGGCTTATTAATATAACAGATAATTGACTGTTTAAATGCTTTTATGATCTGAGCGAAATATACACTTACACTGTCTTTTAACTCCTATGCAAATTTTCATATTTGTTTCAAACTTTACCAATACAATTACAATTTAATCAGCTTCATTGCAGTTCCAATGAAATTTTTAAATGCTTCATATAACACATATAATATATTCGAAAGGTTTCTACGAATTTACAAATACTTTTGTGAGTTACTGTACATCATGACAATGTTTGTCCACTAGACTCTCTATTCAGATTGTGGCTTGTTGAATCTCTGAATGGCATTGTAGATAGCACCGACGCTGATACACCTACGTCACAAGCGCCGTGGCGCCACGGATCACCTACGATACATACAGCGATTTCGTCTGCGCACGGTCTATGAATAATAACACGGCTCACGAATAATCGTCGTCAGGCTGGCTGAAAATTGCCGCTACAATCATCGACCTTGATGAGGGGACGATTGGTCATTGTAAACTCGTACGCACCGCAATCTGCGGGTCACTCGTTTATCCACGCTATTTAAAAATTTATACAACAGCGGTCGTGATTACGGCGAACGAGCAATGCTGCGGTTAAATTCTGCCTTGCAATTTTTATGCCCGACTGAATAAATCTAAACCTGAATTTTGCACACGTATTCGTGTTGAAAGTTATCATTTAGTGTTTGGGACTCATACATTTTTAAAGTTAAAAAGATTACTTTATTAACTTCCTGGAATTTATTTATTTCGAAATTTTCACGTAGAATTTTATGTGGTGTGTTATTTAGTATATTTAGTCTTCCATTTAGTACAGAAATATTTTTTGTATTTTATTCAGTAAAAATAAATCCTCTTAGAGTCTAGAAAAATTCGATCCTGAAAGGACGAGGTATACCACAATAACTGAGAAATATCGTAAAGCAAATGATTAAATCTTGTTTTCGATGAACTATCGATATTTGAGCCCTTGAAAATACCTTAAAAGAACAAACAACGTCGTGATCACCTCATTGATCGTCTCATCAGTTGCTCGGAAATCAGTTACCGGAAACAAAAGGAAGATGAACGTCGCTTGTCCGCCTCCGTGAGAACTTTTAATTACTCCGCTTGTTGCGCGGCGAACTTTCATGCATCGTCACTTCAGATACCGCCTTATCGCGACATCGTAATCGATTTCTAATTTAATATACCGTGACACAAACGTAGGATTGCAATTTCTTCCCACTCGACCATTGAAATAAAAGTAGAATAAGAAAAAGAAAGAAAGACAAAGGAAGACAACTTTTTACGCAAAGCGTGTCTATAATTGCACACAAGGTGCTTTTTCTGCATGATAATCTTTTCAATCGAATCCTCATGGGCATAATCACGAATGTGTGCCACGTTACCATGCACCTGCAGATCGACGGGAATCACCCGTATTGATATCACCTTGATGACCACCAAGGTCCTTTCAACGATCGTTGAACCTTCTCGACATGCAAAACGTCGATTTTCTACGTCGCCAATCTACCATTAACTTTCCAGCTTTCTTCTAGCCGATTGCTCCTCAGATAACAGTGATCATCAAAGTTTGTTTTATTTCTTTTATTTCTGAGACACGACACGATATTGTATCTATAATACTATTACTTTATTTACTTTCCTTTTTGGTTTACATTCATGGCCTATTTTTTCAACCATCGAGCTTAACATCTCTTAACATTTAGTCTTACAACCTATACTTAAACTTGACCTTACAATATACCTCTTATGTTCCTTATTCTCTCTGCTTTTATTACTCATATTCTCGCAGCGTCCGAACTTATAACAACACACACATCTAAACAGAAACATAAAACGTGAAACTCTAACAATTCTATCTATAATGCTATATAATAAGAAAACTTTCTTTAATATAAGAACGTGGGATGTTTGACTCGTGCAGTTTCATGATGATATTGATTATATCATACTATTCCTGTACAGTGATATCTTTACTTACTCCTTTTATTTCTGTCTTTTTTTTAGTCAGAGAGAAAAGAGGAATGTTTTAAATATAGATGTTAATCCTCATTCGAATGCAAGAGGTACGAGAACGGACTGATCCAGGCAAGCAGGTCAGAGCGGAATTTCCTCGTCCGCTCTTTCGCAGCAGTTTTTTAAATTTGAATAATCCGTTCAAGTTTATGCACTAACGTGTTACCCTGAATCGCTATACGTGACACGTGTATTCGTATCGATTCGTAGGAAACTCATATTTTCGCTACTTTTTATTTACATTAGGCTGTCATATGAGCCAAGTGGCTGAAATGATTAACTCCACTTTATACAGGCCAAAGTGGTTAATCTTATTTTTCGAAATTTTCGAAATTTTAATATCAAAACACTGAATCGATATCTTATATAATTTTATCAATTATCTTTACCTTTTGTGAAGTTAATCGATTTGACAAATAAGCGGCCCGTATATTTTACTGCTCATCTACCAAATAGTAGTAAATTTGTCCGTGGCAGCTATTCTGTTCGTGAATGGAAAATTCAATTTCATCGAGTTAGCGAATACAGATCCATTCAGTTCTTTTTATCATATCGTTTCGGAATAGAAGAGATTCGGACGCCACCCGATGGATCGCCATTCAAGAAGCTCGAGACGAACTCGAGCGTCCGTGTGGAGACAGAATGACGCCCGGCGTCTGCGTCGGTGTCCTTGAACCCTCGATACACGCGAACGTGTTTCCTTCGTCGGTGTTTTCTAGATTTCCCAGAAGGCCGCGGTCACTAACGCTCGGTTTGCTTCGATTATTATCGATCTCGTCGTGAATAGGTGTACAGAAATGTCTGTTGAACGAACCGGGCATCAATTATTCGCTCGTGCCAACCTCGAGGACGCGTGTTTAATGCGATTACCGGGCCGCCGTTTGTCGCGCTCCATTGTAGAGAAAGATTTGTACGATTAACGGAGCTACTATGATACTTCTCGATGATAGCTGCTACTCTTTTGTGACTCCTCTATATTTTTTGTTCGTCGTGTACCACATGTACAAGATTGAATATTTTTTGGACGATGATTATTTAAATTATCTATGAAGACTGCAGGAAAAGAATAGGATAAGCGACACTTTGCTACTTTTCTTTTACGGACAAGTTAATTTTCTCAACTCACTATTTCAAATGTTGCTTTAGATTTTCATGCTAAATAAGATTTTTGCGAATTTGTTTGAATCATCTCATACATAATACGAATATTTTAAAACGAAGTAAAAGGTTGTAATAATAGAAAAATATAATTATAAATAAATTTTTTTATATTATTCGCGGAATCAATTTCTATGTCTCAACTTATCAACAAATGCGTGAAATCGTGTAACAAATAAAATGTACTGAATTTTACATCAAAATACTAGCAGGAATGGAAAAAGTATATCATGCTTGACTACCGCGTTATTTCTGAACTTCTTAAATTTTCTTTGAATTCCTGAGTGCCATTGCGAAATACCGGTTATCGTCTCGGGGCGTTGTATGGAGAAACTTGTAAATTTCAATCTCTTTAGGGGAAGAAGGTTTAGGGTTTATAGATTTTCTTTAAAAAGTGATCACAATCTTCGAGGCTTGCTGCATTTTCAGGAACTTTTCAGAATTTTCATTTTGATGTAATTTACAATTTTCAATGAAACGCGAATAAAATATTCTATGAGACTAATTTTAATTTAAAGTATTCTTTGACAGTAATTCACAGGAAAGTCAACAATGACCATAGTTCAATTGGTAATTTATCATTATTTTGTGATTTAGAACTTGTTATGTGTTCTAGAGAACTAAAAATAGAATTTTGGCCTATGTAGAGATTTTAAATTGTCCTTTAAACCCTGTTTCTGCATTCGTCGTCCACCATGTTTGGACAAAAATGAAAGTTTTTATTGAAAGAAATATTGGGAGAAGGGCGTGTCTGCGATGGCTAGGACAGATAACTCGGTGATCTCACCGAATTGACCGACTCGATATTTTTGGAGCAGCTATAAAAGGGGCGAACTTTTACAGCTCGATACAATCTCCAGACCGGATGTATGATAAACCAAGGGAAAAGGTAATCACGTTCAATTCACGCTTCTGAACAATCATCATACGCGCCATTAAAATTACACTGATATATTTCATAAATTGAAAAGTACAAAACAGCGATATAACAAATATTATTCCTTTAAATTCAAGTTGAAATTTCTGATTACTTATGTTATAGTTTCACACAACAAACAAAATTAGAAACTAAATTATCTATTTTATTTTTAAATTAACATAACGATGTTAACGCAAAATGAGTATCGCCTGTATAAAATATATCCATTTGTAAAAAGAATATTTAATTTGCTCGAAGGGTTGACCAATTCGTGCCACGCCTGAAGCTTCTAAGCGTGCAGCATCTCGACGAGGAAGAGAAATCGTACATGCAGTAGCGCAGAAACGTCAGCAAAGAATCTTGCAAACTCCCGAAGAACTTTTGCTCGAACTGCCGTGGATCAATACCTCACAGCTCGAGGAACGTACTTCTCGAACTTGTAGCCACTTCACGTGTTTGATGCTAGAGTAACCCGCATCTCTCCGCTTGGTTAACATGATGATCAAACCTTTGAATGTGTCAATCTTGCATCTTCGTGTACTTCTCACGTACTTCCGGAAAAAAGTAGCGAACAATCAGAAAAAAGCTCTAGATTTGAACTCAACCAAAAGGAATGGTTGGTTCGTTATTACACGAAACAATAAATCACGTTAAGTCTCGTTTAGATCCAATAAGTTTCTTCAGTTCTGAAAATTGAAAACTTCTTGACTGGTTACATTATTTATTCAAAAATTTACGAGTGTTATTTACTTTACTTACTTGAAATACACTTTCAAGTTTCAAGCGAAGTTGAGATTTTTCCGAATTCTGATTACATTATTATAGGAGGATGTTAGGATCATCAAGCGATATTTAGAAGTCTAGGTCTGTTAAAGTTCATTAAGGAGCTGTATCCAATAAGAATGAGAACGTAGAAAAAAAATTATTGATACGTATGTGTACACTTGTAAACTGACAAACACAATATTATGTGCAGAGCGAGTCAGTAAATAGTACCGTGTGGAATAACTCGTTATCTATTGATTTTATCAGAAAATGTTTGGAGTGAAATTTATTGTATCTAAGGAGCCTGATCAGATAAGAATATTTTAATTTTTTAATACCTTACATTTTTTGAAGTACTAAGGTGAACTTGGAATTTGTAAACGGCACCACATATGTTTTATAATATTACATATACCCAATAACATTCAATGCAATATTATTTATACCGAAGAACGATTATTTTAACAGATATTTTATTTTAAATTTGCCAAATTTAATGGTCGAAAGACAAGAAAATACGCGAAGAGGTATTGTCTCTGTCTTTCGTGTTATACGTTAAATTTAATAAATTAAGTTAAAAGCTAAACTAACAGTTTTTCGGTGTAAATAGGTTCATACTTTTTTGCAGAGAATATCCAGCTAGATTGATTAGTATTATAAAAAACGTATGGTACCGTTTAAAAAATTCAAGGTTTTCTTAATATTTTACAAAATATGATATTAAAAAATGAAAATGTCCCCACCTGTCCAAGCTCTTTAAATATAATAGATTTCACCTCAAACATTTTTTCGATAAACTCGATAAATAACGAGTTTTTCAGGTGGTAGTTTCTTCTTGCTCACCTTACGTATATCTACTAAATCACTTGATGTTAAACGTTTCATGGACGGAGTTTGACTTCCAACTCTGAAATGATTTTCGAGTTGGATCGCGATCGAACAGACAATTTTTCAACGCTTTGAACAGACCAGGAAGTCGACGGTTACGTTGCATGGTTGGCAGGTTGCCCACTGCACTTGACCTTGCACTTGCACCCGGGATCGTGCAAATTTTGCAACATTCTCGGGGTCACGGACGATTCTCATTTTAAACGGAGTTCGACGTTTATGCCGTTGGTTCACATTCGACACGTGCAGCTATTTCGCGCCTTTCACGGAATTGCACGCGTGCACGCGATACAACTGCAGACTTAAATGCGATGCTATTCCGAAGCGATATGTCGAAAAACAAATGATACGGATAGCTACATGTAACTATGGTGACTTTTTGTTTTGATATTTCGCCGCTGATTGCTCGAGTTCAAACATATTAACGATTCATTACATAAATTACATAAATTACTTAAGGTAAAGTGTTTTAATATAATAGAAATTGATAAAGAGAAACCGAGATACAGATATCGATTAATTAATAATATCTTTAATTAGGAATGTGTATTTATTATTAGATGTAAGGAAGAATTATGCGTATTTCTCAATAAAACATAAATAAAATGATTTCAATCGTCCGAATATTCTGTAGTGGTCTACGATATTTTTATTCTTTTTATTTTTCTTTTCTTTTTTTGTCAAATTCTAGATTCTAGTTTTCGAAGTTTCCCAGCAACTGTTACGTGACTGGTTTTTAAAATCAAAATCTTCCTTGAAACACGTACAGTATTTACATGTTACGGTACAGTTATCGCCGAATTTAAGCTTGAACGAACCGTAGTATTGAATATACACTTCCTTCACCATTATACTCGTTATCGTGTTCTAATATCAGAAATAAAATGTTAAAGAATCGAATGTCAAGGAGAATGCTAAACTACTTTAATTTAAAATGATATTGTGGGCTGTAGAACTAAAATCTCAGAATACTCTGCTGTATTTAATACCTTTGATCAATCGAGTCAGAATAATCGATACATTCCATTTTATATCAAACAACTCGTTGCGTAAGGTATTTCAGAGACAAAATCTTCGGAAGCGTAATATCACGTCGCTGAAATTTCTATGAAATTCCTGCCCGATCATAAAAATCCTTGCTCTGATTTATTAAATTTTAACATCAGCCTTCAGCCATTCTCATTTTCCAATTTTCTTCTGCAATTTTCTAACTGAACACCTGCCATTTCTCACGATTTCAGTGACAGTGAACGAACGTATCACACGAAACGAAAATCTACAACCTCGAATAACCAAGAGAACACACATTCAAAACAATTTGCGTGAATTTCATAATCGAAACTTCGAATAACGACAAGGTCGTCTTCAGATAAAATCTCTTCCCATATATATCTCTACGCGCTCACATCGTTTCTCATTTTCAAGTTATCCCTTTAGTCTTGCTTCTATCAAGAAGATGTAAAGAACAGTCCTCCATGTATATCGGTCTAGTGCATGTCACGTTGATAGCAAGTGCTATCTCAGCCGTGCAGGGCAAATATCGGTTCTTTCAGGCGAGAAATTTCACTAACGTTGAAGCCATCGTTTCCTGCACGAGCCTGACGGCGAAGCGTTTGTTCAATCCCGAGAGACGAATCGATGTGCTGTACGTCGTGCCTGCCACCTATCTCGAGGACGCAATCTCGAAAGTCTGCGTGGAAAACGCGCCAACTCTGGTCGTCGATCGTGCCGAGTTAGTTAAAAATGAACGCATACAAGGTTACATCGTGATCGAACACGGTAAATTTATTAATTCGCGTAGAATATTTCTGTATGGAAAGAAGAATCTACGCACGTTACAATATCTGTTCGTTACGAGGAGCGTGAGGGAAGAGGTGCATTTATTCGCGAGAGATTTGTTGAACGCCGGCTATCGGGACGTGGCATTTCTGATGTTCGATGACACGGCCACAGGTACGATTATTCGTGCAAGCGCAACGGGAGACGAGATTACATCGAGATCCGTAGGATCCTGCACGTCGGTCACGAACGATGTGGATCGGATTCCGACGTTCGCCGCGGATTCCCGTCGATTTTGCCCGCTCGGTGGCTGCACCATGAAATACGCGATCGTCACGGATGCGACAGTGAGCTTCTGGCTCAAAGAAGACACGCTCAGACTGAAACGTGAGCAAACTGTGTTCGCTAGTCTGGACACGCACACTAGGGACAGTGTTTGGAGAGTTCAATGGAATGTGGATTTTTACTCGGGCACGGGGGAGTGTGAGAGATGTAGAAGTAACTATCGCACAGCGTGGATATTTTTGAAGCGGTTGAGAGGAAAATAAATTCTGTTGAGTTTCAGATTTGTCAAGTCATTTGAGCTAAAGCTGCTATTTTTAATTTGTGTTTGAAATAATGCTTGGTGGAATGTTTGCTATAATGAGAGAAATCGTTAAAATGTTGAAAAATGGTATTAAGAAGACAGTTAATTTAGAAAAGGGAGTGAAATGTTGAAATAGTGGTCTCAATATATTTGAGATTTTGTTAAAAGAATTACCTGCAGAAGGTAAAGAACAATATAAAAATCATCTTTGAAATTGGAAATGATCATAGAAACCACTTTGCTTTTAATACATGTTTTAAGTGTACAAACAAAAATCGAAATAACAATAATATTGCTATTTTATACATTACACGGTAATAATTATTATAATAGTTCATATAAACTGCGCAGTAATCTTCGCATTAAAAATATCATAAACTGCAATCAATAGCCTTGGGAATATTAAAATATTAAAATTCACTTATCGCTGTCTTTCTCTCTCATCGTCAAGGAAACGTTAATCGATGTAATTAATTCGTCGCGAGAAGAATACCGTCAAGTCACCGCGATAAATATTTAATAGTCCGGTATTTCACGAAATAATTGACGTATTTCGCTCCGAGTTTCTCGAGCATTGTGATAAATCACTTAAACGAGTATATGCTTCGTTGTTGCTAGCTCGCAACAAAGCTGTTGGTTTCATTGCCAAGGGAGCGACCTTGCAGCGATCGTTTTTCAATCACATACGCTTTCAACATCCATCACACTCGTGTCTAATGAAATGGAAGAATAGAGAACAGAAAATTTATAGGAAAATTTCGAAAATTTGTAGAGAAAAAGGTACACGCAAAACATCATTAAATCGAAATCTTTTATTTCGCAGTGATACTGATTGATAATTCATGGCTTCAGTAGCCACATTTCGTCAGATTAACGAACCTTTTAATTAAATTTTTATTGATAGAAACGTGTCATGTTGGAAAGCGATGTAGCATCTGAAGTGTTGTTCAGATTAACATGATTAATTGTTATCTGAATTACCTGAATATTAATTGAAGTTGGGAACTGTTTGATAATATTGGTCTTATAAATGAAGCCAACCTTCTCTGAGTATTCTGTTCAATCATGCTTCTTTTACCTGTTATTAGCTCACAGATATGTTTATGCAAATTCTTTTTCCCTGAACAGTGAAAGAAATACGATCTAAATAGAAATTTATTTCACGCTCTAAATATTATGAGTATTTTGCTTTGAATATTTTAGATATTTTTGTATATCACAAGTATTTTATATACTTTGGCACATTTAAATATTCTACAAATGTCTATTTATCGTTTTCCATTTAAATTATAAATAATATATCACTAAATCGTCACAACAGGTAACGAAACACTGCAAGCAGTAGGCGCTCTCCTCATTGAAGACTTCGGGAAGTACTACAACCTGACCGTCGACTCCAGCACAGAAATAAACATACCTTGGCCCGATGCCTTCGAAAAGCTCATGAACCGTGACATAGACATGATAGCAGGGCCGAAACCCGAAGATCTACAAATCTTAGACAACGTCGAAGTCATCTGCTGGTATATGTTCCGTGATATGGTGCTTGCCAGTTTGGTTCGTATTAGAACTATCGAGAACGACATTTTAAAGTTAGTAATGCCGTTTCATTATTTCGTCTGGATCAGCGTGTTCCTTGTATTCATTGTTTACACTCTTCTATTGATCGTACTGAAAAAATTGTCGAGCATGGGTTTGATCAAAGAACAAGTGAAATTTGCACATATTTGGGCGATCTCGTTGTCTCAAAGCATCACGTTGCCAAGAAACCTTGGTTTGCGCCTGGTGCTGCTTTTGTGGATGATTTTCTCCCTTTATTTGAGCATCACTTATAACAGCACGTTTACCAGCTCGCTAGCTCAAGTCGACACCGAGGATCTGCTGCAGAATCTCGAGCAAGTACGTGACTCTGGTCAACCACTCAGCGGACCAGGCGTCGTACGCTCCTATTTCAACAATTCCGACGATCAGTTCATCATAGATTTGTATAAAAGGTAATCTTACCGGTCACGGTAAATTTCCAATTCCTCTCTCTATTTCGTTCCAGTCAATTCTCGTGGAAGCTCTTCGATTCGAAGTGCGTTTTAACTGGATTCCTCTTGTATTGCGTGTCTGGTACAGCGAATACTGGGAATTGGATGATGGATACTATTCGTGAAACGAGATTCTCGGCTCTACAACCGATTTATTGTCGCGTAAAAGACTTTTGAGAGTTTCATTCATTTATCGTGCGAATTTTGCAATTTCCGATATCGCTTGGCTTGATCTTATTTGATTCCTTTAGTAGGTGAATATATCTTTTTTATATTTTGTAGACGAAATGGATCGAAGAGTTATGTAGGTGCAAGATTTTATTGTTTTAAGTTGTTTTACTCGCTCTAATACATATTGTTCTAAGCTTTCGGAAAATTTTAAAAGTTTCTAGGATATTACCAATGTTTCTAGCATGTTGAATAAAAAGCAATCGTTAATGTTTTGCGTTTCGTGTCATACCAATAAACATACTAAAAATATTTTCGTAACAGATACGAAGTACTTGGACCCGAAGAAGCACTTGATAGTATATTCAAGAAGAATGGATTCGCTGTGTTGCAACATTTCACCGTTGACAGAATGAACTGGGATTACAGGAATAACAGAAGTCTTCGGATGTACACACTACCAAAACCAGTTTTCAGATTCCCAGTTTTCTTCTTTGCAAGAAGAGGATACATGTATCGAAGGCCTCTTCGACGACTCATTACGAAGTACCGAGAAACAGGAATGATAAAGAAACTGAGTAATCGATTAATGATCGAGGAAGACCAGCAGATCGTTTTTAATCAAGATTCGGATGAAATTTTGACTATGAAGCATCTCCGTCCGATTTTTGAGATATTCTTCGTGTGTCAGGGTATTGGTTGTTTAATATTCCTCATCGAATTGTTAGTGACTTGTATTCTGAGAGATTCGTTATAGTATTCATTGCTCGATTTTTAATTTTATTAGTTGAATCTTTGATTAATTATATTGATGAAAGATCGGTCATTTGATATCAGTATAGTTAAGATAATTATTTCTATTATTAGACTCGATGTTAAGTACGAATAATTGGCACAGAAATGAGTGTGATAAACTACTTTATGATATATATAGAAGCGAGACAAGTCCGAAGCAGGAAGTACAAATATGTCTGTTTGCGTAAGAAAACGACAAATCCTTGTTTTACTTCTTTGAGAGTGTTTGGTTTCCTGTTATTGCACCCGCTCTTTTCATTAAGTATGACGTAAAACGTGACGCTATATATTTTGAAGGATTTTGCGAGATATTCCACCGGTTTGCATATATCAAATTGTCCTTGAAACGAGTTTTTGAAGGTTCACAGGATGTTGCGTCACATTTCTTCGTTCCCGCGGAACAATAATTCTTCGATATTACATAATCTGCAAGATGCATTATCATAAAATGCATTTCATTGAGTTTAGCATTTGTACTTGGTTGTGAAGCAAGGTTGCGGGACAAATTTATCGAACGAAAGGGAAAACATCGTGCATGTTGTCGACGAACACCATTCACCAATAAATCTGATTTTTCAAATTGCTCCGTGCACCGTTGCACGACGAATCGTCCAACATCGTTGTTTAGGAGTATTCTTTCTAACTCGCTCGTACAGAGCTGATTCGTTTTGTTTCTTTGCCAAGACGGTCCATTTATTTTGCAACACGTGCACGCGAAACTCAACGTAACGGAACCTATATTTTCCTCTACAAAAATACCTTGATTCGTGAAATTTTCTACCATGTTGCATTGTATTTTTCATTGATTTATTATTGGCAATCTGCTTATTGGCAATCGAAATGAATACTAAATTGATTAATAAAAAGCAGATAGTATAGAACTTAAACATTGTGGGAGTAAGTTGAGATTTTTTAGAGACAGTGGTAAAGTAAATATAACTAGAAACATATCTTATTTTTAAGAAAAGCAAGGTCAATCTTTTCTTTGTATGTTGTTATATTTTATTTTTTACCAATTGATTGGTAATTAATCTATTTGACCATCAGAAGTTTTTAGAATTCTTTAAAGACTGTTTAGAGTTGAAATGATAAAATCTTTTTATTCTTAGGAAAAGTAAGGTGAATATTTCACTCCGATTTACTGTTAATGTTAATTCTTTGCAAAATACAAAGCCTTTCCTTAAGATTCTTTTCTTTTCCTTTCATCTTTCTTTTCTTCAGGCTCAAATCAGCTCGATATTTCTCTTTATTTAGAGATAATACTCCTTTGAAATCACGATGCATCGCCGTAAAAATGGCCCGAGATAGTGAAATTCTTTATTTCATTGGAATATATGAAGTAAGTTAATATGTCTACATCTTTTTGAAAGTAAGATTTTCACTAATAATAAACATTCTTTTTGATATATTAATGTATCTTTACAAGAGATATAATTTAAAGTACAAAAGTTATAAGAAAGGTATGATATTTATAATATAAATTCCAATTTGCCACCCTACATGTATATGTTCTTATAGCCTAGAATAAAATTATAAAAGATAGTAAAATAGTAACAATGCTGTAGATTGTGCAGTGTTGATGTTATGATCAACCGATATTTGATAAAGAGATAGAATCTTTAATTTAAGGAAAGTAGCTGAAGATAAATTCTGATACAGAAATGTACATATCATAATCTTAAAAGTCCCTAGATGCGGATCTTATTATGTACTTATCTAGTTTTAAAAAAGTGTACTTATACCGCAATTTTATTAAGTTTCTCATTTATAATAAACTACAGAAAAATTGTGATAACACACTAATTTTAGTTTCGCGCGCTGATATTCGGTTCTCTTGCAACTACTGAAATACTTTGAAACTATCGAGAACCTTCTAAAATTTTAAATTCTCCTAATTATTCAAAACCAGTGGGATTATCCTTTGATCTTTCAAATGCATTAATATTTTTCGACATTCTCTTTTGAAACCTTTAAACTCTTTTCAGCCCTCCGAATTCTTTGAAATTTTAAATATTCTTTAATTATTTGTAGCCTTCAGTGCTTTTCAATATCCTCAATCCTTTCGAAGTCCTCGAATATCATCGAATTCTCGTATCTACGGTATTCTTTAACCTTCGAAATCTCTAAAACCTTTTGATCACCCCAGATTTTCCGAATTCTCTGCGACGTTAACATTCCACGGAATCCTTCGTATCTTCCATAATCCTTAGATTTACTAGTCCGTCTAATCAGCCACAACTTTCCTAAGCTCCCTTAATTCTTATCTGAGGTACTCACTTCTTATCAAATCATTCCATTGCAAGCTAACTGCAATATATTTTTTCCACATTTGTCTTCGAATATTTATCGAGCCGATTAGACCCTCGCGTCACAAGCTACAAGATGGACCTTCTTTCACTCTTCTTTATCGATCGTAAAAGTACCTCTAGAAGTCCAAGAAGGACCTCAGTACCCAATGCATGGTAAGGAATTAATTGCAATCTATCGTGGCGGGACCTTGAGCTTGGTTGTTGCGCGGAAGGCTCGTCGAAGAGCGGAGAAATTCACTTAATCAACAAAGTCAACACGGTTCACGAAGGATCGACGGAACGATTAGCGTGGCCGTTGCGAGAAGAACGAGTGTTAACAAGAACTCGTGTTTTCTATCGCAATGATCTCTCCCTCGGTACCGTTCACGCAATGTCGATTCTCCGATAGCAAAACACCAACGTTTTTTTCCCTTTCCGCGTAATTATCGTTGGTTGGTATGTTTGCAACGGCGAACACTAGGCGAGCATGACCTCCTCCACGTATGTATAGTTGGCTTGTTTTTTTCCTTTGCTGCCCGCAGAAATTTACTAGTCACTTTAACCGATGTTTAGTAATCGGTGTTTTATTTCACTGTTGCTTCACTGTGTTACCGGTGGTAAAAAATTTCAAATTCGTAAATTTTACGTAAAAGATAGGCTTGCTTGTAACTTCAATGTATGATGTCACCGGACACTGAAATCTGGCCTGCACTTGACAACACGTTAATCCCATCAAACTTGAAAGCGTTAACTTTTTTTTTATCTCTTCGACTGTTGGATAGATACTCGTTCAGAGAAATTAGGACATTTAAAGAACGCGAGGAAAGTTAAAAACAATTAGACCTGAATTGTTAAATTGTTAAAACCTTTAACGATTGTTACTTGGTTCCAATTTATACAAAACAATTTCCACGGAAATTGGAATTTACATTAGAGGATTGTGGGAACCAACGCGTATGATTTTGTTTGTGGAAGCAAAAAATGATTTCGTTGTTGATATCGCGTGGACAACATTTTAAAGTTACATGAATTCGCGTTCGTTGTTAGTAAGATTCCGGCGTCATGTTCGATCGACTTCGAGAAACCATTCGAGGAGACTTGTTTACGAGGTAGCAAAAGGATTATTCAATCCACCCCCGCACGATTCACGGAGAAGAATATCAATCGACCATGACGTAGCGTGCTCTTTCATCGGTTAGATCTGTCCAGCAATAGATTCTTTTGGAGAGCCGGACAGCCTAACGAATCGTTTTCGAGGTTGAAACGAAAATACAAAGGGAGAAAAGGCGGTAATCGATCGTTCATACGCTCCCTTACCTTCGTTCTTACAACTGGATTCGCCCATCAATTTTCCACCTGTCCATTCGTTGTGTTTTTCCAAAGAAAAAGAAACGAAAGAGGAACTCGGAAGATTTGTAAGAAATTTCTCGGTCGAAGAATTCGTTACTCAGGAGAAGTTACACACTTGACCGTAAGTATTAGGATATTTTCTGATTTAATACAAGATATATTTATTATCAAATATGTATATAAATTGGCATTAAATCAATGGATATTAAAAATATAATGCTAATACAAATTGATATTAAAAATGTATATCATTAAGAAAATGATTAATCCATCACAATTTTACATTCATACGTGATAAGGATGCAAATATTTGTAGAAATTATTTGCAAATTTCAAGAACAATACGATAAATTAAGAAAATAGCAAAGCGAATACTCTTTCGAAGAAATCTGTATATTATCCTGAATATTTACGAAATCGTACAAAATATTAGAAAAGGGTTCAATTCAGAAGGATATCTTTTTTTTGTTAATTTTATTTCATTTCGGTCCTACGCCATGGTAGTAAAGAATTTTCGAGAAATATTATTCTTATTCATGTTTTCTTGGTATTCCTAATTCTTTACAATGGTAAAGATAAGTTCATAAGATTCCTTCATATGAGTTTCTATAATATTTTCGTCGTTTGATCTGGTTCATCGATCCAAAACGCGCTTTAATACAATTTATTTGACGCCAATAAAGTATTTATACTGCTTACGCATGATAATGGAACGACGTGATTATTTGTTTTGAATGATTAGAAGATACCCAAGAAATATTCAAAGATTACACGAATATCCGTTTTAGATAGAAACGAGGGCAAAGGTGTAAGTTATGACAAAAAAGTTCCTAAAAAGTTTATTAGATAGCCTGGTTGGATAACAAATTTTGTAACGGAAGCTGCATTATAAAGATTAGTTTTAAATTGAAGATTAAAAAAGAAAGATATTACAAATTATCAACTATAAAACACGAGAGTGTTAACACTTTAATTAATGATAAGGTGGTATCACCTTAAAATTACGTTCTTATGTTTTCTCCTGTTAGCGAGACGGTCAGGAAAAAAAATGAAATTTCTTTCGTTAATTATCTATGTACTACGTTTAACGAGATAGATATTTTATTAAATTATATGGAAGATCGTGCCTTACTCTTCAAGGATACAATTTCGCTTAACCTCGATATTTAGTACTGAATCCTTGGAATTCCGTGCACGTTGTTCAATACAGGCTATGAATCAGGCTCCAATAAATTAGAATTTAACATAAACACAAGCAAGCTTAGTTACATGAGACTGTACCTATATCTGTTGTTTATTATTAGTGCGTTATTTATCATCGATCCATTTCAAGTTGCTTTTGGATCAGCACTCATAAATAATGGAACGGGGAAGGCTTCGTTATTTATCACGTCGTCGATCAAAAATTTACCTGTCAAAAATACAAGTTATCTGACAGAGTCAATTATCGAGAAGTGTATAAACAATTCACAGCGAAAGTGAAGAGTTTAATTGAAATTAGACTTTCTTTTCTTCAAAAGTTCTCTATTCTTTTTTTTCTGTATAATATCTTCTGTATAAGTTTTTTACAGACCGCAATGAATAATAATGACACCATATTCAAAATTCAAGATAAAAATTCATATACACGTTCATATATCTGTATAATAATTTAATTTTTTATTAGACGTTCACATACACGTTCATATATATAATAATTTCATTATTTAGTAAAAGTTCATTAATTTCATATGTGTTACTTTAGTGTAATAGGGAGAGTCCGTAATAACAATTTATCTCTCACGTAGCGTGTTGTCAGTCCATGATACCACAGTATCTAAAAATGGTGGTTCGATAACAATGTCGTGACATCACGCTAAAAGGTGCTACCCATTGACTCCGTAAGCTGTCAAAAATATACTCTTCGTCAGGTAATTTGGAATATTAAATACATACTTCTAATCTTTTATTGTTATGTACGTTTGGAATTTTAAACAATGCATTTTTAAATCATACTTTATCATTGCTTATAAATTATAAATCCTCAATTTTTCTGAATCGATAAGCTTCCTCCTTAGTAACGGCGTATTTTTCATATGCATTATTCATCAATATGTTCACTTTCTACTTTAAATTTTAAATTTATACAAATCTTACTCATTCGATGGTAATGGCAACGAGTTTTTAATAAAAGGAGCTTCCACCCATGAAATTTATGCACTAAAAAATCCTGTTCTTCAAATGTTGGCAGGAAAAGTATCGAATGTATCCATTATCGTTTCGTTCGTTCTGGAAAAACGTCGACTTGTTAAGAGATATTTCATTCGCAAGCTTTTTAATTGAATTCTGATTCTTTGATATTATGGAATGAAATGTAATTTCAAGAATCGATCTAATACTTTTTTTTTCGCCTAGATTTTATAATTGTATAAAGTTCTCCTCCATTTGCTTACGTATAAAATTTCAGAAAACTGGAAAAAGATTCTTACAATAATGTTTTCAAGTAGAAGTACCAGTGGCAGAAACGAGTACATTTAACACGACAGTTGACGTTAACACAACTGCTTAACTGTAATCGACGTACATATTATGACGAGTCGATCGATGATGATAATCAAGCCCGTATCGTGGTGTCCTCCGCCTAATTGCGGATCACCGATCCCCGTGTAGGCGAACACGAATCCCGGCCACGTTGTCACGTGGCTGGTTGTTCAATTTTCGGGGCTTTCCTAATCGTTCGAACACGTCTCGTGATAATTGCGTCAGCTTCCCGTGCGATGGGTTTGATCGACAGACTGCCTCGTTGAAATTAATTCTTGATACGTTCACAAGACCGATAGATGCGTACAGGGACTTTCGATGGATTATACCCCGTAAATTGATTACGTTCCTTCTAGCTCAACTTGGATTATATTTGGCTAAAAACTGGAATATTCCAATGAATATTTTGCATCGGAAGGAAAATGATTTGCTTCGAATGAAGCTGAAAGAGGTGCCGGAGAGTTTTGAATCAAAAATAACGTTGAGACGTTTTTGGTTGAATTCGCCGATATTTATGTTTCTATTACGTAAGCTGACCTATTTTAATATGTAGATGGTCTTGGATATTGTAGAGATACAGTTATCAGAATTTCTCTCTCTTTCTCTCTCTCTCTCTCTTTCTCGTGGGCTACTATCGATTGGTGAATCAATCATGCTTTCTACTATACACTTGTTATTATTTTTATCTATGCCCACATTTTAATGGAAGAATAATATCCTAAAGTTAACATTAAGAGTACTTAACTATTAACTAATTTTTTATGTATCGGTTTCACTTTAGTTCCAATTGATGAAAAGATTTTTAAGTGTTTTAATAAAATTCTAGCATACAATTGAAACGAGAAATGACACATATCACGCAATAACGATTTAAAAATGATCCAAAAGACAGTAGGGTTAATAGTGTTTTAAATTTTGATATTATTAATAATATTTTAAAGTTGATTAATAGTGAAATTATTTATAAGTAATTAAAGTTAAACAAAGATAAATTTGAAATCCAGACTCGGAGGAAACATCTGAACATATTTGAATGTTTCGATTTAGATTGCCGTTGAATTCACCTCACTGTATTCTTCTGTATACGTTGCAGAATGATCAATATCTCGGTACGCCAATTTCTATAGAAATTCCTACCACAAATTATCTCAACTCCTGCATGTTTGACTTTTTCAATTTAATCGACTTTCTGAGGTAAACCCATTTATAGATTTAAATAGGTCATCATTCACGTAACTGGGTTGTTCAATTACGATATAACAACGAGATACCATTCTAATTGTGTGTGCGTATCTATATGGATCAGAGATTTCTACGTCACTCCTGTAGTAAACAGTCGTGATTAGTGATATTCAGGATTAGGAAGAGAACTATTACAGGATCAAAGTGGCTCAATTAGGATTCCTTCGCCGATAAACGAGATCTTCCCATGAAAGGTCATTATTAGACAGTGGATGTTTATGTAAATCTATAATATTATCATGAATACAGTTAAAGCTGGAAAATATCATAAAAAGTATTATACTTCAAATATTTTATACATATACTTCCACGTATTGTGTGTATTTCTTCATGTTTAACTTTTTCATCGATGTATAAAATTTCACAGTCTACTCGTCAATATTAAATTAATTTTGTAAGTAAAATTTCGAGATATATTTTCAAAGAATCACTTTTCTCATAGATTTCTTGTCAATGTAAAATTATTACTAATATAGAAGATTCACGAGTTTTTTTAATTTTATTCGAAACTCTAGTTTCAAATACACAGTGTTTATTCACAAATTTTTTCAATTGCTTGAAATATAGTTTTAATATAATTTTCACGTTAAATGATTTTTTTTTTATGATGATAGTAAATATTCCCTCTATTAATAAATCGACTAGGCTATCCTTATCCACCGTGTCTAATTTCTTTACGAAAAAGTTTGCGCGCATTGAAGCAGCACTGTGAATTCTACCGAACTGAGATTAAGGGTGGCAGCGACTAGTAAACAGAATGACGTACACATAAGTATAAGATGGGGAGTCCCGCCTACGCAGATGACTCGATTTCAATAGAAGATGACCTTCGTATTATGGTATTCTGATATTTGTCCCACGTCAATGTAAGCAATATGATGTGACTTCTTCTGTTATTCCAAGAAATTAAGAATTCATTATTCAGATATCTAATATGTACTCACATTCTTCTTAATTAAATGACCAGGATCTTTTGTACAGATTAATCAATATTATTAATAAAATTTTATCAAAATAACTGACAATTAGTCAGTTTACTAATTTTATTATATGATAAATTATTGTGCTAATATTGTAACAATTGTACGATGTACTTTATCAAAAATCATCTAAATCTCCCCAAAATGCATAGTTGCAAATTTACAAAATTACTATAAAAAATTACAAATTAGGATTATGGAATAATCATGAGTATTTTGAAAAACAAATATTAGATCTTATAACGAAGTATTTTTATAAAAAAAGTGACGAAATCTATTACTGTCTAAAGTTTCAACAAACTCGATAACTCGAAAATCTTCATTGGAATGTGTGACTGATTTTGATTGAAAAACGTAGAGATTGCAAATTAAAATAACATGATTTCGTCTGACATTTACTTAGAACACCAACGATTACGATCATATCATATCAATTTTGTCAATTTATCACAGTGATTAAAGTAGACTTTCGAATGACATCAGAATTAGAAACCTGAATGAATTGAAAGTACGAACAAAACGTTGATCGACGAGCTCTCTACTGAAGGTTTCGGGTGGTGGATCATGACGGAAATATTGGAGACACGATACGGAAATTCAATACGTCCATCGGATAATTAAGTTTCAATATAAGAGCCTTGACATTTGCACAGCGCGAGACGATATCCGAAGATAAACGAGTGAAAGAAGAGAAAACTCCGGAATAGGAAGAACGTTCTTATTTCAAACAGTTTTTGGATTGATACCAATAAGCCTGACTCGTGATAACATCGATCGACCCTTCGTTCCTAATACCGTCTCCTCTTTCCCTGGTAGACTTAACGTCTTAATGAAGATTGATACCGTCGAATTACCAGTAAGAAGAAGACTAAAATAACACGATCTAATTCCTTGGGTTAAATAAAAATACCACGAATTTGCCAAACGATACTCATCATCTTTTTTAAAGTTTTATTTAAGTTCAATACCTTTGAATGATTTAATATTACGTTACGTGAAATTTTTCTAACCTAACGGAAGACTTCTTAAAAAAAACGAAATGTTTTCAAAAAGTAACTTCTCGAGAAGTGAAAGATTCTGAAGAATATAAATTTGCATAAAGATCCGCGGCTTGCTCGTAATATACAAGTTCGGTTATTCTATGCAAAGTTCAAGATTGAATTTTAAGACATCGTAACTTAGGTGGCCCAAATAATCTTACCTTGCTATGTTGGTTAAACTTTGGCATTTATAGATTCAATTGAAGTATTAAAAAGAAACTTGCGATATATCGAGTAACGCATTTATCGCTGCATTAAAATCATAATATATTAGTATTTGTCGGTGAAAATCGATTCCCTAAAGGAAACAGTATTTTGGTACGATATTATTAATGGTTCTTAGATGAAGCGAAGAATAGATATCGAGGACGGATCGCTATTATCGATCGCTTGCAGACTGCTCGGCACATTTTCATACTTCGAAAACGAACTTTTCATTATAGAGAGAAAGGGAGAGAGAACGTGTGGGCAGTTGAATAATTCGGCACCTGCACGGACGTATTTCTTGTATGAATGTGTTACTTGTGCCACTTGTTCCGCTGGCTATCGTTGTGCAAGGAACATCACAAATTTGGCGCCGTTCCAAATCGTCTCTACCATCTGGCAGGATCTCTCTTCCGAACAGTATCTCTATTTTTCATCCTGCTTCTGATGGAGGGTGATTACCAACGAAACTTTTCCCTTTTATATAACAATGCGCCCCTTTTCCATGGTGTGTTATATAGCTGTGCCTCTAATAAATTTATCAAAAAAGTAAGTTGTCTTCGAAAGTAAGTCTTTAAACTTCTTAGATTTCTTTGATTTTCTAATCGCAGGCTTCTTCGAATTTGAGTTCGAAAGTAACTCTCAAAGAGTAGAATGTAATGTTTTCGCTAATATTTCTAATATGTTTTAATATTAATATTACTTATTTGTTTTTTTAATAATATTATTTCTTCCATAGTAGTTTTATGTAGTTCTTAGTAAATTTGCAATAAAAAAGTAAGTTAATTCGAAAAGAGATTTCCTGCTTTCAAATTTCCTAAAATTTCAGAAAAATTTTTAAAACAAAGAACGTATAAAAAGTTTATTTAATTGAAACGTATCTCTATTCTAGATTCTGGATTTACATTATTCTAAATCGAAAAAATATTATGCGTAATAAATAAGTTTAGTGTGTGATTGCTCAATGTTTCACGTCTCCGATACAGCATGCAATCAGGAACATTGATTACGTGTCTCTTTCTGATGTGATTATTAATAGACATAGTAAAATGCAAAGTTTAAAAATTCATATTGGACATCAACACAAGTGGTCCTTCATTCAGCATTAATTTCCGAAATGTTCTTTCGTCGATGTAAAATATTGTTTGGCATCGATGATACTACGTTTCTCTCCATATGCTACAATTTACAGCAGTGAAAAGCATTATGCATGTTCAGTAAAATATCATTATCGCCTTTGATCCTCGATGCGGCGGTTTTTTATGATTTCTTGCCTCATTAAAATTGACTAAACTTTGTTCCTCTACGCAGCGCAGAATTTCCACTTGCAAATATTATTCTATTAAAAAAATAATGCATTTTTTTTATTGCTTTCGTTATACTCTTATTCTATTCAGTGCAACAAAATATTCAACAGTTCTTTATATCCCGATGGAATAATATTTTTGTTCACCGCCCTATTCACAACTTTATTTCAAACATCAGCATGTTACGTCGAACTTTTTCTTTCCTATTTATTTTCCCTTCTGTTCGGCCACCGTGTCGTTTATTTGAAAAATATCTCAGCAATTAATATTTTACGAACACATACACCATTACAAATATTTGCACAATGTTCGATACTATTTCGAATCGCGGGGTAAAATTATGTTTAAAAGACAAAAGCAGGCAAAGTATTGCACTAAAAAACTGACTAGTATGTCACAATATGTCAAGTATGATATTATAACAGTTTAATTGGAGATTTAAGGAGAATGGGTTAGCACTTTCATAAACACCGAGGTATTTATGGAAAGATTGGAGAAATTTAAAAACTCGTTTTATCAATTTTACTTATAGATACATTATCTTCTTGATTTTATTATTAATTCAAAATTTATGCTACAGATATCGATAATAGTTTTCTGTACCTTAATAAATTTTTGACAACTTCTAAGATAACAAAATTTTATCTTTGACTGTCCTTTAAGTTTGATTCTAGACGTTTGACTGGTAATATGTTTACGCCGACAGTATCTTACATCGTATTATATCTGACAGCGACTGGCTAAACGTATTCCCGTGACGATGATACAATTTGTCGTGCGATCGACAGCCTTGACCGCGGTTTATCAAGTTTTTTGCGGTTGCTTCCTGATCGGATCGGAACGTCCTTAACGTACGTAGTCCGGCATCGCGCCGTGCCGCGTTATGTTATCACCAATAACGAGACGCAAATGAGGGAAACAGAAGTCCTTGTATAAATACGATTAACTGCGAAACTCTGTTGCGGCATATAGTCCATGGTCATGGCGAAAGTCGGGTTGGTTTACATCAAAATCCGAGAATAGATGCGATCTACGGGGAAAATTGGTTTTTGATATAGTCGCTACGGCCAACGAGATTCAAAGAGTGAGACTAAAAATAGAAAATTCCTGCTGTTAAAATGATAGAATTTATGTGGACCCAGACAAAAGTGTATAAATCAGATTCATATACGGTGTGTCACGGAAATATTTGAACGCTTATCATAGAAAACTTTTGTGGACGCTCACGTTCACAAATATTAGAACACTTTTTAGTTTCGTATAAAATGTGATTATTTGTTTAAATCATCATGCACATGATTAAGTAATTATAATTTCGTCTTTGTGGGAACGACGTTTGAAACGACGCATAGGTTTCTAAGATCTATATATTTGTGAGAGTCACAGAAAGAACGCAATGGATTAAAAATTATAGATGATGTGTGCACAGTACCTTATCGGAAAAGTTTTGTATGAGTTTATGATAACATATTGCTAAACGCCCCTCTTGTCAAAGGAACTTAAATTTACCTAATATTTTATACGATCGTGGTGTCCTTGAAATAAACTTTTGATCCTTGTTGAGTGAACTCTTGAATCGTATTAGATTATGCTTTCAATGAAACACGCCGTTATCGTTATAGATACGCTTCATTAATAGAAGATTTTATGAAATCCCGAGGACAAAGTGGAAGCGGCGAAAATCAAGTTTTGTCGTTTGGAGCGAAACAACCGAGTCCACGGCTTATCGTTTCGCCCATGAACTACATTTTCCCAACATTTGCGTAAACGGTGCACCCCCCTACAACCTTGATCGATTATTCATCGATTCTACGTACTTCTTCATTTCTATACCCATAACGATGCTAATCAAACTTCAAAATATTTCGTATAAACCACATAATACATTCATGAAAAGTTTCTACGGATACAGGCGTTCAAGTACGTAGCTTTGCGAGCCTGTGTATGCAAACGAAGAGAAATAAATCAATAACTAAACCATGGATTTTTATGCATTTATGGGAAATTAAAAATTGGATAAATTTGCGTGAATATCCATAGTCTAGCAGTCGTTACATTTAAATTACATAAAAATTTAAGAATTTGCAACAATTTTGAAATGTGTAAATGCATCTAAAAGATGGTGTATTTTCTCGTGAGATATTTTTCATAAGTAACAAAATAAACTTCGCAAGTTTTAAATGAAATTATTACTCGTGGAAATTTAACTGGGAGGAAAGCAGATAATGTAGCCCCTTGTGAGAACGTACGCGGATATTAGTCACAAACTTAATTGTCCGGAGAGGATTTACGGAGTTCATGAAAGGCTGTTCGTGGAAGCTGACTCCGAATGTTTCGAGTGACTCGCCGTTTGTAGCGACTCTCTACTTGACGTTGCACATTACAGCGGGATAATCTCGCAGAAACCGGATTTGTGTCTGTATCAGTCAATCGTCAAAACGATGAACGCAATCCTGGGGAATTAATTGGGAAAGTAACTGCGATCGTGCAAGTTTGTTTTAATGAATCGTTCTAAAGAATTATGCAATGGTGATAAGCACCGTTCCTCGATCACCACTCTTTGTTGTCTTTTATCTAGATTTAAGAACAAAATTCAATTTGACTTTAGAAATTCGCTTTCCCGGTGGACGATAATTTCTTTCTTTTTATCAAACGTTTCTCCATAGTAACCACCGGAGATCGGAACCTTTCGCAATACTGGATGTAGATAAAAATGAATTAGAATATACAAGGTATCTTTATTTCTTGTAGTCAAAGCGTTTTTAGTGTATTGTGATATATTTTAGGAAAAAAATGTTCTTATAAACGTGTAGGAAATGTACGAGAAAGTTCGAAAGATAAAAAACACGAAATATCCCGCAATTTTAGTAATTGGAATTACGTTTGACGCTATGGTCGAAAATTTTTAATACAGAAGTGACTAATATTTCTCGATATAAATATTAATTTCTCACTTTCTATTGTTTTCTATCGCATGCTCTTTGAAGTTCTATTAAAGGGTTGTAAAAACGATACGAAATACAGAGTGTCTTGGCCTGCAAGATCATCAGGAAGGTTTTTATATTGCTAGATTCTTTTCAACTTTGAAAGAAAAGATGTATTATAAGTATGTATATGTTTTGTTACATTCACATAATTACATTTTTAATACTTAACGCGATGTATATATAAATATGATCATTTATATCAAAGTAATAAGGATCGAATTCAAGATATACAGTTAATTGTATGATAAAATTGTATTTATCGATGAGAAATAATAATTTTGTTTATTACACCTACTTACAAAAGCGATACTGTTATGCGAAAAGGAGGTCTAAATTTATGTAGCCCAGATTTAGAGTTTGGAACAATGAGTTCTCAGCGAGGTATAGCTTGCTCCCAAATGCCCTGTAACCTTGGAGAAATTTCGAGAAGATCTACTTGGTTTCAAGGAAGCTAAATTCGCTTTTACGAGAGCCGACGGTGTCTAGGGAGAGGGGTGAATAGCATGTACCTCACACGAAAGAGAAATTGAGAAGATGGACCCGTAGAAAGGTCGAAGATATAGTAGATCCACATGTAATCAATACTAATTCTTAATGATCCATTCTGTATATAGGACATTTGTTTCTATCGCTTCGTAAAGTCTGTTATCACTTTTATCAATGGTAAAATTAGTTTCTAGTATTTTTCTTTCACTTTTATGAATCTGTAAGTAATCACGTTTTTTTATTGATATTATCGGATGGATATTGAAGAAATTTTATTAGAGTTGATATGAAATCTTGTGATAGTAATAAACAAAGATATTGGCGCAGATCAGATTTTTTGTAAAATTCTGCGTAAATTTCTGAGAAATACGATATTTTATTTGACCATTCTATGTAATATAACCTTTTATCTTAAATATTTGGAATTAATATCAATAATCTTTGAATTTACGTTTACCGAAAGTAGAAGTTGGAAATTGTAATGATGTCGATTTTACTTCAACAGTTGCGTATATAGAATCTTTATTTTGAATAACTGTTATAGAGAATCGAAGTTTCTATGTCCATTTTAGTTACGATCACTATCAGTTCACGACCCACTATCCTTCTTATTTTATAACAGTTTCAAAGCAGTTCTATATCGAATCGATTCTTGTATCAATTTTACATTTTCACGATAAAAATTTCGTGTTTCATCAGAAGCGTCCATTATGTATCTCTTGTTATTTATTTTTACTACACAGATGGCCAATGATAACGAATATTTATGTATTTAAACTTCGAACTCTGTCGTGTAACTTATGCATTTATATTCTACAAATAACTGAAATAAAAGAATTCTACAACAAGATTTACACAAGATTCACAAAATATATACGACATCCTATAAAACGAATAAAAGATAAAATAAAACATTTTGTATAATCAAATTCATGACAATATTCTTGTTCATTGTAGTACACACGAACGATTCTCGTCAATTGGAGCCATTCACTCGAGAAAGAATATCTTCGATCAATGAAAATCATCGATGATTGGCCGCAGTGGTCTTAATCATTTTCCATCCAAATCCAAACGAACGAGTGTCCGTTGAATTGTTCGAAGTTCATGAGCGTTGTTGGTAATGGAGATAAAAAAATAAAAAAAGAAGGAGTCGCCCGAGAAAGAGAGGATTGACAGGTTTCGATGGAGCTCGATCATATTATCGCTCGCAATTTAATGCAGGAGAGAATGCATCCCACTTTAAATGGAATCGAAGTGCAAACGGCTTTGACGTGGCGATCTCGAAATTGCGATCTTGAAAACTGGGTCACTTTCGCTTTGAATAGGCTTGACCGATTACGACAAGAGATTGAAGCAAGTGTCGAGCATCAAATTCTGTCGTCGAATAATGGCTGCGACGTTTACTGTTTAGATTGAATCGATGTCTATAAGGGCATGGTAGATCAACCGGAAAGGGAAATTGTGGCCAGCGTTCCCCATTGGTACATGCTTTGCCAGTGAAACTATTGAAGAATTAATCAGACGACGTCAATACGTTTCTACGTTGAAAAGTGTAAGAAAATCTTCATGGTATTTCACGATGAATGAATTATGCACGTGTAATCGGAGAGGATACGATTCCTCATACATATAAAAATAAGTCAAAAATATAGAATAATAAATTCTTTCTTACGACGTTTCTTTTTCGAAAAAATAGAATTTGAGCATGGTTGATCGAGGATTGCTACTTGACAAGTTTTCAAATTCATAAAGAAGTCATATTCTACATTTTCGACTTATTTTCACATACAGAATAAGCTCCTGCCAATTCAAGAAATCTTCCTCTAATTAAGAGATAGTCAAATACGTAATACAGTTGACAAGTTTATAAAAACCACGAATTTATGTACAGACACTATTGGTGTACGTACCCTTTGATTCAATTATTTAGGTAATTATTCGACGTGTTCCTTTTTCTGAAAAAGAAAAGAGAGCAACGTGTTATGATAAGGTGATTAAAATTTCAAGTTTTGGAGTAACAAATTACATAGGTGCCAGAATACAGATTGTAAAATCTGTGGAAGCGGAACTTTTTTGCGGCGCACAGGATCGACCTTAATTAAAGCGGCTCGCAACAAGTCACCCTTGAAACAGCCTATTCTGAAGTTCTATCCGCTCGAATATCCTAAAAATATTGTATTCCATTATCGTAACGCATTTTATTCATTGCCGCATTTATTGCTTATTCCGTGATCATACTGCACTATGTGACTATATTGGATCGAAACAGTGATTTATTGAGTTTTCTTTACAGTTGTATTATTATTTTATAATATTTCAATCTTTTTTCATTTTATTTTTTATTTGAAAACAAACCTAACGTGACATAATGTGTCCACAATTATCTGGATTCACTTTGAAAGTTGGAGAAGAAGAAAATTGTTGAAAAAGGCAAGAAATTAGAAGAAAAATCTCCTTAATAACCGGGAGTATTGAATAATCAAGTCTTCTGCGATATTTCATCACAATTTAACAAATGAAGATTACAGAGGCAATATATGGCAAGTACAATTTTGTTGATTTTTTGATTATGGTGTTCCTTAATGATTAAAGACGATGTAAATAAATACGATATAAATAAAAGATACGAGTCTCTAGGAATAGATAAATCTCAATAAGATAAATCTTTTTGTTTAGTAGAATAAAAGGAAGATATAGGGATATACAAATTGTAAAGTCTTAGGAAGCTTAGAACACGAAAGATCAAGATATTTTTTCTAAAAGAACACTGTTTATACTCTCAATCATATGACTGTACGAGAAGCCATAAAAGGCTCAAATCCCTGATAAACCGACCTCGTTATTAATATCAATATTGTAATCACCCATTTCATCGTATTCACTACTTTCCCTGTATATTGAATCGATCAAACGAACGAGAGCTCTATGTAGTTGCAGCATGTGATTAACAAAGCGGAAAAAGCAGGGTCAGATTAAAAGTGTGATCACGTGCGTCATTCGCTGCACATACCCTGAAAATTTGCATGCACTATTCTCGTACGCGTGACAAAAATTTTTCTTAAAATATTAAAAGTCTCCCTGTTTAATGAAATAAGAGCAAGTTCAGAATATACAAATTCTAAAATCATAGCATGGTTAAAAAGCGTGAGATGAAAGTGCCAAATCTCTGATAAAGCAACCTCGTTATCGATATCAACCTCGTAATCGCTTCTTTCATCGCATTCACTATTTTCCCTGTATATTGCATCGACCGGATGAACGCGAGCCCTACGCAGTTGCAGCGTGTATCTAACAAACCGAAAAACAGCAGGGTCGGATTAAAAGCGTGACCATATGTGTCATCCGCTGCACGTCCGCCGCACGAAAATTCGCACATCCCGCCCTCGTACGCATGATTTAACCCTGACACACATGGTACACGCAAAAGATATGCGTATTAGACACTGGGGAGGTCTTGACATGAAACATCAGCGTGCCTCGTCCTGGCTACTTGTTTAATTGACCTCGATGCGCAAGTTCAAACAATACCTGTTACACGCTAAAACTGGAACGTTTATTTTCGCGGTCGGTCCCGCCTTGTCTTTCCTCGTCATTGACGTTCAACGCACCTCCTCCCAAGCGTTATAGAAACACGGTGGTGATCCTTGCTCTCTGATTATTGAAACGTCGATCAACGGGTCACGGCATGGTTGGATGTTTGTTGAACTTTTGTTATTCGTCAGGTAAAAGATTACTCTCGATTAGACGAGAATATCGCGAGAACGTTTACGTCAGAGAATGTGAAGCTTCGGGAGCTTTGGTCAGTCGCACAGTTTAGTGTTATAATTGGCGGAGGAGATACAGTGGCCATGATACTTATCATAGCGCTTATATAAGTACTAATCAATTAGATTCAAGTGTATTAAGATTAAGTAATATATACATACATTCAATTTATTCATATAAAACGAGATGTATCATCTGTTAAAAAAGCGATTTACTGGGAATTAGGGCTATTAGAAATTAAAATTGTATTAGATAGGAGCAAAGATTGATAAGTTTCAGTCGAGGATCGCAATAAATAACAATGTAATAAATAATTTGAGAGATTTTGAAGGGTATAAATATGTACAATATTAATATAGAATTATTTCTTTCTCAATTGGGTGGAGATTTGTTTGGAGATTTGGCTAGTGGTTTAGCCGGAGATTTTTACTTAAAACTATTTAAAAACATGACATCATTTGTATCATCAACAACAAGCTATTTCTTGGTTCATAGTAAATTAATTTCATACTTAGTCTCAAAATTACGTGTATAATCTAATTTTTGAATTATAGATGGATGTTAAGAAGTTAAAAGATAGTTAATAGATTACAGCGACTGTGTTTATGATACGGAATTCGAATACAGTGGATTGACAGTTTCGAGGAATGGAGTTAATAAATCATATGAGTTTACGTTTGATAATGAACCTGGAAGGTTGGTAGTTGATTTATATTTAAACATACTGTCGGCTGTGTATACTTGGGATATTCTGTTCGTTCACCCTAGTTATATATTCACATATCATACCAGGGGAGCGGTGCTTGCAATTAATGGTTCTAATGGATGCGAAACCCTTGGGCATGAGGTCTGGGCCTTTATGAAAAGCAAAACCGCAAATCGTATGTGACAAGGTGAACCGAAGCGGAGTTATGACATGGAAAGCGTCTTTAATGGAAATTTCGGTCACTGGTTTACTTCGTTTAATAATTCACTAGTTATTATACAAATTGATTTAATTATTAAAATTAGGAACTTGCTGGAAAATAACTGTTGGCAGGAAAATTGACAGCAAATTATTGCTGTGTAATTTATTAAAATATTACCTTTAATAGATGTAACGTAAAAATTCTAACATAATAAATATTATAATATTTTACCACTCAAGTTTACTTGCAATTTTCTTGCAGTTTTCATTTATAGTATCGTAGAACGATTTCGAGTCGTCTAGTTATCTTATTTTATACAGTTTTTAAAAATATGAAAATAGATTGAAATAAAAGTCCTGATCTAAATGTTGAAAGAGAGTAAGAAATGAAACAGAGAAGAAAATTGAACGAAAAATAATGGGAGTAATAGAAACATAGTGCAAACAAGCAAACTTAAAATATTATTCTCGATCACGCGTTTAAAAAACCATTGATGTAATGTTACTTAATTTTGTAAAGTATATATTTTCCATCTAGTATTCTATAAAGTATTCTATACATTTTTAAAATAATTTTAAATATGTATTTCTCTGTTTGATAAATAATTTGTGACTGTGAAACGTCACAATTCTCAATATCAAAGCGATCTTAAGAATAAACTTCCAATCCACACTTCATACAGATCAAAGATCCATAAATAAATTACCTCAAATTATCACAGTTTATTTGCAAATTTCATTTGAAACTTATTTCGTGCGAAGGGGCTAATTTTATGGAACAATAAGCACTAGTTTCAGGGTGTGTATTTATATATCGCAATGATAAGTGAAACCTTTCTCGAGCAATAATGACGTCGGAACGATTAACACAGTTCAGATTTGCAATTTACTCGTCGATATGACTGTAATTGTTGATGATAAACACATAGCGTTCAACGCCTCAAGCGACTTCCTGACCCGGGAATGTTGGCGGAGCTTGCGTCGCTTCACAGCACTTCGTCCTACAAATTCAGTCAAGAATTCCAAGAAAGTTCGTTCGCTATCGCAACGCTTCAAAAATTTGCAATTTTCTGCCACAGTGCATTCAAAACGCGACGCAAATGCTTCTGGTTCCTCGTTCCTGCATATGATCACGGTGATTCCAGAGAAAATCAACAAATAATCGAGCCTTGAACGTTCTACGCTTGAAATTCGCCATATTTTTTTGCTACCACGGTTCTCTGGAATTTTTATTTTCAATTTAAAGATCTTTTAATGTACGTAAAAAACTTCGAGCATTCGTTTTTAAATTCCATTAGCGTTGAAACGAAAAATTCGATTAAAAACGAGTAATAGAATTTTTGTGGCAAAGGAAAGAACAAATCCAGGATATGAAGTAAGCAGTATATTTCTCTGCAGATGAATTCTTGTTTCGATTCCTGTTTTCATTAGTTTTTATATCGTTGCAGTGACCTACGAGGTTCGAAGAGCTTGA